>NC_133657.1:43212256-44413893 GCF_009905375.1 Apium graveolens | reverse complement strand
AAAACTGGTGATTTGATTTATTTTATATTTATTGACAGAATCATTTTTGTAGAAGCCGTGTAACAATTGATTATTAAATGACTGTATATTGATGGAAAGAGCTTATCTCTTTTTAGGAGAGTGTAATTTTCACGCGAAAACGAACATTTATTATATATACTCTTTACTTCGTACACTTCAATCATGTCGGTCAATCGTCATTGTATTATTGATTTTATATAATTTATCAGTGCATCAAAAGAAAGACTTGCAATAATATTTTATCTCAAATTACTGATTTGCAAAAACTTTTTTCAAATTTATCGCTAACTAAGAATATTTACAAAATGTATTTCATGCCATGAATAATACTTAAAAAATAATTACAGGATAACTGGGGTTTAAACTAGATCAACGAAGGGGTCATTTGGTTCAAGATATGGTATCGATTTGGAATCAGGAATCGTGTTAAAATGATAAGGGGATCAGATATCATATCTGATATCATGTGTTTGGCTGAGTGTTGTAATAATATTTTTAATTTAAAATATGATAATTAAATTTTAATTAATTAAATATATTATATTTAATTACTTAAATAAAATTTAAAATAGTGAAATAAAAGTGATACTCACACCCCTCCTTCATACCCACCTTCGTACTTGGGTATGAAAAACCTATCCCTTAGGGTTTTGAGGAATGAGTATGAAATTCTATTATTCTGAACCAAATTGCCATGTATGGGGTTGGAATGGACTGAAACTCATACAATTTGAAATATAATATGGAATAATTTGGAAGACGAATTTAGGGAATGGGATGGCCGTAGAGGACTAACTGAATTCTCATGCTTATATTAATTTTTTAGAAATAAAATGCAAGACGTGTAACTGAAATTTTCAAATATGAACTTATGTATCTGTATTTGAAATAGCAAATTATGTTACATGAAGTTAACAAAGGCATGCCTTTTGTGTACAAACCGTAATTTTATTTAACATTGTTAGTGGAGGTTATTTTTGAAATGTAAGATTTGTACCTAAAGATTCGAAATTATGCAAATTGTGTACCTGAAATTTGAAGTAAAAATAAAAAATTCGTAAATTCAAAATGCACTCTTTTAAAATTATTTATTTATTTAAAATGATATTAAAAAAGAATCAATTTAAAGTCAAAACACAAAATAAAAATAAATTTAATGGATTTAGTTTTATTTATTTTCACTCTATCTTGAGAACTTGTAGAAATTGTGGTAGTATCCTAATTTTATTGTACCCCGCTAATTTGTAGGATAATTTTAATTTTTTGAAATTTTGTTTACTTAATTTGTATATTTTATGATTTTTAATTTTTTTTTCGATTTTAAATTCGAACCGAGCCAATAAATACCGAAAATCAAGGTCTTTCAAATCGAAACTGAACCAATTATTCATTTACGACTACAGTCGATTTTTAAAAATAAAATCCAATTTTACCCAAAAATAGAGTTGAACCAGCCCATACTCTCCTATATATAAGTATGTTTATTAGAATATGTGTATATTATTTTTAAAATTATACTTGATATTTTTAAATAATACTCGATATTATAATGTTGTATATAAATGATAATTATATATATAATATTATATTATATTTCATTTTTTAATTTAGTTAATATAACATTTTTCCATTCTCAAATTTCAGTATTTAATTTATATTTATTAACATTTTGCACAGATTACTTCGGGTATATATTTTGCTATTCTCAAATTTCTTGTACACAATTTACATTTCGAGTCTTTGTGTACATATCTTGTGTTCCAAAATAAGTTTTCGCTAATTGCGTTAAAAAAATGACTTAATTGCAGTGGACGTGGGTCCCAACTAGTTATTTTG
Organism: Apium graveolens; assembly: GCF_009905375.1. Taxonomy (NCBI): domain Eukaryota; kingdom Viridiplantae; phylum Streptophyta; class Magnoliopsida; order Apiales; family Apiaceae; genus Apium; species Apium graveolens. The sequence goes on along the minus strand of NC_133657.1, from coordinate 44,412,036 downwards.
TCAACAGGTATAGACGGACGCTAATTTTGGAGGGATATAAATGTAAAGTTATATATAATACAAACTTCTGTATGTAATGGTCTCTTTCTAAGAAAAAAGAGGGTGTTGCAAAATCAGATGTGAAGCAAAATGCTTCCGATGCTAATGAAGGTGTTTCAGGAGAGCAATGAAATTTCATCTGTGATATCTCATGAACAAGAAATTAAACCTGAAACTCATGCTTCCAAAGTTAAACCGAAGGATGTAAAACTTAAGAACCTGGTAGAATAGAGTGACGATGATGAGGATGTCATCGAACTAGAATTTGAGAGGGAGATTCAGAGGTTGGATACACATACTATGCACTGTCCCAATTGTAATGCTACCATAACCAAAGTCGTGCTTCGTAAGAAAAGAACAAAAAAGGGACTATCTGCAGCTCATAGTATTCCACAACCTAAGCCTGACAGCCTTCTCAGATGCTTATCATGCTTCAGTGTATTCATTCCTTCAGGTTAAATTTTAGCTACACAATTTATACCAACAATTATAATAGTCGTAACATCATATCTCGGACCTGATTTCTATTTTTCTCAGAATCAGAAAATTATTTCAGTTGGATTAGGATTCTGGCACATGGAGGAGAGGATAGCAAAGACCTTCTCGAATCAACAAATGTTTCCAGCATCTAGTTAACATGATATAATGGAAATATGGTGATTTTTGAAGAAGGTGAAAAACTATGTCCAAAAAGTCATTGTTTTGTTTGCTTCATTGCAGAATTTAAGGCTAAAGATAATTGGGCGTCAAAGATGATTAGTTTATTTGTTTATGCAGGAGATTGCTTTATTTTGTTTCAGATATTTGGAAGTAAATCAGAGAGAAAGATTACACACAAACCTTTGCTATAATCCTCTTATGATTTTGGATATGCTGTTTGAATCATCAAAATGGAACACATTCTGAATATCATAAACCTCCAATATCCAAATCGTCAGGAGACTAGAAAATTGATCTAGGAAAGGACCTAGCTAACATTCCTGAAGGTATGTACTGAAAACATACTTAAAACTTAGTTGATGCAGGATCTAAGAGGGGCATGTTCTAATGTGTCTATCCTGTTACTATTGGCATTACAATACAGGAAATGTTTCTAGCGTGGGTGAAGAACCGGGAGCCATACATGGCATACAAAACCTCTTGTACCAATTAGATTGACATGAACCGTAGATTCTAAGTCACTAGAGATTGTGAAAAGTATAATCTATGGAGGTTTGATGAAATTCATTACAAGCTTAAGTATCGTTTCTTATGTAGTTGCATCTGGAGCTACAACATGTAAGTCCTTTCGTACTTGGGATTATCTATTACTTAATGCTGTAAACTATAATCTTTGCCTAGAACAACATAGTTAGCTTGATTTCTGATCGGTGGACTCATAATAATTGGTCATAATGTAAGTATTAACCAACTTGGCTCTACACCATTTATTTGAACTAACATTTAAAATATACTGCATTTTTCTTTTGCAACTCTTTTTATACACATTCTGTTTGCACAGCTCTGAGACTTGAAAAGTGATCAATGTGAAGGGGCATCCAACAAATACTACGAACATCAGGGCAAGAAAGAAAACTTCCTAATACATGCAACAGTTGCAGTATTGTCATTCCTAGTATTTGGCCTGATACCTCCTACAACATATGGCTATGCATTCGAAGAGATGAACGATAAGAATCTCACGTTGAAGAAGTTGCATTCCTAGTATTTGCTGATCGCATCTCCAAATATTTTGTGTCTATGGTAAAAACTTTGTGATGGTTTCTAAAATAAAGAGAGTACACAATACACTTGAACTTAGGTCTCATAATTCTGATAATGATTCTTAATTTCTGCAGGTTATCGCCATATCTGTTATCACCTGGCTCTCTTGGTTTTTAGCTGGAAAATCTAACAACTATCCAAAATCATGGATTCCTTCTTCGATGGATAGCTTCCAGCTTGCGGTCCAGTTTGACATTTCTGTCATGGTCATAGCATGTCCATGTGTTCTTGGTTTGGCAACCCCAACAGCTGTGATGGTTGGTACAATAGTTGGTGCCACTCAAGGTATTTTGGTCAAAGGCGTCCAGGCCCTAGAGAGTGCCCATAAGGTCAGACTTCAACATCATTCACTGTTAGAATTTCATGATGATATGCTAAAGAATATTGTATCCCTTTGAACTTTAAAACTGATATCAGATATTCTAGAAGATGCTCCTTAACCTACCTGAAACTTGATTTCTATCATTATATAGGTGAACTGCATTGTCTTTGACAAAACTGTTACTCTCACAATGGGCAATCCACTGTTAGTTAATAGAATACTTTTTAGAAATATATACACATGAGTTTGTTTGTAAGGATACAATCCTCAAATTACGTATTTACATTTTTACTGATAGGGAATAAAATAAACCCTGATTATAAAATTAATATCGTATTAATTTTATCAGAATTGGGCTTGCTGTTAAGCCCATTAGAAGAGGCCCAAAACCCTGAATATTAATTAATTTCGTAATTAATTAAATAAGGGAGAAATCAGCTGTCAAGATGAGTCCTAATGAGGATATAAATCCTTGTAGATCAGCTTCTAAGGGACCTAATTGAATAAGGAATCAACTTCCTACTTCCTAGGACTCTAAAGTTCATTCTAAATCTGAGACTTGCCCACCAAGTCTCCTAGATCTAGTCCAATTCAGGGACTCCCAACGTCTATATTGTAACGCCCTCCCAACCCGGGTCAGAAGTTTGGGACTCACAACACACACACACAATATATAAACCTGTACATAAAATATTATATGCATTGACCCCTTCTTCTCACAACCATAGACCGCAATAGGTTCAAGTATGAAAACAAGCCACAACCTTATCTTTTATTACATCGTACCAAATCCCAACTAATACAACTTATATCTGATAATGATATCATTCGTACAATCTTGCAAAACTCATCTACAATATAAAGCTCCTACTAGCTCGTTCCAACTTAACCAGGAATCCTAGATCGCACACTGGACTGGAAATCTTTGTTACCCATAATTTTCCTTTTCAACTGTTGAAAATATAAAAAAGGTTTGCAAGAGAGAGCTCACCTGCTCATCAAGTCATAATAGCAATAACTGAGGTTAAACAATAACCAATTGAAATGATTCAGAAGAATCAAGTTTCTGAATAAACAATGATTAGAATTGGATATTTACTTTTTTATTTTAAAAACCAAGGTTAGGCTGCTGATTAGTCACAGACTAACTCCGAGCAAGGCACACAACCCTGCTCTCTATACTGGATCCAAGGCACACATTGGCCTATTATGACCACGAATCTGGTCCGACTACGAATCTGGTCCTTAATTTAAAAACAATCCAATTCCAGAATAATAATATGATAAACAATGTGAATCAATAAACTGAATCATAAACAACATTTATCTCGAAGCATAGGGTGATTCACCACACCATGAAGATATACCAAGAATTTCAAAAATATTGGCTTTCAATCAAGGAAAGAATCAGAAAGTAGAAGACCAAAGGTTCAAGGGTTACTAGGATTGGTCTTCTGATAAACAAGGAATAAGGGTTGGTATGTCAAGTAATTCAATATCAGAAATCAGTATGTGGTGGATATGTATTTATGGAGTAGTATCGTATGTGTCTGGCTCATATCTGAAAATTCAACAATCAATGGTTTATGAAGAATAAGGCTTATGGCTCAAGATCAATAAGAATCAGGGTTCAAGGTTGAATAGTTTAAAGCGCTTGCAATATAAAGCATGATTTATTTTAATTACTAGCAATATATCATTAGGAAGTTCAGAAATATTTGCAGTATATCTTAAAGAAAGATTAGAAGTACTTGCCTTGGCATAAATGATTTTCAACTTTACTTGTACTCTTCTAACAGTTTTACTTTTCAATCACTTCCTTCTTTTTATATGCCTTGCTTCTATTCATCGATAACTTGCTTTCTTTTTCTACACTTCAGTTCTATTTACTGATCGCTGGCTTTCTTTTCTATGTCTCGCTTACTCTTCTAGGCATCACAAGAATCTATCAATACTCAATCTCATATCATTCTAATCATCACACAAACATCATAAGCTTTCATCTACCCTTCGTTTTACCCAAATCCGACGTACGGATTGAAAGTTATGATTAAAACCGTCAAACAATGCACGTACAGTCATATTATACATCAATCAGATCATATATAACACGTAGCACGTAAGGTATTCAATTAAAATAATTATTCAAAGAAGATTAGGGGTTAAAATGATTTTCCAGGTATTTAATACGAATTTTTGAACATTTTTTCGGAATAAAAACGGGTCCCCGAATCAATTTATAATTAATAACAGGGTTCGAATACCCGAATCTGGCTTCAAAATAATTTAATAATAATTATCGAGTTTTGAAAATAATTTAAAATAATATTTTAAAGTTCAAAACTATTTTTCAAAATTTTTAAATAAAAAAGAATAATTAAATCTAATTAATAAATTAATTAAAATCAATTAATAATTAAATAGATTAATTAACCAACTGGTATTAAATTAATCAATTAATTAAAATAATTAAAACCTAATTAAAATTAATTAATAAAATATATCAGATTTATTTTTAATTAAAAAAATAATTAAAAACAGTTTTCTGATTTTAAAATAATTAAATAAACATTTTTCTGAAATTAAAAATAAATGAAAATATAATTTTTGAAAACAATTAAAACAGGAATCCTGAATTTGTAATATTTATAAATTACAGGATGATTTTGAAAAATGGGACAAAGAAGGATAACCAAACTGTAAGTTTGGCATCTTCTTCCTTGTTCTTCACTACGACGGCTTGAGAAGCCATTAACGGCGACCTCCGCCGTCCCAAGCTTTTCCGGCCACCCTTCCACCAGCCTAGATCAACACCACAATTACCGAAAATGATGCCCCGGCTTCCAGAACCACATCTGCAGGGTCTATTTTTGCAAATAACACACGGTTTGGCCGTATAATACGACCGAAGTTCTGTCGCCGTCGAGTTTTAAAAACTCCGGCGAGCTCGAATATTCATCCTCTATTCAATCCACTCACATCATTCGATTGCTTATCACACGATCTGTTTAATGGTACTACTCAATCATACCCAGAATCAGCCAAATTAAAAACCCCAAATTTCAATTGAAATTATTCAAGAATATAAACCCTAATTTATGAATCCGAGAATCAAACATCAATTTGAACATGTTATTGAACTCCAAGTTAGTCATATAATATACCAAAATGACCTGAAAAATATTATCTACACGATGGAATCATCAAATCATATCAACAACATCAAGAACAAAAATTCCTATAAAAAATAATATAATAAAACACTTTATACGAAAATAATATAATATTATCCCGTCTTATAAAAATACGGGTTTTGTTGATTTATCGAAATGAATATCGTATCGAAAATTGTACGTCGGGACGCGTACGGGTCAAATCGTAATCCGGATTGAAAAAGTAAAAATACGGAAAATGTCCGGAATTATCAGATTAGGTTAGGAATGAGTTTTCGGGAGAGTTTCGGGTTGTAAAAACGCAAAAAACGACTGAAGTTGAACGATTCCCGGTTTTATAAAATAGTTTTGTAATTATTCAGAAAATAATTGTTAAATCTGTAAATCATTATAAAATCATATAACGATCCAAAAATTACTAGAAAAATATCACAATTATCTATATTTTATTCCAGATATATTAAAATTAACATATCCATATTTTATCACATATAAACATGTAAATATAAATATCAATCATCAGATGATTCACCAAAATTCACATAATAATCATGTAATAATCATTTATTGATAAAAATAATTACACGGGATATACTGGATATTACATCCTCCCCCCCCCCTTAAAAGGATTTTGTCCTCAGAATCACACTATAGATCAGATATTGATACATTCAAGGATCTCACTTCCATTTTCTCAGGTTGATCCCTCAACCTTACAACTTTCCATAAACTTTTACTCGTAGCATCACTCATTACTTAACAGCCTCTCGCTGACATTGTTGCCCAGTTGAGATACAATTATTTAAGGGGGGTTGGATACAATTGTATAAATGTTTCGAACAAGTAATAAAATATAACAGCTTTTTTATATTTCTGATAAAAACTGTTAAAAAATCCTCTCAAGAAATACTGATGTTCTTGAGAGCTGCTAGGTCGAATGATGCTCGAGATCGATACACTATGTGATGACCTAAACTGTGTTTATATACTACACAGCTACATCAAATCAATCTAAGATATGCATTATCAAAAGCTAACTATATCTGATATATATCTTCAACTAAATAGATAAAGCCCTATAACTCAAACGTAAAAGATATGTGCTCCACATTACAAGGAATAGAACAAATCCTCTAATGCTGACTGTCTTCAAATACTGATGTCATACAAATTCTGATGACATACCAAATCCTGATGGTACATCAGATCCCGATGACACCCGAACAACCAGATCCTGAGCTTCTTCTGATCATTGAGAATTCAATATGTAACAATCTCCCCCAATTTATGCTTAATGTAATGAAGCATAAATTCCAATCTCAATGATGCCAAAATCAATCTACAAAATGTACAAGGAGTAAAGCTTACTTCAGTATCTTCAGATAACTAACAGTTGTTTCCAGAAAGTTTTTCAATCTTTCTTCCTCCTTGTCTCGTAGGACTTTAACAAGCTTTTTCTTCAACTCTCTCTTCTCTTCAGTGTCTTCTCCAAGCTGATAGATGGCTGATAACTTAGAAATTGAGCTTTTTCTTATCTCAAGATCACCAATCAACATGTAACTCAAACTGACATCTTCATGATCACGACTGAAGGATAATTAAGGACTGTTGAGAAAAACTTGTAGTACTGCAACTCCCTTTTTCATCTTCATTTCTTGACCAGTATAAATCTGTACTCAGGAACATAATCACCATTGTATTTATCATCTTTTGTCATGACTCTTCTTCTGATAGCTTCAAGTATCATAGAAGACCAATTTCTGGTAATACTGTTCTCAACTCTAAGAAGATAGTGAATATATTTCAATTCTGACATAGTCTTCATTAAGAGTTGGTGCAACGTAAAACTCTTTACTTTACCATCCCTGAAAAAGTACAGAATCGACATCATTATCATTTATCTTTCTATAGACGATCTTCACAGCTTCAACTTTCTCAAGGTGTGAAGGAGAAACTCTTTCACCAAGATTCTCTGTCAGAGTATTTGTATCCAGCAGATCAGATTTTAGGATCTCCATATCAAAATGACCAATGCCTCCTCTGGTTCGAGATTTGACAAGTTTCAGTTTTTCATTGTATTCCACCCAAGAAGGTTTCTTGATGGACTTATCAACATCTCCCTGTTCTGAGATAGAATATCTTAACCCTGCTGACATAAAATCAACATGCTTGAACCCTTTAGGATAATCGAATGTATAAATATCTTTCCATCTTCTATCCTTCTTTCTTAGAGGAGCATAACTTATAGACAGATCATGAATCTTTCCTTTTGCTTTATGCCATAGCTCCCTCTTTGATTTTAAAATCCATTACAAATATTCTTTGCATGCTTGATCAACTTACTTTTTATCAACCTTTTCTTTTTCATCAACCTCTGAAATGTGAGGAGTGACTACTGAAGTAAGAGCTGATTTATTTAATGCTTCGATCACCTTTTCATCAGGATCAAAATCAGTTATCGGGTTCACAGCATCAGGATCTTCTTTTTCCTCAGGATTTGTGTCTGCATCAGGAGTTATATTTTGATTTGCTGTATCAGCTTGATCAATGTCAGTGGCTGACTTTTTCTTTCTTGGTATATTCAACTCTTCTGACTTCTGAAACTCTTCATCTTCATCATGTCCTTGTACATGAACATATCCTTCTCTGTATAGAAAGTTCAGAAAAGTAGAGTTGAATGCAGTCACTTGACTTGATTTAGAAGTTCGTCCTCTTCCTCCTCTTCCTCTAGCTCTTGTAGATCTTCCACCTCTTTTTCCTCTTCCTTTAGAAGTGTTAGCTTCAGCTTCAATTTGAGCCATTAGCTCCTTTTGTTGCATAACTGCTTCTTCAGGTGTTAGATCTGGAAATTCTTCAGTTATATATCCAAGAGCACTCCTAGCATTCTTTTGCTCAAACCTCTTGTCTTTGTAGTACAAAACAATCTCTTCACCTGTTTCCTTATGCCTGTAAGAAAAGAATAATCCTTTAGCATCTGCTAAATTAGAGATTGTAACATCATCCTCAGAGACACCAGCTGTAGTCTTGTGCTTGGCTTTGTGAGCATCAGTAGACTTCCTTTGTCCTGACGGATGAATCTTCATGGAATGTTGAGGTTGTTGAGCAGTAGAAACAATTGGAACAACTGTTACTGGATTCTTATGCTTATCACCATCATCATCAATATCTTTATCCTTTGTCTGAATAAAATCTGGTGTACATTTTGTAGCAACTATCTTCTCCCCCTTTTTGGCATCAGGATTTGAAAGAAGAGAAAACAGAGCATCCACCTATAGAAGAGACCTTGTCTTCTAAGGAAGAAAGTCTAGAGTCCATGCTGTGTTGAGATTCAACAACATCTATGATAGTATTTTTCACACTTTTAAATGCAGCTGATGTAGGTGTGTGAAGCAAAAATCCATCAATTTTCTCCTTGACATCAGCATGAGACTTCTTCATTTCATCAAGATCGGAGTGAATTCCTTTAACAGAAATAATGGAGGCCTTAAGATGTAACTTTAGATCAGGAGTTTGAATTTCATCATAGGCACGATGAATATGTTGCAGACCAACAGCAGAGGAGATAGATGTATTTGCAAGTTTCCATGCAAAATCCCATTCTGTCTGCCAAAAATGTGCAGCATCAACATTGTAATAAGAAGAATTTTCATCGAATTGTGAAGAAGAACCAACATTGGACTTCTTAGATGCATCAATGGCAGACTTAAGCTGAGCTGTATCAGAATCATCCTCAACAGAGTCATTATCAGATTAAGACAGCCTATTAGAAGAATATGCAGAATCAGGCAGAATTGCCTTGCCTTTAGCCAAGTTCTTTGCAAGAGATGCCTGTGGCTGATGAGATCCTGAAACAAAAACATAGTAACACCTAAATCTCTCTCTTCTTTTCAAGTGATCTGATCACTTCTCACTCAACATATTACTTTTAAGAGTAACATTATTCTCACAGAAGAAACTTTATAAGTAAAGAAAAACTTATAAGATTTTTGTCTCAAAACTACCTCTCCTTTTTCCAGTACAGGAGACTGCCACTCAATAATTTAATTTTCTCACATTAAATTTTCACACAGTCTCACAGAAAGGCTCAATCACACATTTAGCAAATAAATAAGAGATGGCTGAGAAGAGTAGTATGCTTGTCATATAAATAGAGGTAACCTCAAAGAAGAGACTATTTATAATCATACAAACATAAGAACATATTAGAAAGTTAGCAATACCTGAAGGTGAGTCCTCAAGTGGTAGTGATGATAGTGGAGAAACAAACAGCATATCAAGATGCTTTTGCAGGCTAGCAACCAATAGAGGATCATCAATAGTAGCTAATTCAGTTGAAAGATGAGTCTGAGTGCGAGCTGCTGGCACATCAGGAGTTGTTCTGTCAAGAGAAGGTGAGAGACCGGCATCAGTACTTTGAACTGGTGGTTCTTGTGGAGTGAGAAAAGTGAGCTACTTCAGAAGTGCTTGGTGAAGGTTCTTGTGTGCTCGCCTTAAAAATAGGATCATTTATGAGTGCATCAACCCTTGACTTTATCTCCTGATGAGTTTGCTTGTCCTGTAATAGTTGAACAGAGTCAGCAAGAAGATCACCCTAAGCAATATTTACAATAATATGGGTAGCCTCAGTGCCTTCACTTCCATTTGAGAAGATGGTTCTTGTGTGACTGGATGTGTTGCAGTTGCTAAATCCCTTTGAGACTTAGGTTATTGTGTACTGACATCCTTGGTAAGAAGCTGAGTCTTCTTCTTCTTTCTGATGTATCCAACTACTGTTTCACTTTTTCTTTTCAACTGGATCGCTGTAGGTTTCTTGAGTTCAGCATTTGCTTCAATTTCTGGAAGCTTGTCGAGTAGAGCACTAGCAGCAGTAGTTGGCTCCCTGGTTCCAGTAGAATCACTGGATGTCTTAGTTTTTGACAACAACCTTATTGGCATCTGATCATCAGTGTCAGAATTATCATGTAAAATCAGTCTTCGTCTCTTGACTGGAAAGCAGTCTTCTTTCTTCTCTCTCTCACTAAGTGAGGCTTGTTTAGCTTTCTGTCCAGATGTGACAGATTTCCTAGATAGCCCTTTCTTTGTTTCAACTGATGTCTTTTGAGAGACAGCAGATGAGGCTAATTTTGAAGCTGGGTGTGTTTGTTGTTTGAAAGAAGAAATGCTTGGGTTAGAAACAAGATGGGTTGTGTCTTGATTCTCAGCATCAGGAACTGTGACAGAGGTGCCAGCATCAGGGTTTGTGGCGCCCTCCAAACCCGGGTCAGAAGTTTGGGGTCCACAACACATATACAATATGTAGACCTGTATACGAAATATTCTTTGCAATGACCCTGCTTTACACAACCACGGATCACAACAGGTTAAAGTATGAAAGGAAGCCACAACCCTAACTTTTATTACAATGTACCAAATCCTAACTAATTTAACTTATAACTGATAATGAAATTATTCTTACAATCTTATTATCTCACTACCATATGAAGCTTCCGCTAGCTCGATCCAACTCAAACTGGAATCCTAGCTCGCACTTTGGACTGAGGAACTTCACTATCATCCATATCCTTTTTAACTGTAAAATATATAAAAAGATTTGCAAGAGTGAGCTAACTAGCTCAGCAAGTCACAATAACAATAACTGAGGCTAAATAATGATCAAACGAGATGATTCAAAGGAATCAAGTTTCTTGTTAAACAATCAATAGAATTGGATATTCATTTTAAGGTCTGTTCACTTCAATCTACCTTTTCTCCTTCATCGTGTCCATTTACCTTCCTTAATCGATGAAACTTCAATTGTCGTTGCATATTATTTTATTCGTAGCTTCACATCAAGGCTTCCATACTGGTAATACTCCCGTTATCAACTTTGCAATTATTAAGTGGAACAGACTATCCAATAGTCAACAAGTCTATTTCATAGAACCAAAATTTGCTCATCTCACATCACATCACTACTTTACATATCGCATTTATCATAGCACCATCATTTAATTCTATAAATATTCCAGATTTATACTTTTCTCTCTAACCTTTTTAAAATTCATCTAATCCATCCCACAACTAATCACGGGTGGCCTGGTCACTAATGGCTTCTTTTCATCAGGTAGAAGCTATCCTCCGGAACACTTGAATCTTCTTTCTAAACTTCTTCTCACCTTTATTAATATCTCATGCATCCCTTTACTGTAGCTATCGATTCCATCTTCGTAAATACTGTTGCTCCATAAGATAGGTTTTAAACTGAGGGCATATAATAGGATGTAGGGTAAACTGAAGAGATACACTCACAGCCGAATGTCCAGTAAAACAAGAATAAACAGATGGAGGTTCTTAAATAAGTAGTCACGTATCAAGAGGTGGTAAAATAGCGTTGAATAACTTGAAAAAGTGCAACTGTCATAACAGAAGGTAGTACCTTTAATACTGATGGAGGAACAAGGTGCAAATTAAATCTGGGAGAAGATGACGATCCTCGAACGGAAAGCTCCAAACGATCAGATAATGCAGGGAAATCAGGATCTACCATTATCATTATCTGGAAATCACGTCACAATGTTAAGAATCCCGAATCGTAATACGAACCATGCCGGAGACCTACTATACAATCGCACTCAACCTCACAACGTCTTATCTTTCTATTTCCTATTCCTAATCCTAACCCTCTACCCAATCCCGACAATCTAGGCTTGTTTCCGTGACTTATAACCTGTAGCTCTGATACTAACCTGTGGCGCCCTCCAAACCCGGGTCAGAAGTTTGGGGTCCACAACACATACACAATATGTAGACCTGTATACGAAATATTCTTTGTAATGACCCTGCTTTACACAACCACGGATCACAACAGGTTAAAGTATGAAAACAAGCCACAATCCTAACTTTTATTACAACGTACCAAATCCCAACTAATTTAACTTACAACTGATAATGAAATTATTCTTACAATCTTATTATCTCACTACCATATGAAGCTTCTGCTAGCTCAATCCAACTCAAACTGGAATCCTAGATCGCATTTTGGACTGAGGAACTTCACTATCATCCATATCCTTTTTAACTATAAAATATATATAAAGATTCGCAAGAGTGAGCTAACTAGCTCAGCAAGTCACAATAACAATAACTGAGGCTAAACAATGATCAAACGAGATGATTCAAAGGAATCAAGTTTCTTGTTAAACAATCAATATAATTGGATATTTATTTTAAGTTTTTTTTAAAACCAAGGTTAGGCTGCTGATCAGTCACGCACTAATCCCGAGCAAAGCACACATCACTGCTCTAACTACTGGATCCAAGGCACACATTGGCCTAACTTGACCATTGATATGGTCTGACCACGAATCTGGTCCACATAAAGAAAACTATCCAATTCTAAAGCAATTCAATATGATAAACAATATAATTCAATAAAACTGGATCATAATCAATAACAATAGAACATTTGTATAAGAGCATGGTGAAAATTCATGGTTACAAAAAGGGTATGTCAAAGTATATAAAAGAAATGGCCTCCAGCCTGTAGGATAATCGGGTATTAGATGAACAATGTTTTTACAAGGTTTTAGTACTTTGATGTCACAAGGTATGGTTGAGTATAAAAGTTTCTGTTTGTTTAAACAATTCTGTTCCAGTATTTGGTATATAATGGATATATATTTGTGGAGCAGTATCGTGTTTGTGTGGTTTAGTATTTGGTAAATCAACAAGAATTGGTTCACAAAGAATAAGGCTTACGGCTCAAAGATCAAATGATGTGGCTCAGGTTCAAGGCTGAAGGATTCCAAAGTACTTTCAACATAAAACAGAGCTATTTTGAATACTTAACAATATGCCATGAGAGAATTTAGAAATATTTGTATTATATCTCGAAAAAGGTTTAGATGTACTTGCCTTACAGGCTTTACAACTATTACTGATCAACTCTGAGCCGACTCTGCCGCTCAGGCTTTATTGTCTATCCACTAAATCACACTGGATTCGACCTCAACACTTACGTCCTTTGATTGAAATCTTACTGAGCTTTTCGACCGACCACCAACTATCCTTCGTCCAATGCCAATTCTCGGGCATTCCTACTAGAACCTACAAGGTCGAAACATCCTAACTTAGACATTTGATTATGCTTGACATATCCTCGCTAACAATCTACCCATGCGTTAACAAAACCTGAATCGTAACACATACATTATTGCAATACAGGCATCAGTTAGGATTCATGTCCTCAAAATCAATTCGGTGTTCATTTTAAAAAAATGCGTATACTCGTCATTGTATGAAATTAGGGTTATTGGTTTTGGCAAAACGTTTCACTACAACATATAATCAGGTTTTGTATAAAATATACGTATATGTATTTACTTATACTCGCTCGACGTCCCGATAATCATCGGATACGCTCGCGTATTTCCGTAGTTTGATTTTTCGGAAATCGGACAGCGTCCCCTTTGTTTATCGGACTACCCGTCGAAACATCATCGACGTCAAATCAATCACAACAAGATCTAAACCAACTACAATCCGATTTTCACAATTCCACAACCATTCCCATACAAAACTAATTACATGACTCATTTTATTTATTTTATAAAAATTAGGACTCAGAATAAATTCATCACCGTCCACCGTCGACTCGCCGAAGCTCATCGTCGATGGCGGCAAAATTCACGGGTTTTTATTTATAACGAACATCCTACACGAATCCCACCGATTATATCCATACTTTTTCATAACAAATATATGTTCTTTTCACGAAACCAATCAATTAAGCACCTGCAGAATTAGATAAAATAATTAAAATCCCGAAATGAACATGGCAACACGCGCGTATACACACGCCAAACACAGGCCAACCATCGTGGCCGGAAGAACACAGAAGCAGGCGGCAAAACACCACCACGACACTCACAATCGCAACTGACAAACACACACACGCAATAGCACACATAAATACGCACATATACATACGGAGAAAAAAACAGAAAAAAAGAAAGGAAGAACAGGGAATATAACGAGGAAGAGAGACTGAGACGTGTAAGAGAGATTGAGACGATACAGACTAGAAATAAATGATGTTTTGGGGGAGTTAATCTGCAGCCCGCAAGTGTCCTTTAAATGGATACGTGTTAACATCTTTTATTAGATGTTAACACGTGTCCCTGAATACCCGCGGACCCGATAATCACCCCGAATTCTGAAATTAACGAGTCGAGTCATTTTTTAAATTTTTTTGATAAATTACAATAATAATCTTAAAATGCTAGAAATATCCCTGAGTAAATGAAAACAAAATTTTTGTAATTTTAACACAATTTCTGGGATGCCACTTATACCCGCTTTTATCAATAAAACGAAACAACGCGCGGGTAAAAATTAATCCTAAAATTACCAAAATAATTTTAAAATTCTCAAAATAATAGGAACTTAATAAAATATAAATTTCATGATTTTTGAAGATTTCCATAATTAAATATGGATTTTACCATTGAACACACTCAGAAAATCATTTATAAATAAATAATTAATGAAATATTGATTTCTCAATTTTATAAAATCCTAAAAATAATTAATGTAATTATAAAATCATAAAAATAATTTTAGAGGCACTTCAAATATTTATAAAAATAAATTTGCATTAATTTCACTTTAAAAGTGAAACAATTCAATATAATTCCTTAATTAATCACGCGGACAACCCGATACATCATAAATCACACCTACATAATAATCAAACAACACATAGTGGTCAAAACCAATACACATATTTTATTTAATAATTTCCATAATAATCACATATTTAAATAATTCAAAAATACACGAGTCGTTATATCCTTCCCCCCTTAAAAAGATTTTGTCCTCAAAATCTGGTCTAATTACACAAGTGAGGATGTTTGTCAAGCATATCTGACTCTAGTTTCCAAGTAGACTCTTCTACTCGAGGATTCCAAACGTACTTACTATATATATACACTCATTTCCAATGACTCGCCTTTAACGATCAAGAATTTGGATCGATCACTATATACAAAACAAACTTGGACAAGAGCCCCATTGGCTCATGATCAATCACTTAATTCAAATCAAATACTTATCGCTTTAACTTTGACAGGCCAAACACATTATATGTACACACTGTTGTGACGGTAACATCAACTCACGAACAACTTTATTTATATTTATTAATATCTCGAATGGTTCACTAATTTTAGGACTTAACCTGTCCCTTCTACTTAGACTTATCCAGTCTCTTTCAAGATGAAACTTGTACTAACACTACTGGTCCTATTTCTATACTCATATTCTCTTTCGATACAATTTTGCCTTCTTTCTTTATCTACTCTGTGCTGTTTCAATCAATATCACTACACTCTTGGTGTGCTGAATTAACTTAGAATTTAACAACTTTCTTTCTCCTACTTTATCTCAATAAAAATGGAACCTACACTTGCGTTCACATGAAGCTTGATAAAATAGCATTCCAAAGATGACATCGATGATAAATGATCATTCCAGTGTTTCCTTAAAACTCAATCTCTCAACATATCTTACATTTTCTGAATCACTTCCGTACTTTGACTCTCCGTTTAAGGATGATAGGCGGTGCTCGTTTTCAACTTGGTTTCTAAACATCTAAATATCTCTTACTCTTTTCCATCAGTTAAGGCTGAGAAGTAATCTCATATATTTATGTATTATTACCTTTAAGTATTTAAACTTCAGATTCCACTCTTTCCAATTCGTTTATTAACTCCTCGGTGGTCCTAACTACATCCAATCCTTTTTGTCGGCATAAGGCATCTGTTACCATACGGCTTTGCTCAGGTAGTTATTAACGGATTAATCAGAGTCTTTTGTTAACCTTCGTCAAAATTTCATTCTTGAAAACTCAACGCATAGTTGCTTCCTTGGAGAAAATTCCTTGGGCATTCCACGTAGACTTTCTTATTCTTTGAGTAGCTGAGGATGTTATCAATAAATACAGTTTATTTATCTAATTACTCCTTATACACCATGATCTTTAATTCCTTATAGTCACCTGATATACTTGTTATTTCACATAATATCACCAGAGCTTGCAATGCTCTTAACTCACTTTAATCGTAATCTCTGATATATTCTCAGGTCGGTTCTTAAGTTAATCTCCGAGATATAACATACTTCTTAAATTAGGTCTCGTAAGTAATCAATTCTTTATAGGGTCTCACTTCTTCTTATTCGTTATTTTATTAAACTCCCGATAATCAGTACATACTCTTATAATTTCATTCCTTTTTCTCCCTTAATATCACTGGTACAGTTCACGATTCGATCCCTATAAAATCACTTCCTGGGTCTGCCTTGTCTACTAGGCCTCCAATACTTCGCCTTAACTCCCTGACATGTCCAACACTTACTAATCCCTCTTGAAATTTCCTTTTTATATCTGGTTATCACTATTTTTCTTTAAATTTCAATATATCTTAGCATGTCTTCAATAAATTAAATACTTTATATTGTGATTTCCCTGTGGGATCTCATTTCTTAATCCTTCTACTTATAGCATCCAAGTGCTGGAAGAAAATCTAGGAATATCGTGATCGTTCTTCTGGGTGCATAATCTTCCTCTTACTAACTGTTAACATCATGATCCATTATCTTCTCTTGACATCACCTTATCTTTTCTTAGCAATTCTGACTGAAAGGTCATACTACCCATCATTGTTTCCTTGGAATTATATATCTAACTTCCAACTCTAACTTCTAAAATTCCATAGATAATTCTTCTGGTACAGTTTCTACGTTCATTCTCTCCTTTTTGCTTATCTCATGCCTCTACATTTGCTTTTCCTCGTGAGTACATACTTTAAACTTTTGGAGTCCGCATAGATCTTACACTTTTCTCCATACATATCATGTTTCCCAATCTTTCAAAATAAATATTACTACTGTTAGTCCCAATTATGAGTAGGATACTTCTGCTCATAAGGTTTCAAAATAAATATTACTAGTGTTAGTCCCAGGAACAAACGGAAATTACCGGAAAATTGGCCGGAAAAGACAGCCGCGACCAGGAGAAGAAAATGGAGAAAAGAGCGGAAAAAAAGAAAGGAAGAACAAGGAATATAACGAGGAAGAGAGACTGAGACGAGTAAGAGAGATTGAGACGATACAAAGGAGAAAGAGATGATGTTTTGGGGGAGTTAATCTGCAGCCCGCACGTGTCCTTTAAATGGATACGTGTTAACATCTTTTATTAGATGTTAACACGTGTCCCTGAATACCCGGGGACCCGATAATCACCCTGAATTCTGAAATTAACGAGCCGAGTCATTTTTAAAACAAATTTGATAAATTACAATAATAATCTTAAAATGCTAGAAATATCCCGGAGTAAATGAAAACATTTTTTTTGTAATTTTAACATAATTTCTGGGATGCCACTTATACCCGCTTTTATCAATAAAATGAAACAACGCGCGGGTAAAAATTAATCCTAAAATTACCAAAATTATTTTAAAATTCTCAAAATAATACAAACTTAATAGAATATAAATTTCATGATTTTTGAAGATTTCCATAATTAAATATGGATTTTACCATTGAACACACTCGGAAAATTATTTATAAATAAATAATTAATGAAATATTGATTTCTCAATTTTGTAAAATCCTAAAAATAATTAATGTAATTATAAAATCATAAAAACAATTTTAGAGGCACTTCAAATATCTATACAAATAAATTTGCATTAATTTCACTTTAAAAGTGAAACAATTCAATACAATTCCTTAATTAATCACGCGGACAACCCGATACATCATAAATCACACCTAGATAATAATCAAACAACACAAAGTGGTCAAAACCAATACACATATTTTATTTAATAATTTCCATAATAATCACATATTTAAATAATTCAAAAATACACGAGTCGTTATAGGATTTGCAGGCACTTGTGTAGGTTTATTTCTTAACAGAAATTGCCTAACCTCTCAAGGCAAAAAAGGAGGTCCTGAAAATTTATTCTTTTCATCCCTTTTAATATGATCAGTGATTTGCTTTTTCAGAAATTTGAAAAATAGGAAGTAATTCATCATCATCAAAAATAGCATTAGTGCATAGAAAAGTGAAAATCAGTTGTAGAAATTGAGTATACCCTATTACTCCTGAGGCATCTGCTTTTCTAGCAATTATAAATTGTATTATAGTATTACCATAATCAAAATTACCATAGTAAAGAAGAGAGTACCCAATTTTCAGAGAGGTGGATGGAAGAGCATCAAAATTTGTTGTTTTGTTCAAGAAACACCTACTGATGCAATCAAAGAAAAAGTTCCATTCTCTTTTCAGTTTTGTCGTTGCCAATTTTCCAATGGTTGTGATTTCTCCTTTATAACCTAAAGTCCTCAGCATATCAAACAACTGCTCAATGGTATAGGTGTCAGGAGCACCATCAAAGGCAGGTAATCTCAAGGCTTGAAGCAGAACATCAGCATCAACCTCATACCTGTGACCCTTATACTCAAAGGAAAAACCAGTATTTGTTGTATTGACCAAGGCTGTATTCCATACCTGCATGACAACCTTGTATGACACCTTGACAGGATTTGTAAGAACATATCCAATTGGACATTATAGTAGAAAATCCTGAATATCATGAAAAGAGGATGGTAGCTGCTGATGTGAAAGCAGAGCTAAGTAATTGTTGGTACCAAATGTATTTCCATGAATGATTGTGGTTTGACTGAAAAGTGGTGAAACTTCAGACGATGTCATGATGTGTATAGCTTGAGAGAGTGACTATAAGTTATATGTAAACAATGAAGCTATGTGTATGATGAATTATGTAACAGAGATTCTTTTTAATTATATAGCTTTTCTACTCTGGAGTAAGTATAACACATTCATATGAAGAAGGTAAGTAGCGTGATTTTGACTTCGGACAGGAAACAATTACCGAGTAACAGATTTTGACGGTGGAGTAATTTGCGGAAGTAAAGACAAAATACGTACAGAGATGTCGAGACACAACAGTAAACATTTTTTTATCATATAATCCACCATTCACTATTAATTAAGTGAGATACTTAATTTTAGCAATAAGCCTACTCAGAAATTAACACTGATAATCTGAATTAGTAAATGCTGAGCTGTCGTCAGGATTTGAGACCTTTTCATTGTCAGGATTCGACAAAATCAGGATGTGTCGATTCGAATTCAACAGTTGTTGTACAAAGCATCAGATATTATTAGCAGACCATAATTTTAATCAAAACAATCATCAAGTATATTCAATTGAAATGGATGAAGTAAAGATTAACAGGCTTCAAATATCATTCACATGCATATAATTCGAGATAAACATAGACTAAATCTTGCAAAAAGAAGACATTTCATTAATGTATCATAAGATTACATTTCATGAAATTTGTTTTGAAGTAAATGCAAGGAGGATTACAATAACATCCTAATCTATGATTAAACAAGCAGTCTGCGCATAAGTGGCCTAAACACCGCTGACGGTGAAGAGAAACAGCCGGAAAGTGTTTTCCAGGAAGACGAAGGTGATGAAGGATCATGGCTTCTTCTTCCCACTTTCAATGAAGAGAATAGCAAGACGAATGATTTTCTCTTGCTGTCAAAGAGTGTGGAGGCGAAATTCTCTTTGGAAGAATAGAACATCATTTTTGATGACATATGGAAGTTGAATTCAGACATTGTGTGGAATGTCATTGATAGGATATGGAGTTGGGATTCGATTCTGAAAGATTGTAACAGTATGTGTGCCATAGACATCGAACCAGATTGACTGTGCCATTTTTGTGAGAAATGAAAAATGAAGAGATGTTTTTGAGTATGTGAAGATGTGATTTGACTGAGAGAGGAGTGGTTATTTAAACAACCGAGAAGGGGAATATCAAAAGACTAGGGATATGATTAATGATTAACTGAAGAGTTAACGTAATGATGTAACCAAAAATCGTATTTATGCCTGTCTCCCTAGATTGACTGGTAATGATGACAATGATATCTTTATTCATACATGCACATTTAGCAAATAAATTCACTCAATTCATTATGCATATTAAAGTACATCAAATTATCTTTGCTTAACATCTAACACAACATTTAGGACATATCAGGATTTGATCAATAAACATCATGATTTGATCCAATATAACTTGAAATAAAAATTTACTTGTCCTAATTAACCATACCAAGTTCATTCACAAGCTTTGTAAATGTTGCTTCAGGTAATGGCTTTGTGAAGATATCAACCAGCTGCTGATCAGTAGGAACAAAGTGAACCTCAATGGTTCCTTCCATGACATGCTCTCTTATGAAGTGATATCTGATACTGATATGTTTGGTAAGAGAGTGTTGCACCGGATTTCCTGTCATAGCAATAGCACTTTGATTATCACAATAAATAGGAATTTTTTAGAATGATAATCCATAGTCCATAAGCTGATTTCTCATCCATAACAACTGAACACAGCAACTCTCAGTGGAAATATATTCAGCCTCAGCAGTTGAACTGGAAATAGATTTCTGCTTTTTGCTGAACCGGGAGACTAGTCTTCCTCTCAGAAACTGACAACTCCCAGAGGTGCTCTTCCTGTCTATTTTACATCCAGCAAATTCAACATCTGAATATCCACACATTTCAAAATCAGCTTCCCTTGCATACCATAGACCAAGTGATGTTGTGCCTTTGAGATATCGAAAGATTCTCTTAACTGCAATAAGATGTGGCTCCCTAGGATTTGCCTAAAATCTTGCACACAAACAAGTGGCAAACATAATATCTGGCCTACTGGCAGTTAGGTACAACAGAGAACCAATCATACCTCTGTAAGATGTGACATCAACTGTTGTACCTTCATTTGGATCAAGTTTTATAGCAGTTGCCATAGGAGTACTTATAGTTGCACTTTCTTGCATATTAAAACTCTTCAGTAGATTTCTTGTGTACTTGGACTGATTGATATAGATGCCATTTTCAGTCTGTTTAATCTGCAAGCCTAGGAAGTAGCTCATCTCTCCCATCATACTCATTTGATATCTTGATTGCATCAACTTTGAAAACTTATCACACAGTGTTTGATTAGTTGATCCAAAAATGATATCATCCACATAATTTTGGACTAGAAGCAAATCTTTACCTTTATTCAGATAAAATAGGGTTTTATCTATTGTACCTCTTTTAAATCCACTTTTAAGTAGAAACTGAGCAAAGGTTTTATACCATGCTCTAGGTGCTTGCTTCAGTCCATAGAGTGCTTTATCAAGTCTGTAAACATAGTCAGGATGTTTGGGATCCACAAATCCCGGTGGTTGTTCAACATAGACTTCTTCTTCAAGTTCTCCATTGAGAAATGCACTCTTGACATCCATTTGGAAGACCATCAACTTCTTGTAAGCAGCATAAGCCAAGAAGATTCTGATTGCTTCCAACCTAACAACAGGAGCAAATGTCTCATCATAGTCAATGCCTTCATGTTGGGAATATCCTTTAGCCACCAACCTTGCCTTATTTCTGATGATTGTTCCATCAGAATCAGTTTTGTTTCTAAAGACCCGCTTTGTGCCCACAATTGACTTGTTCTTAGGTCTAGGCACCAGCTTCCATACTTCATTTCTTTCAAATTCATTCAATTCTTCTTGCATAGCCATGACCCAATCTGCATCCTTGAGTGCATCATCTACTTTCTTTGGCTCCTCTTTTGAAAGTAGATTGTGATATAAATATTCATTGTGAGTTGCATTTCTTATTTTTACACCATCAGGATTTCCAATGATCAGATCAGGAGTATGATCTTTAGTCCATTTTCTGGTACTGGGAAGTGTCCTTCTGGAGCTTGATGCTCCCCCTGAATTATATGCCTCTTCAAATGCATTTAAGGCTCCCCCTGAATCTGTTGTGTTATCTCCTGATGAGATATTGGGACTTGACTCATGTTCATTTGATGTTGAATCAGCATTGAATTCTGAGAGATTAGATTGAGAACAATCTTGAGATGATTCTTCAGTGTTAGTACCATCAGCTGACCCTTGATGTTGCTCCCCCTCAACATGTGCAGGATCATTAGTACAATGATTATCTTCAGAATCTGAAGGAGTTTCAGGATTTGGATCATCAGGATTTGACAGTTCATTAGAGTTTGATCCAGATTCCAATAATGCATTTTCATTTGCGAAGATTAAGCTTTCATGAGTGTCTTTTTTAAAACCATGAATCTTCTTATCATTGAAAGATACATTTATGAAGACTACTACAGTATATGTTCTTAGATTGAACACTCTGTATGCTTTTAATGGTGAGTATCAAACAAAGATTCCTTCATCAGCCTTTGAGTCAAATTTTCCAAGCTGATCAGTATGAGTTCTTAAAACAAAGCACTTACATCCAAATACATGAAGATGTTTGAGACTGGGCTTCTTTTCTTTTATCATTTGATAAGGAGTAACACCGTGTCTATTTATCAGAGTGATATTCTGAGTATAACATATCGTGTTTACTGTTTCAGCCCAAAAGTAAGTGGGTAGTTTTTCTTGCTCTAGCAGAGTTCTGCGAGCTTCAATAAAGGTTCTGTTCTTTCTCTCAACAACACCATTTTGCTGAGGTGTACCAGGAGCCGAGAATTATTGCTCTATGCCTTTGTACTTGCAGAATTTCTCCATCTTTGAGTTCTTGAATTTAGTGCCATTATCACTTCTCAGGATTTTCACTTTGTGAGTAGATCCATTTACAATTTGCCTTATGTGGTCCAGAAGAATTTCTGGAGTTTATCCTTCCTGTGTAGAAAGTAGACCCATGTATATCTAGTGAAATCATCAACAATTACAAGTGTGTACCTTTTCTTGTTGATGGACATTATATTCACTGGTCCAAAAAGGTCCAGGTGCAGCATGTGATATGGCTCAGAGATAGAGAATTCTGTTTTGCTTTTGAAAGATACTCTTCTTTGTTTAGACTTTTGGCAAGCATCACAAAGACCATCACTTGAGTATAGCATGTTTGGAAATCCTCTTATAAGCTCCTTCTTGGCAAGTTCATTGATTGAGTTGAAGTTGAGATGTGAGAGCTTATTATGCCAGTTCCAGCTCTCATCTACTGATGCCTTAGAGATAAGGCAAGTAGCTTCCTTTTCAAGACTTTCATGTAGCCTTGCTTCATATATGTTACGAACAACTTCACAGTGAGAGTCATAGAATATTACATGATAACCTCTGTCAGTAATTTGACTGATGCTCAGAAGATTATGCTTCAGTCCATCCACCAGAGCTACATTCTCTATTGCTACCTTTCCAATTATTAAGTTGCCATATCCCAGAGTGTGTCCTACATTTTCATCTCCATAAGATACATCTGGGCTAGCCTTCTTCTCAAATTCTAACAGCAGGGATTTATTTCCAGTCATGTGTCCTGAACATCCACTATCCAAGACAAGTGTATTTTTCTTGTTACCCTGCAATCAGAAGAATAATTAATTAGAAGGATTTTTAAGGACCCATGTAATAACCCCAATTTTTGAGAAATTTTGAAACCCTTATGAATAGTGTTTTTGCTGAACGAGAAAACTTTTCATGCCACGCTATGTAGGGGTTCTGTTATTGATCTTATGGGATATTATTAGTACTCTATGTGGTATATAAGTGTATGTAAAGATCGTCAGAATCCAATTCCGAACACTTTGATTTTTCCCGGAAATCCACAAGATACGGAGAGAATTGAGTATAAGGTAACAGGATAAAAAGGATTGAAATTAAAGGATTATAGGAGAGGATCATAAAAGGAATATAATATATTGAGAAAGGTTAAGGGAACCTAAGTAATAAGATCCCGGGTATGATCCCTCAAACGATAAACGAAAACGAAAGTTAAGCGAACCGTATAACAGATCAGCGGTCATTAGGCAAACAATTAGGAAGTTAAGCAAAGGGATTAGAGGAAGTGATGTCACCCAACCAATGAGAAGAGGACAAGGAAGGGAGGATGACATGTGCAAGGTGACACAAGCATGACATAGAAGGGAAGGAAGTGTGGTTGAATTATAACCACACAAAATCAAGGTTAATTAAGTCATTAACCAAAAACAACACAAAAATCAACCAACCAAGCAAATCATTTCATTTTCATCAAACAAAACATAAAAATCTCTTTCTTCCCAAGCTAGCTCTCGGCCCATTTCTTAAAATTTGAAGATCCAAGCTCCACCACTTACTATTTAGCAAGGTAATTATCTAAGCTTCCCCATGGATAGTTACATACTTCCTATAAGTTTAAGCTTCTAATTCCAAGCCAATCTTTTTCTATAAATCAAGGAAGAAGATGGTGAATAGTAACCTTCAAGAAATAACTTTAGTTTTCTTGAATTTTTATGAAAGATTAAGGTTATACAAGCAAGGATCAAGGCTCTTTTAGGCATTCAAAGCTCTTGGGTTGTGTTAGGAAGCTTCAAGGAGGTATAAACAACTTTCACCTTTAACTTATAGTTTGAACTTTGAGTTTTGATGAGTTTATGGATGGATTAATGTATATATAGAAATATCCATGTATGTATAGCAAGATCCATGTATGTTAGATAGCTTGGTTGGATTTGTGGTGATTTTGGATATGAATCTTGGTTAATGGTTAATGAATCTTAAGTTATGGTTAGTAGATCATGTTAGCGGTTGAATAAGTTGGAAAACCTTGCGATTATGGACTGACTTTGCCTTGATATAAGTTGTGTTTGATGTATTGATGATGGTTGGGTGGTTTGTAGTGAATTGGTAAAGAATTGGAGTGGTATAAATATTGGTAATCGCGTAAACATAGCCGTCGTAACGTCCGATTTTCTTTGGACTGTTTTTGTGCATAGCATTAGGACCCGAGAACCCCCTGCTAGATTATGACCACTGCCATGTTTAGATAGCTCATGTTACGAGCTTCGTTTTGATATGTAGTTCGTTCGATTCCGATGCACGGTTTAGGAACAACGACCGTTTCAAGTAACGGCGTTTCGCGAACGAAACATTTCCCCTCGCCTTACTTTGAAACATAGGTTAAAGACCAAAAAGGACTAATTGAAGTATGAAACATTTATGGTAAGTGTGTTAGGCAGTTGGTAAGACACTCACGAAGGAATCGCCTTAAAACTCGTAAAGGTTAAATTATTAAAAATGGTGGAGCCGAGGGTACCCGAGTGACTTAAGCGAATCAGTGAGCGCAAAACGAGCGTTAGAGTCTAAGTTAGTTAAAGTATAGATTTACAAGTGACTTTGGTTTAATTCCAACTTACTTGTTGCTTATAGGTTACCAGACTCGTCCCGAGCCATTCGTAACCCCCAGTCGCTCAGGCAAGTTTTCTACCCGTTATACTGTTGCTGTGATGTAAATATATGTATATGCATTATCTTGTGATATTGCATGATTGTTATTAGCAAATTTTGCGATATATTGGAGCATGCTAATATGGTATATATGCATGTCTGTTTCGTAATCTGGTTATCTATCTGTTGATTTCAATGCTTATAGTTGCATAATACCTATGCTAGAAATAAGCAAGTAGTTGCGTATACCCTTAGTATAGGGGATAAAAGGTGAACATATTTCTAAACCGGGAGTCGATGTTCCCGAGTATATTATATATATATATATTTATTTATTTATATATATATATATATATGGATATAGTTTTTAAAACTATTAATCGAATAAGGTTTATTCGATAACTTTAACTTTATTTTATTATTGAATATTATTTCGAATATTATTCGAAGGCGTATGACTCCTTTACATTATTTATTGGATATTACTTGGACATTCAATTGAGGATGTATGACTCCTTTATTTTATTTAATGAATATTATTTATAATATTCATTCGAGGTATTATGACTCAGCTTATTTCATTTATTGAATATTATTTGAATATTCATTTGAGGATCTATGACTCCGATTATTTGCTGAGATATATTCTTTATTTTATTAAAGAATAAGGTGTCGATAATCAAACTTATTTTTGATTATTCAAATAAAGATATTACTTTCGTATAAGTATATCTTTGATTATTTGCTATTCATTTCAAGTATAAGTTTTAATACTTCTACTTCAATTATTTTATAAAGATTATTTTTTATGGGAATATTATTTAAATAATAATATTCAGACATTTTCTAAATATTCTGGGGACCGATTTACTTCATTAAATCAGTTTTACTCCAAACACTCTTTAAAGTGTTTTCGAGTCTTTAAAATGATTTTCAAAAGTTAGAGCGGATCCCAAAACTATTTTTATATTTAAGATCTTCCTTTTAAAAAGGGGATTTAAATACTCGCTCAAAACCTGGGGGATCCGGCTCGGTGGTGTGTTTTATATTCGCAACAAGGTTGCTGTCTTGGTAAAAGAGTTTTTGATTACTTACCCAATATTCGGGAAGTAAAATTCTTGGAACAAGTTAATCCATTAACAGGCATCGCCTGGGAAATATCGGTGAGTTTTCCTTTCCAACTAGGTACGACTTCTTGGTGGAGCCGTATCAACAAGTTTCTACTTGGGGAAAGGGGGAAACGAGCTTTACGTTTCAGAGTCATGGATTTCATCTGAACTAGGAGTGGCGTAAGTGGTCGAGTAGCGCCGGCCCAGCCTTATTATATTGGCCCAAATGGCCTGGAAGTTCCGCTAAGGCGGTCCATTCCTTAGGAGTTCAGTGTTCGGTTGACAAGTAAATCCGACAGGTTCTCCTCTACATGTAGAAAATGGTGGGGTTGCACTACTACGACTGATCATCGTAAGTGGTCTTCCTGGCGCGGCAAACTCTCGTAATGAGTTCATCATCCAATTGGATAATTTCTGCAACACTACCCAGAGCACTTCGATAGAAAGGCTACGGTTGGGCGATTGTTGAGTGTTGGCAGGGTCAAGTTTTAAAAATTATGTTTACATCAAATGAAGTATCTCGTAACTTCATTTTATTTTGATAATATTTTAAAGATTTAATCTATTCAAATCTTGTCTTATAGTCTCATCTATGTGATGAACTTTTGAAACTGATTATAACTTGAACGGTGGTAGTTCAAGTAGTATTGGGAAAGATATAAGTATATTGGGGTATTTGGTAACCTCATCTTTTAAACTTATATCTAATTAATAATTGTCTTATGAATGACAAAGATTTTCAGAAAAACGTTGAGACAAGGTTAGATATATGAGATCACCTTGCAACGATATTTTTTTTATACAGTTATACACTGGGACTTTGTGTATATTATGCATGGAAGAGGACTTCCAATATTTTGAAAAGTATATATGTATATATATATATACTGAATATTTTGCGACTTCATCGCATTAAGATATCAACTTGGTTCATTTCTTTTGACCAAGACTTTCATGAGTACTATGAGAAGGCTCATATATTGTTAATCATTATACATATTATTTTGGTGGGCTTGCTGCTCACCCTTGCTTTCTTCTTTCATCACACAACATCAGATAGACAAGATGAACCGGACCAAGCTCCCGATTCGCAAGAGGTTAGGAGACGTTCCGCAGTTTTCTAGAAGCACGGATGCCGCCATAGCTGAGGTAGGAACTACCAATAGGCTAGGCTTTCAACTTTTGATGTATCAGATTATGTATATTTATGAATTGTAATAATGGCAAAGAAATGTAAATTTATTCAGAAACCTGTTTAAGGTGTATTGGCATATAATTGTGGAATAAAACGACTTGTGATTATTTTTGGATATTCATCTCTGAGACTATAACTTGTGGTGTGTGTGTTTATTGTGGGGTCACAGTACAGAGTAGTTGATTATTTATTAAGATTGGGTGTTGTTAAGGGAAATGGAACTCGTGACAACCCGGATCCCCGACCCCGGATTTGGGGGTGTTACAGAAATGGTATCAGAGCCAAGCGTTATAAACCTCAGAGATGATGGGACGTTAAGATAATAAGTTCACTAAGATAAAAAGAACTCTTGCCAAGTTCATAGTCGGACTACCTAACGTAGTACTGACAGTTAAAACCCTTACGGGAACCCTTATAAGTATCGTGATAGTAACGTAGTTCGTTCTCGTATAGGGCAGCGGAGCACCGAACCTTGAGGTTCAGGAGCATCAACATGAGGATGTTTTATTACAAGTTGGAGATCAAATTGTGAATCCGATGGAGTACCCTAATGAGGGATCGGATGAGGTTCAGATAGAGAATGTTGCGGTTGAGGATGTTATTCCGGAAAGGATTGTGGCTGAGGAGGATCTCATAGAGGATCCTGATGAGAATGAAGAGAGGACCGCTGAGGAACTGATGACCATAGTCAGGGCGACTACCAGAGCAAGAATGGCCGCGAGGGTGGCCCTAGAGGATGAAGAGTTACCAAGGGCACAAAGGTTAATGAGGGCAGAAGGAGTGGGGCCTTCCATGACCCCAATTATACCAGTATCAGACCCTCTTTCAGAGGCTCCTGTAGACATCCATGAGGTTCCACCAATTCCTGACCCATCCCCTGTACAGAGCCCAGCACATACTGAGGAAATGCCACCTTTATCCCCTGAACCATTGTCACCTGATACCGTGCTTGGTTATCCCTTTGGATCTCCTGGGTCTGCACCACCCGCACCCCATGGACTGCTAGATGCTACCACTCAGGCTTCTCTTATCGCCAATTATTATATGACTTTGGGTGGCCTGTCTGAGGCCCGTAATGTTAGGAGTGATCTGTTGGATCGACTTACTGCACCAAGGATTGAGGGCGGGATACTTCCGGCAGGATTAGCGTATAGCATGGAAAGGATTGAGGCTACCACCCGTGTTACAGCTAGAGGCCATCTTGAGGGTCAGGTCGATCCGGCTCTACTTGCGACTATCTTAGACCTCATCACCTCTGTGATGGAGCAGGTTAGGGATGTCGTGCGTGCTCGCATCTCTTAATCCATGGTAGTGTGTAGAGCCAGAGCAATCAAACAAGGGTTTCATGTAGCACCGCTTTTGGAGGATTAGCCTAAGTGATGAATGATTAGTTTTAATGATGAGATGACTATCTACGGTAGTACTTTTGGGATAGGAGCGATAAGTTCAAATGATGTAACCCTCTGTAATATGTTCAGTTGTTGTACCCTCGAACAAATGGTTATGTATATATTCATTAATTTCAGTTCAGGTCAGTTTGTTTGTGATAAATCACATTGTTAATTGCTCTATTAACACTTAAGAGAGTGTCATGAAGTTTATCGAACTTAAGAATTCATGATTTACAATCGTGCAAGGACTAAACGAAGGGGAAGACTTAAGCAAAGTAAGTAAGACAAATATCCGGAGATTCTCAAAATTTTCCAAGTAATATGCCCCCACAAGGAAAAAGATTAAGGGCAAACCTGGAACGTAATAATCAGGGAGGTTGCAATTAAAATTTAAAGAACCCGGAATATAATAAAGTGGAAAATGAAGATTTTAAATTAAAAGATGACTCCAATTATGGGGAGTAGGAAGAAATATTTAGACTGAGGAATCAAAAGTCGAGTAAGGAAAGGAGACCCGAGATGGTACCCCTATACGGCAATTCATGGACCTGTCTAAAGAGAACTTAGACTATTATCCCCAACCACCACCCTGAGGAGACAGTGCGGTGGGAAATTCTTTCATGACCTTTAAGTCGCTAAGCTCTCAGAGTTCCAAGGAACAAGCTGACCCAGTCGAGGCAAGAGCCTGGCTAAAGGAAATAGATGAATCATTTGAGACTCTAAATGATTGACGAACCACAAAAGACTGTTTTGTCACTTACCCTCCTAAGAGAGAGACCACCCGTTGGTGAAAGACCAAGAAAGGCACGGAGCCAGAGGTTAGAATAAACTGATTTAAGTCCAGTCAATTGTTTTCGGGAAAGTAATTCCCAAAGATAAGGAGATAGTGTAAAAGCTTTAGAGCCAGAACAAAGGCAGACAAGTATGATAAATTATGAATCTAAGTTGTAAAAGTTGTCAAGATTCGTTCTGAGGACACGAATCCAGAATGACGGGATGTTTGAAATCAATGCTTATATTGTGATTGATTTGTGAAATAATGATAAGAGAAAGGAAAATAAAAAGAAACTGAAGTGGAAAGGAATATAAAGGCAATAGAGTTTGAGGAATGATAAGGGAGTTGGGTATGAGGAAACCCTAAAGACTCATAGCAATAGAAATAGAAAAGTATGTAATCGTCAGGATGATGATCCACCATGAGTTAAAATTGATGGTTGAAGGCATAAGAGATACATATATTGTACCCCCTTTAAGTTGGGAGGATTCGAGGAAACCTTGAGATAGTTCGAAGGATAAATATTGAGACACGGATAGACTGAGGAGACAAGAAAGTAAGAAATCAGGAAAAATTGGATGAAGGAAGTGACCTTCAATAATGTGAAATGTAAGACCGGTGGCTCGATACCCAGAAAGGGAGACGCCAGGTATGGGAGGTATCCCAACATTGAGGTGACTGTTGAGATAAACAACAAAAGTAAATAAGGAATTATTAAGAAGAAGTTCACGTTGAACATGACCAATATCTTCCAAAACATCCATGTTATCATTACCAAATCAGGAAAGAAAAGCGGATGACCATTGTTATCTTTTGGAGGCCATATGGATTGACCTCAATTTGAATAAGGATGCTATTATGAAATTAGGCATATACTATCGAGGTGGGAATGATTGAATAAGATACCCTTATCAGGGATATATGACTTGATTTATCCATGGAAGGATGCATGTACCTTTTAAAGGTGGAATTAAGGATAGAACATCGGTAACTTAAAATGAATCCTCGAGGAATGCATAAAGGTTGGAATTTCACCCTTAATAGGGATAGTATGAGTTTTGACAGTATGAATTGGAAAGGATTAAGGTAATAATAACCTTTAAGGATCAGTGGAGAAATTCTTCAGAAGTATATAGACAATGGTTCTAGTATTAGTAAGTGGTATTTTGATATGCCCTGTATATAGGGAATACAGGAGGAACGATTAAAGGATAACCTTAGAGGTTTTACAAGGAGAAAGGAAATATTCAAAATTCTCAAGAATAAAAATGTTGATAAAGGAAATATGACATAATTATAATGTTGCCAAGTGGGGCACGTGTTAAACCACGAGAAAGTATGGATCGAACCAGTAATGGTCGAAATTGTTCAGGGCAATTAGGACTTAAGATAAAAGATGTTCTAATTATGATTGAGAGTCAGTCATGACAGTGATTAACCTCTAAAGACTGAGGCAATAACTTATGGAAAAAAAATGGTGATTTTTTTTTATTTTTACTCATCAGATTTTAAGGAAAGCATTTTCACATAAGCTGTGATTGAAATAAGGTAGAAAATTTATTTGGAGGTGGTTAAAATGACATTGACTGTAAGGAAATTTTACTATCAGGAAAGGCTAAAGAGGTGGCCGACACTTTAAAGGTAAGAGGATAATTATAGGCGCTTGTGCCAAAAGAATACAGTGATGATGGTTAAAACTGTGAAGGTTGTATTATGGTTTGGAAGATTGACATTCCTTCTGATGACTGTGCAATACCCAACCGTAATAGTAGTTGGTAAAGGTTTAATTTGTGTAATCGCCATGAACGGGCTATCTATCTTAGAAGGTCCTATCTTGAGATAAGCCAGGACCATATTTCAAAAAGGACTAGACGAACATTTGAGTTAAGTCTTCTATTTAAGGCATATGATTAAGAATGGTATTAACCTGCTATCGTTGCTTTGATTGAAACTCTTCTGCAATTTTATCTACTTCATGTCATGAAAGTACGTCAGAGTTTGGAGTGTTCTTCATGAATTGTGATTGGTGGTTATGTTAACTCCTTAGGAGAATTAGATACGAGATGTATGGACTCCGTATGGTTAGCTATTAAGACTTCATGGAAAATGAATGACTACAGTAGGTCAGTGGTGGACCATAGTAAGGCTGCAATGATTCTGCGAGTAATGAGCTGATTACAACCGTGAGAGTTGTATTGGAATGGGTGTTGAGATTGAGTACCACTAATCGGG
Source organism: Apium graveolens (assembly GCF_009905375.1). Classification (NCBI taxonomy): domain Eukaryota; kingdom Viridiplantae; phylum Streptophyta; class Magnoliopsida; order Apiales; family Apiaceae; genus Apium; species Apium graveolens. Next base: position 44,379,734 of record NC_133657.1, on the reverse strand, counting down.
TCGTGGTAGTGTATAAGTTATCATTGATAGACTAATTAAGTAGAGTATCTACCTAGTGAATTATTATTCTTTCTTATCAATAGAGAGTCATATTATTATACGAGGAAGGTTGCGGTGCGAGCATAGAATCCTAGTAACGGTGATATATAGAATGAGATCCCAAATTCGATTTTCGATGTCGAGGGAGTTTCAAAGGTAATTGTGTATAAGCTCGAGGAAGAGCATGGGTCCATAGAATGATGGACGGGATAGCGAAAATATTTAGGCACGTGAAATGCGATGCTATAATACTTGATGTTGATATAAATACATATATGTTTTGTTCTTCTATGATAAACCTCTATAGTTCAGAGGTAGGTTCCAAGCCAGATATTTTGTGGCAGTATATTTTTTTTCATATATACAATTCTCTTCAGTTCGTTCTTTTCTCTTCTTTTCATTTCGTGTAAGCTGAGAAGAACAACCCTTCCAGAAGGGGAGGTATTGCCGAATGACTATCTATCTTTGTGATAGAAGCCTAGTAGGATACCACATGTTGTTTAATTGCTTGTCAAGTACTAAAGGCTGGCCACCTTCTGTACTAACTATGCGATATAACAAGTGTTCATGATCATAGTGATCTCTCAACAAATTCCTTTACTTCTATTTGATTGATCAAATTTTGGAAAATAGAAACAACTGAAAAAGGAGTAATAAAGTGGTGGTAGTATGCGGAATGGGAACACATTCGTGATACTAAGGTTGACGTGGTTATTAAAAGGTTATAGAACGCTAACGAGCAAAAGTATAACCAGTATAATATTAGGAACGGAAGGTAGTAGCGATTACGAACTCGAAAAGAATGGGTATTGAGAAGCAGAAGCTCTAATGCTAAAAGCAATAACGAGAGTCTGTGCAATAGACTTGAAAGAATTTGGAATGATCACTTAATTCGAATTGAGTTATCTTACGACAATAGATCATATGTCATTATCGAGATGTCGCCTTATGAGATCCTTGAGGGAAGACAATGTCGATCTCCCTTATGTTAGGATGAAGTTGTAGAGCGCAAGATGCTCGAACCCGCAGTAGTCCAAAGGACCAAGGATATGATAGATCTAATCAGAGGACGGCTGGTAGTAGCCCAAGATGGACATGATAAGTATGTTGATTTGACACGAAAGGATAAAGAGTATGAAATAGGGGACCTAGTAATGTTATAGGTATCCCTTGGAAAGGATTGATGAGGTTCGGAAAGAAAGGAAAGCTAAGTCTACAATTTGTTGGACCCTTGGATATATTAAGATGTTTGGGAAGTTAGCATATGAGCTAGCCCTAACCCCGAACATGTAGCAGGTCGTAACGTGTTTCACGTATCAATGTTAAGGAAGTGAAATTCAGATGCCAGATAAATAGAGGCATATGAGCGCATAGATATGCAACCCGACATAACCTATATGGAGCAACCAGGAAGGGTTATAGAGTGAAAATGAACAAGTGCTTAGGAGAAGGATTATCAAACTAGGCAGAGTTTGGTGGTAGAACCACAATGTGGGAAAATTGACTCGAGAGTTAGAAAGTGTAATGCTAAGAAAGTATCCCCATTTGTTTTCTATCTGATTCCGGGACGGAATCCTTTTAAGGAGGGGAGACTGTAATAACCCCAATTTTTGAGAAATTTTGAAACCCTTATGAATAGTGTTTTTGCTGAACGAGAAAACTTTTCATGCCACGCTATGTAGGGGTTCTGTTATTGATCTTATGGGATATTATTAGTACTCTATGTGGTATATAAGTGTATGTAAAGATCGTCAGAATCCAATTCCGAACACTTTGATTTTTCCCGGAAATCCACAAGATACGGAGAGAATTGAGTATAAGGTAACAGGATAAAAAGGATTGAAATTAAAGGATTATAGGAGAGGATCATAAAAGGAATATAATATATTGAGAAAGGTTAAGGGAACCTAAGTAATAAGATCCCGGGTATGATCCCTCAAACGATAAACGAAAATGAAAGTTAAGCGAACCGTATAACAGATCAGCGGTCATTAGGCAAACAATTAGGAAGTTAAGCAAAGGAATTAGAGGAAGTGATGTCACCCAACCAATGAGAAGAGGACAAGGAAGGGAGGATGACATGTGCAAGGTGACACAAGCATGACATAGAAGGGAAGGAAGTGTGGTTGAATTATAACCACACAAAATCAAGGTTAATTAAGTCATTAACCAAAAACAACACAAAAATCAACCAACCAAGCAAATCATTTCATTTTCATCAAACAAAACATAAAAATCTCTTTCTTCCCAAGCTAGCTCTCGGCCCATTTCTTAAAATTTGAAGATCCAAGCTCCACCACTTACTATTTAGCAAGGTAATTATCTAAGCTTCCCCATGGATAGTTACATACGTCCTATAAGTTTAAGCTTCTAATTCCAAGCCAATCTTTTTCTATAAATCAAGGAAGAAGATGGTGAATAGTAACCTTCAAGAAATAACTTTAGTTTTCTTGAATTTTTATGAAAGATTAAGGTTATACAAGCAAGGATCAAGGCTCTTTTAGGCATTCAAAGCTCTTGGGTTGTGTTAGGAAGCTTCAAGGAGGTATAAACAACTTTCACCTTTAACTTATAGTTTGAACTTTGAGTTTTGATGAGTTTATGGATGGATTAATGTATATATAGAAATATCCATGTATGTATAGCAAGATCCATGTATGTTAGATAGCTTGGTTGGATTTGTGGTGATTTTGGATATGAATCTTGGTTAATGGTTAATGAATCTTAAGTTATGGTTAGTAGATTATGTTTGCGGTTGAATAAGTTGGAAAACCTTGAGATTATGGACTGACTTTGCCTTGATATAAGTTGTGTTTGATGTATTGATGATGGTTGGGTGGTTTGTAGTGAATTGGTAAAGAATTGGAGTGGTATAAATATTGGTAATCGCGTAAATATAGCCGTCGTAACGTCCGATTTTCTTTGGACTGTTTTTGTGCATAGCATTAGGACCCGAGAACCCCCTGCTAGATTATGACCACTGCCATGTTTAGATAGCTCATGTTACGAGCTTCGTTTTGATATGTAGTTCGTTCGATTCCGATGCACGGTTTAGGAGAAACGACCGTTTCAAGTAACGGCGTTTCGCGAACGAAACATTTCCCCTCGCCTTACTTTGAAACATAGGTTAAAGACCAAAAAGGACTAATTGAAGTATGAAACATTTATGGTAAGTGTGTTAGGCAGTTGGTAAGACACTCGCGAAGGAATCGCCTTAAAACTCGTAAAGGTTAAATTATTAAAAATGGTGGAGCCGAGGGTACCCGAGTGACTTAAGCGAATCAGTGAGCGCAAAACGAGCGTTAGAGTCTAAGTTAGTTAAAGTATAGATTTACAAGTGACTTTGGTTTAATTCCAACTTACTTGTTGCTTATAGGTTACCAGAGTCGTCCCGAGCCATTCGTAACCCCCAGTCGCTCAGGCAAGTTTTCTACCCGTTATACTGTTGCTGTGATGTAAATATATGTATATGCATTATCTTGTGATATTGCATGATTGTTATTAGCAAATTTTGCGATATATTGGAGCATGCTAATATGGTATATATGCATGTCTGTTTCGTAATCTGGTTATCTATCTGTTGATTTCAATGCTTATAGTTGCATAATACCTATGCTAGAAATAAGCAAGTAGTTGCGTATACCCTTAGTATAGGGGATAAAAGGTGAACATATTTCTAAACCGGGAGTCGATGTTCCCGAGTATATTATATATATATATATTTATTTATTTATATATATATATATATGGATATAGTTTTTAAAACTATTAATCGAATAAGGTTTATTCGATAACTTTAACTTTATTTTATTATTGAATATTATTTCGAATATTATTCGAAGGCGTATGACTCCTTTACATTATTTATTGGATATTACTTGGACATTCAATTGAGGATGTATGACTCCTTTATTTTATTTAATGAATATTATTTATAATATTCATTCGAGGTATTATGACTCAGCTTATTTCATTTATTGAATATTATTTGAATATTCATTTGAGGATCTATGACTCCGATTATTTGCTGAGATATATTCTTTATTTTATTAAAGAATAAGGTGTCGATAATCAAACTTATTTTTGATTATTCAAATAAAGATATTACTTTCGTATAAGTATATCTTTGATTATTTGCTATTCATTTCAAGTATAAGTTTTAATACTTCTACTTCAATTATTTTATAAAGATTATTTTTTATGGGAATATTATTTAAATAATAATATTCAGACATTTTCTAAATATTCTGGGGACCGATTTACTTCATTAAATCAGTTTTACTCCAAACACTCTTTAAAGTGTTTTCGAGTCTTTAAAATGATTTTCAAAAGTTAGAGCGGATCCCAAAACTATTTTTATATTTAAGATCTTCCTTTTAAAAAGGGGATTTAAATACTCGCTCAAAACCTGGGGGATCCGGCTCGGTGGTGTGTTTTATATTCGCAACAAGGTTGCTGTCTTGGTAAAAGAGTTTTTGATTACTTACCCAATATTCGGGAAGTAAAATTCTTGGAACAAGTTAATCCATTAACAGGCATCGCCTGGGAAATATCGGTGAGTTTTCCTTTCCAACTAGGTACGACTTCTTGGTGGAGCCGTATCAACAAGTTTCTACTTGGGGAAAGGGGGAAACGAGCTTTACGTTTCAGAGTCATGGATTTCATCTGAACTAGGAGTGGCGTAAGTGGTCGAGTAGCGCCGGCCCAGCCTTATTATATTGGCCCAAATGGCCTGGAAGTTCCGCTAAGGCGGTCCATTCCTTAGGAGTTCAGTGTTCGGTTGACAAGTAAATCCGACAGGTTCTCCTCTACATGTAGAAAATGGTGGGGTTGCACTACTACGACTGATCATCGTAAGTGGTCTTCCTGGCGCGGCAAACTCCCGTAATGAGTTCATCATCCAATTGGATAATTTCTGCAACACTACCCAGAGCACTTCGATAGAAAGGCTATGGTTGGGCGATTGTTGAGTGTTGGCAGGGTCAAGTTTTAAAAATTATGTTTACATCAAATGAAGTATCTCGTAACTTCATTTTATTTTGATAATATTTTAAAGATTTAATCTATTCAAATCTTGTTTTATAGTCTCATCTATGTGATGAACTTTTGAAACTGATTATAACTTGAACGGTGGTAGTTCAAGTAGTATTGGGAAAGATATAAGTATATTGGGGTATTTGGTAACCTCATCTTTTAAACTTATATCTAATTAATAATTGTCTTATGAATGACAAAGATTTTCAGAAAAACGTTGAGACAAGGTTAGATATATGAGATCACCTTGCAACGATATTTTTTTTATACAGTTATACACTGGGACTTTGTGTATATTATGCATGGAAGAGGACTTCCAATATTTTGAAAAGTATATATGTATATATATATATATACTGAATATTTTGCGACTTCATCGCATTAAGATATCAACTTGGTTCATTTCTTTTGACCAAGACTTTCATGAGTACTATGAGAAGGCTCATATATTGTTAATCATTATACATATTATTTTGGTGGGCTTGCTGCTCACCCTTGCTTTCTTCTTTCATCACACAACATCAGAGAGACAAGATGAACCGGACCAAGCTCCCGATTCGCAAGAGGTTAGGAGACGTTCCGCAGTTTTCTAGAAGCACGGATGCCGCCATAGCTGAGGTAGGAACTACCAATAGGCTAGGCTTTCAACTTTTGATGTATCAGATTATGTATATTTATGAATTGTAATAATAGCAAAGAAATGTAAATTTATTCAGAAACCTGTTTAAGGTGTATTGGCATATAATTGTGGAATAAAACGACTTGTGATTATTTTTGGATATTCATCTCTGAGACTATAACTTGTGGTGTGTGTGTTTATTGTGGGGTCACAGTACAGAGTAGTTGATTATTTATTAAGATTGGGTGTTGTTAAGGGAAATGGAACTCGTGACAACCCGGATCCCCGACCCCGGATTTGGGGGTGTTACAACCCACACTTGTTGGGCCCTCTTTTTGGACAACTTAAGCCTTTGTGTGTCAGGAGTACTTTTGACAGTTTTTCCTATGTCAGGATTTGTCTTGTCAGAAGCTAATTTAGTAAAACCAACAGAATTAAGCACACACGCAACTTTATTAAACTTAGGCAAAGGTTCATAATAATTGTGATATAACTTGTGATAAGAACTAAAAGTATAAATCGAATGCCAGCTACTATCACAATGAAAATAAGGATTTTGTGGTTTATAAAATTCTGATCTACCCCTAACATCGGACTCAGGAATAACAGTTTTCATTTTCTTATTCCTCCTGCAATCAACAACAAGATGATTAGTATTTCTATAGTTAAAACAAGTTTTTCTAGGAGCATTAGGAACAACCTTGTAATTTAAATCCTTAGAAATACCTTGCTTACCATTTCTGTTTCTTTTAGGACTTTTTACTTGAGGTTTGTCAGTAACCTCAGATAATTTCTTTTTCAATTGTCTTGCTGACAAAAGTTCTATGTTCTTTTATTTCTTAACAAACTTAATGGTTTCCTTGCTTTCCTTTCTTTGAGTTTTATCACTTACCAGTTTTTCTTGTGATAATGATGTTGAACCCTTTTCAAAAGTGGATTTGGGTTCATCAGCTTCTATAGAGATAAACTTAACAGGAGTTATAAGGGTAATTTTATTTTCAGTGTCAACATCCTTAACTCCATCTTTATAGCCTAGGCATTCTTTCCAGTTTTTCTTTGAGATCATTCCATGAACCTTTTTACCTGAATCAGTCCAGGCTTTAAGAGTTTTTCTCTCATTTTCTAGATCTTTTTCTAACATACTGTATCTAGTCTCAAGGATTTTTACTGTATGTTTAGCTTTCTCACATTCTTTCTTCAAATCAATTTAATAAGTCAGATTCTAATTGAATATTTCTAGATTTCAAGATATCAATTTCAGTCATAAGTCTATCATTTTCAAGAGTTTTATTCTTAAAATTACCATGCAGAGACTTAAGAGTATATTTTAACTCAGATGTATCTTCAGTATCAAAAGAAAAGAAAGAAGTTGATACCTTTGACTCAGAGGAAGCAGGATCATCGGGACTGGCCATTAGTGCATAACATGTGTCTTCATTTTCAGAATCAGAGAAGTCCATCCAATTCTTGCTTGATGTGATCAGGGCTTTGCTCTTTCCCTTATCATGCTTTGCTTTCTTACATTCTGAAGCATAGTGACTAGGTTCATCACAGTTGTAGCACTTGATCTTTGTCATGTCTACCTTTCCAGCTTTGGAGTCCTTCCAATCTTTTCTTCCAGTTGACTTCCTTTCACCTCCAGTAAACTTCTCCCTGAAGCTTCTGTTGTTCTTGGACTTCCTGAACTGCATCCTCCTGAAACCCTTAACCAGCAATGCGGCCATTTGCATGACATCAGATTCTGTCATGTTCTCATCAGTTTTAGAATCAGTATCATCATCAGGATTTGATGATGAATCATCAGTATCTGATTCTGGAAAATTATTCTTCTTTCTTACAGCTCTAGCAGACTTTTCTCTTGAAGCTTTATCATTCACTTTCAAAACAACATATTTCCCTTTGTTGCTTTTCCTCTCTCTCCTTTGCTGAACTTCCAAATCATGAGTTTTCAGCATGACATAGACTTCATCCAGAGTAATTACTTCCAAATCATACTGATGTCGTATGATTGAAGTCTGAGTCTCCCATTCTTCACTCAAGGCTCTCAGAAACTTGGTGTTTGAATCCTCTCAATCATATACTTTTCCTACCAAAGACAAATTATTGAGCAGGGTCAGAAATCTGTCATAGATGTCAGTGAGACTTTCATCAGCATTGGCCTCAAAGTGTTCATATTCTTGAATTAGAACAGCTCTTCTGTTCTTCTTGATGGCCATGGTTCCTTGACATTGAGTTTCAAGAGCATCCCAGATCTCTTTGGCAGTCTTGTAGGTTATAACCATATTTGACATCACAGAATCAAGACTATTATGCAAAATATTTCTTACCTTTGCATCTTTCAGCACAACTACTTTCTCTTCCGGTGTCCACTCACTCTTCTCCTTTAGCTGATAGTGTTCATGAACAGTAGGAGTTGCAGGCACCAGTTTTGTTGGAATGAAGGGTTCATCATTAATCATGTTGAGATAGTCTGAATCTGTAGCTTCGAGGTGCATGAGCATCTTCACCTTCCATGTGGGATACTTAGTCTTTTTCAGAATAGGAATTTTATTACTTTCATACTTGTTCAGAGACATGTTTAGATCATTTATGATTGTAAGTTTATCAGTGAGCTCTGATACCAATTGTTGCCCAGTAAAGATATAATTGTTTAAGGGGGGTTGGATACAATTGTATAAATGTTTTGAACAAGTAATAAAATATAACAGCTTTTTATATTTCTGATAAAAACTGTTACAAAATCCTCTCAAGAAATACTGATGTTCTTGAGAGCTGCTAGGTCGAATGATGCTCGAGATCGATACACTACGTGATGACCTAAACTGTGTTTATATACTACACAGCTACATCAAATCAATCTAAGATATGCATTATTGAACCTCATTCCCATCTGTTTCTTCGTTCAATTAAACTAATTTGTAATCGCTTCCAATCATATTCGAGGCTCTTTAATCGTTCCCCTCAATCTTCTTTTCTATCTGCAAATGATATATTGAGATCGAGATGTAATCGATTTCTAACATTCTCGAAATTACTTTAGAATTGAGAATCAACGAGAAAATCTTGACTGAATATGATTGATGCACAAACTTATCACCATGTCTTATTTTCCTTGAATCACAATCCAGTATATTTGCTTAGCGAAACTTGCTTACTGTTTTGAAGAAAATGCACTAACCTGGAGATCTTACCAGCATATTCTAACCCATATTATCATTTATTTTGGTTCTAAGAAATTCTCATACAAAACTGACTGCAATGCTTTCCTTGATGTCTAGTCACATATAACATTTATTCTTCCTTTGTGCCATACTATCAAAAAGTCTTCTTTGTCATCTAGGTCTTGTATCATATTCTCGGAGTATCTTGAATCTCTTGAGCTATCGAGGCTTAACCGAATTCCTATCTTTTAGTTTTGTCTTACTTAATGCCCTATTCATCTAGGAGTGGTATATACTATTCTGGTTCGACATAATTCATCGTATTCTGAATATTCCTGTCAAATCCCAAATCAAATAATATTGATCATTTACAATAAATTTCTGGATCTGATACTATACCACCACTTCTTCAGGCAGCAACTAACCCACTTATTGGATAAACTTCTTACTAATAAAAGAGAAAGACTGGTTTGGATAACCTATCAATAATGATTTAATTTACGCTTTCCTCACCTTTGGTTCTCAGGTGATTTTACTACGACGTCTCTTTGCGAAATATATCTATCTTTATTTTTGAAATTCAACAATTATAATAATTCATCTAGCCTTTAATGCTCCGTCTTAATGCTTGGGTAGGTATAATATTTACTTACAAGTTTCTCCCATTTTCTCTTCCTATCTGGTCACTAGATATTTTCTTTTAGCCTTCGATACTTAATTGTACTCCTGGGATGCATTCCCTATCTCAATTGACAAATGTTTCCTAAATTTTTCACCTTACTTATCCTGATATCTTATAAAGTTTCTTTATCATCCTTTTAATTCCACCTTCTTTCCTATTTCTGTTCTTCATTCCCATAGCTCATTCATAACAGAAATCTCGATATTAATACTCATTTGATGTCATATCAAATTAGATATCAATACGAACTTTGATGCTCACTACATCCCATACCGAAGCAAACATCAATCATCTATATTAATACCACTTTTGATATTTAACAACAATCTAAGTATCAACATCAATCGGAAACTGAATTAAAACTGTATCTCACATTCTATACATAACAGAATTACTTGATAAATCATTTATTGTATGATTATCAAAACAATTTACGTCCTTTAATAAAACTTTGTTGCATATGATAAAATCTCTTTGATTGTCTAATAAAATCCATATTGGTGTAGTTATTAATCTCGGCTTTATTCCATCTCCTTTCTTCCTTTCCTTCCTTCATTCTCGTTGCTTTATCTTAATTCTTTAGCTCTTGAAGACATTCTTCTCACTTGTCCATACAAATAACTTTTTATTTCTCTTGTCCATTATAAAGGGCATATTCATCCAAGTAGAACCTCACACACTTGCAACAATTTCTAAATTCTACGGGTGTCCTTACTTTTTCCAAATTCCTCATTGCTTTGATTTCGGATTTGAAAGTCATATAAAAATTTAACTTAATCTAATTGGAATCAATTTTCATATAACTGACCATTAATTGGTAACATTAACCAATTAATTTACTTAATTGATCAATTGCACCAAGTGATGACTAGCTAAATAAAATTAAAGACCAATTATATATAGTCGGATTGGATGTAACAACCTCTTTCAAGAACCGAGATCACAATTATTTAAAGTATCAACATGAATATCAATAATACACGGAAGTATACTTTCTATCTTTAAAAGTAGGGTATTTTCCAAAAATTTGGGCAACGTCACCTTTATATTATTGACTACCAGTCGGACTCAAGTCGACACCAACAATCAATCAAATAACCAACAATCAACCCACAAGTAAACAATCAACTTCCATTTTCTAAACTCACCATTTCACCATCACATATAATACTAACCAGTACAACCCATATTTTAGTTCAACCTAAGATTATAGTGAATAATTCTTATTATACCATACCTTTTCTCATATCTTCTGACTATAACAGAATATCACTAAAGAGTGTAATTACAAATTATTCTAGAATTCTTCTAGTTCCTGTTTCAATTCAAACTTTCTCATTAACAATTCGTCTACCCCTGACAATATACACTTGTTCTTATTTGTTAACTCGTTCAACTTCTGATAACCAACACAGTCTCAACCAACACTTTCATAATCTTGTGAAAGAATTCTTTTGGTTTAAAATCATCACTTCTTAAAAATCCTTGCAGTTGAATCACAATATCTTCATCTCCCCTTATGTATTTTTATACTGGACTTCTTTTGTTGGCTCAGTTACGAGTATCAAATTTACTATAACTCATTTTTAAGTGGGAAAACCCAACCATTCCTTGAAGAACATCTTTGAAGTTTATTCGTAACTAGCATTTCTTTGATCTTGAATCTTCATGACAAGTATCTCCCACATGATTAAGATATGCTTCATCTTCACAACGTATTAATCAATTATCTGTTTATTATTAAGAATCTCTCTATTCGCTTCCGCTGTCCAATCAATCATTTGCCTTATCTGATATATGCAGCTTACTTTCTTATTCCTCTAGTTAATTTACCTCATACGGTTCGCTAACTACTCCAATTCATGCCAAAATCTCTTATTTGCAATGTATCATGTATACAGATTTCCGCTTCTGATTTGATGTCCTCGCAACAACCACGTTATCGGCATAATAGTTTTTCTCTGCACGCAAATGTCCATCATTTATTGGCTTGCAATTGTCCACATAATTCCATGTGTTATACGGGTTCGTTTCACTTCCTTAAAAAAAATCAAAGAATAGACCTTACACAAGAAGGGAATTTGTGTATATGATTTTGATTAGAAATCTTTTGTAAGGAATAAGAGTACAAGTAAACAATCGGAAGGATCCATGAATCAATAAATCATGATTGAAGAAGAAAGAATGAATAATAATTTAGATATGAATGAAACAACTATATTTGTACTCAAGATGGCCAGTCTTTCATACTATATGGCATACATCACTTGATTAGGTGGCGTCCCACCAGACTCTTTGTCATTTCGATAAAGTGTCACACCATAACACTGTTTGTCTCAATCAGAAAGTAAGACTTGAGGGAAAAATGATTTTGTAAGGAATACAACAATCTTCTTATCACATCATAGAGCTGATTATGAACGAAGTTCATACTTTGTTCAAGATTCATAAGAATGAATGGTATTAGAGAAAAGAATGATAGCATTGGTCGCCATCCATATTTCATCTATTTACAGCTTCAACGCTGGTTTGATCAATATATTCAAATCTGAGTCATATATTAACCTTAGGAAATTCTCTGACATGCCTTCTTAATCGATCATTGGAATAAATTCTCCTGTACTGGGTCTTGTATCTTTAGCGTTGCGCTTCCATGTTTATAATTCGACTCTATTTGTAGTCTTATAAGATTTAAAATCATAACTTTAAATTTCGTTTATGCTACTGATCGTTGAACATATCGCCTCATTTGCTAATAACATTCTTCCTTTAGGAAATTATGAAAATTTCTCAATCTTCTTTGATCTTAGTCAGCTTTTTTTAGAACGACGTACCATTTGAACTCTAATAGTCTCAAAAATTGGATGAATAGTTTCTCCGTACATCGGTTCTGTCATTTAAACTTATCAAGCAAGATTTGCACTCTTCTGTTAGAAACAATCAAATCTTTCTGTAATAGCGGGTCCACTTGGCCTTCTAAATGAACCATACTAACTTCTAGAACCAGTATTCTTCTAGGTAATCCAAATCTTTTAACAATCGAGAAACTCAAGTAGTAATTGGACAACCAAGTCTTAAAACTTATTTTATTTAAAGAACTTTTTGGAAAAATTTTGTTAAGAAAAATCTCTTTTGAAAACTTGCTTAAAATTTTAAAATCATACACCTGTTCGTTATTACTATATGAGTTGGTTGTCGTCCTTCTCAACCACTATAAAATATCACACTAGGAACACAATCAGATAAAATCTCATTCATTTCTGTATATCCTCTACCCTTTGTTGGTTCCATTTTACTTTCATTGGTCGACAAAAATTTCAATTACCTTTGTATATTATCTTATTCATAACTTCACTTCTAGTCTTTCATACTGGTAACACTCCCATCATCATCTCTTACGACTACTAAATATAACAAGTTTATCTAATAATCGTTAAATCCAATTTATAAAATATAGTCGACTAATATCACATCACATTACTACTATACGTATCATGATCGATCATAACATCATCATCAATTCCAAGAAAACTCTCGATATCCAGTCTTCTCAAATTCCTTTAAAATCCACCTAACTCACTTCACAAAATAATCATGGGTGACATACTTACTAGTAGCTCCATATGATTTGGTAGCAGCTATCCTTCGGAATACCTAAACCCCCTCTCTAGGTTCTTTCTCACTTTTCTTAATACCTCGTGTACTCACAGTATACTGTAGCTATCAAATCCATCCTCATAGGTGCTGTTATTTCGTCAGACGTGTTTTAAATAATGGTAGGCGTAGGATAGACAGAAAAGATATGCTTACAGCTGAATATCCGGTGGAACCAGAATCAACATGTGGGGGATTCTCGAATAGGTAGTCTCGCCTCAGAGGATGAGATAATAGCTGGAAAAGATGCAACCGTCATAACATGAAGTGATATGGCTAACACTGGTGGAAGAGCAGGGCGTGAATCAGATGATGGTCTTTCAACTGAAGGCTCCGAATGATCAGACAATCCTGGGATAAAAGAATCTGCCATCGCCATTATCTGAAAAATCGCGTCGCTAGATAAGAATCTTGAATCTCATCAAAGATCATACCAAAACCTATTATACAGTCGCACTCAACCTCTCGACGTCCTATTTTTCTATTTCTTAATCCTAATCTTAACCCTCTATCCATTCCCGACAATCTAGGCTTGTTTCAGTGACTAATAACCTGTAGCTCTGATACCAAACCTGTGACGCCCTCCAAACCCAGGTCAGAAGTTTGGGGCTCACAACACACACACAAAATATATAAACCTGTATATAAAATATTATATGCATTGACCCTTCTTCTCATAACCATGGACCGCAACAGGTTCAAGTATGAAATAAGTCACAACCTTATCTTTTATTACATCGTACCAAATACCAACTAATACAACTTACATCTGATAATGATATCATTCGTACAATCTTGCAAAACTCATCTACAATATAAAGCTCCTGCTAGCTCGTTCCAACTTAACCTGGAATCCTAGCTCGCACACTAGACTGGAAATCTTTGTTACCTACAATTTTCCTTTTCAACTATTGAAAACATAAAAAAGGTTTGCAAGAGTGAGCTAACCAGCTCAGCAAATCATAATAGCAATAACTGAGGTTAAACAATAACCAATTGAAATGATTTAGAAGAATCAAGTTTCTGAATAAGCAATGATTAGAATTGGATATTTACTTTTCATTTTAAAAATTAAGGTTAGGCTGCTGATCAGTCACGCACTAACCCCGAGCAAGGCACACAGCTCTGCTCTCTATACTAGATCCAAGGCACACATTGACCTATTGTGACCACAAATTTGGCCGGACCACGAATCTGGTCCTTAATTTAAAAATAATCCAATTCCAGAATAATAATATGATAAATAATGTAAATCAATAAACTTAATCATAAATAACATTTATCTCGAAGCATAGGGTGATTCACCACACCATGAAGGTATCACAAGGATTTCAAAAAGATTGGCTTTCAATCGAGGAAAGAATCAGAAAGTAGAAGACCAAGGGTTCAAGGGTTACTAGGATTGGTCTTCTGATAAACAAGGAATAAGGGTTGGTATGTCAAGCAATTCAATATCAGAAATCAGTATGTGGTAGATATGTATTTGTGGAGTAGTATCGTATTTGTCTGGCTCGTATATGAGAATTCAACAATCAATGGTTTATGAAGAATAAGGCTTATGGCTCAAGATCAATAAGAATCAGGGTTCAAGGTTGAATAGTTTAAAGCGCTTGCAATATAGAGCAGGATTTATTTTCAATACTAGCAATATATCATAAGGAAGTTCAGAAATATTTGCAATATATCTTGAAGAAAGTTTAGAAGTACTTGCCTTGGCATAGATGATTTTCAACTTTACTCGTACTCTTCTAACAGTTTTACTTTTCAATCACTTTCTTCTTTTTCTATGCCTTGCTTCTATTCATCGATCACTTGCTTTTCTTTTCTACACTTCAGTTCTATTTACTGGTCACTGGCTTTCTTTTCTATGACTCGCTTACTCTGTTAGACATCACAAGTATCTATCAATACTCAATCTCATATCATTCTAACCATCACACAGACGTCATAAGCTTTCATCCACCCTTCGTTTCACCCAAATCCGACGTATGGATTGAAAGTTATGATTAAAACTGTCAAACAATGCACGTACAATCATATTATACATCAATAAGATCACATATAACATGTAGCATGTAAGGTATTCAATTAAAATAATTATTCAAAGAAGATTCGGGGTTAAAATAATTTTCCAGGTATTTAATACGAATTTTTGAACATTTTTCAGAATTAAAACGGGTCACCAAATCAATTTATAATTAAATAACAGGGTTCGAATACCCGAATCTGGCTTCAAAATAATTTAATAATAATTATCGAGTTTTGAAAATAATTTAAAATAATATTTTAAAATTTGAAACTATTTTTCAAATTTTTAAATTAAAAAGAATACTTAAATCTAATTGTTAAATTAATTAAAATCAATTAATAATTAATTAAATTAATTAACCAATTAATATCAAATTAATCAATTAATTAAAATAATTAAAAACTAATTAAAATTAATTAATAAAATAAATTAGATTTATTTTCAATTAAATAAATAATTAAAAACAGTTTTCTGATTTTAAAATAATTAAACAAACATTTTTCTGAATTTAAAAATAAATGAAAATATAATTTTTGAAAACAATTAAAACAGGAATCCTGAATTTGTAATATTTATAAATTACAGGATCATTTTTTGAAAAATAGGAGAAAGAAAGATGACCAAACTGTAAGTTTGGCATCTTCTTCTTCATTCTTCACTACGACGACTGGAGAAGCCATTAACGGCGACCTCCTCCGTCCCAAGCTTTTCCGGCCACCCTTCCACCGACCCAGATCAACACCACATTACAGAAAATGATGCCCCGGCTTCCAGAACCACATCTGCAGGGTCTATTTTTGCAAATAACACACTGTTTGGCCGTATAATACGACCCAAGTTCTGCCGCCGTCGAGTTTTAAAAACTCCGGCGAGCTCGAATATTCATCCTCTATTCAATCCACTCACATCATTCGATTTCTTATCACACGATCTGTTTAATGGTACTACTCAATCATACCCAGAATCATCCAAATTAAAAACCCCAAATTTCAATTGAAATTATTCAAGAATATAAACCCTAATTTATGAATCCGAGAATCAAACATCAATTTGAACATGTTATTGAACTCCAAATTAGTCATATAATATACCAAAATGACCAGAAAAATATTATCTACACGACGGAATCATCAAATCATATCAACATCAAAAACAAAAATTCCTAATTTAATCCATAAATAACTCGAATTTAAATAATTAAATAAGAAAATCACCTTGATTTCTGCACTGAAATGAATGATTGATTAAGAAAGAACTTTTCGAGAGCTTTGTTTTGATATATTACACGCCCAAATCAGAGTTTGATAACGCCTTCGTTTGTGCGTTTAATTTTCAAGAACACAGTGTTTTAGGGTTTTTTCTGTAATTTCTATATCTTTACTGATTGATTATGATTGTACGAATAAAATGAAATAATAAAAGAGATATTTATATTTATGAAATTATTGGTTCGTGTTGGATCGTATTGGATCGATAAATTAGTTACTTGGCAGCTAAGTAACTGCAAAAACGAGTATTTGATCGATAAATTAGTTACTTAGCCGCTAAGTAACTGCAAAAATGATCCGATTTGATTCCCATATGGGATAATTATCCAAACCGGGCTCTTTATAAAACAGTTTATACGAAAATAATATAATATTATCCCGTCTTACGAAAATACGGATTTTGTTGATTTATCGAAATGAATATCGTATCGAAAATTATACGCTAGGACGCGTACGGGTCAAATCGTAATCCGGATTGAAAAAGTCAAAACACGGAAAATGTCCGGAATTATCAGATTAGGTTAAGAAGGAGTTTTCGGGAGAGTTTCGGGTTGTAAAAACGCAAAAACGGCTGAAGTTGAATGATTCCTGGTTTTATAAAATAGTTTTGTAATTATTCAGAAAATAATTGTTAAATCGGTAAATCATTATAAAATCATATAACGGTCCAAAAATTACCAGAAAAATATCACAATTATCTATATTTTATTCTGGACATATTAAAATTAACATATCCATATCATATCATATATAAACATGTAAATATAAATATCAATCATCAGATAATTCACCAAAATTCACATAATAATAATGTAATCATCATTTATTGATAAAAATAATTACACGCGATATCCCGGATATTACATATATAAGGGGTCTTACCCCCACCAAATCAGAACGAAGTTTTTGACTTGATCCTTGGCAATCAGCAAGGTACGTAGGCATCTTGTTAAGGCAGATCGAGTCATGAGATACAGGAGCAGTCAAATCGAGCCTCGAAGTTCACGAACCCTAGTAATAAATACAACAATTAATATTCCCTAGTTTTTAATCCATAACATTTGGCGCAGTCTATGGGAAAGCATAACAACAACCATGGCGAGAACATGAAGTGGAAATAGTGCCCCTGAAGGAACACCGGCTGGGACAACTCAAACGATTTCGTCGATGGTAGAGATACCCCCACACTCATCCTACGCCCCCACTCAAGGAGGAACCCAGATAGGGGCAACTGAGCCTCAGCCATAAGGGACGAACCCCCCCTCCCGGCTCCTCAAGGGACGAATCCCCCGACTTTCCAAGGGACGAATCCTCAACTTCAGCAAGTACATGCACCTGTGAACTCTCAACCTGCAAGGTATGAATATTCAACTATTGTTACCATTAATCCCCCTTATGGGATTCCCCTGTACCCCGAGGTTGGAGGAAGTGGACATGTTGGACGGAGTGAAGCAGGAGGACAAACACCCCCTACATACGAGGTTTGGCTCCAATTCCGGAGGACCAAGAATTCTCTGGACCTTACACCGAAAGAGACTCTGAATCTTCGGATGACGATGTGGCTCCGAGGAGGAGGCGTGCTGGTAAAGAACCTATGGCTGATGTTAATCGATAACCCAGAAACACACAAGGGACAAACACCCAAGAAGTGCAGGAGAGGATCAGGGCTAATGAAGCTGAAATTCAGAGGGTGAAGCACGATCTGGAAGCACACCTAAGACCCCTACTACCTTCGAGGAGGAGAAATCCTCCAGTCATAGACCTGGATGGTCCAATACCAAGAAGGGTTGTTATCCCAAGGGCTGATCTGAGTGATCTTCTGCCCCTAGGAGATCCTGATGATCCCACTCCACCATTCACTGAAGAGATAATGAATGCCCATATCTCAAGGAAGTTCAAGATGCCCACCATCAAGGCATATAATGGCACTAGGGATCCCGCTAATCATGTTAGGACATTCTCTAATGCACTGTTATTGCAGCCCGTGAATGAAGCTATTAAGTGTCAGGCCTTTCCTCAAACCCTGTCGGGAATGGCACAAAGATGGTATAGCCATTTTCCTCCTAATTCTATTGGATCCTTCAGAGATCTATGTCAGGATTTTATCAAATAGTTCATCAGTGGGAGAGTGCACGAGAAAAGCTCAGCATCCCTCATGAGTATTGTACAGGGAGCTAAGGAGTCCTTGAGAGACTAACTGAATCATTTCACCAAGGAAGCTTTGAAGGTCCCGGACCTTGATGACAAGGTGGTTACGATAGCACTAAAACAGGGAACAAGGGATGAGTTCTTCAAGATGTCGTTAGCCAAGCGCCCTCCTGAAAGCATGTTACAGCTCCAAGAAAGAGCCGGGAAGTACATCAAGGTGGAGGAAAGCATGCGGAGGACGGTAGTGAATAACGAGCCTGCTGGAAGTAAGAAACGAAAAACTGATCTGGAATATAATTCTAAGGACAAGTATCCTAGAACTGAGCTAAACACTGATTCAACCCCAAAGAAGGGAGGACCTGGGCAAAAGTTCACCGAGTATGCTAAAATGAACGCCCCTAGGAGTCAGATCTTGATGGAGATTGAAAGAGATAGGGAAGTCCGTTGGCCTAAACTCCTAAAGATGATCCTACTAAGTTGGATAAAAGCAAGTATTGTAAGTTTCATAAGGACGCTGGGCATGACATCGACGAGTGTAGGCAACTAAAAGATGAAATAGAGTTCCTAATTTGAAAGGGAAAGTTAAGCAAGTATACTGGAGATGGGGGAGATAGGAATAATAATGGAAGAAGAAATTTTGATGATCGCATAAGGGATCAAGATGATCAGGGGCGAAACCCCCAGCCAAGGGGACCGGTGATTAACACAATTTTTGGGGGACCACAACCCCGAGGGCCAGTGATAAATACAATCTTCGGAGGCCCAACTGCTGCTGGGCCATCTAAGAATTCAAGGAAGGCATACACTAGAGAAGTTATAAATATTATTGGGGAAGCCCCGAAGAGGGCCAAGACAGGAGTTACGATGACATTTGATGATTCTGACTTGGAGGGTGTGAAATTTCCTCATGATGATCCACTAGTCATAACACCCGTAATAGGAAATAGCTCGGTGAAGAGAGTCCTTGTAGACAATGGAGCTTCGGTGGATATTTTACTCCACGATACTTTTATAAGGATGGGTTACAACGATTCTCAACTGACCCCGACGGATATGCCGATATATGGGTTTGCTGGAGTGGAGTGCCCCATGAAAGGGATAATTAAGCTGCCAATGACTATAGGTCAGGAACCAAAATAAGCAACACAAATGTTAGACTTTGTCGTGGTTAAGGCCGGATCAACTTACAATACAATTATGGGAAGAACGGGAATACATGCTTTTAAGGCAGTCCCTCTTCTTATCATTCAGTGATGAAGTTCCCCACCCGGGACAGGATTGGAGAGGAAAGAGGAGATCAAAAGATGGCAAGAAGTTGTTATGTGGCCTCTCTAAGGGCTGATGGAGCTGGGGGCAGGTTCTGCCTATTGAAGATCTAGACATCCGTGAGAATAATGAGAAAAGAGGGAAGCCAGCAGAAGACTTGGTTCAAATTCCTTTGGCTCCCGAGGATCCTGAAAAAGTGACTTTCGTTGGAGCATCACTAGGGGAGCCCCTTAGAGGGAAGTTGGTGAAGTTTTTACAAGAAAATAGTGATGTGTTTACATGGTCAGTGGCTGATATGCCTGGCATAAACCTTGAACTGATCACTCACAAGCTAAATGTGGATCCCAATCGAAAGACTGTGAAGCAAAAAAAAAGAAGCTTTGCACCAAAGAGGCAAGAA
The DNA here is from genome assembly GCF_009905375.1 of Apium graveolens. Classification (NCBI taxonomy): domain Eukaryota; kingdom Viridiplantae; phylum Streptophyta; class Magnoliopsida; order Apiales; family Apiaceae; genus Apium; species Apium graveolens. The sequence goes on along the minus strand of NC_133657.1, from coordinate 44,359,434 downwards.
GCTATTAAGAAAGAAGTAGAGAAGCTCTTAGAGGCTGGTTTCATTGAAGAGATACAATTTCCAGAATGGTTAGCAAATCTTGTAATGGTGAAAAAGGCTAATGGAAAGTGGAGAATGTGCGTGGACCTCGCCGATCTAAATGATGCGTGCCCAAAGGATTGTTTCCCGTTGCCGATGATAGATACATTGATAGATGCTACTGCTGGTCATGAGATGCTGAGCTTCATGGATGGATTCAGTGGATACAACCAGATCAAGATGCACAAGAGTGACATCCCAAAGGTATCATTCATTACTGACTTTGGTGTTTTTTGTTATCTTGTTATGGCGTTTGGTCTCAAGAATGCAGGAGCCACCTATCAAAGGTTGGTAAATAAGATTTTCAAGGATCTTATTGGCAAGACCATGGAAGTTTATGTCGATGATATGTTAGTCAAGAGTCTAGTGAGGACTGACCCCATAACTCATTTGAGGGAAGCTTTTGAGGTCCTAAGTGAAGGGTTTTTTAGCACATAAACGCAGCGAAAACGTAAATTTAAATCTTAAAAAAAACCGAAACCCTCCGCAGGATCCATGCGAAAAATAATATTTAATTCGTAGTTCAGTATGTTTACCTTAAGAAGCTTTACGTTATCTTTAATAGCGATCCAAAAACGATCAGCGGAGATCCCTAGCAGCTGCTCCTCAAGTGTAAAGCACTCCACCGGTATCCACCAAGAGATCAATGTAATGGAGGAGGAAGAGGTTGAAAGAATTAGTTGCCTCCCTCTATTCTACTTTAGAATTAGGGTTTTAATTTGGGTTGAGGCAAATAGGGTTTATAATAGTATATTTATAGGCAAAATTTTCAGCTGAAAATTTTCCATAAAATATTATTATTATTAACCCTTTAATTGATTATTCTTATTAACCAATTAACTAATAATTAAAACACCTTTTAATCATTAATCCCTTTTCTAAACACTTTAGAAAAATAATTCTCTCACTGAATTTAATTTCCAAGATTAAATTCTTAATTAATAATATTAAGAATTAATTAAATCTCATTTAATCAATTATTAAATCTGCTAATTAATTATTTATTTCACAAATAAATAATTACCAGCCATTATTAATTAATTTTTCCACCATTAAATCATTCTCTTTTATGGTGTGACCCTGTAGGTTCAATATTAAGCCGGTAGTAGAAATAAATAATAATAAAACTATTTTATTATTATTTATATAAATTCTTTAATTCATTAAATATAATTAATTAATAAATTAATCATATTTATTCTACATTGTGAGGGATACTTCTCAGCATTTCGCGACTATCCGGATAATACGAATTCACTGCTTAGAATACCAAGAACCTATTCAGTGAGTAGTTACCGTACAATCAATTCCTTCTACCCTGCAATGTCACGATTAAATACAAGGCATGGAACTTGTGTCAAGCCTATCTTATTTAATCATTTGCTTTCCCATTCACTATGCTTAGTTCTATTTAATGTAAATTAGAAACTCCTTTCTAATTTCATTCACTCTGGCCAGAGATTCCTGAACTAGCATAAGTGGATCAGCATTGAACATTCTCTTCCTTCACTGGAAGGGGTAGATCCTTTATTGATCATACACTATCTTCGTGTACAAATTCCTATACCCAGTAGAGCCCTTATAATTGTCCCTGGAGACTAAGAACTAAACCAAAGCATAGTTCAGTGTACAGAAGATGACTATGATGACCTCAAGTCTAAGGATACTTGTACAACTATCACTATATGAACAACTGCTGACACGTGAATGAACTCCATCAGTTGTTCAGCTGTGTGAGTCATGTTCAGTGAACTTATTCCTTAATAAGCACCTACATACTAGCTATAGTGTCACCACACAAATGTCTATGAGAACAGACATCCTTCATAATGAAGCAAGCATAGTATGTACCGATCTTTGCGGATTACTAATTACCAGTTAGTAATCCTACGACCAGGAAATATTTAAGTTTAGAGTTATCATCTTTTAGGTCTCATTATTATGATCTCATCATAATCCATAAAAAGTTTTACTCTAAACTATGGTATATCTTATTTAAACACTTAAATAGATAAAGCCCGCAATAAAACCAAAACAAGTCTTTTATTAATATCAATGAAATCAAAACAGATTACATAAAAGTTATTCCTAAATCATCATACATGATTGGACTTAGGACACATCTCTTTCACTAAGATATCACAAAATGATGCTAAATCCTGCAAAGTGTGCTTTCGGGGTAGGATCTGGAAAGTTTGTAGGTCTTATGGTCTCCAAGAGGGGAATCGAGGCCAATCCTAATAAGATAAAGGCTATCCTAGATATGGAACCACCGTGTTCCATAAAGGACGTTCAGAAACTCACTGGAAGAGTCCAGCTCTAGGACGTTTCATCTCCAAATCTGGAGACAAGTGTTTGCCATTCTTTAAATCCCCGAAGAAGGTTAAACATTTTGTATGGGCTGAGGAAAGCCATGAGACATTTGAAGGGTTAAAGAAATATATGGTTCAAGCCCCATTATTGGCCAAGCCATCTCTGAATGAAACTTTGTACTTGTACTTGGCCATTTCAGAAAATGCCTTAAGTGTTGTATTGGTTAAGGAGGAACTTAAAATCCAGAAACCTGTATACTATGTTAGCAAAATTCTGTATGGAGCTGAGTTGAATTATTCAACTATTGAGAAGTTTTCTTTATCCTTGGTAATGGCTTCGAGGAAGTTGCGTCCTTACTTTCAGGCTCATAAAATTGAAGTACTAACAAATCAGCCCTTAAGAAACATCATTCATAGTCCCAAATCTAATGGGAGGTTGATTAAGTGGGCAATAGAATTGGGAGAATTTGATATCAAATACAAGCCACGAACGACAATAAAGCCCAGACATTGGCTGACTTTGTGGTGGAATGTACCAGACACAACCAAGAAGTCAGGGGCAGGGAGATACTATACCTCAAGACACAGAAGGTGACAAAAGAGACAAAAAAAAGATGTTAAAGAGAAGGAATATTGGGTTCTCTATTTTTATGGAGCATCGAAAACAAATTCAAGCGGAGCAGGGCTAGTTTTACAAAGCCTAGATGGGTTCTTGATTGAATATGCTATGAAGCTAGACTTCCCAACTACAAACAATAAAGCAGCTCTAGGACGTTTCATCTCCAAATCTAGAGACAAGTGTTTGCCATTCTTTAAATCCCTGAAGAAGGTTAAACATTTTGCATGGACTGAGGAAAGCCAGGAGGCATTTGAAGGGTTAAAGAAATATATGGTTCAAGCCCCGTTATTGGACAAGCCATCTCTGAATGAAACTTTTTACTTGTACTTGGCCATTTCAGAAAATTCCTTGAGTGCTGTATTGGTTAAGGAGAAACTTAAAGTCCAGAAACCCGTATACTATGTTAGCAGAATTATGCATGGAGCTGAGTTGAATTATTCAACTATTGAGAAGTTTGCTTTAGCCTTGGTAATGGCTTCGAGGAAGTTGCGTCCTTACTTTTAGGCTCATAAAATTGAAGTGCTAACAAATCAGCCCTTGAGAAACATCATTCATAGTCCCAAAGCTAGTGGGAGGTTGATTAAGTGGGCAATAGAATTGGGAGAATTCAATATCAAATACAAGTCACGAACGGCAATAAAAGCCCAGACATTGGCTGACTTTATGGTGGATTGTACCATACCCAACCAAGAAGTCGGAGGGCAGGGAGATACTATACCTCAAGACACAGAAGGTGATAAAGGAGATAAAAAAAGGATGTTAAAGAGAAGGAATATTGGGTTCTCTATTTTGATGGAGCATCGAAAACAAATTCAAGCGGAGCAGGGCTAGTTTTACAAAGCCCAGATGGGTTCTTGATTGAATATGCTATGAAGCTAGACTTTCCAACTACAAACAATGAAGCAGAATATGAAGCTCTGATAGCTGGCCTCGGCCTGGATGGGACATTGAGAGTCAAGAACTTAAAAGTCTGCGGAGACTCGAAGTTGGTCATATCCCAGGTCAAGGGAGAGTTTGAGGCAATGGACGATACAATGCCTAAGTATGTCCGCCTAGTAAGGGCTGTGATGACTCAGTTCGATGAATGCCACGTTGAGCACATCCCGAGAGAGGAAAATGCTAAGGTAGATGCGTAGTCTAAGTTCGCTTCATCGGAGATAGAGAAGAGCTCGGGAAGTGTGTACTTCCATATTTTAAAGACGCGGAGCATTGATGTTAAACTTGTAACTCCCATAGGGCTGGGAACATCATGGATAGATCCCATTAAGGCCTACATTCAGACTGGTTGGCCGCCAAATGATGTAAATAAAGCACGAAGATTGACTGTTCGAGCACTGAGGTATTCTTTGATTGATGGGATTTTGTATAAAAGATATTACATAGTTCCTTACTTAAGATGTCTCAGGCCTGATGAGGCACGCTTGGATCTTGAAGAAGTACATGAAGGTATTTGTGGGCAACACCTGGGGGGCAGAGCGCTGCCTCATAAGATAACCTGTTTAGGCTTTTATTGGCCAGAGATGATGGCCGATGCCAAAGAATATGTGAAGAAGTGTGATCGCTATCAGAAATATGCACCGGTTATACGACAACCCCCTGAGATGCTGACTTCTATCAACTCTCCCATCCCCTTTGCCATGTGGGAAATGGATGTACTTGGGCATTTCCCCATGGTCACGGCACAAAGGAAGTTCCTTATTGTAGCTATTGATTATTTTACTAAGTGGATTGAAGCTAAACCTTTAGCCAAGATCACAACTAAGCAGGTTGCACAATTCCTGCGGGAAAATATTATGTGCCGATATGAAATTCCCCGTATCCTGGTTACCGACAATGGAACACAATTCAACAATGAAGAATTTAATAAGTATTACGAGGAAAATAAAATTGAGTTACGGTTTACCTCCGTAGCTCACCCGCAAGCCAATGGGCAAGCAGAAGTGGCGAATCAAATAATCATGGATGGACTGAAGAAGAGGATCAAGGAATAACTGGGTGGATGAAATACTCCCAATACTATGGGCCTATAGAACTACTTGTAGAGTCACAACTAGAGCAACTCCTTTCATGTTAGCGTATGGGGCAGAAGCGGTTGTTCCTGCAGAGATATCACATTCATCTCCCAGGATCCAAGCTTTTTATGCTGAGGAAAATGCAGAGGGGCAAAGGTTAGCCCTGGATCTAATTGATGAAATACGAGATGAGGCACATGCGAAGATAGTGGAATATCAAAAAAAGGCTTCATTCTACTACAACCTAAGGGTTAAAGAAAGGTTCTTCAAGCAAGGTGACTTGGTTCTGAGGAAGGTGGAAGCTTCCGGTGTTGGGCAGAAAGAAAAACTTGCCCCAAATTGGGAAGGGCCGTACTAGATTAAAAGTGTTCAAGGAAAAGGAACCTACAAACTGGAGACTATAGATGGTTTTGAAGTTCCAAGAACTTGGCATGCACAGAACCTAAAGATTTACTACGTGTAAAATGGTTGGGCACGATTCTCACTTGTCAAAATGACATGTAGGTTGAAAAGCACCTTGAAGCTTTGCTTGCTTAGGATTTCTAGTTTGGAGTTTATTAAGACTTGTGTAAGGGATTAGTCCCAAAATTTTATGAAATTTATAAAATTTCCCAAAATATGTTCAAAATCCCTATGGCATGACAAGTAAACTAGGTGCATAAAATAAAAGCATAAAATTTAATAAATAAGCCAGGTTCGAATAAACAATACAAAGTTCGATAAATAAAGGTTCAAAGACAAAGTAAAATAAATAAGCCACACAGGACTAACAAAGCTCTAAGGGGCTGAGGTCCCCTCGACATCCATATCATCATCTCCACCACTCTCGTTGGATGTCTCAGTGGTCTCAGAGGAAGAAGAGCTCTGATATGCTGAAGGCCGAGAAGATGACTCGGGAGGAAGAAGAAGTGGGTCCTGAGGAGCACGGTCCGAGACAACCACTCGGGTGCGAAACCTCTGTAGTAAGGCCTCATCGTCTGGGCACATATAGTCCGCGGGGTTAATATCGGGACAAGCCTCATTGACGGTCCTAAGGGTCGTGTCCCAGCTAGTCCTAAAAAACCCAGGGAACATCGAGTCATCCCTCACCCTCATAGACTGAATGAACTCCTCCGAGTCCAGATAATTATCGATTGCCTTGTCCTTCTCAGCCCTCAGCACTACCAGCTCAGCATTTGATTCTCCCAGCTCTTCCTCCTTGCGCTTGAACTTCCTCTCTAGAGAAGCGTACTTCCTCTGCTGCCTCCTAAGAGCATTATCAGTATTATATGAGGCCTTCTTCCATGATTCATCTTGCCTCACAATAGCTTTGAAGTAAGCATTAGACTGAAATGAAATAATAAAGCAAAGATATAAGGTAAGTGAATGCTATAAGTAAAAAGAGAGTAAGATTTTAAGAAAGGGTCATACCGAAGCCAAGGACTGAGCACCCATGAGTTTCACCCTCTCCAAGTCTGGGGTAGCCACAATATCAGTGAAGTCCTTGGGGGTCATACCATGGTAGGACGAATCCCACGCATGCTTTGTGGATCCAACCACAGTGTCCCCACGACGGAATCCCCAAAGAGGCTGGAAGGCACCAGTGGCAACAGAAGTGGGAGCATCAATAGAAACAGGAACATTTGGGGTTTCAGTTCCCCGAGAAGAAGCTTCCACCATAGGCTCCTTGTGCTTCCTTAAGAAGCTAGGCTCCGTAGCCTTCCCCCGGGTGTCCAGTCCCGCAAGCCGAGTCTTCTTCAACCTCGCGGTTTCTTCAACAACAGGCACGTTATCCTCGTTGATTTCATTAGCACCTACAATAATAAGAGAGAAACAAAAATAAGTGGTGTCAATAATACATGAAAGAAAGTAAAAACAAGAAGGGAAGAAAAATACCCTGTACAAAAATCGAGGAGAGTCCCACTTGGATAAGGGAAAACTCCTCTAATAGAGTCCAGCAGGGAGTGGCACCATCATCCCGAATGAGCTCGTTATAGATGAATATAAAAGAGAGGCCAAAATGCAGGAAGGTAATTTTACTTCCTTGAACAACCTAGCCACCGTCGCCATTGCATGTCGCGACGACCCCATTCCCCCTTTTCTGGACTGTGTTTGCTTCGCTTAAACAAGTGTGTATGTTATTTATGATTTGGATTTGTATTCTGCTCAAGATGTATAACTAAACTTTAGAAATTGTGCAAATTGTATACAATCTTAATATATCAAAATGTGTGTCTAAAGTTACAACAAATATGTAATGTGTGTATAATAATTTTTTTTTTGACTTAATTGGAGTAACGTGACTCTAACTATTATTTTTTAACATAAAAATAATTTAATTATAATTAAATATTAAAACTATTAGAGGAGTGGCTGAACAAAATTTTTTTAACACCCAATAACATTTCGTCAACTAGTGTAGCCAGCCGTTATTTTCAGAAGGGTAAATGTTATGGATTAAAAACTAGGGTATATTAATTATAGTATTTATTACTAGGGTTCGTGAACTTCGAGGCTCGATTGACTGCTCTTGTGTCTCGTGACTCTATCTGCCTTAACAAGATGCCTACGTACCTTGCTGATTGCCAAGGATCAAGTCAAAAACGTCGTTCTGATTTGGTGGGGGTAAGACCCCTTATATAGATGTTGGGAGTCCCTGAATTGGACTAGATCTAGGAGACTTAGTGGGCAAGTCTCAGATTTAGAATGGACTTTGTAGTCCTAGAAAGTAGGAAGTTGATTCCTTATTCAATTAGGTCCCTTGGAAGCTGATCTACAAGGATTTATATCCTCATTAGGACTGATCTTGACAGCTGATTTCTCCCTTATTTAATTAATTACGAAATTAATTAATATTCAGGGTTTTGGGTCTCTTCTAATGGGCTTAACAGCCAGCCCAATTCTGATACAATTAATACGATATTAATTACATAATCAGGGTTTAATTTATTCCCTATCATTTACCCCCAACTTATGGGAAATCGTACGAGATTTCCCAGGAGTTAAGTTCATTTGTTCCCTTACAGGGTATCCTTTTCGGCGTAAAGTGTAGAGCGACCTACACATTTACAATGATTTGCCTTGCACATGGCTTCAGGGTTGTTTTTAAAATTTCCCTATTATATTCCTTACCTTATTACTTCTTTTTTAGGAATTTTCTGGTATATTTAAGGAATTTTCCTTTAATTTCTGAGATTTTTCCTAATTTTCTGGGATTTTCCTTTAATTCTAGGATTTTTTCCTAAATTTCTGGAATTTTCCCTTAATTCTGGGATTTTTTCCTAAATTCTGAAATTTTCCCTTAATTCTGGGATTTTTCCTAATTTTCTGGAATTTTCAAGTAATTTACAGGATTTTCCAGAAAATATTCATATTTTCTGGAATTTTCCAAGGTATTTCTATTTTTATAGAAAATATTTTTAATTTCCCAAAAATATTTATAATTCTCTTCCTTTTTTTAAATACCCCTTTTTTCGACCAGGATTCCTTTCGACTAGGATCCTGGGCGAATAAGGCCTCAGTTTGCCTTGGTTGAAGCCCATTTCGGGCAGGATGTTTCGACTATGATTTCTGGCCGAATTTCGGTCAGGATTTCATATATATATATATATATATATATATATATATTTCGACCAGGAATCCCTTTCCACCAGGATCTTGGTCGAATAACACGCCATTGTATTCTGGTCGATAGAATTTTTGAGCAGGAGACTTCGATCAGGACCCTGACCGAAATTCGATCAGGATCTTTCCTGTTTTGACCGAATTATCCCTCCATTTCATCCTAGTCGAAGTCATATTCAGGTAGAAGTTTTCGATCAGGAACCTGGCTTATTTTCTGGTCGACAACTTTTTTTGGGTCAGGATTTTTCGATCAGAATCCTGACCTATTTCGGTCAGGATCTTTCTTACTAAACCAATGTATGACTGAATAAAAGGCCACTATTTCTTGGTCGTGGAGATTTTCGACCAGAAAGGTTTGACCAGAAACATAATATAAATCTTGATCGAATTAGATCAGGAATTTTTATAATAACGTGTATATATTTTAAATAAACGATTTTATCTCCTTGGGCCCATGATTTTTCTAGGATTTTTTACCTGGGCTCTCTCCTTGTTCTTTCCAGGATTTTGGCCTATGATTTAGGCTGGCCTAATCCAAGCTTTTCACCATAGTTGGGCCTCAACCCTGGGCCTTCCTTTGGGCCCATAATCTCTCTTCTTTTTTTTTTCTATTTATTTTAAAAAATTCTGGACTTGGGCCCTGATATGGGCTTGATATATTCTCAGGCCCAATAAGATTTGGGTTTCCACTAATATTTACTTATGTATTTTCTGACTTGGGCCCTTTGTGGATTTTTCCAGATTTTGGGCCCTGGTACTGGGCTTCCTTGGGCCTAACTACATAGTTGGGTCTGTTACACTTCAGCAGGCCCATGAATTTTTCTGGACTTTCTATATCCTTCCAGAGTTCTCTCAAATATATATTTAAATCAATTTTTTTTATATTTCCCCAAAATCCTCTAGACTATTCTAGATTCTTCTAATTTCTGGGCCCAAATGGGCTTTTTCAGGCCCATTTTCTGGTTTGGGAGGCTATATAAGAGTGAAGTGGGAGTGTGATTTCACTCACACTTCTCATTTCACTCTTCTTCATTTCTCAAAATCTCCTCTCCTCTCAAACACTCTTAAACACTCCTCTCCCCCTAGAAACTTTTCGGCCATCCTTTTAGCCCTTTCCGACCTTCTTCTATCTCCTAAAGCTTCCAAGCTTTCTTCTATCTCCATCAATGGCAGACAAGAGTTCTGAGAGAGCGGCTAAGATTGCCTCTGCTTCGAAACGAGGTAACAATATCGAAATTCGCTCTTCTTACATGTCATTACTAGATATGATTAACACTAGGGGGATGTATACCCTTCTAATGCACATCTAGATTCATTTGATTATTGTAACATATGGCATAATATAGATTTGATAAAATGAATGCACTTTATAATGTTCGTCCCCCTCTTAGGCTAGTTCCCGTTGACGGTGGTGATCGTACTTGCCACTGAAAACCCGACACTCTATTCATTTACACAGACGCCCTTAATGCTGGGCTTAGGTTTCTTTTCCACGATTTCATTCCCCACTTACTAGTAGACTTGCAAATTAACCACTGTCAGCTTCCTCCAAATGCTTGGAGAAACATTTTATACTTTAAGGTCTCGTGTCTTAGGGGAGGTTTTCCTTTGTCAGTAGCAGTTTTTAGGAAAATATTTCAATGTTATAACAGTTCTCAGAGTATCTGTGATTGGGTCTATATTAAACAAAGGCCCAAGTGTAAACATATGTTCAATAGTGCTTCCAGAACTTATTGGATTCAAGAGATCGATTATTTCTTACTGTTTCAATTTTTCATATCTAAGAATTTTATTTGTTTTTTCAGTTTGCAATTTCATTTTTATTTGCTTTCTTGATGAGAGGTTTTTTGTCCTATATTTTATTGTGAGAGTTGATTTGAATTTAGTAATAAAAGTTTGTATGTGATTGTAATAATGGTCGATAACTCAAACAGGTTTTAAAGAATCGAATAATTGTAAATATATCATATTTAACATACCGTATGATTGTCTTTGCATGAAAACTGGTGATTTGATTTATTTTATATTTATTTGACAGAATCATTTTTGTAGAAGCCGTATAACATTTGATTATTAAATTAATATATATTGACGGAAAGAGCTTATCTCTTTTTAGGAGAGTGTAATTTTCACGCGAAAACGAACATTTATCGTATATACTCTTTACTTCGTACACTTCAATCATGTCGGTCAATCGTCATTGTATTATTGATTGTATGTAATTTATCAGTGCAGCAAAATAGAGACTTGCAATAATATTTTATCTCAATTACTACATTGCATAAACTTTTTACAAATTTATCGCTAACTAAGAATATTTATAAAATGTATTTCATGACATGAATAATACTTAAAAAAAATTACATGATAACTAGGGTTTAAACTAGATCAATGAAGGGGTCGTTTGGTTCAAGATATGTTATCGATTTGGAATCAGAAATCGAGTTAAAATGATAAGGGGATCAGATATCATATCTAATATCATGTATTTGGCTGAGTGTTGTAATAAATATTTTTAGTTTAAAATATGCTAATTAAATAATTTTTTTTTTTGCTAAATACTAATTAAATAATTTTAATTTAATTAAATATATTTATATTTAATTACTTAAATAAAAATTAAAATAGTGAAATAAAAGTAATACTCATACCCCTCCTTCATACCCACCTTCGTACTTGGGTATGAAAAACCCATCCCTTAGGGTTTTGAGGAATGAGTATGAAATTCTATTATTCTGAACCAAATATCATGTATGGGGTTGGAATGGCTGAAACCCATACCTGATTGCAGAATGTGACGAACAAAACGACCCTTAATTGAAATATAATATGGAACAATTTGGAAGACGGATTTAGGGAATGGGGATGGCCGTAGAGGACTGACTGACTTCTCATGCTTATATTAATTTTAGAAATAAAATGCAAGACGTGTAACTGAAATTTTCAAATTATGTAACTTATGTATCTGTAATTTGAAAATAGAAAAACATGTTACTGAAGTTAACAAAAGGCATGCATTTTGTATACGAACCGGTCATTTCATTTAACATTGTTAGTGGAGGTTATTTTTGAAATATAAGATGTGTACCTAAAGATTCGAAATTATGCAAATTGTGTACCTGAAATTTGAAGTAAAAATAAAAAATTCGTGAATTCAAAATGCACTCTTTTAAAATTATTTATTAATTTAAAATGATATTAAAAAAAAGAATCAATTTAAAGTAGAAACACAAAATAAAAAAACTTAATGGATTTAATTTTATTTTATTCCCACTATATCTTGAGGTATTGATTTTCATCTAATTCGGGAACTTGTAGAAATTGTGGTAGCCTACTAATTTTAATGTACCCGCTAATTTGTAGGATATGATTAATTTTTATTAAATTTTATTTACTTAATTTGTATATTTTTATGATTTTTATTTTTTCGATTTTAAAATCGAACCGAGCCAATAAATACCGAAATCGAGGTCTTTCAAATCGAAACCGAACCAATTATTCAGTTACGACTGCAATTCGATTTTTAAAAATAAATTCCAATTTTACCCAAAAATAGAGTTGAACCGGCCCATACTCTCCTATATATAAGTATATTTATTTAGAATATGTGCATATTTATTTTTAAAATTATACTTGATATTTTTAGATAATACTCAATATTATAATGTTGTATATAAATGTAATATATATATATATCTAAAATATTATATTATATTTCATTTGTTTAATTTAGTTAATATAACAATTTTCCATTCTCAAATTTCAGGTATTTAATTTATATTTATAACATTTTGCACGGCTTTATTCGGGTATATATTTTGCTATTCTCAAATTTCATGTACATAATTTACATTTCGAGTCTTTGGGTACATATCTTGCATTCAAAAATAAGTTTTCGCTAATTGTTTTAAAAAAATGACTTAATTACAGTGACGTGGCCCCAACTATTATTCTTTAGCAAGAAAATAGCTCAATTATAGAAACTATCACAAAAGTGGCTGAACAATTATTTTTTTAACACATGATAGCATTTTGTCAACAGGTATAGACGAACGTTAATTTTGGAGTGGTATAAATGTAAAGTTATATATAATTACAAACTCATGTATGTAGTGGTCTCTTTCTAAGAAAAATAAGGGTGTTGCAGAATCAGATGTGAAGCAAAATGCTTCCGATGCTAATGAAGGTGTTTCAGAGAGCAATGAAATTTCACATGTAATATCTCATGAACAAGAAATTAAACCTGAAACTCATGCTTCCAAAGTGAAATCGAAGCATGTAAAATTTAAGAACCTGATAGAGGAGAGTGACGATGATGAGGATGTCATCGAACTAGAATTTGAGAGGGAGATTCAGAGGTTGGATACACATACTATGCACTGTCCCAATTGTAATGCTACCATAACCAAAGTCGTGCTTTGTAAGAAAAGAACAAAAAAGGGACTATCTGCAGCTCATAGTAATCCACAACCTAAGCCTGATAGCCTTCTCGGATGCTTATCATGCTTCAGTGTATTCGTTCCTTCAGGTTAAATTTCAGCTACACAATTTATACCAACAATTATAAAAGTGGTAGCATCATATCTCGGACCTGATTTCTGCTTTTCTCATAATCAGGAAACTGTTTCAGTTGGATCAGGCTTCTGGCACATGGAGGAGAGGATAGCGAAGATCTTCTCCAACCAACAAATGTTCCAGCATCTGGTTTAACAGGAGATAATGGAAATATGGTGATTTCTGAAGAAGGTGAAAACTTTGTCCAAAAATTCATTGTTTTGTTTGCTTCATTGCAGAATTTAAGGCTAAAGATAATTGGGCGTCAAAGATGATTAGTTTATTTGTTTATGCAGGAGATTGCTTTAGTTTGTTTTAGATATTTGGATGTAAATCAGAGAGAAAGAGTACACACAAACCTTTGGTACAATCCTTTTATGATTTTGGACATGCTGTTTGAACCATCAAAGTTCAAAATGGAACACATTCTGAATATCCTAAACCTCCAATATTCACGTCGTCAGGAGACTGGAAAATTGATCTAGGAAAGGACCTAGCTAACATTCCTGAAGGTATGTACTGAAAACATACTTAAAACTTAGTTGATGCAGGATTCTAAGAGGGGCATGTTTTAATGTGTCTATCATGTTACTATTGACATTACAATACAGGAAATGTTTCTAGCGTGGGTGAAGAACCGGGAGCCATACATCACATACAAATTGAACCTCTTGTACCAATTAGATTGACAGGAATCGTAGATTCTAAGTCACTAGAGATTGTGAAAAGTATAGTCTATGGAGGTTTGATGAAATTCATTACAAGCCTAAGTATCGTTTCTTCTGTAGTTGCATCTGGAGCTACAACATGTAAGTCCTTTCGTACTTGGGATTATCTATTACTTAATGCTGTAAACTATAATCTTTGCCTAGAACAACACAGTTAGCTTGATTTCTGATTACATAGTTTTCCTTCATTCTAGTGAATCTTATAGCTATTGGACTCGCAAATCTGATCGGTAGACTCATAATAATTGGTCATAATGTAAGTATTAACCAACTTGGCTCTACACCATTTATTTGAACTAACATTTAAAATATACTGCATTTTTGTTTTGCAACTCATTTTACACACATTCTGTTTACACAGCTCTGGGACTTGAAAAATTAAATTTGAAGGGGCATCCAACAAATATTACGAACACCGGGGCAAGAAAGAAAACTTCCTACTACATACAACATTTGCAGTGTTGTCATTCCTAATATTTGGCTTGATACCTCATGCAACATATGGCTATGCATTCGATGAGATGAACGATAAGAATCTCACGCTGGGGCAGTTGCATTCCTAGTATTTGATGATCGCATCTCCAAATATTTTGTGCCTATGGTAAAAACTTTGTTATGGTTTCTAAAATTAAGAGAGTACACTATGCACTTGAACTTAGGTCTCATAATTATGATAACGATTCTTGATTTCTGCAGGTTATCGCCCTATCTATTATCACCTGGCTCTCTTGGTTTTTAGCTGGCAAATTTAATAGTTATCCAAAATCTTGGATTCCTTCTTCCATGAATAGCTTCCAGCTTGCGCTCCAGTTTGGCATTTCTGTCATGGTCATAGCATATCCGTGTGTTCTTGGTTTGGCAACCCCAACAGCTGTGATGGTTGGTACAGGAGTTGGTGTCATTCAAGGTATTCTGATCAAAGGCGGCCAGGCCCTAGAGAGTGCCCATAAGGTCTGATTTCAACATCATTCACTGCTAGAATTTCATGATGATATGCTAAAGAAGATTGTATCCATTTGAACTTTAAAGCTGATATCAGATATTCTAGAAGATGCTCCTTAACCTACCTGGAACTTCATTTCTATCATTATATAGGTGAACTGCATTGTCTTTGACAAGACCGTTACTCTCACAATGAGCAAGCCACTGTTAGTTAACAGAAAACTTTTTAGAAATATATACGCAGGTGTTTGTTTGTAAGGATACAATACTCAAATTACGTATTTACATGTTTACCCTTCTGAAAATAACGGCTGATTACACCAGTTGACGGAATGCTATCGGGTGTTAAAAAAAAATTATTCAACCACTCCTCTAATAGTTTCTAATAGTTTTTATAGTTAATTATAATTAAATTATTTTTTCTGTTAAAAAATAATAGTTAAAGTCGCATTACTCCAATTAAGGTAAAAAAAATAATTATTATACACACATTACATATTTCTTGTAACTTTAGACACACATTTTGATATTTTAAGATTGTGTACAATTTGCACAATTTCTAAAGTTTAGTTATATATATTGAGCAGAATACAAATCCAAATCATAAATAACAGACACACTTGTTTAAGCGAAGCAAACACAGTAAAGAAAAGGGGGAACGGGGTCGTCGCGACAAGCAATGGCGACAGTGGCTAGGTTGTTCAAGGAAGTAATATTACCTTCCTGCATGTTGGCCTCTCTTTTATATTCACCTCCTTACTATTTCCCCAAACAACAACAGCACGCTTCTTCTTCTTCTTCCCCCAATTAGCAATCTCTACTGCGATTCAGTTTCAAGGCTTATGCAAATTTTAATTATTTTCGTTTGACATCTTTTTCTTTCCTCGTATTAATGTTGTTCTTTTTTGTATTGGTCGTGCTACAGTTTGATAATTGTGTCCCCTTTGCTTCCGTTCTATAACAACTGCCTCATCCTTCTTTAATTGACTATTCTTATATTATTTCTCTGCATCAGACATGATAACTCAGGTTTTGCTACTATACTCTTTATATTATGCTACATAGGGGGGAGGGGGTCTTTTTTCTATTACTTCTCTTGTTCCTTGATCAGTGTCGTATTGTCTGCTGTTTCCTGAGGTTAGGACACAGTTGGGTCCGTAGGTAGCTAGCTACCTTACGATATCTACTGCAAACAAAGTTTTGGCCTGTTTTGTTTGATAACCAGGATTTTATTTGAAATTTTGGATTTGAACAAATTACCTTTTCGGAAATTTGGATTTGGATTTCATTTGAACAAACACCATTTTAGTTCTTAGTAAATTAGGAACGTGGACTTTTTCATGACAAGCATATGCCTTATAGTTTGATGGAATGAAGATGCACAAAGCTCATGAATTGTACTCTTCTTTTGAAACCTTTTATAAGGTTAAAAATCCAAATTTCAAACAAGTTAGAATAAATTTATTACGGACGACAAATATCGATACGATGCAATTGCTTTCTTTATGATCTAACCAGTAATTATGTAATTTGGTCATTTTAGCCTCTGACATAAATAATACTCCCTCCGTTGGATTAGTTCATTTTTCCTTCCCAAGAGATCAATCGTGTGAGTTTCACCAACACTTCTTGGTGTACGGTATCTCCCTTTGCGCCCTTTATGGGACGTCAATCGTGTGAGTTTCTGTTTTTTCCTCTCTGGAGAAATCATTGCATGAGTTTCTGTTCAAGGGAGAGATGTATAAAAGATGTATTGTGCATTTTTACTTCAGGTATCTAGTTGGGAAATAAAATTTGGCCGATAAGAATTCTCTCATTATTCCAGTTGTGCCCTTAGAATGGGTTCACTTTAGTTCACCCATTAGGGTTCCTTATTGTTTCAAGCTTTACCTAACTGGCTGACTTCACTTTTCCATTAAAATTCTCACAGTACTTAAAATCTTATGGAGGACTGCTGACTGCTAAGAACCATCATGTATGTGTGTTTCTTTAGATTAATAATAATGGCCAAGCTTGTCCCGTGGTTGCCCTTATGCTAGGATTCACAAGCATCTCTTAAGAGGCGGCCCTGCTAAAAGTTTGTAATAATCATGACACTGAAATTTCATCAACTGAATTGTATATTCATATAGCAGATGACGAGAACCTACAGCCCATGTAATTTACATCACTGTCAGAATAATCATCAGCGACAGGCCAGTTGACGAAATTATTTCTACAAGGGAAGTGATAATTGAAAAGATTGGGCTGTGTTGCACTCTTGTGGAAAAGTAAGAGCTTATATGAACAATGAACAAACTACTGCTGCAGGTAATTGTTGAACATAAACATGGTTACTTTGTATTGCGTTAATTGAGCACATCGATATACTAAGCTGCAACAGTGTTTATATCATGGTTACTTGATATTTTCTATGTCATTATTCCGTACAGTTGTCCGTATTTATGCCTGATGGAGAATTGAGAGAGACCGCATATGCCTGACGGAAAAAGCGGAGAGTGAGTGATTAGAGAAGAAGTTAATTATATATGTGGTGCTGCCTGCTGGTGAGATCAAAGAGATTATTGCTACCGTTAGACATGAGATATCTGGTAAAGCTTGAGTTACTAGGAAGGCAACATCTAGATCTAGTGTATTAATCAGAGTAGTTGTTAAAGTTAAGTGCTTGTTAACAAATACTAACAAGTTCCACATACTTGACCCCATATCTTCCCCAATCGGAGCTAACTTGCTTCTACTGGTGTCGGGGCAAGTGAGGAATTTTAACTTGCTTTTTGGGTTTTTAGTTGTTTGTTATACAAAAAAAAAAACATTTGAAAGTAATGTTTCCCCCATATTCATATGAGATGCCAAAACAGAAAGTAGAGCTTCAATTTTCAATAAGATAATTTATGGAAGGAATATAAGTGTTAATACAAATCAACTTGAAATTTTATTGAGATTCACATCCTCCACACTTTGCTATCGCAAATATATATATGCGAATGAAATAGAGTAATCTTTTTTTTTTGATAAATATTAGCGGGAATAAACGCTTGATCACTTTAACTATTCAACTAATCAAAGAAAATTGTGCGGTGGTTGAGGCCCAAAAATTTAATCATTCATGCAGGATTCCAGTAATTGAGCAACCAGTTAAGAAAAGGGTTATATGAATTCAACTCAGTTGAGAGAAGCGACACAGTAGGCGGCCATAGTCTTATAGTCCGTACATGTAGAGACTGAAAGAGTTATACTACATTTCAACATCAACTTCGAATTTAAAATATGATCCTAGAAGAGGACAGGACATGCTTGTTCCTGAAGTTTTACCGAAAGAAAACCAATCTTAACGCCTCCTATTGTTCAGTTGTGTACATTTCAACAACTTTACCTGACTTTAATATGTTGAAAGTCTCACGCTGTCAGAACCATTTACAAACCATTATGTATCTTCTTTCATCCTCCCTCTGCCTTTCATCTTTTACATCATAATTCAGTTATTTGAGGGGAATGACACTTTTTTCATCACCTCTGACTTTACTCATTCTTTGCTTTTTCTGGGCAAATTTTGCCTGCGATGCATTGGCTCCTGACTATTCTATTATGGGTTATTCCTCGGATGATTTGAAATGTAATCTTAAACTGAATCATCTTTTTGAATCATGGGGAGCAGAGCATGGCAAGACTTATGAAAGTATTGAACACAAGTTGCATAGATTTGAGATTTTTAAGGACAACCTGATGCACATTGACGAAACAAACAAGAGAATTAGCAACTACTGGCTTGGATTGAATGAGTTCGCTGATTTAAGCCATGCGGAGTTCAGAAACCGGTATTTGGGCCTCAATGTCGACTACTTCATGAGGCAAGACTACTCAAGTCCTGAAGATTTCATTTACAAAGATGTTGTGAATTTTCCCAAGTCTGTGGACTGGAGAAAGAAAGGAGCTGTCACTAATGTCAAGAACCAAGGTTCATGTGGTAAGTATACAGATATAGTCATAGAAAATTGGATAATATGGAAAAATGCAGTTGCATTTGATCAACACTGAACATGTGCAGGAAGTTGTTGGGCATTCTCAACAGTGGCTGCTGTCGAGGGAATAAACCAAATTGTGACTGGAAATTTAACATCATTATCTGAGCAACAACTAGTTGATTGTGACACCTCTTCCGATAATGGTTGCCATGGAGGTCTCATGGAACATGCATTCACCTACATCATGACTCATGGTGGGCTTCATAAAGAGGAAGACTACCCTTATATCATGAAAGAAGGCACTTGTGATGAGAACAAGGTAAATGGCTTATACCAGTAATGAGTCAACCGCCTCCTAAAATTATTCTACCTAAGTAGGCTGATCCTTAATTATCCTTTATTTCTGAGATAATATCTACTTATGATGGTAATTATACTTGTTCATCCATTTCACTCTTTCATATGCCATGTTTCAGGATGAAACTGAGGTCGTGACTATTAACGGGTACCATAACGTACCAAAGAATAATGAGGAGAGCATGTTGAAGGCACTTGCACACCAGCCCATAAGTGTGGCTATCTCGGCTTCTGGACGTGATTTCCAATTTTATAGTGGTGTAAGCCTTCTGAGATCTGATACACAAGGAAGCATTTTTGCATATACATATAATCTATCTCGATTGGAAGCATATATATGTACATAGACTATATATCTGTAGATCTTCTAAATTATCTCCACAACACGTACATACCGAAGTTGTCAGTTCTTAACTAATTATCTTGGAATCCGAGGATCAACTAATGATTATTTGTTTCTTGTAGGGTGTATTTGATGGGTTTTGTGGATTCCGGCTTGACCATGGAGTGACTGCAGTTGGATATGGAACAGCAAAGGATATGGACTACATCATTGTTAAGAACTCATGGGGATCAAAGTGGGGAGAAAAAGGCTACATTCGATTTAGGAGAAATATCGGCAAGCCTCAAGGCATTTGTGGAATATACACATTGGGATCTTTTCCTACCAAATATTAAGTGACCTTGTCTACACTACACTGTTGTTAAGTATTGATACTGTTTTATTTCTGCTGCTGCTTATTTTTTTCTGCCTCTATTCTACTTTTGCTTTCACTTTGTACCATCAAATGTGTATTCAGAATTGAAATTTTATACTATTTTAAACCCAAAAGTAATGATCATCATCTAATAGACATTGTATAATCTCCAACACAAATTATGGTCTCAAAGAGCATCTGATTGCGTACATATATGTAAATATGACAAGTTGAAACCATGATAATATTCTCATGACATACAGAATTATTAAAAATACATCTGAAAATTACTCATTGACACAATTCAATGGGAGTCAAAGTTAATCAAAGAACACAACATTCGCATCTTTATCAGAAACCCTACAGCAATGTGAATCAGCATCGCAATTCTTGAATTTAGTAAGACAAAAAATGAAGGAAGAAAATATCCAAAATGAGATTCTCAATCTATTTGAAAGGTGCCGAGATGCTACACTGTGATGGAAATCAGTGGTGGTGGTTTGCAAAATATGGTATTCTGAATTTCATCACGGTAACCTCCAGGATACCCTGTTTATAACTCAATTGAACCAGCCTGGGATCAACAGGTCCAGGCAAATTGAAGGAAATGGAGAAATGTCCAGGTGGGGAACATTCCTGCATTTTTGCTTCATACAGGACATTGGCATCTTGAAGACTGGTATCTTTGACCATGCCTTCTACTTTCACCCTTCCGTCATCACGGACACTGCACTTTAAATCACCTAATACATTGAAGTGGAAAGAATCACTACACAATAATCAATATTTGTAATTTGTACCAAAAGTATACAATCTGTTGGACAAGTCAGATAATGAAGCATACATGTATCACTGCAGAAAATTATTACTGAATTTTGACAATTGCAGTATCATGGTGCATAGGATTAAAACGCCGTGTAAGTTGGGAATGATGGGGAGCACATATGATTAATGCATATATACAAATATACAATATCTTATAGATGGTAAGTAATGCTTTGCACACCTCTAGGGCCTAGGGTTGCCAGAAACCTATCTTTTGCTGCTGCCCATTATTCTCGCCCTCTTGTCGATGACAACGGAAGGCTTGGAAAATGAGTGGTGACAACAAAATCCCCTAATTAAATTCCTATTCCAGTTTAGGAGATACTCTTTTCTGATTAGCGGGAAATCAATTTCTTTAAACCAGTGAAGCAAGACTTTCAGCGACCTAGTCCCTGTAATTCTGGCAATTGATTATAATTTTGTTGCGAATACCGCTAACACGGATGTATTTATAGTTCTTGGATTGGAAGTTTCTGAAAATAGATTATGGTTTCAAGAATTAAAAGTATAAAATTCCCTTTTTTGAAACCATTTCATATTCAATAGGGGGATATGATTGAGCTACCTTTCACATTAAGTATCAGATAAATGAAATGAGGATCCATCTGAGTGACTGAGGCTTAGGCTTATAAAATATTTATGGGAACTTTTGGATTATTGATGTGACCGGGGAATGAAGAGATTGGAAATGGGAATGCTTTGGAATCCCAAGGGGTAAATATTAAATAAGTTACCCATGGGAATGAAATTGCCACTCCAACACATTAATTCCCACACGAAACGCTAACACGTGGGAGTAACATTCCAATTCCCATCAACCCGGTTGACATCCCGTTAACCAATATCCCCAATAAGTTATGCACTTTAAACTAAATAGCATTAAAGCTGTTCAATTGAAAGAAACACAAGAATGTGCTCAGTCATAGCTGCGGAATTTTAGAAATTAAGGGATAACACATCTTTTAAGATGTGTACTGATGTGCAGTGGAAAAGGTGCAGAAATTATGCTATTTGGCCAAAAGCTCTTAATAACTGATACTATGCTAAATAGGGAAAAAGCCCCAAACCGTTTCATAAGCTGTAAGATAATTAGCACGTAACAGTCAGTAGAAAAACTATAGTTGTTTCTCTTTCATACTCAATAATAAAGTAACAGGCACACACACAAAAAGTGGTTTCTCTTTCAACCTTATGGTGATTAAAATCTGATAAACTCACTAAACCATTCAACAGGAACTAGAACAATATTTCATGAAATTTAACTTTGTGCGCATACGCTGGACACATGATCGTACCACACTTTAAAAGCGATATTAAGTGCAGTCTCAACTTTATGTGGTAATCTATTAAAAGATATCTCTTTTTCAATCAACTTGAAGAAAAATATATTTTACTTTATAATAAATTTTTATTCTACAACATAAATAAGATTGTCTTTTAAATAAAAGATACAGGAGCTTATAGTGTGCGTACTCTGTATACATGGATGTATAGGAGAAAAGAGGCAAGGAATAATAAGATAAAATTGAGTACTTACTTGTTTTGCCAGACACACCAGCCAAAGCAACTTGGAAACTATAGGCTTTTTCACTTGCACTGATATCAACCTTACCAAGTGAAGGTGAAACGGTTCCTTTATTGGCCGTTCCTGTTTTAGTTACAAATGGCTTCGATAACGGAATTTTTCTGCCCTGATCCGTAGTCATACTTGAAATTGACTTCAGCACCTGTTTACAAGTCATATTAACCTCTATGTTACAGAAATATATTTGAGGTTAGTATATAAGGTTTTAGGAGTTTAATACAGATTCATCTTGCTCGTATAGTGCATGAAGTCTTGTTTATCTGATAAGGTAAAAAGAAAATATGTGCAAATTTTACAAGTGCGTAATTAGACCTAGTGACAGAACCACAATCTTAATTGGGTAAACCATGATTATGATCCATCATTCATCACAGAAGAGGAACCAAAGATCAGTACATAGATAGAAAGAAAGTAAAGAAAATTAGTTGTCCGTGCTAAAACATAAAAAACACCCTAATTAACATGGGAAATAAAACCAAAAATCCTCACAAGATAGGTTTTTACCGTTCTTTACAAAAGAAAGCCAGCGCTATTAAACATTCACTAAAAGTCCGGTCAGTAAGATCTAAATGACCGATAAGAGACCATTTCTCAATTTTGGTTAGGGGAAAAAAATACCACAGAAGTGTCTTCAATCAGCAAATAACGAAAAAGATTTCAATGAAGCAACCATCTATCAAATTAAAAAGCATAAATATAAAGTGCCTGACTTAGTAAACAATAAAAAGAAAATGCAGTGTTTGATATTTATTCAGTCCTAAACAATCAACTGCCTTAAAAACACACATCAGACTCGAAGTTTAACACCACCTAAAGATAACGAGCAATTGCAGATTCTTTCTAAAAAAAATTAATAGCAATGACATATACTAAAACACAGGGCATATATACAATTCTCTACTGAATATGTACGCCTGGGCTTAAAATATAATCTACAAAAATTCAGCTAAAAAAAGATGAACAAAAGGAAATGATAAAACAAGGGGCAATAGAAGTTAATAAAGATCAACGCATCTATGCACACAAACATATAAGGAATCGTAATCTAAGTGAATTAAAGCGAAGACCTTAATAATAATAAATTATATAAAAAAAATTGAATTAAAAGCAGAGTGATATACGGAGAGAATATAGGAGAAGAGGCATGAGGAGCAGAATTTGACCTAAAAGTAACTGACACGCCGCCGGCCGCCGGAGATTTTTCAGGTTGGAAAAAGACGAGCCTTTTTTACCATATATATATATATGCACACGACGGGGAATGAATACATACACAGGGTAGAGCCCTACCTCACCTCATTCATTGTATAATGAAATATTTTTTTTTTTAATTCTTAATTATAATTGATTAAGTTGGTTCCGGAGTTTATTCTTATACGAGGTTTTGTTATGTGAATGTTATGCTGTATTAAGTTAAATTATATATATAATTTTATCGACTCGAACTTTCGAAGCGTAAAAAACTATTATTTGATTTATATGTTCATTACTATTATTACTTTACATCGGTAATAAATCGATTTGTTAGTTAATTGTATCCAATCCCCCTTAAATAATTAATTTTACGGGGCAACAAGTAGTATTAGAGCATTCAAATTAACTGTTAATTTGAAAAGATCAAAAATATTTAAAAGTAAGTATGAAAGCATGAAAATTTCTATTCTAAAGAAAACTGATTACACTACATGAAAAGTAAAGATTTTGATATTCCTTGAAACTATTGACGATGCATATGTTGATATTATCAAAGGACCTCCTTATCCTAAGAAGGTTGTGTCCATGACTATAATTGTTCCTGAACACTACACAGCAAAGAGAAATCATAATGGTTAGATCTTGAGAAGGCTGCAATGCCCAAGGATGCAAAAGTCAGGAACATACTCCATAACAGTTTGGATAATGTGATGTCAAACATGGTAATTGCATGTAAAACTGCAAAAGAGATATGGGATGCTTTGGAGACACAATTACAAGGTACAATGGCAATAAAGAAGAATAGAAGAGATGTTCTTGTGCAAGAGTATGAACAGTTTGATGCCAAGGCTGATGAGTCAATTACTGACATCTATGATAGATTCATGACACTGCTAAATGATATATCATTGGTTTGAAAAGAGTATGACAGGGAAGACTCAAACATCAAGTTTCTGAGAGTTCTTCCTGAAAAATGGGATACTCAAGCCTCTATAATCAGGCATCAATATGATCTTGATTTACTGACACTGGATGAAGTCCATGGAATGCTGAAAACCCATGACTTGGAGATTCAACAGTGAAAAACATAAAGGGTCAGAAAATAAAGGATGTGGCCCTAAATGCTGAAACTCATAAAGGCAGGGAAAAGATGATTGAAAGGCCAAGAAGAAGGAACATTGTGGCAGAGTCAGATACTAATGAATCATCAGATCCTGACACAGATACTGATGAGGATTCTGAGATTGAATTAGATGATCCTCAAGTTGTTCAAATGGCTGCCATCCTGGTGAAAAGTTTTAGAAGGATGAGATTTGCAAAACCATAAAGAAAAGGTGACTTTAACAGAAAGTATTCTGGTGATGGAAAAGGAAAATTCAGAAAGAATGAGGTACAATACACCAAGGGAAGGAAGTTTGATAAGGTTAAGGTGACTTGTTATAACTGCAATGAAATGGGATATCTGGCTACTGAGTGCCTCAAGTCAACTGGAAAAGCATTGTTAAAATTAAACTCCAACAAAGACTGGATGAACACATCTGGAACTAACAATGATGATGAATACTATACACTCATGAAAACTCATGGAGAGGATGTGTCAGGAACTGATAAGGTACCTTCAGTTGTTTTCCCTATTGATACTGATAACATGTTTAAATTGGGAACTTTATTATATTCTATGCATGTTAATTTCAAGAATAAGTAAATTAAAAATGACAGTCTAATTGCTGAGAATAAAGAACTTAAAAAGAGAAATGATCACTTAGAAGCTGAGTTATTATGCAGGCATGAAAATGAAAAAGCCTGTAAAAAGGCTCAACATAATGAAGCTCATATAAATATTAAGTATGTCATGCTATAGGAAACTCTTGAAAAAGAAAGAGAAGTGTTTAAAATATGGATGACTTCAGGAAGAAAAGTTCATAACTTCATTAGTGACAAAAACTGGAAGGAATGTCTAGGTTATAATAAATTTACTGATAGGAATTCCAATAAAGTTATTAATAACACCACACCTGTGAAATTTGTCAGTATTGAGGAAAATGTAATAAAATCAGTTTATGAAGTAGGGTCTACCTCTAAAGTTCCTGATAAGAAGAAAGTTGAATTTAGAGTCAAGGAAAAGAAAGATAAAAATGTAGGTCTTCTCTTTAAAAATCAACTAGAAAAAAAAATTGTGAAGTGATTGCTAGGACTCACAAATCTAGTGCAAAAAGAAGTTAAAAATAGAAAACATGGAATAAATAAAGCAAGCAATTATAAGTACATTCCTGATGCTCCTATAAAAGCTTCTTTTAACTGTGGTAACACTAATCATATTGCTAATGATTGTAGGAAGATTAAAAAGAAAGCCACTAAAATTTCTGAGTCTAATATTAGTGGTAGATCAGTATTTCACAAATCACAGAACCCTTTTTTCACTATGGTAGCATTTGACATTCTATTTACACATGTAAAGATTATCATAGCTTGTATCACAACAATTATGATCATTTACCAAAATTCAATAAAATGGCTATTTCAAATACAACTGCTAAATTGAATGTGCATACATCATATAAAGTTAAAACCGCCAGGATGGAGCAATTCCTGATGGGTCAAATCCCGATGGCTCAAATCCTGACAAGAAGTCTTCTACTGCAAAAATACATAAGATGTCAAAAGGACCCAACAGGTGTTGGTTCTTAAAAATGCTAACTAATTTCCATATTTCTGATTACAGGGATACAAGAAAGATGTGCTTGTACTGAATAGTGGTTGTTCTGCACATATGATTGGAAATAAATCTCTGTTGTCAGAATATGAGGAGAAGGCTGGCCCAATGGTTTTCTATGGTAATGGAAATATAGGAAAAACACTGGGATATGGAAATATAATCATTGGAAATATCATCATCTCGAATGTACCTCTGGTAGAAGGACTGAAGCACAATCTGTTGAGCATCAGTCAAATTAGTGACAGAGGATACTATGTTGTGTTTTATGATACTCACTGTGAAGTAGTTCATAAGGTCACAAAGAAAGTTGTTTTCAAAGGATACATGCATGGAAACATCTATGAAGTCAAATTTCATGCAAATACTGATGGAACTGAAACCTGTTTAATAAGAAAAGTATCAGTAGATGAAAGTTAGAACTGGCACAAGAAGCTTTCTCACCTCAACTTCAATAATCTTAATAAATTAGTGAAGAGATATTTGGTGAGAGGTCTACCAAACATGTTTTACTCCTGTTATGGATAAAAAACCAAGGTTATTACTTGCTGTATTTAATACTAAGATTCGGGAGCTCAAGGCCTTTAATGGCTGCTCTCGTACTTCGTGACTCAATCTGCCTTTACGAGATGCCTACGTATCTCTGTGAATTAGAGAATCAAGCCAAAAAACGTAGTTCTGATTGGTGGGGGTGAGACCCCTTATATAGATGTTGGGAGTCCTTGAATTAGACTTGGTATAGGAGACTTGGTGGGCAAGTCTCATAATTAGAATGGACTTTGGAGTCCTAGATAGTAGGAAACTGATTCCTTATCCTTTTAGGTCCCCTTGAGGATAATCTATAAGGATTTATATCCTTATCAGGACTCTTCTCAATAGCTGATTTTTCCCTTATTAATTAATTGCGAAATTAATTAATAATCAGGGCTTTCGGGCCTTTTTTATTCCATCAGACCTGATCTGGTCCATCAGGCTTAACCTTTCTGGTCTGAATATCATACATCTTCTTATTGGGCCTATCAGCCCATTAATTATAAAATCAGGACTTATTTATCACTATCATTTGCCCCCCAACTTTTGGGAAACATTGATTAGGTTTCGCAAAAGTTAAATCTATTCGTTCCCTTTCAGGGTTTCATTTTTGCGTAAAGTGTGGAGCGACCTACACATTTACAATGAATCTTCCTTTTGTTCAGGAATTTTTCCCTAATTTTCTGGGATTTTCCCTAATTTTCTGGGATTTTTCCCTAATTTTCTGGGATTTTCCCTAAATTTCTGGATTTTCCCTTAATTTCTGGGATTTATCCTTAATTTCTGGATTTTTTCCCTAAATTTCTGGATTTTTCCCTTAATTTCTGGGATTTATCCTTAATTTCTGGATTTTTCCCTTAATTTCTGGATTTTTTCCCTAAATTTCTGGGATTTATCCTTTAATTTTCTGGATTTATTCCTTATTTCTGAAAATATTAACATTTTTCAGAAATTATTTAAGGAATTTCCTTATTTTCTGGATTTTTCCCTAATTTCCCGGGACTTATCCTTAATTTTCTGGCTTAAAATCGATCAGAATGCATTCAAAATCGATCAGGATGCAGACAAAATCGATCAGGATGCAGCCAAATTCGATCAGGATCCTGATCGAATTAGCTCAGGATCTTACATTCTGGTCGACAGGATTCCTGATCGATTTCGATCAGGATTCTGACCGAATTGGCCTTCAAAGTGACACCCAAGTCGATTGCTACACGGGCTTAATCGACCAGGATTCCTGATCGAATTCGATCAGGACTCTGATCGAATTAAATGGCTCTCGACCATTCTGATCGAATGGAATATCGATCAGGACTTTCTTCTCCGTCGATCAGGACTCTGATCGATCTTAGGGGATTTCTTCCCTCCTGTTCGAATAAGATATCGATCAGGACTCTTTTCTGTGTCGATCAGGACTCTGATCGATCTTAGGGGATTTATTCCCTCCTGTTCGAATAAGATATCGATCAGGACTCTCTTCTGTGTCGATCAGGACTCTGATCGATCTTAGGGGATTTCTTCCCTCCTGTTCGAATAAGATATCGATCAGGACTCTATTCTGTGTCGATCAAGACTCTGATCGATCTTAGGGGATTTCTTCCCTCCTGTTCGAAGAAGATATTGATCAGGATCCTCTTTTGCATCGATCAGGACTCTGATCGAACCATATTAAGGTTCTGGTCGATTTTTGACTTTTTAAATTCCACAAGAGCTTCTAGATTGTTCCTGATACTTCTTGTAGATGGGCCTTTAGGTTGGGCCTGGCTAAATGGGCCTAAAAACGCCTCGTATTCCGAGCTTTTCGCCTATATAAGTGTAGTGTGGAGTGAGAATCCTCACCTCACTCCCCACTTCTCATTTTATCTCACATTTTTCTCTAAAAGTTCTCCCTTTTGAAGGCGATTTCCGGCGACCAAAGCCACCGCAGCTCCACCATTCTCAAGTATTTCTGGGTTTCAAGCCTTCAACCGAAGCATATTAATGGCGGACCGTGACCTAGCTCGTTTGCAGAAGATGAATGTCTCTAAGAGAGGTACAAACATCCAAATTCAATCTCCATATACTTCCCTCATTGATATGATTAACTCGAGAGGTGATGAATATCCTTCTCTGTCTGAGTTAGATTCGTATAATCATGGTAACACTTTTCATGAGTTAGATGGTAGGATAGAGTCTATGAATACCCTGTACAGACTTCCACCCCACCTTAGGATCACTCCAGCCGCCCCTGGGGATAGGACTTGTAATTGGGAGGGGGATACCCTGTTCATTTATCGAGGAGCCCTGACCGCAGGTCTTAGGTTCCCATTTCACGAATTTATTCCTCGTTTACTAGCCGATGTACGAATCAACCCTTGTCAACTCCCTCCTAATGCCTGGAGGAACATTATCTATTTTATGGTTCTTTGTCTCAGGAATAGCTTCCCTCTTTCCGTAGCAGTCTTTAGGAAAGTTTTCCAATTCTATAATAGTTCCATGAGTCAGCCGGGCTGGGTTTTAATTCGTCAACGGCCCAAAATTCCCCATATCTTTGATAGTAACTCTATAGTCGAGAACAACCCTAAATGGAGGGATGAGTTTGTTAGGCTGACCTGGGCTAGGGGTGATTGGGCCACACTCTTCCGTAGGCCATTTTGCAAAGTATCAGATGGTAGTCCTGGTAGCATTAGATTAACTGATGAGGAGGAGGTGGCCTACCAAGCCTTAATTTCAGACGATGGGAAAACAGACACCTGGACCCTTTTAGAGGAGTTTTCCTTGAAGAAAGTTGGTCTCTCCCAGGCCAGTGATAAGGGTAAATTTATACCTGCAAAATTATTTTTCCTTCTCTTTAACCGTACTTTTTCTTTTTCTGGATTTTAATATTCCTTCTGTTTTTCCTTTCAGCTTGTGAGGCTATTAATAACGTCAATAGGCCCAAGGAGGGGGAATCTGGCCGCCAGAAGAGGGCCAAGTTAAACAGGGATCCCAGGAGCAAACCTGACGGTCCTACTTTCCTTAAGCCCCACGTCCCGGTGGTCGAGCTGGGGGACGATGTGGATCCTCCACTTAAGGCACATTCCTTCAGGCCTAACTGGGGCTTCAGGAGGAGCGATACGGTGGTTGGATCCACCAAACATGCCAAGGATTGGTCGTACCATTCCATCACTCCCCATGATTTCACTGACATTGTTACGGGGAGTGATGTCGAGACTATTGAGCTTCTGGGCTCTCAAGCCCAAGCTGCGGTAATTTTCTTTTTTCTTCTCTTCCTTTTGTGAATTTCAACTTTTCTTGTATCCCAATGAATTTGCGCCAACTCATACATATTTCTTTGCAGAGTAATACCTATTTCCAGGCGGCCCTACATCAGGTTAGATCTTGGAAGGGTAACTCTGATGTTTTTGAAAAGGAGATGAAGAAGTGGGAGGAGAGAGCCAAGGTTCTAGAGAAGAAGCTGGACACGAAGAAAGAGGAGCTGGCTAAGGCTCATTCCGAGCTGGTGAAACTTAGGAGCGATAAGGATAAGCTCATTGATGACTACATGGATTCTGACAAGTTTAAGAATCTCATGGAGATTCATGATGAGGGTCTTTATTCCCTACAGTTCACTCAGGGATGGGACGCGGCCGTGAAGGCTGTTTCTGAGAAGTACCCGGGCTTAGTCGACCCTAAGGACTTTAGAAGTCCTGAGCAGGCTGAGTCAGAGGACAGCATAGACGCCCTCTTCGACTCTCCTCAGCCAGATGATCGCATCTTGGATCCTAACACTGCTTCTCCTCCCGCTTCTCCTGCGAAGGACGCTGAAGGCGCTGATAAGGAGAAAGAGAATGAAGGCTCCCGCATGGAGGAGTAGTTTTTCTATTCTGTAATTTTATCCTTAATTTATGTCTGGACTTTTGTTTGTATTAAAACTTATTACCCTGCGGGGCTATGCTACTTTCCTTATTTGCATTCTCTCCTTCATTTTTCCGATACTTTAATATTCAAACTCGGCTTAATAGGCCACACAAGTATTATCACAAGTCAAACATCCATAGGTTGAAATAATTTCAAACTCTTCCATTTCAAGTCTAGTTTCCCTAAACCTTACATAATATGGGTTCGACCCTGATCTATAATAGCTAAAAAATAAAAATCCTATGAAAACAAAGCTTCCAGGTGCTTTTAAACCTATTTGTCACAATGACAAGTGAGAATCGTACTTAGCCTATCTTACACGTAGTAAACCTTCAGGTTTTGTGCATGCCAGGTCCTCGGGACTTCAAAACCATCCATAGTTTCCAGCTTGTAGGTTCCTCTACCCTGAACGCTCTTGACTCTGTACGGCCCTTCCCAATTTGGGGCGAGCTTTCCTTTCTGTCCAACACCAGAAGCCTCTATTTTTCTCAAAACTAGATCACCTTGTTTAAAAAACCTCTCTTTAACCCTTAAGTTGTAGTAGAATGAAGCTTTTTTCTGATATTCTACTATCTTTGCATGTGCTTTATCTCGCACTTCATCGATTAAATCCAGGACTAACTTCTGCCCTTCCTCATTTTCTTTTTCATCAAAAGCCTGAATCCTTGGAGAGGAATGTGATATCTCCACGGGAAATACTGCTTCTGCCCCATATGCCAACATGAAAGGAGTTGCATTTGTCGATCCTCTTCTTTAGTCCATCCAGGATTATCCGATTTGCTACCTCCGCTTGCCCATTGGCTTGCGGGTGAGCCACAGAGGTGAACCGTAACTTAATTTCATTTTCTTCGCAATACTTCTTGAATTCCTCGTTGTTGAATTGTGTTCCATTGTCAGTGACGAGGATACGGGGAATTCCATATCGGCACATAATGTTTTCCCACAGGAATTGTGCAACCTGCTTAGTTGTGATTTTGGCCAAAGGTTTGGCTTCGATCCACTTGGTGAAATAATCAATGGCTACAATCAGAAACTTCCTTTGTGCTGTGGCCATAGGAAAAGGCCCTAGAATATCCATCCCCCACATAGCAAAGGGAATAGGTGAGTTGATAGAGGTCAGCATCTCGGGGGGTTGTCTGGCGACTGGTGCATGCTTCTGACAACGATCACACTTCTTTACATATTCTTTGGCATCAGCCATCATTTCTGGCCAATAGAAGCCTAAACGAGTTATCTTATGAGCCAAGGCCCTGCCCCCCAAGTGTTGCCCACAAATACCTCCATGCACTTCCTCAAGAGCTAAGCGTGCCTCATCGGGCCTGAGACACCTCAAGTAAGGAACCACGAAAGATCTTTTATATAGAATCCCATCTATCAAAGAGTACCTTAGTGCTCGAACAGTTAACTTCCGTGCCTCAATTGCATCGCTTGGCAACCAACCGGTCTGAATGTGAGCCTTGATAGGATCAATCCATGACGTCCCCAAGCCTACGGGAGCCACAAGCTTAACATCTATGCTTCGTGTCTTCAAAACACGGAAGTACACACTTCCTGAACTTTCTTCAATCTCAGATGAAGCAAACTTTGATAGCGCATCTGCTTTAGCATTTTCTTCCCTTGGAATGTGTTCAACATGGCATTCATTAAATTGGGTCATCACAGCCCTTACCAGGCGAACATACTTAGCCATCGTATCATCCCTTGCTTCAAATTCTCCCTTTACCTGGGATATGATCAACTTCGAGTCTCCACGGACCTTTAAGTTTTTGACTCTAAGTGTCCCAGCTAGACCAAGGCCAGCAATCAGGGCTTCATACTCTGCCTCATTGTTTGTGGTTGGGAAGTCTAGCTTCATGGCATACTCAATTAAGAATCCATCAGGGCTTTGCAAAACCAACCCTGCTCCACTGGAATTTGTTTTTGATGCTCCATCAAAATAGAGAACCCAATATTCTTTCTCCTTGTCCCCATTGTCGACTCCCTTGTCTTGAGGTATGGTATCTTCCTGCCCCCCGACTTCTTGGTTGGGTATGGTACATTCCACCACGAAGTCAGCTAGTGCCTGGGCTTTTATGGCCGTACGTGGCTTATACTTGAGATCGAACTCTCCCAACTCTATTGCCCACTTAATCAGTCTCCCACTTGCCTTAGGACTGTGAATGATATTTCTCAGTGGCTGATTTGTTAGCACTTCAATTTGGTGAGCTTGAAAATAAGGACGCAGCTTTCTTGAAGCCATTACCAAGGCTAAAGCGAATTTCTCAATGGCTGAATAATTCAACTCAGCACCATGCAAAATTTTGCTGACATAGTATACGGGTTTCTGGACTTTCAGTTCCTCCTTAACCAACACCGCGCTCAAGGCGCTCTCTGAAACAGCCAAGTACAAGAATAAAACTTCACTCAGAACTGGCTTGGCCAACAACGGGGCCTGGCCCATATACTTCTTTAACTCTTCAAATGCCTTCTGATTTTCCTCACTCCATACAAAGTCTTTGATGTTCTTTAGTGACTTGAAAAATGACAAGCACTTGTCTCCTGACTTGGAGATGAATCGTCCTAACGCAGCAACTCTTCCTGTGAGCTTCTGAACATCCTTGACAGTTTTTGGGGGCTCCATGTCCAGGATTGCCTTTATTTTATCGGGGTTAGCCTCAATTCCCCTCTTTGAGACCATCAATCCCAAGAATTTTCCAGATCCTACTCCGAAAGCACACTTCGTAGGATTCAACATCATCTTGTGGTACCTCAGGACCTCAAATGCTTCCCTCAAATGGGTTATGTGATCAGTCTTTACTAGACTCTTGACTAACATGTCATCAACATAGACTTCCATAGTCTTGCCAATGAGATCCTTAAAAATTTTGTTTACCAGCCTTTGATAGGTGGCTCCTGCATTCTTGAGACCAAACGCCATAACAAGATAACAATAAACACCAAAGTCGGTGATAAATGATACCTTTGGAATGTCATCCTTATGCATTTTGATCTGGTTGTATCCGCTAAATCCATCCATGAAACTCAGCATCTCATGTCCAGCAGTGGCATCAATCAAAGTATCAATTCTAGGCAGCGGAAAACAGTCTTTGGGGCATGCATCATTCAGATCGGTGAAGTCTATACACATCCTCCACTTTCCATTAGCTTTCTTCACCATTACAGGGTTTGCTAACCACTCCGGAAATTGAATCTCCTCAATGAAACCAGCCTCTAAGAGCTTTTCCACTTCCTGCTTTATAGCTTCTTGTCTTTCCGGTGCAAAATTTCTTTTCTTTTGTTTCACTGTCTTCCGGCTTGGATCTACGTTTAACTTGTGAGTAATTAACTTCGGGTCTATGCCTGGCATATCAGCTGCTGACCATGCAAACACATCACTATTTTCTTGCAAAAATTTCACTAACTTCCCTCTAAGGGCTCCTCTAATGTGGCTCCAATGAAAGTCATTCTCTCAGGATTCTTGGGGTCTAAAGGAACCGAAACCAATTCTTCTGCTGGCCTTCCTCTATTCTCATCATTTTCTCGAACATCCATATCTTCAATAGGAAGAACCTGCCCCCCGACTCCATCTGCCCTCAAAGAGGCCACATAACAGCTTCTAGCCATTTTTTGATCTCCTCTCTCTTCTCCAATCCCGTTTCGGGTGGGAAACTTCATGACTGAATGGTAGGAAGAGGGGACTGCCTTGAAGGCATGTATCCCTGTTCTCCCCATGATAGCATTATAAGTTGAACTAGCCTTTACTACCACGAAATCCAGCATCTGCGTTGCTTGCCTCGGCTCCGTACCTATGGTGGTTGGCAATTTGATTATCCCTTCCACAGGACATTCTACTCCAGCAAATCCATATATCGGCATGTCGGTTGGTGTTAACTGGGAGTCGTTATACCCCATCCTTAGAAAGGTGTCGTGGAGCAAGATATCCACAGAAGCACCATTATCCACAAGGACCCTCTTAACCGGGCTATTTCCTATTATTGGTGTTATGACCAGCGGGTCGTCATGGGGAAACTTTACACCCTCTAGGTCGGAATCATCAAAAGCCAATGTTACTTCTGTCCTGGCCCTCTTCGGGGCTTCTCCAACAATATGCATAACCTCTCTAGTATATGCCTTTCTGGAATTTTTGGACAATCCAGCAGCAGTTGGACCTCCAAAGATCGTGTTTATCACAGGCCCTCGAGGTCTCGGCCCTCCATAAATGGTATTTATAACTGGTCCTCTAGGCTGGGGGTTTCGCCCCTGATCGTCTTGGTCCCTCCTACGATCTTCAAAGTTCTTCCTTCCATTATTATTTCTGTCCCCTCCATCTCCAGTATACTTATTCAATCTTCCTTTTCGAATCAAAAACTCAATTTCATCTTTCAATTGCCTACACTCATCGGTGTCATGGCCAACATCTTTGTGAAACCTGCAATACTTGCCCCTATCTAGCTTGGCGGGATCAGCCTTCAAGGGCTTAGGCCAGCGAATATCTCTGTCTTTCTCAATCTCCATCAAAATCTGACTTCTGGGAGCATTCAGCTTAGCGTATTCAGTGAACTTTTGCCCAGGTCCTCCCTTCTTGGGGGTTGAATCAGGGTTTTGTTCGGTTCTAGGATATTTGTCCTTGGCGATATACTCCAAATCAGTTTTTCGTTTCTTGCCTCCAGTGGGCTCATTACTTACTACGGTCTTCCTCATACTTTCTTCAACCTTGATATACTTCCCTGCCCTCTCTTGGAGCTGCAACATGCTCTCAGGGGGTCGTTTGGCCAAAGACATCTTGAAAAACTCATCCCTAGTTCCTTGTTGCAATGCTATCATGGCTACCTTATCATCAAGATCTGGGACTTTTAAAGCCTCCTTTGTAAAACGATTCAGGTAATCTCTTAAGGATTCCTTAGCTCCCTGCACAAGACTCATAAGAGATGTTGAACTTTTCTCATGGACTCTTCCACTGATGAATTGCTTAATAAAAGCCTGACTTAGTTCTCTGAATGATCCAATAGAATTTGGGGGTAGGCGACTGTACCATCTTTGAGCCATACCCGACAGGGTTTGAGGGAAGGCCCGACATTTTATAGCATCATTCACGGGTTGCAGCAGCAGTGCATTAGAGAATGTCCTAACATGATTAGCGGGGTCTCCCGTGCCATCATAAGCTTTGATAGTGGGCATCTTGAATTTCCTTGAGATATGGGCATTCATTATCTCTTCTGTGAAGGGTGGAGTTGGATCATCAGGATCTCCAAGGGGAAGGAGATTGCTTGGATCAGTTCTTGGGACAGCAGCCCTTCTTCTTACCGGACCATCCAGGTCTATGATAGGAGGAGGATTTCTCCCCCTAGGAGGCATGTGGGGTTTGGTGGCTTGGTGAGCTTCCAAATCACGCCTCAGCCTTTGGATTTCAGCCTCATGAGCCCTGATCTTTTCCTGCACTTCTTGGGGATTCGCCCCTGGGGTGCTTTGGGGGCGTTGCCTTCCATCGGCCATTGGCTCTTTTCCAGGATGCCTCCTTCTCGGGGCCACTTCATCATCTGAAGATTCGGAGTCTCTCTCAGTGTATGGACCAGAAAATTCCCGATCCTCAGGGATAGGATCCAAACCTCGTATATAGGGGGCGACCGCCCTCGTGCTTCGCTTCGCCCAGCATATCCGCTTCCTCCAACCTCAGGGTGAAAGGGCATCCCATAAGGGGGGTTAGTAGTAACAATAGTTGAATATTCATACCTGACGGGTCGAGAATTCACAGGTATATGTATTTGTTGAACTTGAGGATTCGTACCTTGAATCGGGGGAGTTGTCCCTTGTAGCTGGGGTTGGGTTGCCCCTGTCTGGGCTTCCTCCTGAGTAGATGCATAAGTTGAATGGGGAGGAACCTCCACGGTTGATGAAATCACCTGGGTTGTCCCTGATGGTGTTCCCTCCTCCAGAGTGCTGGTTGTTCTCCGTGTTCTCGCCATGGTTGTTGTTCCGTTTTCCCACAGACGGTGCCAAATGTTATGGATAAAAAACCAAGGTTATTACTTGCTGTATTTAATACTAAGATTCGGGAGCTCAAGGCCTTTAATGGCTGCTCTCGTACTTCGTGACTCAATCTGCCTTTACGAGATGCCTACGTATCTCTGTGAATTAGAGAATCAAGCCAAAAAACGTAGTTCTGATTGGTGGGGGTGAGACCCCTTATATAGATGTTGGGAGTCCTTGAATTAGACTTGGTATAGGAGACTTGGTGGGCAAGTCTCATAATTAGAATGGACTTTGGAGTCCTAGATAGTAGGAAACTGATTCCTTATCCTTTTAGGTCCCCTTGAGGATAATCTATAAGGATTTATATCCTTATCAGGACTCTTCTCAATAGCTGATTTTTCCCTTATTAATTAATTACGAAATTAATTAATAATCAGGGCTTTCGGGCCTTTTTTATTCCATCAGACCTGATCTGGTCCATCAGGCTTAACCTTTCTGGTCTGAATATCATACATCTTCTTATTGGGCCTATCAGCCCATTAATTATAAAATCAGGACTTATTTATCACTATCAACTCCTGTGATGGTTTGTGTGATGCATGTCAACAAGCCAAACAAAGAAGGACCTCATTTAAAAGCAAGTTAGAATCATCCATCAAAAAGCCATATCAATTGCTATAACTAGATCTCTTTGGCCATGTGAATGTCATGTCAATCAACAAGAAAAGGTACACTCTAGTTGTTGTTAATGAATATACTAGATTTACATGGGTATTTTCTTGCACTGTAAGGATGAAACTACAAATGTTCTTTTTGATCATCTGAAACTGATTGAAAATGGTTCAAAGTACAAAGTGCAAACTCTGAGAAATGACAATCGGACTGAGTTCAAAAATAGCAAGATGGATGAGTTATGCAGATACAAGGGAATTTCTCAACAATTTTCTGCTCCTGGCACACCTCAACAAAATGGAGTTGTGGAAATGAAGAATAGAACACTGATTGAAGTTGGAAGGACTATGCTTGTGGAAGCTAATCTACCAACATACTTTTATGCTGAAGCTGTCAATACTGCCTGTTATACCAAGAACCTGACTCTGATTAACAGACATGCATTAACTCCTTATCAAATGATTAAGGAAAAGAAGCCAAGTTTAAAGCATTTCCATATCTTTGGGTGCAAGTGTTTTGTTCTTAAAACACATCCTAGAATTCTTGGAAAATTTGACAGGAAAGCATGAGGTTATTTTTGTTGGATATCCTGCATCAAAAGCCTATAAAGTTTTCAATTTTAGAACTAGAACAATTGTTGACTCAATTCATATTTCCTTTGATGATAAGAAGATTACTGAAATTGAAGAAGACACTCATGAAGAACTTGTATTTGCAAATAAAAGTCTCAAGTCAGGAAATGATATAAATCCTGATGACTCATCAAATCCTAATGATAAGTCAAATCCTAACAACAGGTCAAATCCTGACACTAAGTCAGATCCTGATGACAATACTGATCCTGATCTAGAGTTAATCATTGAAGATGCACATGTTGAGGGGGAGCAATATCAACAAACAGACATTAATAACTCTAGTGAATTAAATCCTGATGAATCAGAAAATACTAGATCAATTGGAAATTCTTCTAGTACAACAAATGATAGCTCATCCAGAGGTGATCATTCAACTGAGCATCAAGATCAATTTGGTGAATAGTCTATAACTGAAAGCCCTGCTTAATCAGGAAATGATAGCACTGATACATGGGGAGCTTCACATGAAAATGATGCATCCTATTCAGGGGATGATCAGAAAATGAGACTGAACTTCCAAAAGCTGTTAAATGGGTAAAAGATCACACACTTGATCTTATCATTGGAGATCTTGATGTTGGTGTTCAAACAAGGAGTGCAACTGAACATGAATGCCTCTATCACAACTTTCTTTCTAAGGAGGAACCAAATAAAGTAAATGATACACTCAAAGATTCTGATTGGACTCAAGCAATGCAGGAAGAACTGAATGAATTTGAGAGAAATGAAGTATGGAAAGTTGTTCCAAGATCAAGGAACAAATCAGTTGTTGGTACAAAATGGATTTTTAGAAACAAGACAGATTCAGATGGCATTATAATTTGGAACAAAGCTAGACTTGTTATAAAAGGGTATTCACAACAAAAGGGCATTGACTATGATGAAATATTTGCTCTTATAGCAAGACTAGCAGCTATTAGGATTTTCTTGGCATATGATGCATACAAGAAATTCAAGATCTTTCAGATGGATGTCAAAAATGCATTTCTAAATGGAGAATTAGAAGAAGAAGTGTATGTTGAACAACCACATGGCTTCATTGATCCAAATTTTCCAAATCATGTGTATAGACTTGACAAAACTTTATATGGACTCAAACAAACACCAAGGGCCTGGTATGAAACATTTGTAAAATTCGTGATTGAAAGTGGTTTCAAAAGAGGTATAATTGATAAAACCTTATTTTACATTAATAAGGGTAAAGACTTGCTTTTGGTGCAAATTTATGTTGATGACATTATTTTTAGGTCTACTAATAACAAGCTGTGCAAGAAATTTTCTGACCTTATGAAGTCAAGGCACCAAATGAGTATGATGCGAGAACTAAGCTACTTCCTTGGACTGCAAGTTCAGCAGACTGATAAGGGAATTTTCATTAATCAGTATACAAAGAATCTATTGACTAGATTTAATATGCAGGAAAGTTCTACAACTACAACTCCAATTTCCACTACTACTAAGTTGGATCCTAATCAAGGTAAGAAGGTTGATATCACTGCTTATAGAGGTATGATTGGCTCATTGCTATATCTGGCTGCTAGTAGACTAGATATTATGTATGCAACCTGTTTGTGTGCAAGATATCAGGCTAATCCTAGAGAACCTCATTTGGTTGCTGTGAAAAGAATTTTGATATATTTAAAGGGGACTCAATCTCTTGGTTTGTGGTATACAAGAGAATCAAATTTCAGTCTAGTTGGCTATTCTGATGCAGATTTTATAGGATGAAAAATTGACAGGAAGAGTACCTCAGGTGGCCGTCAGTATTTGGTGGTAGATTGGTTAGATGGAAAAGCAAGAAATAAAAATTAATATCTACATCTACAGCTAAAGCTGAATATATTTCAGCTAGCAGTTGTTGTGCTCAGATTCTTTAGATGAGAAATTAACTATTGGACTATGGATTGTCTCACTCAAAAATTCTTATCTACTATGACAGGTAATCCAGTGCAATACTCACTCACAAAATATATTAGTATCATATATCATTTTATCATGGAACATGTCATGGAAGGAAGAATTGAGCTTCATTTTGTTACAACTGATCAACAAGTAGCTAATATCTTTTACAAGCCATTAACAGAAGCAACCTTTGGAAAGTTAATACATGAGCTTGGAATGATCAACTATGAAAAGAAATGATTTGTCAGAATCTGACTGTATCAGTCAAATCCTGACACATCAAATCCCGACACACTAAGTCAATTCCTGACAAGTTATGTCAAATCCTGATGAGATAATCAAATCATGATAATGTCAAATACTGACTGTGAGTAATTTATGATTTTTGTTTAATTATTTTTCTTGATTAATACCTGATTTAATTAAGTATATTTGAGAGTTATTTTGTGCATAATTATAGAGCCGTTTGTAATTTAGATTAATGTGGAAGGTTAATTGCTAGTTATTAGGCACAGTAACACAAATATGCTCCTTGAAAGTTGTGCATCATTAACTAGAATTGCACATTATTTGTTCCACTAATAATGCCATCCAATTAAAACATGCCATGTGTATTTTGTCTTACTGTCTTTTACTGAAACCATCAGTACCTGATAAACTTTTCACATTCATTATACACACAATATACATAAATTGCTCATCTTCTTCTCTCTCTACAAATTTTTGAACTCAAGCTTTATCATCACGAAACCCTAATTTTTAAATGGCCCCCATTGATTCTGTCTCCACCACTGCTACCAAACATGTATCACAAGGCTTTTCCTGCTACAAATTTTAAAGCCCATTTGCATGAAATTGATATTCCCCATGATTTTAAGATGATTTAAGATTATCTAGCTCAGAGTGAAATTGGTTATGCTTTAACTGCTCGGTCTAGAGTTTGGTTTAAGCATGTTATGCAGATATGGGATAATGCAACAATTGATGCGGAAAATGGGGTGATTTTGTTCACTTATGATAAAAAAGAGTATGAGATAAATGCTACAATGATTGAGGAAGCTTTTAAATTACCTGCATTAAATGGAAGAACTCCTATTGTAACTCCTACTGCTACTTTATTCGAATGGGTCAGAGAGATTGGTCACAGTACTGAATTCACTAAGGCAAGGGAGATGTTCTGAACCAAGCTCAGGAAGGAGTGGAATTTCTACTTCGATTGTATAAGCAGGGCATTTCTTAATAAGGTATCTAATTTTGATGCGCTTCCATTAGCTTCACTGCAGTTAGGATATTCACTGTTATATGGTCATGCTTTTGATTATGGCAATACCATACTCTAATTCCTGGTAGCTAGGATTAGTGATAAGGATGGTGGTGTTGGTTATACAAGGTTTTTGCAGTTGATTTTTAGCTATCTTTTGCCTGATGTTACTTTTGACAAAGATGAATTACTGATGATTTTTCAAATTAATTCTAAGTCTTTGATTGACTTGGCTAAGAGAAAGGATAGTTTCAGAAGGAGCACTGATTTACCAAAAGAAATGTGGGTATTTTTGTCTAACAAAATGCTTCACAGATACACTAAAGCAAATCCTGACACTGTGGAACATGGCACATCCAACCCTGTTCCTAACCTAAGTGTTTCACTTTCAAAACCCAAATCTAAACAGTCTCTCATCTCTGATTTCTCTCAAAAGGAATCAATTATAAAATCAAAGCCACTAGGTGAGACTGATGTTTTTGAGAGACAATTAGGTCCATAAGTTGATTCACCTTCACCTAAATCATTGGATAAAAAAGGTGGAGTTGGGAGGGTTTCAGGACCTAAAAAGAGAATGAATTATAAGAAAAGAAAGATAACAGCTGGTACTAGGTTGATTGGTGAGGATGATTCTGGTAGTGAAAGTGATGGGCCTATTGTGTTTAAAATGCCTGCTAGACCAATGGAGGTTACTGGTGCTATTGTAAAGGAAGAAAGAGTTGACACTGAAGATGCTAGTTCTGTGCCCAAGAAAAGAAGATTAATGAAAGCAGCTGAGAGGTTTCAAGCTATACAATAGAAAAATGGTTTGGAAGTACTTGCTCATGTTTATCTTGATCAGGAATCTGCAAATCCTGACAAGACTTCATCAGTTCCTGACCAAACTCAGTCAAATCCTGATGATGTGATCACAATTCCTGATCAGACAATTCCTGATTCCCCACCAGCAAAATTCATTGAAGTTTCTTATGAAATGGAAAAGCAAATAGCTAGAAAAATTGGTCTAGATATAGCTTCTAACACAAAAGCTGAGGACACAGTAGTTTATGTAAAGAAACAGTCCAAGCTTCAGTCTCCACAGAAGGGGTATAGTCCACAATAACCATCTTCTCAAAATGAAGATGCAACTGTTAATTCCCCAGCTAAACAAGAACCACCCACTAAAAGTGTGGGTGCAGGCACTGGTAATCAACAGACTATTCCTGACATTGCTCAAGGGATTCATATTTCTGTGGATGTTGATATTCAAGTTACAGTATAAGAAAGGGGAGCTCATCAGGAGCACATTGCTAAATTGGATGCTGTCATCAATGATCCAATCCTTGAGGGAAGCCCGCAAGAACCTTCAATTCAATGTATTGAAGAAGCTTCAGAACCTCTAGTCCCACAAGAACCAACATTTCAAAGTACTGTTGTAGACTTAAAATTAAATCCTGACATGTGATCAATTCCAGACAAGCAGTCCATTCCAGACACAAGGTCAATTCCTGATGAAACTGTTCCTGATTTTGCAATTCCTGTTGCAGTGGTAACTTCTAAGGACAATACCAGAGCCATTTTGGTCACTCCTTTGTAAGTTATACCCATGTAATCACACTCAAAAGGTACATTACTTTCTCAATCTACTTTATCTGATAGCATGATTATAAATAAACCTATTTATAGGGATATCTCTATTTATATGACTACAAACCACTCTTCTTTGTCCCCTCTTATTTCTTCTATTGCTAGTGAGTTGAGCCTTTCTAGTGAGTTTGTGAGAAAAGATCACGAGAAAAACAGAAATATTGAGAGGCAGTCTCTTGTACTGGTAAAAGGAGAGGTATATAAGAGTGATAAAAGTGAGCTAAATATTACTATTGACAGTAATATATGTGTGAGAAGTGATGAGATCACTTTAAAAGAAAAGAGAGATTTAGGTATTCTTGTTTTTTTTATTTCACGGGATACTGGATCTTCTAAATCAATTCCTGATTTGAAGCTTAAAGGAAAGGAACCTGACACACTTCCTAATGTTCCTGAATTAGTCAGCAGTGATTCTGATGACAGTGATGATAATCCTGATGATGCTATACTCAAAGATGCAGTGATAGCATCTAAAATGTCTAACTTTAGATCTTCATCAAGACATGCTCCTTTGGATGTTCTTAGATCTCATGAATGGAATTATACATGGAAGTTGCCACATGAAAGCATTTTTTTGAGGCTGCAAATTCAATTGTTGAACATGCTGTCAACTTGGGCTCACATCCTCAAAAATTCTATTAAGGCCACTACTGTATTAATCAAGGGCATGGATTCTTCTATCCATTCATTAGAGGAAGCAAATACTGATCTAAAAGAGGAAATTGCAAATCTTCCAGTCTCTATCAAAGGCACAAATAAGAGCAATGGTTTGGTAAAAAGGGTGTTCAGTATGGAGTCTAAACACGA
This sequence comes from Apium graveolens, assembly GCF_009905375.1. Classification (NCBI taxonomy): domain Eukaryota; kingdom Viridiplantae; phylum Streptophyta; class Magnoliopsida; order Apiales; family Apiaceae; genus Apium; species Apium graveolens. The sequence goes on along the minus strand of NC_133657.1, from coordinate 44,315,990 downwards.
TCTTATATCTGAGAGATTGGTTGCCATTGAAGCACAACAACAAGCAAACAGATCCCAAATTGGATGCTATTCTCTCTCTTCTATAAATTCTAGATACCAAAAAAGGGGAGATAGCAGTACCAAAGACAAAAAATGTGCACCTGAATCAGTTTTGAGGAAAAATGCCAATCATGATAATGATGGTGACAAACAAGCAAAGGAGACCTCTGATGCTGTGGTAGTTTAGTCAAGAGCTGGTATTCAAACACAAACTCAAACTACTCAGTCAACTTATGTCTCCAAGGATGGTGCTAAAAAAGTGAAGACCAAAACAATTACTCACTCTCAAATCCTAATGAAAAAACAACAGTCATGATCGGCAATTCTTTACAGAGAAGAGGTGATAATTGATAACCCTGAAGATGCACAAAAATACTATAAGCTTTCAGAACAAATACTGGTACTAGCATCACTCTTTATCATAATGATAGAATAGTAGAAGAAATGTTTAAAAGAAGAGCACTCACTCATCTAGTTGATAAATTTCTAGATATGTCACAAGAAGAGATTCTTAGACAACAAGAAGAAATTATGAATCAGCTACAAGCATCTAATCGAGGTTCTTCTAGAGGAAAAAGAAATACTAAAGGTGGAAAGAGAGGTAGTAGAAAAGTTGCTAAGAAAGATGTTCAAGCCATTGTTCCCTCTCAAAGAAAGACAAGGTCTAGTGGAGTCAGAATTGAAGAGATTCTTGAGACAACTCAGTTTCAGGTTCCTAAACTTCATAATGATCCTTCATATCTCAATCCTGAACCTAGAAGAAATGCTATTAAGTTGATAAATGAAGATGTTGATGCTGAAGGTGAAGACGCTGAAATACCTATGTTAAGGAGATCAAGACTGCTACAGATTAAAGTTGTTCCTGTCAACCCAAGTTTCAAATCCTGACACAATTCATGACAGGTGACACTGTAATTCCTGACAGTTCAGTTCCTAATCCTGGCAGGATGGTCTATTTCCGAGTTGTTTGAAAATAAAGATGAAGAAGCTCTATTTCGGTTAAATCTTGAAATTCTATCTACTTATTTTGAAGCATTCAATACTGAAGTTGGTGAAGATGTAAGAAGTGTTGATTTTAATGAAGAGGAAAGGAGACATGAAGGAAAGATTAGGGTAGCTGTAAATAAAGTAAATCAGGAATTTCAAAGAATGTTACCGAGATTTGGAAGAAGTAGATGGAGAATAACAGACAGGAGTGTTATTAAATCAAAGGAATAGAAAAGGGCTCAATATTTTCCAAGGATGAAGCATAATTACAAATTGAAGAGAATCAGTAAGCTACCATGTAATGATGAGATTGTTAAATGGCATTTATATCCACTTATAACGCTCCTAAAAGCTTCAAATTGGTGTTTTGTACTCAAGTTATTTGTGTTTTTGATGTGTTTTTGTTGTGTTTTGCATTTCAGGCATAAATAAGGGATCAAGGAGATTTAGCATTGCTTTGGTTCTAAATTGGTGTTAGGAAGGTGTTAGGGAAGATTGATCGTCGAATGCCATTACAAGCCAGCAAAAGAAGAAGAAATAATCAGTTTTTCCAGAAGGTCAACGCGCCCGTGCCAGAACAGTAGAAGGACGGCGCGCTCGCGCTGATGAAGCGCGCGGCCGTGCCAGGTTGGGATTTCAGAATCATGTTTTGAATAGAAGACTGATTTCTGGACTTCTATGCTGATTTGGGATGCTATATAAAGATAACTTAAAGACATTTTGACAATAGAGCTTAAGGTAAAGATGACGAGAAGACCTATAGCACAATTCAGCGAAGGCGAAGAAGATCTAGTTTATTCTTGTGATTCTTTGTTTTAAGTTGTAAGCTTGGATGCTCATTTCTTGTTTGTTGAACCTAATACTCTGGATTACGTACTTTGTTTATTACTCATTTTATAAAGACTTAGTTTATTATACCATGCTTTCATCCGAACCCACGGTGATGATGTTCAGTTATGAACTAATCGTTATCATGGGGTTCTAACGGATTTATTTATGGATTTCAATAGTTAATCTTGTTTCGATATCTTAGTGTGCGGTGATTGTATGATATCCTAGTATTGGTTGTACTTATTCGTCTTATGTGCGTAGCGAACATATAAGATAACGTGTTAATCTCTAATGAAGCGACAATGAATTTAGAGGTTTAGAACTTGCCATGCTAGCATAGATTCATGTATTTGTTATGCATGATTCGTAGGTAATTTTAAGCATCTTACTTGCCCTATGTAATCATAATAGATAACTTGCGCATTAAACTTTTGTGTTGTCAAATTCTATAGACATATAGGGTCTCAACATACTTGGTGTCTATTCAGCTTCTATCTCTTTTGTGGATGTCTGGTAGTATGGTATTCGTACAACGAAAGTTGGCGTTTATCAGTTTCGTGTTATCTAATTAGTTGTCATCACCATTGCATGCTAAGGTTAAGAACAATGGCTTTGAATGAAGTATTTAATGAAGTTAGAATCCCATGTTTGTCTCATAGAGTAAATCAACCTTTATTCTCTTAGTTAATTGCATGTTAGTTAATATCTTAGTTATAAACAACCCAATTTTTTATTCGTCTTAGCATTGAATAATAACCATATCATTGTTGCATAAACGCATAAATCTTAAGTTAACCAAAAAAGTCTCTGTGGGAACGAACTAGAAAGAATTCTATATTACTTGCGAACATGTGTACTTGCGTGTATTATTAGCGCGTGTTTTCGTCCTAACAATTTTTTGGTGCCTCTGCCGGGGACTCGGTGTTAATTTTTTGTTTATGTGTTTGTCATCAGTGGTTGTTAAAGTTCATTGACTCGGAAATTGTTACTTACTTGTTTTCTTATCGTATTTCAGGTACTCTAGCGAGCGTTTATGCATACGCGTTCTCGGTCTCGTAAGAGAACACTAGATCAAGCTGAGGAAGAAGTTGTGGTAGGTCAGGAAGATTTTGAAATAGAAGTTGAGAAAGTTGAGGAAGAAGAACTAGTTGTGATGGGAGATCAAACAGCAAATCCGAAGGCTTTGATGGACTATTCTCAGCCTAAGATCAATGATATTCAGTTTAGCATTATTAGACCAACCATCTCGGCTAACACTTTTGAGATCAAGTTGAGCATGATCCAGATGATACAGAATTTAGTTCAGTTTGGGGATTCTCCTATAGAAGATCCCAACATGCACATTAGGGATGTCATCGAGATCTGCGACACTTTCAAGTTCAATGGGGTGTCTGAAGATGCTATTAAGCTGAGGCTTTTTCCATTCCCCCTTAGGGATAAAGCTAAGTGCTGGTTAAATTCTCTACCAGCAGGTTCTATCACCAAATGGGAGGATCTTGCTCAAAAGTTTTTCACTAAACTTTTCCCTATGGCGAAGACAGCTGCAATCCGGAATGCTCTTACTCAGTTTGCACAGCAATCTGTAGAATCTTTGTGTGAGGCTTGGGATCGCTACAAGGAGATGCTTAGGAAGTGCCCACACCATGGCATGCTTGATTCGATGACCATAAATTATTTCTACAATGGTTTGGGCGCACAGTCTAGACCTATGCTCGATGCAGCGTCAGGTGGAGCCTTTTAGGCCAGAAGCTACGATGAAGCTTATGAGTTGATTGGGCTAATGGAAGCTAATGAATACCAGAATTTAACGCAGAGAATGCCGTAATGCAAGGTAGCAGGAGTTCTGTAAGTGGATATAGCTACTGTTATAGCTGCTCAAATTCAAGCTTTGATGATGAAAGTGGATTTTTTGGCTAATCATGGAGTTAATCAGATCACTAGTGTTTGTGAGATTTGTGCAGGTGCACATAAGACTGAGAATTGTGCTATTTCTAGTGAATCAGCTCAGTTTGTGAGCAACTTTCAGAGGTCATAGCAGCAAGCTCCAGCCACTTATCATCCCAACAACCGCAATCATCCTAACTTCAGCTGGAGTAACAATCAGAATACGGTGCACAACCTTATCAGCCATATGCATCAAAGCAATATAACCCTCCTGGTTTTCAATGAAAGTGTTTGTCCTAATTCCAATCATGTATGATGAGTTAGGAAGAACTTTCTTGTATTCCTATTTGATTTCATTGAAATTAATAAAAGACTTGTTTTGGTTTTATTATGGGCTTTATCTATTTAAAGTATTTTAAATTAGATGCTCCATAGTTTAGAGTAAAGCTTCTAGAATTATAATGAGATTATAATAGTGAGATCTAGAAGATGATAACTCTAGACTTAAACAGTTCCTGATCATAGGATAACTAATCAGATATTAGTAGATCCACAAAGATTGGTACATACTATGCTTGCTCCCTTCAGGAGGATGTCTGTTCTCATAGGCATTTGTGTGGTGATACTATAGCTAGTATGTAGGTGCTTATTAGGGAATAAGTTCACTGAACATGACTCGATAAGTTGAACAACTAATGGAGATTACTCACGTGTCAATAGTTATTCACTGAGTGATAGTTGTACAAGTGTCCTTAGACTTGAGATCGTTAAAGTTATCTTGTATATAATGAACTGTGCTTTAGTTTAGTCCTTAGTCTCAAGGACATCCATTAGGTCTATTCTGGGCATAGGGATTTGTGTATAGAGATAATTAACGTCAATAGAGGATCTACCCCTTCCAGTATAGGAAGAGAATATCCTATGTTATTCTTAGTATGCGAGTTCTGGAATCTCTGGCCAAAGTGTATGAAATTAGAAAGGAGTTTCTAATTTGCATTAACATGAACTTTGCATTATGAATAAGAAATCATATGATTAAATTTGATAGGCCTGACACGAGATCCATGCCTTATAATTAATCGGGATATTATAAGGGTAGAAGGAGTTCATTGTACGGTAACTAGTCACTGACAGGTTCTTGGTATTCTAAGCAGTGAATTCATATTATCCGGATAGTCGCGATATGTTGAGAATCATCACTCACGATGTAGAATAAATAGAATTAATTAGTTAATTATATTTAGTGAATTTTAGTATTCATGTAAATAATTAATAAAAGTTTATTATTATTTATTTCTACTACCGGCATAATATTGAACCTACAGGGTCACACCATAAAAGAATATTTTCTTTGATGAAATAATGAGAGAGAGAATTATTTTCTAAATAGTTTAGAAAAAGAAATAATGATTAAAATAGTTTTAATTATTATTAAAGTATTTTATAAAGATAAAATGTGGGGCTAATATATATATATATATTGATATATTATAAAAACCCTAGGAGAGCCCTATAAATAGAATGAGATGGCTCATTCTAAATATACACTTGGTTTTAATGAAAAACCTAAGAAGAAGCTAGCCTCCATCTTCTTCCTCTCTCTCTCTCTCTCTCTCCCAAAATTCTATTTTTATAAAAGCTTGGGTTTTATAAAAAGCTTCATCGAAGAGGATTATTCTTGGTGGATACCAGTAGAGTGCTTCACACACTGAGAAGCAACTGCTAGCAACCATTTTATAAAGCTCCGATTTTAAGGTATGGTTATGGTTCCTCCGTTATTTTGATTTATATGTTTTTCTATATGTGCGATACATGGTTTTTACAGAATAATTGTTATATCACGCTTCCGCTCATCCGTAAGTTCCTTCAATGGTATCAGAGCTAGGTTTTGTATATAGAGATTCATATAAAAAAATTCAGATTTTTTATGCATGTATGGATTTGTTATGATTTTTGCAAGTTTATTTAGATTTAATTATGAATTAATTCGAAATAATTTTTGCATTAGATCTTGACTACTGATCTGGGTTCTACAAGTGTTGTAGATCATCTAGGTATTTTTTCATAATTTTGTGATGTGTAGATTATTTGTTATGAATTTTTAAAAATTGTTTTAACTAAAATTCATGAAATAATTATGCATGTGAATAAAAATATGATTAAAATTTGCACAAGGACCCCTGGCTGATCTGATAATTTTCTGCTACTGCCTGATTTAAGAAATTATATTATTTTGATTTTTATTAATTTATTAATTAAATGTTAATTAATTTATTAATAGTAAAATTAAAATAATGACCATATTAATAAAAGTTATTAATTAAGGGAGTAAAGGAAAGGGGGTTACCTTTTTTTGTAACGACAGGAGCTGTCAACGACAGGGAAGAAAAGAAAACAAAAAAAAACTGAACTGCAACAGTCGGATGTGCCAGGCGCGTGAAGCGCAATCGCCAGGGGGGTGTCGCGCATTTCGGAAATGCGTTACACCCTGTTGCGCATTTCCGGAATGCGTTACACCCGTTAAGGGCTTAACAGTGTTGTAACGCATTACCGGAATGCGTTACAGCCCTTGTAACGCATTCTTGTAATGCGTTACAGCCCGTCTGTCCAAATTAAATTTGATTTTTTGGGAGTTTCGTAACTCCGTTTTGGGCGTGCAATATATCCTTGGATTCTTTTTTCCGAGAAGGATCTAATGGAGTGGTCAAATATTTTTTATATAAAAGTTTTGAACTGTTTATATTCCCAAAAGTGTTTTAAAGCATGTTTTTAATTGTTTTAATTGATTTTAAATGCTATAATAAATCCATACATCATTATATCAGTGTGTGACATGATATTACTTGCATACTTACTTGTTTAAATTTTTATATATGAGATATATGCCTATGTTTACCATGCGATGATAGATTTAGGTAAACTTAAATCAAAATAAGGCGTGCTCTAGAAAATCTAGAATATGATTTGTTTCTTGCCTTAACAATAATATTATGAATACAATCATGAGATTCTTGTGTTTATGAAACAAGTAATTAAATATGAATTTTCAATTTTGAGAGAAAGGATGATTCTGTCAAAAGCAGATTTCGATCTGTAAGAAAGGGGTATTAAGTGACGCCTCTTGAAAATGCTCCCCCTGATCAGGGAATCATCTGATTATCGATTATTGATTTGAAATATTTAATTTAAAAGGAAGAATCTCTTTATAATATGATTATGATTGTAACATAATATAATCCCTCTAAAATTAAATAATATCAAGTAGTAATTGGCCAATGACACAAAGAGCTTGTGTCGGTCATAGCCTTCCAACATGGTAGAGAGTAGTTCTTATTTTTAAATCATTGTCGTTTCGTGCTACAGCCGAGGGCTTTGATTTCGAAATAAGAAATACTTGTCTATTGCATAGAGATGTGTACATTGAATTAGAATCTAAAGGTCGTTACGTGCTACAGCCGTGGGCCGTTGGAGACTAATTCAATTGTATGAAATGTTGGGTTAGACTTGACTTAGAATATTGAGTCTGTCGTACTATAGTCGTGACTCAATTATTCAAGAGGCTAAAGTTTTATTAGGGAATAACATAAGATGTAATTGATAAGAGTTGTCTGCCTATTGAACATCACATGACGTTTCTTGCTACAGCCGATGTTGTGTGATGGAATGTAGGATCCCTATTCCCACTAGCATTATGAATGCTTAATTTTTCACTTAGGGAGTTGTATAAATTAGATAAACTAGTGGGAGCCACTTATGAATAAAGACCCGATTCATATAGTGTTTTGAAATGAAATTGAATATTTGCTAAGTGTTGTTATGTGTTCATTATTTACATATTTACTATATACGTTATGTCTTCTGCACTATCACTCCGGAGTATACTAGATGCTCACAAGTTGACTGGTCCTAATTTTGCTGACTGGATTCGAAACTTGAGAATTGTTCTCAGGGTTGAGAAGCTGGAATATGTGCTTGACTCACCTAAGCCTGCTGAACCTGTTGACGATGCACATAATGATGAACATGTTGTGTATCGTAAGTGGATAGATTATGCAAATGTTGCTCAATGTATCATGCTAGCTTCCATGAACATTGAGCTACAGAAGCAGCATGAGCATATGGATGCTCACACTATCCTTACGCATCTACAAGAGTTGTATGATGTGGCAGGGAGGACAACTCGATATGAGATATCGAAGGAGCTGTTCGGTTGTAGGATGTGTAACACCCCCAAATCCGGGGTCGGGGATCTGGGTTGTCACGAGTTCCATTTCCCTTAATAACACCCAATCTTAATAATTAATCAACTACTCTGTACTGTGACCCCATAATAAACACACACACCACACGTTATAGTCTCAGAGATGAACATCCAAAAATAATCACAAGTCATTTTATTCCACAATTATCTACCAATACACCTTAAAAGGTTTTCTGAATAAATTTACATTTTCTTTGCCATTATTACATTTCATAAATATACATAATCTGATACATCAAAAGTTGAAAGCCTAGCCTATTGGTAGTTCCTACCTCAGCTACAGCGACATCAACGCCTATAGGAAACTGCGGAACGTTTCCTATCCGCTCGCGAATCGGGAGCTTGGTCCTGTTCATCTTTTCTATCTGTTGTTGTGTGATGAAAGAAGAAAGCAAGGGTGAGCAGCAAGCCCACCAAAATAATATGTATAATGATTAACAATATATGAGCCTTCTCATAGTACTCATGAAAGTCTTGGTCAAAAGAAATGAACCAAGTTTGATATCTTAATGCGATGAAGTCACAAAATATTCAGTATATATACATATATACTTTTCAAAATCTTGGAAGTCCTCTTCCATGTATAATATACACAAAGTTCCAGTATATAACTGTATAAAAATATCGTTGCAAGGTGATCTCATATATCTAACCTTGTCTCAACATTTTTCTGAAAATCTTTGTCATGCATAAGATAATCCTTTACTAGATATAAGTTTAAAAGATGAAGTTACAAGATACTCCAATATACTTATATCTTTTCCAAATACTACTTGAACTACCACCGTTCAAGTTATAATTAGTTCAAAATTTCATCACATAGATGAGACTACAAGATAATACTTGAATAGATTCAATCTTTGAAATATTTATTGAATGAAATGAAGTTACGAGATACTTCATTAAGTCCCGATATATATATACACCTATATATATCTCTCATACATTTCCTGAAAACCTCTATCATGTAAAGTATGAACAGGGTTGCAATATCTAATGAATTTGGAAAGAAAAGAAATTTTGGCATAAACTTGATATCTTGCTGATCAGGCAAAGATACCAATAAGTATCCTTTTCTACTAGTAGATGGATGAATCCCCCACCGGTCATCACCCTGGCCACATAAGGACCTTGTGCTGGACCGCCACCCGGCCTCTTATGCGTTGATGGACTGCCACCCAGCCACTTACACTTTGATAGACCGTACCCCGGCCTGTCGCTTATGCCGACTCAATTAGATGGGCTTACTTACCGAACGTTGGGTAAGTAATCAATTCATTTGTTTTCTCAAAACAGCAACCACGTTGCAAATGTAAAATATACCACAGAGCTGGATCCCCCAGGTTTTGAGCGAGTATTTAAATCCCCTTTGAAAGGAAGATCTTAAATATAAAAAAAATGAGTTTTGGGGTCCACTCTAACTTTAAAAAATTATTTTGAAGACTCGAAAACATTTTTAAGAATGTTTGGAGTACTGCTGATTTATTAAAATAAATCAGTCCCAATATATTAGAAAATATCTGAATATTATTATTTAAATAATATTCTCATAAAGATAATCCTTGTAAAAATAATCGAAGTAGAAGTTTTAAAACTTATACTTGAAATGGATATTAAATAACCAAAGATATACTTATATGAAAGTACTATCTTTATTTGAATAATCGAAAATAAGTTTGATTATCGACACCTTATTCTTTAATAAAATAAAGAATATATCTCAGCAAATAATCGGAGTCATAGATCCTCAAATGAATATTCAAATAATATTCAATAAATAAAATAAGCTGAGTCATAAGCCCTCGAATGAATATTCGAAATAATATTCAATAATAAAATAAAGGAGTCATAAGTCCTCAGATGAATATTCGAAATAATATTCAATAATAAAATAAAGGAGTCATAAGTCCTCGGATGAATATTCGAAATAATATTCAATAATAAAATAAAGTTATCGAATAAACCTTATTCGATTAATAGTTTTGAAAACTATAACCATATATATATATAAATATATATATATAAAATCTACTCGGGATCCTCGACTCCCGGTTTTAGAAAAATGTTTTCACCTTTGGGTCCCTATACTAAGGGTATATGCAAATTACTGCTATTCTCTAGCATAGGTATTATCAACTGAACCAACAGATATATATGGCAAGAATACGAAACAGGCATGCATATATATACCATATCAGCATGCTTCAATATATCGCAACATTTGCTAATTAACCAACATGCATCTATCGCAAGATAATGCATATACATATATACATCACAACAACAGTATAACGGGTAGAAAACTTGCCTGAGCGACTGGGGGTTACGAATGGCTCGGGACGAGTCTAGTAACCTATAAGCAACAAGTAAGTTGGAATTATACCAAAGTCACTTGTAAATCTATACTCTAACCAACTCAGACTCTAACGCTCGTTTTGCGCTTACTGATTCTCTTAAATCACTCGAGTACCCTCGGCTCCACCATTTTTAATAAATTAAACATTATGAGTTTTAAGGCGATTCCTTCACGAGTGTCTTACCAACTGTCTATTACACCTTACATAAATGTTTCATACTTCAATTAGTCCTTTAAGGTCTTTAACCTATGTTTCAAAGTAAGGCGAGGGGTAAAGGTTCGTTCGCGAAACGTCGTTACTTAAAACGGCCGTTTCTCCTAAACCGTTCATCGGAATCAAACGAACCACATATCAAAACGAAGCTCGTAACATGAACTATCTAAACATGGAAATGTTCATAATCTAGCAGGGAGTTCTCGGGTCCAAATGTTATGAACAAAAGCAGTCTAAAGTAAATCGGACATTACGACGGCTATGTTTACGCAATTTCCCAAATTTAAACCATTCCAAAACCATCACAATTCAACCCCAATTCACAACCCAATCAAACCTCCATCCAAAATACATTACAACAGCCCCAAACCAACTCATTATAATCCATTTACTTACTCCTAAAACTTGAATTTAAACTATACTTAAGTTCTTTTAATCAAAACAACAAGATTTACCATTCCATTTCACTATCACTCCAACCCAAACTCTAAACCACAAGCATTAAGCTACTATATCATCATAACAATCAAAATCATCTTATTATACAAAGGAATCTAGGGTTTGGAGATGATATACCTTCCTTGAAGTGGTGTGAGTAGCTAGGAAGCCTTAAGAAGCCTTGAGATGACTTAGGGATGCTTGGATCTTAAAGGAAAAACAAGAAAATCAAGTTAAAATTCTTGAAGTCACTATTCATTGTCTTCTTCATTGATTTCTTGAAGAAGATTGAGAAAGAATTGAAGGCTTAAACTCATAAGATAGCCATATCTATGCATAAGGAACACTATGGAATTATCTTACCAATTTAGGAAGCCTTGAACTTGAATTTTGAAAATTGCTTTTTTTGAAATAGTAAAAAGCCGAGAGTAAAGCTTGGAGAAGATGAAATGTTTTATGTTTTTGCTTTGATTTGATTCTTTGGTTGGTTGTTTTTGATTTGTTTTTGGGTAATTACCTTTCTAACGTTGACTTTGTGTGGTTATAAACCTACCACATCTCCTTCCTCCCTATGTCATGCTTAGGTCATCCTCATGATGTCATCCTCCCCTCCTTGTCCTCTTCTTATTGGTTGGGTGACATCATCCTCTCTAATCCCTTTGATTAACTTCCTAATTGTTTGCCTAATGACCGCTGATCTGTTATACGGTTCGCTTAACTTTCGTTTTCGTTTATCGTTTGAAGGATCATACCCGGGATCTTATTACTTAGGTTCCCTTAACCTTTCTCAATATATTGTATTCCTTTTATGATCCTCTCTTATAATCCTTTAATTTAAATCCTTTTTATCCTGTTACCTTATACTCAATTCTTTCCGTATCTAGTGGATTTCCGGGAAAAATCAAAGTGTTCGGAATTGGATCCTGACGATCTTTACATACACTTATATACCACATATAGTACTAATAATATCCCAGAAGATCAATAACAGAACCCCTACATAGTGTGGCATGAAAAGTTTTCTCATTCAGCAAAAACACTATTCATAAGGGTTTCAAAAATTTCCAAAATTTGGGGTTATTACAGTCTCCCCTCCTTAAAAGGATTCCGTCCCGGAATCAGATAGAAAATGAATAGGGATACTCTCTTAGCATTGCACTTTCTAACTCTCGAGTAAATTTTCCCACATTGTGGTCCTTCCATCAAACTCTGAATAGTTTGATAACCTTTCTCCTAAGCACTTGTTCCTTTTCACTCTATAACCCTTCTTGGTTGCTCCATATAGGTTACGTCGGGTTGCATGTCTATGTGCTCATATGCCCCTATTTGTCTGACATCCGAATTACACTTCCTTAACATTAATACGTGGAACACGTTATGACTTACTACATGTTCTGGGGTAAGGCTAGCTCATATGCTAACTTCCCAATACTTATTAATATATCCAAGGGTCCAACAATTGGTGGACTTAGCTTTCCTTTCTTTCCGAATCTCATTAACCCCTTCCAAGGGAATACCTATAACAACACTAGGTCCCCTACTTCCCATCCCTTGTCCTTCGTGTCAAATCAACATACTTTTTATGTCCATCTTGGGCTACTACCAGACGTCCTCTAATTAGATTTATTATATCCTTGGTCCTTTGGACCACTACTGGTCTGAGCATCTTGCGCTCTACAACTTCATCCTAACATAAGGGAGATCGACATTATCTTCCCTCAAGGATCTCATAAGGCGACATCTCGATAATGACATATGATCTATTGTCGTAAGAAACTCAATCCGTGTTAAGTGATCATTCCAATTTCTTTCAAGTCTATTGCACAGACTCTCATTATAACTTTTAGCATTAGAGCTTTTGCTTCTCAATACCCATTCTTTTCCAGTTTGTAATCTCTACTACCTTCCGTTCCTAATATTATACTGGTTATACTTTTGCTCGTTAGCGTTCTATAACCTTTTAATAACCACGTCAACCTTAGTATCACGAATGTGTTTCTATTCCGAATATTACCACAACTTTATTACTCCTTTTTCAGCTGTTTCTATTTCCCAAAGTTTGATCAATCATATAGAAGTAAAGGAATTTGTTGAGAGATCACTATGATCATGAACACTTGTTATATCGCATAGTTAGTACAGAAGGTGGCCAGCCTTTAGTACTTGACAAGCAATTAAACAATAGATGGTATCCTACTAGGCTTCTATCACACAGATAGATAGTCATTCGGCAATACCTCCCCTTCTGGAAGGGTTGTTCTTCTCAGCTTACATGAAATGAAAAGAAGAGAAAAGAACGAAATGAAGAGAATTGTATATATGAAAAAAAATATACTGCCACAAAATATCTGGCTTGGAACCTACCTCTGAATTATAGAGGTTTGTCATAGGAGAACAAATCATATACGTATATATATCAACATCAAGTATTATCGCATCGCATTTCACATGCTTAAATATTTTTGCTATTCCGTCCATCATTCTATGGACCCATGCTCTTCCTCGAGCTTATACACAATCACCTTTAAAACTCCCTTGACATTGAAAATCGAATCTGGGATCCCATTCTAGACATCATCGTTACTAGAATTCTATGCTTGAATCGCAACCTTCCTCGTATAGTCATATGACCCTCAATTGATAAGGAGGAATAAATATTCAATAGGTAAATAATCTACTTAATTAGTCTATTCAATGATAACTTATACACTACCACGACCTGATTAGTGGTACTTAATCTCAACATCCATTCCAATACAACTCTCATGGTTGTAATCGACTCATTACTCGCAGAATCATTGTTGCACTACTATGGTCCACCACTGACTTACTGTCGTCATTCATTTTCCATGAAATCTTAATATCTAACCATACGGAGTCCATATATGCCGTATCAAATCCTTCTAAGGAGGTAACATAATCACCATTCACGATTCATGAAGAACACTCCTGATTCTGACATACATACATGACATGAAGCAGATAAAATTGCAGAAGAGTTTTGCTCAAAGAAACGATAGCAGGTTAATACCATTCTTAATCATATGCCTTCAATAGAAGACTTAACTCAAAGGTTTGTTTAGTCTTTTTCGAAACATAGTCCTGGAGTATTCTCAAGATAGTATCTTCTGAGATAGATAGCCCGCTCATGGCGATTACACGAATTAAACCTTTACCAAACTACTATTACGGTTGGGTATTGCACAGTCATCAGAAGGAATGTCAATCTTCCAAACCATAATACAACCTTCATAGCTTTAACCATCATCACTGTATTCCTTTGGCATAAGCGCCTATAATTATCCTCTTACCTTTAAAGTGTCGGCCACCTCTTTGGCCTTTCCTGATAGTAAAATTTCCTTACAGTCAATGTCATTTTAACCACCTCCAAATAAATTTTATACCTCCTTTCAATCACAGCTTATGTGAAGATGTTTTCCTTAAAATCTGATGAGTAAAAAAAAAATATCACCATTTTTCCATAAGTTATTGCCTCAGTCTTTAGAGGTTAATCACTGTCACGACTGACTCTCAATCATACTTAGAACATCTTTTATCTTAGGTCCTAATTGTCCTAAACAATTTCGACCTTTACTGGTTCGATCCATACTTTCTCGTGGTTTAACACGTGCCCCACTTGGCATCATTATAATTACGTCATATCTCCTTTATCAACATTTCTATTCTTGAGAATTTTGAATATTACCTTTCTCCTTGTAAAACCTCTAAGGTTATCCTTGATTCGTTCCTCCTGTATTCCCTAGATACAGGGCATATCAAAATACCCTTTACTAATACTAGAACCATTATCTATATGCTTCTGAAAAATTTCTCCACTGATACTTAAAGGTTGTTGTTACCTTAATTCTTTCCAATTCATACTGTCAAAACTCATACTATCCCTATTAAGGGTGAAATGCCAGCCTTTATGCATTCCCCTAGGATTCGTTTTAAGTTACCGATGTTCTATCCTTAATTCCACCTTTAAAAAGGTACACGCATCCTTCCATGGATAAATCAAGTCATATATCCCTGATAAGGGTGTCTTATTCAATCATTCCCACCTCGATAGTCTATACCTAATTTCATAATAGCATCCTTATTCAAATTGAGGTCAATCCATATGGCCTCCAAAAGATAACAATGGTCATCCGCTTTTCTTTCCTGATTTGGTAATGATAACATGGATGTTCTGGAAGATATTGGTCATGTTCACGTGAACATCTTCTTAATAAATCCTCATTTTCTTTTGTTGTTTATCTCAACAGTCACCTCAATGTTGGGATATCTCTCATACCTGGCGTCTCCCTTTCTGGGTATCAAGCCACCGGTCTTACACTTCATATTCTTGAAGGTCACTTCCTTCATCCAATTTTCCTAATTTCTTACTTCCTTGTCTCCTCAGTCTATCCGCGTCTCATTATTTATCCTTCGAATTACCTCAAGGTTTCCTCAAATCCTCCCAACTTACAGGGGATAAAATATATGTATCTCTTATTCCTTCAACCATCAATTTTAACTCATGGTGAATCACCCTCATCCTGACGATTACATACCTTTCTATTTCTATTGCTATGAGTCTTTAGGGTTTCCTCATACCCAACTCCCTTATCATTCCTCAAACTCTATTGCCGTTATATTCCTTTCCACTTCAATTTCTTTTTATTTTCCTTTCTCTTATCATTATTTCATGAACCAACACAATATAAGCTTGATTTCAAACATCCCGTCATTCTGTATTCGTGCCCTTAGGACGAATCTTGACAACTTTTACAACTTAGATTCACAATTCATCATACTCGTCTGCCTTTGTTCTGGCTCTAAAGCTTTTACACTATCTCCATAACCTTGGGAAGTACTTTCCTGAAAACAATTGACTGAACTTAAATCAGTTTATTATAATCTCTTGCTCCGTGCCTTCCTTGGCCTTTCACCGGCGGGTGGCCTCTCTCTTTGGAGGGTAAGTGACAAAAACAGTCTTTTGAGATTCGTCAATCATTTAGAATCTCAAATGATTCCTATATTTCCTTTAGCCAGGCTCTTGCCTCGACTGGGTCAGCTTGTTCTTTAGAACTCAGAGAGCTTAGCGACTTAAGGGTCCTGAAAGAATTTCTCGCCGCATTGTTTCCTCAGGGTGGTGGTTGGGGATAATAGTCTAAGTCCTTTTTAGATAGGTCCATGAATTGTCGTATAGGAGTACCGTCTCGGGTCTCCTTTTCTTACTCGACTTTCTGTTTCCTTAGTATGAAATGTTTCAACCTTCTCCCATAATCGGGGTTATCTTCTACATTAAAAACCTTGTTTTCCACTATATTATGTTATGGGTTCCTTCTATCTTGATGGCGTCCTCCCTGACTATCACATTCAGGGTTTGCCCTAAATCTTATTCCTTGAACTATGACTTTCATCTAAGATCTCATCTTTAAGCTCTTAAACATTTGGAACCCAAATTCTATAGGAATACCTCATTATTTCCTTATCATTTTTCTCGATATTAATCTTTTATCTAATTGTTGGCTCTTTGCCTTCCTTCATCACTTTTTCTAGCACAATATGTTCTTTTCCAATAATTCGGTCTGTATTGCAATCTCAAACAGCTTTTCGGTACCGGCTCCGGTTACCTTCACTTCCATTTCCATTTTCTCAAAATCTCTTATAAACTCTCCCAAAGACATTATTATCTTGAGTCTCTCCTTTTTACTAAGGGCATCAGCCACCACATTGGCTTTCCCCGAATGATAAAGAATCTCCCAATCATAATTCTTAATTAGCTCTAACCGTCTCCTCTGGCGCATGTTGAGCTCTTTCTACGTGAAAATGCACTAGAGCACTTATGGCTTGTGTAAATCTCGCACTTCTCTCCATACAAGTAGTGCCTCCAATATTTAGGGCAAAACTATTGCCACGAGCCCAAGCTCCTGGGTGGGGGTATCGAATTTTTATATTCCCTTAATTTTCTTGACGCGTACGCGATTACCTTGTTGTGCTGTATAAGAAGCACCCAAATTCCTTATGCGAAGCGTCACTATAAGTCACAAAATCTCCTTTTTCCATCCGGCAACGCCAACATAGGGGCCGTCACCAACCTTTGCTTCAGTTCTTAACAGCTGTTCTCGCATTTCTCTGTCTATTCGAACTTCTCAGTCTTATGAGTAAGCCGCGTTAAAGGGGCTACTATCTTTACAAACTTGAACGAACCTCCGGTAGTGACCGACCAATCCTACCTCTGGTAGTTTCCCTAACCATGGTCGTCAATTCCTCAATGGTCCTTTATTCATTCTTGTTAGGATCCTCTCCGAGATCCTCCTCAGCAACAATCCCATCTAGGACCACATCCTCAACCACTACATCCTCAATATGAACATCATCCGGTCCTACGTTAGGACGCTCTATCGGATCCACAATCTGATCTCCAATTAGTAATAAAACATCATCGCATTGTTGCTCCTCAGCCTCAGGGTTCAGAGTCCCGCTACCATCTACGATAACGAACTACGCTTCTATCACGATATTTATAATGGTTCCCATAAGGGTTTTAACTGTCGGTACTACGTTAGGTAGCCCGACTATGAACTTGGCAAGAGTTCTTATTATCTTAGTGAACTTATTATTTTAACGTCACATCATCTCTGAGGTTTATAACGCTTAGCTCTGATACCACTTCTGTAACACCCCCAAATCCGGGGTCGGGGATCCGGGTTGTCACGAGTTCCATTTCCCTTAATAACACCCAATCTTAATAATTAATCAACTACTCTGTACTGTGACCCCACAAGAAACACACACACCACACGTTATAGTCTCAGAGATGAACATCCAAAAATAATCACAAGTCATTTTATTCCACAATTATCTGCCAATACACCTTCAAAGGTTTTCTGAATAAATTTACATTTTCTTTGCCATTATTACAATTCATAAATATACATAATCTGATACATCAAAAGTTGAAAATCTAGCCTATTGGTAGTTCTCACCTCAGCTACAGCGACATCAACGCCTATAGGAAACTGCGGAACGTTTCCTATCCGCTCGCGAATCGGGAGCTTGGTCCTGTTCATCTTTTCTATCTGTTGTTGTGTGATGAAAGAAGAAAGCAAGGGTGAGCAGCAATCCCACCAAAATAATATGTATAATGATTAACAATATATGAGCCTTCTCATAGTACTCATGAAAGTCTTGGTCAAAAGAAATGAACCAAGTTTGATATCTTAATGCGATGAAGTCACAAAATATTTAGTATATATACATATATACTTTTCAAAATCTTGGAAGTCCTCTTCCATGTATAATATACACAAAGTTCCAGTGTATAACTGTATAAAAATACCGTTGCAAGGTGATCTCATATATCTAACCTTGTCTCAACGTTTTTCTGAAAATCTTTGTCATGCATAAGATAATCCTTTACTAGATATAAGTTTAAAAGATGAAGTTACAAGATACTCCAATATACTTATATCTTTTCCAAATACTACTTGAACTACCACCGTTCAAGTTATAATTAGTTCAAAAGTTCATCACATAGATGAGACTACAAGATAATACTTGAATAGATTCAATCTTTGAAATATTATTGAATGAAATGAGGTTACGAGATACTTCATTAAGTCCCGATATATATACACCTATATATATCTCTCATACATTTCCTGAAAACCTCTGTCATGTAAAGTATGAACAGGGTTGCAATATCCAATGAATTTGGAAAGAAAAGAAATTTTGGCATAAACCTGATATCTTGCTGATCAGGCAAAGATACCAATAAGTAACCTTTTCTACTAGTAGATGGATGAATCCCCCACCGGTCATCACCCTGGCCACATAAGGACCTTGTGCTGGACCGCCACCCGGCCTCTTACGCGTTGATGGACTGCTACCCAGCCACTTACACTTTGATAGACCGTACCCCGGCCTGTCGCTTATGCCGACTCAATTAGATGGGCTTACTTCCCGAACGTTGGGTAAGTAATCAATTCATTTGTTTTCTCAAAACAGCAACCACGTTGCAAATGTAAAATACATCACAGAGCTGGATCCCCCAGGTTTTGAGCGAGTATTTAAACCCCTTTGAAAGGAAGATCTTAAATATAAAAAAAATGAGTTTTGGGGTCCACTCTAACTTTAAAAAATCATTTTGAAGACTCGAAAACATTTTTAAGAATGTTTGGAGTACTGCTGATTTATTAAAATAAATCATTCCCGATATATTAGAAAATACCTGAATATTATTATTTAAATAATATTCTCATAAAGATAATCCTTGTAAAAATAATCGAAGTAGAAGTTTTAAAACTTATACTTGAAATGGATATTAAATAACCAAAGATATACTTATATGAAAGTACTATCTTTATTTGAATAATCGAAAATAAGTTTGATTATCGACACCTTATTCTTTAATAAAATAAATAATATATCTCAGCAAATAATCGGAGTCATAGATCCTCAAATGAATATTCAAATAATATTCAATAAATAAAATAAGCTGAGTCATAAGCCCTCGAATGAATATTCGAAATAATATTCAATAATAAAATAAAGGAGTCATAAGTCCTCAGATGAATATTCGAAATAATATTCAATAATAAAATAAAGGAGTCATAAGTCCTCGGATGAATATTCGAAATAATATTCAATAATAAAATAAAGTTATCGAATAAACCTTATTCGATTAATAGTTTTGAAAACTATAACCATATATATATATAAATATATATATATAAAATCTACTCGGGATCCTCGACTCCCGGTTTTAGAAAAATGTTTTCACCTTTGGGTCCCTATACTAAGGGTATATGCAAATTACTGCTATTCTCTAGCATAGGTATTATCAACTGAACCAACAGATATATATGGCAAAAATACGAAACAGGCATGCATATATATACCATATCAGCATGCTTCAATATATCGCAACATTTGCTAATTAACCAACATGCATCTATCGCAAGATAATGCATATACATATATACATCACAACAACAGTATAACGGATAGAAAACTTGCCTGAGCGACTGGGGGTTACGAATGGCTCGGGACGAGTCTGGTAACCTATAAGCAACAAGTAAGTTGGAATTAAACCAAAGTCACTTGTAAATCTATACTCTAACCAACTCAGACTCTAACGCTCGTTTTGCGCTTACTGATTCTCTTAAATCACTCGAGCACCCTCGGCTCCACCATTTTTAATAAATTAACCATTACGAGTTTTAAGGCGATTCCTTCACGAGTGTCTTACCAACTGCCTATTACACCTTACATAAATGTTTCATACTTCAATTAGTCCTTTAAGGTCTTTAACTTATGTTTCAAAGGCGAGGGGTAAAGGTTCGTTCGCGAAACGTCGTTACTTAAAACGGCCGTTTCTCCTAAACCGTTCATCGGAATCAAACGAACCACATATCAAAACGAAGCTCGTAACATGAACTATCTAAACATGGCAATGGTCATAATCTAGCAGGGAGTTCTCGGGTCCAAATGTTATGAACAAAAGCAGTCTAAAGTAAATCGGACATTACGACGGCTATGTTTACGCAATTTCCCAAATTTAAACCATTCCAAAACCATCACAATTCAACCCCAATTCACAACCCAATCAAACCTCCATCCAAAATACATTACAACAGCCCCAAACCAACTCATTATAATCCATTTACTTACTCCTAAAACTTGAATTTAAACTATACTTAAGTTCTTTTAATCAAAACAACAAGATTCACCATTCCATTTCACTACCACTCCAACCCAAACTCTAAACCACAAGCATTAAGCTACTATATCATCATAACAATCAAAATCATCTTATTATACAAAGGAATCTAGGGTTTGGAGATGATATACCTTCCTTGAAGTGGTGTGAGTAGCTAGGAAGCCTTAAGAAGCCTTGAGATGACTTAGGGATGCTTGGATCTTAAAGGAAAAACAAGAAAATCAAGTTAAAATTCTTGAAGTCACTATTCATTGTCTTCTTCATTGATTTATTGAAGAAGATTGAGAAAAAATTGAAGGCTTAAACTCATAAGATAGCCATATCTATGCATAAGGAACACTAGGGAATTATCTTACCAATTTAGGAAGCCTTGAACTTGAATTTTGAAAATTGCTTTATTTGAAATAGTAAAAAGCCGAGAGTAAAGCTTGGAGAAGATGAAATGTTTTGTGTTTTTTCTTTGATTTGATTCTTTGGTTGGTTGTTTTTGATTTGTTTTTGGGTAATTACCTTTCTAACCTTGACTTTGTGTGGTTATAAACCAACCACATCTCCTTCCTCCCTATGTCATGCTTAGGTCATCCTCATGATGTCATCCTCCTCTCCTTGTCCTCTTCTCATTGGTTGGGTGACATCATCATTTCTAATCCCTTTGATTAACTTCCTAATTGTTTGCCTAATGACCGCTGATCTGTTATACGGTTCGCTTAACTTTCGTTTTCGTTTATCGTTTGAGGGATCATACCCGGGATCTTATTACTTAGGTTCCCTTAACCTTTCTCAATATATTGTATTCCTTTTATGATCCTCTCTTATAATCCTTTAATTTAAATCCTTTTTATCCTGTTACCTTATACTCAATTCTTTCCGTATCTAGTGGATTTCCGGGAAAAATCAAAGTGTTCGGAATTGGATTCTGACGATCTTTACATACACTTATATACCACATAGAGTACTAATAATATCCCAGAAGATCAATAACATAACCCCTACATAGTGTGGCATGAAAAGTTTTCTCATTCAGCAAAAACACTATTCATAAGGGTTTCAAAAATTTCCAAAATTTGGGGTTATTACAGGATGTCTGAGGGATCATCTGTGAATGACCATGTACTTAAGATGATCAATTTGATTGAACGTCTTGGACAACTTGGTTTTAACATTGATGGGGAACTGACTCAAGACTTGGTCTTGCAATCACTTTCGGGTTCGTTTTCGCAGTTTGTTGTGAACTTTCACATGAATAAGCTGGATGTCAGCTTGGCTGAACTCCACAACATGTTGAAAACTGCAGAATCGAATTTTCCCTCTAAGAAGAGCTCTGTTCTTCTAATTGGTGAAGGTTCCAATCCTAAGAAAAGGAAGAAGAACCCTTCCAAGAAGAAGAAAGTAGGTGAGAAAAAGCCGGTTCCACCAAAAGCTGAAGACCCCAAGAGCAAAGCTGTTTACTTCCACTGTAACAAGGTGGGACACTGGAAAAGGAACTCAAGGTTTACCTTGCAGAATTGAAGAAGAAGAAGGGTAGTGAGATTACCGCTTCTGTTTCAGGTATATTCATGATTGAAGTGAATATGTCATTAAATCAAATTTCTACTTGGGTATTAGATACCGCCTGTGGTTCTCACATTTGCAATTCATTGCAGGGACTAAGGAGAAGTAGGACTCTTGAGGAAGAGGAGGTGATTGTACGGATGGGAAATGGAGCAAGAGCTGCTGCTGAAGCTGTAGGATCATTTCATTTACATATGCCTACGGGCAAGACTATTGTTTTAAATAATTGTTATTTTGTTCCCTCGATTATGAGGAATATTATTTCTATTCCCATGTTAGACTTGGCTGGATTTTCGTTTGTTATTCAGAATAATAAATGCTCAATTCTTAGAGATAACGTTCTTTATGGAAGTGGTATTTAAAATAATGGTCTGTATGTATGTGACGTAGAGCATAATTTACTACAAATTGAACATACTAATAAAAGAAAAAGGGATGATAAAAATCTCACCTTTTTGTGACACTGCAGACTTGGTCATATTAGTGAAAATAGACTGCGGACATTGCATAAGGAAGGGTTACTTGACCCCTTTGATTTTGAATTATATCCTACATGCGAGTCTTGTCTATTGGGCAAAATGACCAAATCTCCATTTAGTGGACATGGAGAGAGGGCTGCAGATTTGCTGGGATTGGTACACACAGATGTATTTGGACCAATATCTATGCAAGCCATAGGTGGATTTTCATACTTCATTACTTTCATAGATGATGATCTAGATTCGGATATGTGTATCTGATGAAACACAAGTCTGAAGCCTTTGAAAAGTTCAAAGAATATAAGAATGAAATGGAGAAACAAACCAAACATAGTATTATAACTCTTCGATCATATCAAAGTGGTGAATACTTGAATGGAGAGTTTCTAGATTATCTCAAAGAAAATGGTATAGTCTCCCAGTGGACTCCTCCATATACTCCACAGTTGAATGGGGTATCTGAAAGGAGAAATCGAACTTTGTTAGACATGGTTCGGTCCATGATGAGCTATGCGGATCTTCCAGTATTCCTGTGGGGTTATGCATTGGAAACCTCAGCATATTTACTGAATAGGGTGCCTTCCAAATCTGTTCCTCAAACTCCATATGAGATATGGAAAGAAAGGAAACTGAGTCTTAAGCACGTTAAGATTTGGAAAAGCAGTTTATCCTTGAAGGAAATAGTGGGAGCAAAATTGAACTTGATGAAGTTCAAGAAGCACAAACTACTACGGTTCAAGTGGAAACACCTGTTCAGACTGAACAACCTTTTATGGAACATCCCATTCGTAGGTCAGGGAGAGTGTCTCGCCAACCTGAGAGGTATTATGGCCTTGTCATTGAGAATGACAATGAGTTGTCAATCATTGATGATGACGACCCTATGACCTATAATGAGGCTATGAGTAGTTTTGACTCAGAGAAATGGCAAAGTGCCATGAAATCCGAAATGGAATCTATGACGATCAAAGTGACTTTCATAAAGTAGCTTTGTGAGTGGGTCTGCTATGTTGTTATGTGTGTCAATTCTAATTCAATACAATATAAGAAATGTTACCGCGCTCCCACTAACCCTTTTGTAGACGCATGGTTCATCTACGTTTTTGATAAAATCAAACTCTTTGATTGTCTCATCAAAACGGATGTTCCATCTACGAGAAGCTTGCTTTAAACCACATATGGTTCGCAGTATCTTACACACTAGGTTTTCATTTCCCTTGGAAAGAAAACCATCTGGCTATATGCCAGATCTCATAGTCGTAGTAAGCAGCAATCGCAAGCAAAATCCCAACTGATTTTAACAGGGCTACAGGTAAAAGGTTTCATCAAAGTCAATCCACTGCCTTTGTTTGAATCCTTTTGCCATAAGCCTGGCCTTATAGGTCTCCACCTGGCCATCTGCTATAATCTATCTTTTGTATACTGTATACATAGACTACATTCTAGATTTCATGGCACTATGCCATTTCTCTGAGTCAACACTACTCATAGCCTCATTATAGGTTACAGGGTCGTCATCATCAATGATCGACAACTCATTGTCATTCTTAATGACAAGGCCATAATACCTCTCAGGTTGGTGAAACACTCTCCCTGATCTTTGAATGGGCTATTCCACAAAAGGTTGTTCAGTCAGAACAGGTGTTTCCACTTGATCTGTAGTAGTTTGTGCTTCTTGAACTTCATCAAGTTCAATTTTGCTCCTACTATTTCCTTCAAGGATAAACTCCTTTTCCAAGAAGGTAGCATGTCTGGAGACAAACACCCGATGATCGGTGTAAAAGTAATACCCCAAAGACTCTTTAGGATATCCCACAAAACTACATTTTACGGATCGATATTCCAGCTTATCTGGGTCAACTATCTTGACATAAGCTGGACATCCCCAAATCTTAACGTGTTTAAGACTCGGTTTCCTTTCTTTCCATATCTCATACGAAGTTTGAGGAACAGATTTGGAAGGCACCTTATTCCGTAAATATGCTGAGGTTTCCAATGCATAAGCCCATAGGAATACTGGAAGATTTGCATAGCTCATCATGGACCAAACTATGTCTAACAAAGTTTGATTTCTCCTTTCAGATACCAATCTGGAGGAGTCCACTGAGAGACTATACCATTTACTTTGAGATAATCTAGAAACACTCCATTAAAGTATTCACCACCTCGATCTGATCGAAGAGTTATAATACTATGTTTGGTTGTTTCTCCACTTTATACTTATATTCTTTGAACTTTTCAAAGGCCTCAGACTTGTGTTTAATCAAACACATATCCGAATCCAGATCTATCATCTATGAAAGTAATGAAGTATGAAAATCCACCCATGGCTTGCGTAGACATTGGTCCACATACATCTGTGTGTACCATTCCTAGCAAATTTGCAGCCCTCTCTCCATGTCTACTAAATGGAGACTGCAGTGCCACAATGAAGTGAGATTTTCATCATCCCTTTTCTTTTATTAGTTTGTTCAATCTGAAGTAAATTATGTCACATTTATACAGACCATTATTTAAAGTACCACGTCCATAAAGAATATTATCTCTAAGAATAGAACATTCATTATTCTCATTAATAAATGAAAAATCCAGCCAAGTCTAACATGGGAATAATATTTCTCACAATTGAGGGAACAAAATAACAATTATTTAAAACAATAGTCTTGCCCGTAGGGATATGTAAATGAAATGATTCTACATCTTCAGCAGCAACTCTTGCTCCATTTCCCATCAGTAGAATCACCTCCTCTTCCTCAAGAGTCCTACTTCTCCTTGGTTCCTGCAACAAATTGCAGATTTGAGAACCACAGGCGGTATCTAATACCCAAGTAGAAATTTGATTTAATGACATATTCACTTCTATCATGAACATACCTGAATCAGAAGCGGTAGCCTCACTACCCTTCTTCTTCTTCAATTTTGCAAGGTAAACCTTGCAGTTCCTCTTTCAGTGCCCCACCTTATTACAGTGAAAGCAAACAACTTAGCTCTTAGGGTCTTCAGCTTTTGGTGGAATCGGCGTTTTCTCACCTACTTTCTTCTTCTTGGAAGAGTTCCTCTTCCTTTTCTTAGGATTGGAACCTTCACCAATTAGAAGAACAGAACTCTTCTTAGGGGGAAAATTCGATTCCGCAGTCTTCAACATGTTGTGGAGTTCAGGCAGGCTGACATCCAACTTATTCATGTGAAAGTTCACAGCAAACTGCGAGAACGAACTCGGAAGCGATTGCAAGACCAAGTCTTGGCTCAGCTCCCCATCCATGGCAAAACCAAGTTGTCCAAAACGTTCAATCAAATTGATCATCTTAAGTACATGGTCATTCACAGATGATCCCTCAGACATCCTACAACCGAACAACTCCTTCGATATCTCATGTCGAGCTGTCCTCCCCGCCACATCATACAACTCTTGTAGATGCATTAGGATAGTGTGAGCATCCATATGCTCATGTTGCTTCTGTAACTAAATGTTCATGGAAGCTAGCATGATGCATTGAGCAAAATTTGCATCATCAATCCACTTGCGATACACAACATGTTCATCATTATGTGCATCACTAGCAGGTTCAGTAGGCTTAGGTGAGTCAATCACGTATTCCAGCTTCTCAATCCTGAGAACAATTCTCAAGTTTCGAAGCCAGTCAGCATAATTAGGACCAGTCAATTTGTGAGCATCTAGTATGCTCCTGAGTGATAGTGCAGAAGACATAACGTACAAAGTAAATCTGTAAATGATAAACACATAACAACACTTAGCAAATATTCGATTTCATTTCAAAACACTATATGAATCGGGTCTTTATTCATAAGTGGCTCCCACTAGTTTATCTAATTTATTCAACCCCCTACGTGAAAAATTAAGCATTCATAATGCTAGTGGGAATAGGGATACTACATTCCATTACACAACCCCGGCTGTGGCACGAAATGCCTTGTAATGTTCAATAGGCAGACAACTCCTGTCAATTACATCTAATGTTATTCCCTAATCAAACTTTAGCCTCTTGAATAATTGAGTCACGGCTGTGGCATGACAAACTCAATATTCTAAGTCAAGTCTAACCCAACATTCCGTACAATTGAATCAGTCCCCAAAAGCCCACGGCTGTGGCACATAACGACCTTTAGATTCTTATTCAATGTACACATCTCTATGTAATAGACAAGTATTTCTTATTTCGAAATCAAAGCCCTCGGCTGTGGCACGAAACGACAATGATTTAAAAATAAGAACTACTTTCTATCATGTTGGAAGGCTATGACCGACACAAGCCCGTTGTATCATTTGCCAATTACTACTTGATATTATTTAATTTTAGAGGGATTATATTACGTTACAATCATAATCATATTATAAAGAAATTCTTCCTTTTAAATTAAATATTTCAAATCAATAATCAATAATCAGATGATTCCCAGATCGGGTGGAACATTGTCAAGAGGCGTCACTTAATAACCCTTTCTTACAGATAGAAATCTGTTATTGACAGAATCATCCTTTCTCTCATATCGAAAATTCATATTCAATTACGTGTTTCACAAACACAAGAATCTCATGATTGTATTCATAATATTATTATTAAGGTTATGAAACAATTTCACTATACTAGGTTGTCTAACAATCGCCTTATGTTCATTTAAGTTCACCTAAATCTATCATCGCATGATAAACTAAGCATATATCACATATATCAACATGAATAAACATCAAGGTAGGCATGTTATATCATCTAGCACATTAGTCTAAGCATTATACATCTCCATTAGATCCGTCTCGGAAAAACGAATCCAACGGTATATTGCACGCCTAAAACGGAGTTACGAAACTCCCAGAAAATCAATTTTAATGTAAACAGTCGGGCTGTAACGCATTACAGGAACGCGTTACAAGCCCTGTAACGCATTCCAGTGATGCGTTACAACCCTTTTAACCCATTAAAAGGTGTAACGCATTCCGTGAATGCGCCACTGGTGTGTAACGCATTCCCGGAATGCGCGACACCCTTTTTTTTTTGTGCTGCAGCCGCCGCTTTCCTTCCTCGAACAACGTGCCGCCTGATCTGACTTCGTCTCCGTGCAATCAACAGAATGTGCAGACAAGCAGATAACAGCAGTACAGATATAAACATATATATATATACTTTATATACATATATTTACTTATTTAATTACGAATTTTAATTGAAATAACTTCAAAAATTCATAATAAAAAATCTATACATCATAAAAATATAAGAAAAATACCCAGACGATCTACAACACTTGTAGAACCCAGATCAACATTCAAAATTATTCTAAGAAACGATTTCTCATCAGACATAATTAATTCATAATATAACTTGTAAAAATCATAATTAATTCATACAAGCACATAAAATTCTGAAATTTTTACCACAGATCTATATGCATACAACCTAGGCTCTGATACCATTGTTGGATTTTAATCACAGCAGAGGCATGTGAAAACACTTTTACACACATAAAATCCAAATAAAAGCATACAGATCATGAATAAAAATTCGAAGGATCGAATCTAACCTTTAAAATAATTCGGAGACAACGATCAGAGATCCTTAGCAGTTGCTCCTCAAGTGTGAAGCACTCCACCGGTATCCACCAAGAAAATGATGTTAAGGAGGAGGAAGGAGGTGGAGAGAATTGGGTTTTCCAAACTTTTTGGGTTTTTGGGGTTCAAATAAAAATAGGGTCTATAATAGTATATTTATAGGCAAAATTTTCAGCTGAAATTTTCCCATAAATATTATTATTATTATCCCATTTATTATTCTCATTAATAATTAAAACACCTTTTAATTATTAATCCTTTTTCTAAACACTTTAGAAATAATTCTCTCTCTTGATTTAATTTCCAAAAAATGAAATCCTTAATTAATAATATTAAGAACTTTTTTAATTAATTTATAATCAATTAAATCTCATTTAATCAATTATTAAATTTTCCAATTAATTATTTATTTCAAAAATAAATAATTATTAGACATTATTAATTAATTCCTCCACCATTAAATCATTCTCTTTTTATGGTGTGACCCTGTAGGTTCAATATTAAGCCGGTAGTAGATATAAATAATAATAAAACTATTTTATCATTATCTATATAAATTCTCTAATTTATTAAATATGAATAATTAATTAATCACATTTATTCAACATCGTGAGGGATACTTCTCAGCATATCGCGACTATCCGGATAATATGAATTCACTGCTTAGAATACCAAGAACCTATTCAGTGAATAGTTACCGTACAATAAACTCCTTCTACCCTACAATGTCCTGATTAAATAGAAGGCATGGATCTCGTGTCAAGCCTATCTAATTCAATCACTTGCTTACCATTTACTATGCGTAGTTTTATGCAAATTAGAAACTCCTTTCTAATTTCATTTACTCTGGCCAGAGATTCCTGAACTAGCATAAGTGGATCAGCCTTGAACATTCGCTTCCTTCACTGGAAGGGGTAGATCCTTTATTGATCATACACTATCTTCGTGTACAAATTCCTATACCCAGTAGAGCCCTAATAATTATCCCTGGAGACTAAGGACTAAACCAAAGCATAGTTCAGTGTACACAAGATGACTATGATGACCTCAAGTCTAAGGATACTTGTACAACTATCACTATGTGAACAACTGCTGACACGTGAGTGAACTCCATCAGTTGTTCAGCTGTGCGAGTCATGTTCAGTGAACTTATTCCATAATAAGCACCTACATACTAGCTATAGTGTCACCACACAAATGTCTATGAGAACAGACATCTTTCATAATGAAGCAAGCATAGTATGTACCGATCTCTGCAGATTATTAATTACCAGTTAGTAATCCTACAACCAGGAACTATTTAAGTTTAGAGTTATCATCTTTTAGGTCTCACTATTATGATCTCATCATAATCCATAAAAAGCTTTACTCTAAACTATGGTATATCTTATTTAAACACTTAAATAGATAAAGCCCGTAATAAAAATGAAACAAGTCTTTTATTAATATCAATGGAATCAAAACAGATTACATAAAAGGTTATTCCTAAATCCTAATACCTGATTGGACTTATGACATATTCCTTTCATTTACTCTGAATGGTGGTGCGATTAGTTGGAAGAGTTCCAAACAGTCTACAACGGCTGACTCCACAGCGGAAGCAGAATATATAGCTGCAAGTGAGGCTGCAAAAGAAGCCATTTGGATGAGCAAATTTGTTTCTGAGTTGGGAGTTGTTCCTAGCATTGAGGAGCCTATTGTATTGTATTGTGATAACAACGCAGCAATAGCACAAGCCAAGGAACCTAGGTCTCATAAAAATTCCAAACATGTTTTGCGATGCTTTCATTTGATTAGGGAAATCATTGAAAGAGGAGATGTCAAGATTGAGAGAGTTGACACACATAACAACGTAGCAGACCCACTCACAAAGTCATTGTCTCAGATTCACTCTGATCGTCATAAAGAGAAGATGGGTATTAGATACCAGGGTGATTGGCTTTAGTTCAAGTGGGAGATTGAAAGTGCTTGTCCTAATTCCAATCATGTATGATGAGTTAGGAAGAACTTTCTTGTATTCCTATTTGATTTTATTGAAATTAATAAAAGACTTGTTTTGTTTTAATTATGGGCTTTATCTATTTAACACTAAAAATTAGATGCTCCATAGTTTAAGTAAAGCTTCTAGAATTATAATGAGATTATAATAGTGAGATCTAGAAGATGATAACTCTAGACTTAAACAGTTCCTGATCATAGGATAACTAATCGGATGTTAGTAGATCCGCAAAGATTGGTACATACTATGCTTGCTCCCTTCAGGAGGATGTCTGTTCTCATAGGCATTTGTGTGGTGACACTATAGCTAGTATGTAGGTGCTTATTAGGGAATAAGTTCACTGAACATGACTCGATAAGTTGAACAATAAATGGAGATTACTCACATGTCAATAGTTATTCACCGAGTGATAGTTGCACAAGTGTCCTTAGACTTGAGCTCGTTAAAGTTATCTTGTATATAATGAACTGTGCTTTGGTTTAGTCCTTAGTCTTAAGGACATCCATTAGGTCTATTCTGGGCATAGGGATTTGTGTATAGAGATAATTAACGTCAATAGAGGATCTACCCCTTCCAGTATAGGAAGAGAATATCCTATGTTATTCTTAGTATGCGAGTTCTGGAATCTCTGGCCAGAGTGTATGAAATTAGAAAGGAGTTTCTAATTTGCATTAATATGAACTGTGCATTATGAATAAGAAATCATTTGATTAAATTTGATAGGCCTAACACGAGATCCATGCCTTATATTTAATCGGGATATTATATGGGTAGAAGGAGTTCATTGTACGGTAACTAGTCACTGACAGGTTCTTGGTATTCTAAGCAGTGAATTCATATTATCCGGATAGTCGCGATATGTTGAGAATCATCACTCACGATGTAGAATAAATAGAATTAATTAGTTAATTATATTTAGTGAATTTTAGTATTCATGTATATTTCTACTACCGGCATAATATTGAACCTACAGGGTCACACCATAAAAGAATATTTTCTTTGATGAAATAATGAGAGAGAGAATTATTTTTTAAATAGTTTAGAAAAAGAAATAATGATTAAAATATTTTAATTATTATTAAAGCATTTTATAAAGATAAAATGTGGGTCTCATATATATATATTGATATATTTTAAAAACCCTAGGAGAGCCCTATAAATTGAATGAGATGGCTCATTCTAAATATACACTTGGTTTTTGTGAAAAACCTAAGAAGAAGCTAGCATTTTATAAAGATAAAATGTGGGGCTCATATATATATATATATATATGATAACAAGTTATCAAATGAACTAGCCTTACCCCCCGAACCTGCAATAAGTTCACAATGAGTTCCAAGTATCGATGTTAAGGAAGTATGATCCAGAGGCGAGACACATAGGGGAATATGAACACGTAAATCTGCGACCAGACTTAACATATATGGAGCAATCAATGAGGGTTATGAATCAAAAAGGGACAAGTGCTTAGGAACATGGTTATCAAACTAGTTAGAGTTTGGTGGTAGAACCATGGTAAAAATTCTAATTATTTGCCAAGCCAAAAAGGGAATCAACCAAGCAAAATATCATAACACAATTAAAAGTTGACTTTGTTTCTCAAGAACAAAAGCTCTCGGCCAAAACAATACCAGCAACTTCCAACTTTCATATCTCCTTCAATACTCACTCAAATATTGTGTTCTATAGCTCGTTGAAAAGGTATGGAGATGGCCTACAACTCTTGTTCACAAGTCTCGTCGAAATAATCATGGTAAGACCCTCATATTTACAGTTCTTTAAATCGGACTAATTGTAACTCCAAAAGTTCTAACTCATTTCTTGAACTCTTTTGCAAGTTTAAACATGATAAACATAGATCAAGACTCTATTAAGGATTACAATCTCTTGTAAGTGGTTTAAGGATCTAAGAAAGGTATAAACTTCAAACCCTAGCTTTGATTTTATGATTCCATTAAGTTTTATTGAAGTATTGTTAGTATTAAGGCTTGATCTTTTATTATAAGTAGTTTTGGTGGATTTGTATAGGTTTTGAATATTGGGTCTTTGATTGGTTGGATAAATCAATAAAACTTGGAGTTGGGGACTGAGTTTGTAGTATGATGGTTGAATATTATTGTGTTGGTGGTTGTGAGTGAATTGATGAGGATTTAGAGTGGTAATTTTTTTGGGAATCTCGTAAACATAGCCGTCGTAATGCTCATTTTCCTTAGACTGTTTTGCATAAAACTTTAGGACCCGTGAACTCACTGTAAGTGTTGGGGTTAAACCCAATAGGTAGTATGGTCTTGGTGATAGAAAACATAATTGAATTGGGTAATAATTGTATGGGTAGACAATTATTATCATAATTGAGTTGGGTAATAATTGTATGTGTTGACAATTATTATTATAATGAGAATGGGTAATAATTGTATGGATAGACAATTATTATTGTAAACAGATTAGGTATGTCTTGTTGGCTAAGTTTGTGATGGCTATATATACATAGTCATGTTATTGTTTTGATGTATGCTTGAGTATTGTTTGACTTAAGTATCGCTTGAGTGAATACCGTTTGGTGAGATTGATTGTATTATTGATAATTATTTTGATTAATAATACAAGTTGGGACGTGGGTTTTTCCGCGTCATATATTGAGTGTGTGTTTTGCATTGTTTGTTTGGTTCTATACTTGTGTGTGTTCCCTCTAACAATTGGTATCAAGAGCCAAGGTTCATGATGGAGAAGGTTGGGGGATTTGAAATTGAATTGTTTAATGGAAGAAACAATTTTACCTTGTGGCAAAGTACGGTAAAAGATCTGTTAATTCAACGAGGGTTATATGCGACTCTCAGAGGGAAGAAGCCTACTGAAGTTGATGATACAAAGTGGGGAGACATGAAGTTACGTGCGGCATCAACGATCCGGTTGGCCCTTGCACCGAAAATCAAGTATGATGTTCTTGAAGAGGACAATCCCAAGAATTTGTGGGAGAAGTTAACGAAGACTTATCACTCAAAGTCTTTGGCCAACAAGCTATTTCTCAAGAAAGATTTGTTTGGGCTCAATACGGAAGAAGACGGAGATTTAAGAGATCATCTGAATCGTTTTAATGGCTTAATCAACCAGCTAAATAATTTGGATGAAAAATTAAAGGATGAGGACAAAGCTGTTCTACTACTAGTGTCTCTACCGAAGAAGTATAATACTGTGATGACTTCTTTATTGGTTGGGAAAATGAAGTTAGATTTGGATGAGACTATTGTTGTTCTTCTGGAGGCCGAAAGATTGATGAAACAAGAATCGAGTGACACATCTGATGGAAGTGCATTTGTGGTACGTTCGCGTGACACGGAAAAGAAGTATGCTAAGAAACATAACCCTAATATAAGGTGTTTTTATTGTGAGGAATTGGGTCATATACAATTTATGTGTCCAAAGGCAAGAGAAGACTTGAGAGAGTTGAAGAAAAATCGAGAGGGTAGTGTTTCGCTTGTAGAAGCTGATGAAGATGTTCTTTTGGTTCAAGAAGAAAAGGGATCAAAAGAAGAATGGGTGCTTGACTCGGGATGTTCTCATCACATATGTGGTAGGAGGGAGTGGTTCTCGTCCTATAAAAAGTGTGAGGGAAAGATTGTAACTTTACCGAACGGTAAAACGGTAAATGTTGCTGGCATTGGTGAGGTAACAATGAAATGTCACAACGGTCGTGTTCAGAAGTTAACTCAAGTAAGATACATACCGGAGTTAAATTGAAATCTGATTTCGTTGGGTATATTAGTTGATTTGGGATATACTGTTATGATGAAGAACAGTATGTTGAAAGTCACTAAATGAGATTTAGAGATACTCAAAGGTCGAAAAGATAAGAGAAATCTTTTTGTACTAGAAGGAGGGGTTATTGTTCGAGGGGAGGTATTGGGCGATCAACGTCGATGGCTTGATGGTGACCGTTAATTCGGTTGTGCATGAAATCATATTGGGTTGAAGGGGAGGATTGTTGGGGTTAAACCCAATAGGTAGTATGGTCTTGGTGATAGAAAACATAATTGAATTGGGTAATAATTATAAGGGTAGACAATTATTATCATAATTGAGTTGGGTAATAATTGTATGTGTTGACAATTATTATTATAATGAGAATGGGTAATACTTGTATGGGTAGACAATTATTATTATAATCAGATTAGGTATGTCTTGTTGGCTAAGTTTGTGATGGCTATATATACATAGTCATGTTATTATTTTGATGTATGCTTGAGTATTGTTTGACTCAAGTATCGCTTGAGTGAATACCATTTGGTGAGATTGATTGTATTATTGATAATTGTTTTGATTAATAATATAAGTTGGGACGTGGGTTTTTCCGCGTCATATATTGAGTGTGTGTTTTGTATTGTTTGTTTGGTTCTATACTTGTGTGTGTTCCCCCTAACAGTAAGCTTCTGAGCTTTTCCATGTTTAGATAGTTCATATTACGAGCTTCGTTTTGATATGTCATTCGCCTAAATCCAAGTTACGAGCGATGAGAAATGACCATTTTAAGTAATGGCGTTTCGCGAGCGAACCCCGAAAACTCGAGTAACTTTGAGACCATAATTGAGGGCCTTAAAAAATTAATCGAAATACGAAACCATTATGTAAGGTGGATTAGGAAGTTGGTAAAGTACTCGCGAAAGAGTCGCCTTAAAATTCGTAACGGTTAATTTACTAAAATTGGTGGAGCCGAGGGTACATGAGCGATTAACGCAAATCGTTAAGCGTAATAGCGACCGTTAGGGTATGAGTGAGTTTTGACTAGTTTCTTAAGTTACCGTGGTCTAATTTTGGATTATGTTGTTGTTCATAGGTTACCGGACCCACTATAAGCTTAAGTCTACCCCGGAACACTCAGGCAAGTTTTCTACCCGTTGTACTATAGTTGTGATGTAATATATTGATGCATTATCTTGAGATAAGTGCATGGTTATTATTAGCAAAGTCTTGCGATATATTGGAGCATGTTGATATGATAATTATATGCATGCCTGTTTCATAATCTTGATATTCTATTATCAATTCAAATGCTTATAAACTGCATAATACCTATGCTAGAGATAAGTAGTAGTTGCGTATACCCTTAGTATAGGGGACCCGAAGGTGAACATTTTTCTAAACCGGGAGTCGATGTTCCCGAGTATAATATTTATATATATATATATATAGTTTTCTGTAACTTTAAATCAGATAAGGTATATTCGATAGTTTTTAATAATAATTAAACTTATTTTTGATTATTCAAATAAAGATCGTACTTTCGTATAAGTATATCTTTTGTTATTTATTATTCATTTCAAGTATGAGTTTTAAAACTTCTACTTCAATTATTTTTATAAAGATTATCCTTATGGGAATATTATTTAAATAATAATATTCATATATTTTCTAACATATCGGGAATGATTTATTTTATTAAATCATCATTACTCTAAACATTCTTTAAAATATTTTCGAGTCTTTAAAATGATTTTAAAAGCTAGAGCGGATCCCAAAACTCATTTTCAGATTTAAGATCTTCCTTTCGAAGGGGATTTAAATACTCGCTCAAAACATAAGGGATCCGGCTCCGTGGTGTATTTTTGGAGCAACGAAGTTGCTAACTTGATAAAATAGTTTGATTACTTTCCCAACATTCGGGAAGTAAGCCCAATCGAAATGCATTGACATAAGCAACATGGGCTCAGTGGGGGTCCATGAAAGTGTAAGTGGCTCAGTGAGAGTCCATCAATGCGTAAGTGGCTGAGTGGCAGTCCAGCATAGGTCCTAATGCGGCCAGGGTGATGACCAGTGGGGAATTCATCCATCTACTAGATGAAAAGGTGACTTAATTGGTATCTTTACCTAATCAGCAAGATATCAGGTTTATGCCAAGGTTTTATTCTTTCCAAATTCATTGGATATTATAACTCTATTTATATTTTTCATAACAGAGGTTTTCAAGGAAAGTATGAGATATATATAGGTGTATATATATCGGGACTCAATGAAGTATATCGTAACTTTATTTCTTTTGAATGATATTTCAAAGATTGAATCTATTCAAGTCGTATCTTGTAGTCTCATCTATGTGATGAATTTTGAAACTGATTATAGTTTGAACGATGGTAGTTCGAGTAGTATTCGTAAAAGATATAAGTATATTGGAGTATCTTCTAACTTCATCTTTTGAACTTATATCTACTTAATGATTATCTTATGCACGATAAAGATTTTCAGAAAAACGTTGAGATAAGGTTAGATATATGAGATCACCTTGCAACGATATTTTTATACAGTTATAAACTGGAACTATGTGTATATTATACATGTCAGAGGATTTCAAAGATTTTGAAAAGTATATATGTATATATATACTAAATATTTTTCGACTTCGTCGCATTAAGATATTAAACTTGGTTCATTTCTTCTTGACCAAGACTTTCATGAGTATTATGAGAATGTTCTTATATTGTTAATTATTATACATGCTATTTTGGTGGGCTTGTTGCTCACCCTTGCTTTATTCTTTCATCACACAACAACTAGACAAGATGAACAGGACCAAGATCCCACTTCGCGAATGGATAGGAAATGTTCTGCAGTTTCCTGTAGGCGTTGATGCCGTCGTAGCTGAGGTAGGAACTACCAATAGTCTAGACTTTCAACTTTTGGTGTACTAGACTTATGTATATTTATGAATTGTAATAATGGCAAAGAAATGTAAATTTATTCAGAAACCCTTTTTAAGGTGTAATGAATTATAATTGTGGAGTAAAATAACTTGTGTTATTTTTGTATTCATCTTTGAGACTATAACTTGGGGTGTGTGTATATTGTGGGGTCACCGTATGCAGTAGTTGGTTGTTTATTAAGATTGAATGTTATTA
Organism: Apium graveolens; assembly: GCF_009905375.1. Taxonomy (NCBI): domain Eukaryota; kingdom Viridiplantae; phylum Streptophyta; class Magnoliopsida; order Apiales; family Apiaceae; genus Apium; species Apium graveolens. The sequence goes on along the minus strand of NC_133657.1, from coordinate 44,278,786 downwards.
AGGGAAATGGAACTCGTGACAACTCGGATCCCCGACCCCGGATTTGGGGGTGTTACAAAAAGTGTCACTCGACAAATGCTTATGTGACTTGGGAGCTAGCATCAATATGATGCCCTTGTCTATCTTCAAGAAGTTGGGTTTATTGATCCAAAGCCTACATACATGTCCTTGCAGTTGGTCGATCACTCTGTTACATATCCACGAGGCATTGTGGAAGATGTATTGGTCAAGGTGGACAAACTCATTTTTCCTGCTGACTTTGTTATTCTTGATTTCGAGGAAGATAAGAAGATTCCCATAATCTTGGGAAGACATTTCTTGGATACTGGCCGAACCTTGATTGATGTGTAGAAGGGTGAGCTCACTATGCGAGTTCAGGATCAGGATGTCACAATCAATGTTTTTAATGCCATAAAATTCCCTACTGATGAAGAGGAATGCTTTAAGGTGGAATTGGTCGAATATGTGGTTACTTCAGAATTAGATCATATGCTAAAATCAGATGCCTTAGAGAAATCCTTACTGGGGGATTCAGATAGTGAAGATGATGAAAGTGATCAGTTACAATATTTGAATGCTTCTCCGTGGAAGCGAAGACTGAAAATGCCTTTTGAATCTCTGGGATTGGAAGAGCTGAAAAATTCTCCAAAGTGTCTCAAGCCATCTATTGAGGAAACTCCTACACTTGAGCTTAAGCCTTTGCCTGAACATTTGAGGTATGCGTTTTTAGGTGATGCATCTACTTTGCCTGTTATTATTGCATCTGACCTTTTAGGTAGTGATGAGAAAAGCTTTTGAGAATTCTTAGAGAGTTCAAATCGGAAATTGGATGGACTATAGCAGATATCAAGGGAATCAACCCTTCTTATTATATGCACAAAATTCTGCTAGAGGAAGGAAGCAAGCCTGCTGTTGAGCAACATAGAAGGCTAAATCCGATCATGAAAGAGGTGGTGAAGAAGGAAATTCTTAAGTGGCTAGATGCAGGGATCATCTATCCCATTCCTGACAGTTCTTGGGTAAGCCCAGTTCAGCGTGTGCCGAAAAAAGGAGGTATCACTATGGTTGCTAATGAAAAGAATGAGCTCATTCCTACTCAAACAGTCACGGGGTGGAGAGTTTGCATGGATTACAGGAAGCTAAATAAAGCTACAAGGAAGATCACTTCCCTCTTCCTTATATTGATCAGATGCTTGATAGATTGGCTGTGCATTAGTACTATAGTCTTCTGGATGGCTATTCGGGTTTATAATCAGATTTGTATTGCTCCAGAATATCAACAGAAGACTACCTTCACATGTCCTTTTGTTACTTTTGCTTTCAGAAGAGTTTCTTTTGGGCTATGTGGTGCACCAGCCACATTTCAGAGATGCATGATGGCTATCTTCTCTGATATGATTGGAAATAATGTAGAAGTGTTCATGGATGATTTCTCTGTCTTTGGAACTTCTTATGATGAATGCTTGCACAATCTTGGTTTAGTGCTGAAAAGGTGCATTGAGACCAATCTGGTTCTCAATTGGGAGAAATGTCACTTTATGGTGCGACAAGGCATCATTCTTGGTCACAAAGTCTCTAGTAAGGGTCTCGAAGTGGACAAAGCCAAGGTGGGGGTCATTGAAAACCTTCCCCCACCAATTTCTATTAGGGAGTTCACAGTTTTCTTGGTCATGCGGGTTTCCATAGGCGTTTCATCAAGGACTTCTCTAAGATTTCGAAGTCGTTGTGTAATTTTCTGGAGAAAGATGTTCCTTTAAAGTTTGACGACGAGTGCCTAGCTGCTTTTGAGAGCTTAAAGAAGATTTTGATCACGACACCTGTCATAACTGCACCTGATTGGAATGAACCATTTGAAACGATGTGCGATGCAAGTGATTATGCAGTTGGAGCAGTTCTTGGGCAAAGGAAGAACAACATATTTCATGTGGTCTACTATGCTAGTAAGACCCTCAATGGTGCTCAACTGAACTACACTACTACTGAGAAATAACTATTGGCCATTGTCTATAGTTTTGAGAAGTTTCGATCTTATTTGCTTGGGACGAAGGTGACAGTTTTCACTAATCACGCTGCTATTCGCTATCTCGTCTCGAAGAAGGACTCGAAGCCTAGATTGATTCGATGGGTTCTTTTACTTCAGGAGTTTGAGTTAGAGATCAAGGATAGAAAAGGTATTGAGAATCAAGTCTCTGATCATCTTTCTCGTTTAGAGGATCCAAGTGCAACTTCACAGGATAAGTCTTTGATAAATGAGTCTTTTCCCGACGAGCAATTGTTTGGGGTGCAAGCAGAAGAACCGTGGTTCACCGACATTATAAACTACCTTGTGAGCAATGTTATGCCTCCAGACTTGACTTATGCTCAAAGGAAGAAGTTTCTACATGAAGTGAAGTGGTACATGTGGGATGAGCCATTCCTATTTCGGCAAGGAGCTGACCAAATCATCAGGACATGTATTCCGTACATCGAAAAGGGGGAATCTTGCGAGACTGCCATTTGACTATTTATGGAGGCCACTATGGTGGAGGAAAGACACCAGCTCGTATCCTTCAAGCATAATTCTTTTGGCCGACTTTGTTTAAGGATGCTCATCAGTTCATTTTGAAATGTTATCGATGCCAACGTGTTGGAATATGTCCAAGAGGGATGAGATGCCTCTTAATGTGCTTATCGAGGTTGAATTCTTCGATGTTTGGGGAATTGACTTCCTGGGGCCATTTATCTTATCTTGCAATAATCAATATATCTTGTTGGCGGTTGATTATGTGTCGAAATGGGTGGAAGTCAAGGCTTTGCCTACTAATGATGCCAGGTAGTGCTTAATTTTCTTCACAAGAAGGTATTTATAAGATTTGGGACTCCAAAAGTCATAATCAGTGATGAGGGATTACATTTCTACAATCGCAAGTTCACTGCTATAATACAAAGGCATAATGTGAATCATCGTATTGCTACAGCCTACCATCCTTAGACTAATGGTCAAGCTGAGGTATCTAACAGAGAGATCAAGCGCATTTTAGAGAAAGTTGTGTGTCCATCAAGGAAGGATTGGTCTTTAAAGATTGATGAAGCTGTTTGAGCGTATCGAATAGCATACAAGAATCCGCTAGGCATGTCACTATATCAATTAGTTTATGGGAAAGGTTGTCATTTGCCTATGGAGCTAGAGCACAAAGCGTATTGGGCTTTGAAAAAAATTGAACCTTGATATGGATGCAGCTGGTAAGAAGAGGATGCTTCAATTGAATGAACTCGACGAGTTTCGACTTCAAGCGAATTGAGAACAACAAAATGTATAAGGAGAAAATCAGGAGGTGGCACGATAGGGGTCAAGTCATTTGTGTCGGGGCAACAAGTTCTTCTATTCAACTCTCGTCTCCGTCTTTTTCCTGGAAAATTGAAGTCGAGGTGGTCAGGGACGTTTGTTGTCAAAACTGTGTTTCCACATGGAATGGTGGTGATTTTTGAGAATAATCCGGGCCAAGCATTCAAGGTAAATGGACAACGATTGAAGCATTACTATGGGGATATGGCAAACCGTGAGGCAATTAGTGCCATTTTGTTGGCAACTTGATCTTCTAAATTCTACGTCAAGCTAATGACGTAAAGCAAGCACTTCTTGGGAGGCAACCCAAGTTTGTTGTACATTAGTAGATAGAGGAAAAAGAAAAAAGGAAAAAACTACAAAAAAATTAAAAAAATGAAAAATTTAAGTGCCAAGCCGTGCTATTTTTCCAGTAGCTGCGCGCTCGCGCTGGTATGCGAGGCGGTCACGCTGGATTTCCATAAGCACGGCGCGCCCGCGCTTCTAGGCGGGGCGGCCGCGCTCATCTTGCAATAATCATTATATCTTGTTGGCGGTTGATTATGTGTTGAAATGGTTGGAAGTCAAGGCTTTGCCGACTAATGATGCGAAGGTAGTGCTTAATTTTCTTCACAAGCAGGTATTCACAAGATTTGGGACTCTAAGAGTTATAATCAGTGACGAGGGATCGCATTTCTATAATCGCAAGTTCACTGCTATGATGCAAAGGTATAATGTGAATCATCGCATTGTATAATCCTCAGACTAATGGTCAAGCTGAGGTATCTAACAGAGAGATCAAGCGCATTTTAGTGAAAGTTGTGTGTCCATCAAGGAAGGATTGGTCTTTAAAGCTTGATGAAGCTGTTTGGGCGTATCGAACAACGTACAAGACTCCACTAGGCATGTCACTATATCAATTGGTTTATGGGAAAGGTTGTCATTTGCCTGTGGAGCTAGAGCACAAAGCGTATTGGGCTTTAAAAAAAATTAAACCTTGATATGGATGCAGCTGGTAAGAAGAGGATGCTTCAATTGAATGAACTCGACGAGTTTCGACTTCAAGCGTATGAGAAGAACAAAATATATAAGGAGAAAGTCAAGAGGTGGTACGATAGGGGTCTAGTGCTCAAATCATTTATGTTGGGGAAACAAGTTCTTTTGTTCAACTCTCATCTCCGTCTTTTTCCTGGAAAATTGAAGTCGAGGTGGTCAGGGCGGTTTGTTATCAAAACTGTTTTTTCACATGGAGCGGTGGAGATTTTTGAGAATGATCCGGGCCAAGCATTCAAGGTAAATGGACAATGATTGAAGCATTACTATGGGGATATGGCAAACCGTGAGGCGGTTAGTGCTGTTTTGTTGGTAACTTGATCTTGGAAATTCAACGTCAAGCTAACGACGTAAAGCAAGCGCTTCTTGGGAGGCTGATGGATTTTAATTGCAGCGGAGGCATGGTAAAACACTTTTACACATATAAAATCCAAATAAAAGCATATAAATCGTGGTAAAAATATAGAGATCGATTACTAACCTTTAATATGCGATCCAAAAGTAACGATCGGAGATCCTTAGCAGCTGCTCCTCAAACGTGAAGCACTCCACCGGTATCCACCAAGAAAACGACGTTAAGGAGGAGGAGGAGGTAGAGAGAATTTGGTTTTCTAAAACTTTTGGGTTTTTGGGTTCGAATCAAAATAAGGTGTATAATAGTATATTTATAGGCAAAATTTTCAGCTGAAATTTTCCCATAAATATTATTATTATTATCCCATTTATTATTCTCATTAATAATTAAAACACCTTTTAATTATTAATCCTTTTTCTAAACACTTTAGAAATAATTCTCTCTCTTTATTTAATTTCCAAAATTAAATCCTTTAATTAATAATATTAAGAACTTTTCTTAATTAATTTATAATCAATTAAATCTCATTTAATTAATTATTAAATTTGCCAATTAATTATTTATTTCATAAATAAATAATTATCAGCCATTATTAATTAATTCCTCCACCATTAAATCATTCTCTTTTTATGGTGTGACCCTGTAGGTTCAATATTAAGCCGGTAGTAGAAATAAATAATAATAAAACTATTTTATCATTATTTATATAAATTCTCTAATTTATTAAATATGATTAATTAATCATATTTATTCTACATCGTGAGGGATACTTCTCAGCATATCGCGCTTATCCGGATAATATGAATTCACTGCTTAGAATACCAAGAACCTATTCAGTGAATAGTTACCGTACAATAAACTCCTTCTACCCTACAATGTCCCGATTAAATACAAGGCATGGATCTCGTGTCAAGCCTATCTAATTTAATCACTTGCTTACCATTTACTATGCGTAGTTCTATGCAAATTAGAAACTCCTTTCTAATTTCATTCACTCTGGCCAGAGATTCCTGAACTAGCATAAGTGGATCAGCCTTGAACATTCGCTTCCTTCACTAGAAGGGGTAGATCCTTTATTGATCATACACTATCTTCGTGTACAACTTCCTATACCCAGTAGAGCCCTAATAATTGTCCCTGGAGACTAAGAACTAAACCAAAGCATAGTTCAGTGTACACAAGGTGACTATGATGACCTCAAGTCTAAGGATACTTATACAACTATCACTGTGTGAACAACTGCTGACACGTGAGTGAACTCCATCAGTTGTTCAGCTGTGCGAGTCATGTTCAGTGAACTTATTCTATAATAAGCACCTACATACTAGCTATAGTGTCAACATACAAATGTGTATGAGAACATACATCCTTCATAATGAAGCAAGCATAGTATGTACCGATCTTTGCGGATTATTAATTACCAGTTAGTAATCCTATGACCAGGAACTATTTAAGTTTAGAGTTATCATCTTTTAGGTCTCACTATTATGATCTCATCATAATCCATAAAAGCTTTACTCTAAACTATGGTATATCTTATTTAAACACTTAAATAGATAGAGCCCGTAATAAAAACAAAACAAGTCTTTTATTAATATCAATGAAATCAAAACAGATTACACAGGAAGTTATTCCTAAATCCTAATACATGATTGGACTTAGGACATATTTCTTTCAGAGGCAACCCAGGTTTGTTGTACATTAGTAGATAGAGGAAGAAGAAAAATAGGAGAAAACTACAAAAATATCAAAAAAATGAAAAATTTCAGAGTCAACTACAGTAGCACGGCGCGGTCGCCCGCGCCCACGCGGAGAAGCAGGGCGGCCGCGCTATTTTTCCAGTAGCTGCGCGCGCCCGCGTTGGTATGCGAGGCGGCCGTGCTGGATTTCCATAAGCACGGCGCGCCCGCGCTTCTAGGCGGGGCGGCCGCACTGGCTCTCTGAACTTGAAAAAAAAGGTCAGAAATACGAAAAAAATCAAACAAAATCAAATCACAACCGAATTTCCCTCTCCCACCTTCCATATTTCCCTCTCCAAATTAGTTTCAATCACCCTATTACTCCCATTATTCCCTTAATCAATTCCCACTTCTTTTTCAAAACTAATTATTAATTCCCTATATATAAATACACTTATACACAATCTTTTCCATCACTTCTCAATTCTTAAACCTAAATATCTCTTTTACACACATCTTTTCTCTCAAACTTATTGTATTTAAATGGCACCCAAGAGACAAAGAACCCAAGTTAGCAGCAGCACCACCGATTCTTCTAGTGTTGGGGGTGTGAGCCCAGGTTTGCAACTCCGGAGGCTGAGGCGGAGTATACGAGGCTGCTATCGAAACCCATAGCCAAGAAGTGAGGTTTTCTACCATCGGGTAAGGATGGTAAGTTGCCTGAGATGATTTTGGAGATGGATTGGGTTTCTTTTTGTGAGGCACCCGTTGCTGTGCCCATGAGTGTGATTTGCAAGTTTTACGCGAATGCGAAGGCAGATAAGAATGGGTACTCAGTGGTTAGGGGATTGACGGTGGATTATACTGTGGATACTATTCGTCGGGTGATAAATCAGCCCGAGAGGAGGCCAGAGCAAGAGGATAGGAATGCAAAAACCGGGGATGATTTTGACTTGGATTTGATTTTTGTGACACTTTGTGTCCCAAAGACTCACTGGAAGTTCAAGAGGGGCACGGACGAGTATGCCACTTTCCCTGCCTCGTGCATGAACAAGTTTGCACGTGCATAAAATTCTTTTATTTATGCCAACATCATGCTATCTTCTCACGTGCATGATGTTACTGTGGAGCGTGCATGGTTGTTGTGGGGAATTCTTCATGGAGATTATGTGGATCTCGGATCGGTGATTTATCAGGGTATTCTGAGGTTTCTTCGGGGGAGCACTACTGGTTCTATTCCCTATGCGTCGATTGTGATGAAGCTGTGTGTGGCTGTTGATGTTCATTGGCCCGCACACAAGCAGCTTCAGCTACCTAGTGCCCCCATTGACACTTCCACGCTCTTGAGTATGTAGGAGTGGTACGGGGGAAGCCGGATGAGAAGGGGCTCAGTTATTCATATGCTCACTTACAGGTGGACAGCTGGCTGATTAGACATATGCTGGTGGTTCTTCGCAGGCACGCAAGGCAGCGTGGAGGAATCAGCTTGGTGAGCCTAGTTCTTCTCAGCAACAACAGGAAGCAGACGACAGTGCTGGTTTGGTTTCAGCGTAGTATAGGCGCTTGGCGAAGAGGATGGATGTGATGCATGACATCCATAGCAGGTTTGCACATGATCTCACCCAGTCATTGGGGACAGCATTCAAAGCCACAAGAGTTGACATCTAGTGGTCAGTTTTTTCTGAGGACTCTGTGTACCCACCTCCTGACACTCCTAACACTCCACCCGCAGAGGGTGATGATGATCCTGATTTCGAGTAGGTATGCCTGATTCCTTACTATTACCTTCATTGAGGACAGTGAAAATTTTAAGTTGGGGGTGATAGTTTAAGGAATATGTTTGTATGAGTCCATATAGTTTGCATATTCATGATAGTTTAGTTCATATAGTTGCATATTTATCATATAGTTTTTTTATTATTAGTATGTTGCATATAGTTTCATTCATTTGCATTATAACATGATCGCTTAGGTTAATTTGCCGATTGATTTGTGATATTGATGCGAGTGTAGTTATGTCGTATATAGGGATATTAAGTTCTATTGAGTTGATTTGTATGCTAGAAGCAAGATCTTTTCACTAAGTCTTATAGGTTGCTTGCTAGATCATGATCATGGTTTGCTTGTTTGTCGAGGTTTAATCACATGTTTATGTTTAAAATGTATGATATTCTCTTAATGGTAAAATAACATGGATATTTAAAAAAATTGGAGAAAAATATAGAATTTCAATTCTAGTTATGGCTAGGTGTCAAATGGCTAGTAGCCGGCTCATTTTATATGAGTAGTCTAGGGTTGAGCGATATGGAGCGAAACACACTCGCTCAGAAATTGAAAAGAAAAAAAAAGAAAAAAAAGAAGAAAAAAAGGAAAAAATGTGTTATGTATAATTGATCACGAGTGGGCTCTTTAATACTCGAGTTATTAATTTCTTAGGGGACTTTGTGCCTAGTGATCTAAGGCTTTTATAGTCTGGGATCCACTAACCTAACGCTCGCTACATGGGTATTATTGTATAAGTCTTTTGTGGACCTCACTCATTGCATGATCAAATAGGCAAATATGTGTTGTTATGTGTTAGTAATAAAAGCATGGATCCTTGTATAACTCCGATAAATAAAATTGAAGTGTTATAAGTCATTTTGAGTTTAGCATTTATTCTGTTTATAAACTTGTGATTGCCTTGATGAGTGGTGAGTTACGGTTATTGATCTAGTTGTAATAGTATATTTGTTAAGCAATTGCACACACACACGTTTCTAGCTTGTGATTTGATTTGTGGGATTTGATTGAACTTGTGCGAATAATTGTATTTGTTGAGATATTGCTTGTTGATTGTTTAAGTTATTCTATTGGGATCATTGCATTCATATAGTCTGCATATATGCATTTTTTTTTAATTTTTGTTCTTTGAGTCTGTTATGCTTGAGGACAAGCACCGATTCAAGTTTGGGGGTATGTTAAGTGACATTTATATCCACTTATAACGCTCCGAAAAGCTTCGAATTGGTGTTTTCTACTCAAGTAATTTATATTTTTGATGTGTTTTTTTAGTGTTTTACATTTCAGGCATAAATAAGGGATCAAGGAGATTTATCATTGTTTTGGTGCTAAATTGGTGTTAGGAAGGTGCTAGGGAAGATTGCCCGTCGAGTGCCATTACAAGAAAGCAAAAGAAGAAGAAATAATCAGTTTGGGGGTATGTTAAACATCGATTCAAGTTTGGGGGTATGTTAAGTGACATTTATATCCACTTATAACGCTCCGAAAAGTTTCGAATTGGTATTTTGTACTCAAGTTATTTTTGTTTTTGATGTGTTTTTGTAGTGTTTTGCATTTTAGGCATAAATAAGGGATCAAGGAGATTTAGCATTGTTTTGGTGCTAAATTGGTGTTAGGAAGGTGTTAGGGAAGATTGCTCGTCGAATGCCATTACAAGCAAGCAAAAGAAGAAGAAATAATTAGTTTTTCCAGAAGGTCAGCGCGCCCGCGCTGTGATAGCGCGTGCCCACGCCAGTACACTGAAAGGACAGCGCGCCCGCGCTGATGAAGCGCGCGGCTGCGCCAGGTCGGGATTTCAGAATCCTGTTTTGAATAGAAGACTGATTTCTGGACTTCTATGCTGATTTGGGCTGCTATATAAAGACAACTTAAAGACGTTTTTGATAACAGAGCTTAAGGAGAAGACGACGAGAAGACCTATAGCACATTCAATGAAAGCGAAGAAGATCTAGTTTATTCTTGTGATTCTTTATTTTAAGTTGTAATCTTGGATGCTCGTTTCTTGTTTGTTGAACCTAATTATCTGGATTATGTACTTTATTTATTATTCGTTTTATAAAGACCTAGTTTATTATACCATGCTTTCATCGGAACCCACAGGATGATGAGTTCGGTTATGAACTAATCATTATTGTGGGGTTCTAACAGATTTATTTATGGATTTCAATAGTTAATCTTGTTTCGATATCTTAGTGTGTGGTGATTGTATGATATCCTAGTATTGGTTACTTATTCGTCTTATGTGCATCGCGAACATATAAAATAACATGTTAATCTCTAATAAAGCGACAATGAATTTAGAGGTTTAGAACTTTCCATGCTAGCATAGGTTCATGTATTTGTTATGCATGATTCGTAGGTAATTTTAACCATCTTACTTGCCCTGTGTAATCATGATAGATAACTTGCGCATTAAACCTTTGTGTTGTCAAATTCTATATACATATAGGGTCTCAACATACTTGGTGTTTATTCAGCTTCTATCTCTTTTGTGGATGTCTGGTAGTATGGTATTCGTGCAACGAAAGTTGGCGTTTATCAGTTTCGTGTTATCTAATTAGTTGTCATCACCATTGCATGCTAAGGTTAAGAATGATGGCTTTGAATGAAGTATTTAATGAAGTTAGAATCCCATGTTTGTCTCATATAGTAAATCAATCTTTATTCTCTTAGTTAATTGCATGTTAGTTAATATCTTAGTTATAAACAAACCAATTTGTTATTCGTTTTAGCATTGAATAATAACCATATCATTGTTGCATAAGTGCATAAATCTGAAGTTAACCAAAAGTGTTTCTGTGGGAACGAATTAGAAAGAATTCTATATTACTTACGAACGCGTATACTTGCGTGTATTATTAGCGCGTGTTTTCATCCTAACAGAGATAAATTTTGTTATAATGGAGAATGGTTTACCTGATTCTAACAGTATGGGAGATAAAAAATCTTGGTTGGTGCAAGCCGGTGCTCTTAAACTATTTGAATCTTATACAAGAGCAGGAATTGGGCAACATGAGACTCAATTGGTGAACTTAAGGCTGATAAATTTCACTCTTGCTGATAGTCTTAGTTAGGAAGTCACATTTGATCGCTTGGACAGACTTGAAGCAGTGAAAATTATACTTGACATACATGATGACTCAGAACCCAAATAGAAAACTCTACTCTTACTGCAAATTGATCAAGTTCAAGTTCTTTTGCTCGATGAATTGTTGATCATGGCAACCAAGGAACTGAAATTTATTCATTACTTACTAAGAGTTGAAGATGAAGCTTCTAGAGAATGGTCTAACATGATTCTTGCTACTATCAGAAAAAGGATACTTGATAATGGTTCTCATTATTATGGACCTTATGTTCCTACTTATATAAATTTCAGAATGCAAGATGTCAATATGAAGAAAGGAGGAGCTGTAATTGAAAACATTCTAATGCAGAAACATATCACTATGAATCCTGATGGTTTAAGACCATGCCTTGTAGCATTGAATGAGATGATGATGGAAAGAACTCAAATCAGACACTTAAGAACTGCTAACTATCAGTTGTCAGATAAATCTGATTTTGAGAAGAATTTAAGGATAAGGCTGGAAGAGTTACTTTTGAGGAAGATTGATGAGAGAGTTAAAGCTTTTATTCAAAGGTATTGCAGAGTTTATCAAGAAATTTGAAGATATGCTTCGGTAACTAAGTATGGTCTATAAATTATGTACTCTACATTTTGTCCTTCTGATTTTTGGCACTAGATTATACTATTAGAATTTATGCTTATTCTGCAAAGCATAAATTGGGGGAAATTATCTATGTCAGAAATCAGGAACTGCTATGGAGTCAAGATCTGACGGAGTCGTCAGAATGTGAAACCAGTCAGGATCTTTTTGACAGTCATGATTTGTCAAGCATCAGGATCTAATGCAGTCAGGATTTGCATCAAGATATAATGACTGTCAGGATATGAGTTGATAAGTCGCAGCTACAGAATAAATCAGAATCTGCTGATCTGTAAGATCGTAGTTGTTGATTTAGATATGTATGGAAAGTAAATAATTTATACTGTAACATATCTTGTAATTGATAGGGATTGATTCTATAGCTTTGTAATATATAAACACAGAATATGTTATCACTTTCTGATGTTTCTGATGTGCTTAACTCGAGTATTATTCTTAACCTAGCAGCTCTTAATAATATGATTCTTGAGAGAGTTTTGTAACAGTTTATTAAAAATTAATATAAACTGTTATTTGATTCATCTATTCATTACTTTTATTACTTTACTTCTGTGATAAATCGATTTGTTAGTTAATTGTATTTAACCCTCTTAAATAATTAATTTTACGGGGAAACAATAAATAACATTTATATAAGGTATTAAAATATTATAAAATTGATATTTACTTAGAAATATAACCGGTTAAAACTATAATACAATTCAGGTTTTAACCAAATACGAATCACGGATCATATTTATGTATGATCATTTTATAGAAAAAAATATGATATATAATCTGAGGGGTATTTATGTGCTCGTATTCGAGATCATATTGGGATATAATTTTTTCGCCAAATTTGGATTATATATAAAACGGTATGAATTATGTATCATATTTTCGAGTCAGATATAAGCCGAAAATACGGGATGGGATAGTCCGGATCAATTTACGGCTCCGGGGAAAGCCAAACCTATAACCAGCTAGTCTACAATCACATACTACACAACTCAGGCACCAATACAATACTACACGGTCTATATTGGAAACTTTAGATCCGCCTCTGTCTACTGCCCATAATCCACTTTTCAACACAAAATATACGGTTAGCTAAAAACTTCTATGCTTGCAGCAAAAACAAGATCTACATACTTCTCTGAAAAGAGCACAAAGTATGTGTTGTGACATACATTAGATAACCGTCAACCGTGGAATGTAAATTTAGTTCAAGAAGGTATTCGTGTTCTTCCACAACCTTTAACTCAAAGAGTAACAGATCTAGCTGAAATATATTTCCCCAATAATTATCAAGCATTCTCCTATCATTGATAAAATAAATATCAGCACTCCATCTTAGCAAGATACCAAGATACAAGTGGCAAAACAACCAAAACCTTGGCAGCTCTAGATAGCATAGTGTCACGCCCCGACAAAATTCTCTAAGGCCGTGACAATAGGCTACAAAAAGAGCTGTTTACTGCTTCCTTTAATTTATATATTCAAAGATGCACTTTTAAAGGCAGCAGTCGCATCTAATTTAACAACAACAGCTTCAAGGATGCCGTCAGACCTGAAGTTTGGAAAGAATAGCCTTGGATCAACAGGTCCAGGTAAGCTGAAATAGAGAGTGAATGGCCCAGGTGGACATTGTTGCTGTACTTTCATCTCAAAAACTCGATCATATCTACAAACAGTTTTTTCACCAGTGGTTGTCACACCTCGAATGAGGACCTTTCCGTCGCATTCAATCTCACAGCTGAAGTGCCCTGCTACAACAAATATTCATCAGCATGCAGAAATGGTATTACAGTATTATGAATTATCAAACAAATTACTGTAAACATGTAAATTTACAAGTACAAAGGAATTTATCAAGGAAAACAGTGTAATTCAAGAACATTTAAAATAGTTATTTATTGCCTTAATTCGAATAAAAATAGTTGCATAGCAGGAAATACATATTAAACATCTCAGGTATTCACTGCAAATCAAGAAAAAGAAAGCGCTCTCCCTGGTTTTTCTAGTAACCTTTCGAGCAACTGTTTAAATCGCCCGACCATGGAAAACAATAGTTTAGGAAGAAAATAGCACTACCCCCAAGCCATTAATAAACGGAAAGAATCAATCTAACACTCTTCGGTACAATAGTCTGCTACTGTTGTTTGGATTTTGAAGTACAAATTTCATCTACAACATTTTAAGTTATTAACCACAGAACTAACACTTTGTTACGTGATTCAATAATTTTGCCATCAAAACCCATGATGTACATGACAAAACGTAGGCGTAGGGATGGGATTCTACACGGATCCTTCATGTTGAAACAAGAAATTCACCCTCTTGTAGTCAAGTTCAATGTGTTATCTAGCGAAGCCTCTAGACTACTAGTTTTTAACTACCCTTTAAATTTCACCAAGGAGTCCATCCATTATTACTGGAATTTAGATGAACAAAACCTATTATAAAATTACGTGTTATATTTAAAAGATAAGTCCCCGCCCCTGTGTCCCATTCTGATCCATATCCTAGAATTTGGGGGGAAAAAATTAACTCACTTGGATCTACACTCGTGTCTACCACCTGTAGGCTGTAAGGCTGTGACCGAGTCTGGGTAACATGGAAGCCATTGCGTGAGTATTCAATGATGGTAAATAGTAGCCGAGTGACTTGTACTGTATCTTTTTCCCTAATTCTGAGTTATAATATGCAAACAATTTCATCTTAAACATGTATTCGTCAAGCTTTGCAGAATTAAACCAATTTTAATAAGGAGGAAGAGTACCAGGATCTCTCTTGACTCCAGGTAGTGCAACTCGGAAGAAATAGGCAGATGCGTTGACACCAATGTCCAGCGCTCTAACAGATGGTCCTGTACTCCCATTTTTAGCTGTCCCGGACAGGATAGTACTTGTTTTAGAAATATAATCTTCAACATTGGAAATGGATAAAAGCGGCATCATGAAAGGGCTGTTGACATTGAAGGTTGACGGGGATGCAGAAGTTCGCATAAGATCAAAACTACCCCTTTTACTTGAATCATGTTGAAACCGCTCCGGAATGCTACCATACTTGTTTGAACCTTTTGCAATCAATGCATCCCCGCTATTTTCCCACATAACTCCTTTTGCCTTCTTTCTGTAAAGTAGAGTATCCATGCCACTAACCCAGAAAATCCTGTAGTATAAATTTAATTTGTCAAGTCAACAGATGGCTCTGGCTTTGTTCTCATAGAATATAGTACAGATAGGTATTTCAATTTTCTGCTGCAATTTTCAGTTATTTGCCAAGTAAACAACTTTTCCAAGTCCACTGTCCACGCACCATCTATAACATGGCAAGAACAATAACTGACCGAACTCTATTTAAACTTTTTAATATAGCTTTTAAAAATGATCGACATCACATATACCTAAATGATAAAACGAGTATATCCATATCAGGAGTTACATATCAAATTAGGTTTCTTACTTATTAGAATATCCAAATTGCTAATGAAGCAGAAGATATAATGTGTGCACACACATATTGTAAGAAAAAAACAGACATGCATAGTCAGAAACCACATTCATTGTGATGTCAGATGTGGCCACTCGTGACTGCAACTAATGTAATTGTTAATATAACTTAAAAACATATGCATCTAAAATGTTAGCTGAGAATTTCACTATTAGTACATTAACAGCATGTCTGAGTTATTTGGCTACACCCCATAATTAATTAGTAAATAATATCTTCAACATCCACTTAGATACAAAAAAATTGTATAGCTTTTCCTATTTAACAAGACTCGATAAGTTTACTGTTCTTAAGCTCTAAATTTATTTTAAGAGTCAGTTCTACATTCTTCAAAAAACTAGAAAACAAAATCCTCAAACAATTAAGAGGAAGAAGATACATGTTCAACTCCTTCAAATTTAGAAGAGAACTTCATCAATAAATGGGAATCCATATTGGCGCCTAAAAAATTGAAAAGGCAAATCATGTTGGCGCCTAAAAAGTTGAAACATAGATTCGTATTGCCGCGTAATATATCAAATATGGTGATTCACATTGGCGCCTAAATTGTGGAAATGCTATTGTAGAATCATTCTCCATCAGAGTTATCGATAATCATGTGACTGTATGTGGCACTACTAACATCTTATGTGCCTCCTGCGCACAAGTCCATTAATTCATGGTAAGGTGCTGGCAACTATCCGCGTGACAACAACTACCACACATGAATCTAAAAAAGATCGAAACATCGCGGCATGCAAAGGGAAAACCCAGTGACACTGCTGTTTGAGAGTGTCTCATGCCTAATGGTCAGCCCTTCGGTTTTAATAACTACTGCATATATAGAAACACTATAAACTGCTACCACCAGACCAGAGTCTCTTGTAGGATGGACAATCCACATGACCAGATATATACCGGTTCTATCAAGTCATACTAACATGAATGCTGATGTGGCTACGGCACTTGAGTGACATGCAAAACATAAGAGTATCGTCAGCCTGAAAGGGTAAACCAGTTCCGTTTCCTCACTATTAACTGTGCAGCCCATAAACAACACAGTAACAATGCAGCCCACAGCTGCCCCACAAACAAAATCTGCCACTACATAGCAGCACTATCTACACCTTCATCATGCTACTAATTAGCTCGACTCGAGCATGTGATCAGTTTAATCAGTCCAAGTCTATCAGATCATGTGTTGACAACTACTTGGTATTATAATCTATACACACACATAAAATCCATCGGGAACACTCTTAATGAAATAATTGATGCATTTTCATCAGAATCTTTATGCATTATATATATATACTTATAAGAAGCATCAGCTATGATATTAAAATTATGTAAAACTAATGCAAAACCCTGCTTTTGAAAAAGTTGTTGGATATACAAATAATAATAAAAAAAGAGAGAATACTTACGGAATAAGGGCGATTGATCGATGTGGTAAAGATATCAAGACGGCGTCGTTTAATCAACCGTTCCTTCAACTCTAATTCAGTGGATCCCTAGGCCAAGTTATAAACCTCTGATGTGCATCAAAGTATCAACGACTTAATAGGAAATGATGCAGCAATAATGTAAATTAACCAGAAAAGGTAGCTTCATCAAATGGGGTTTAATGTAACGGATTGGTGATAATTAATTATCCAGGTTAATCCATCTGTCAAATGCATACACTAGTAGAGAATGTACCAATTCTTTTTATGCACAAGAGCTATAATCTGAGATGGACTATTTTTTGTACCTTCTTCCAGTTCTTCTTTAGTTTGAGGGCTATATTTATTTCAGATTTTAAAATATTGTTAATAATTTATGGATTTTAAATTTTTTTCGTTGATTTCAATTTTTCGTAAATTTTGATGGAGTTGATCCAAAATCTCGTACAGTCTTGCAGATTTTGTGGAGTTTTTTAGAAATCGATCAAAATCTTATATATTTTGAAGAGATTTCAATATATTAAAAATGTACTAGCAAATTCATCAAAATTCACAACTTTTTTAAATAAAGGAAAATCCATAAACTTTTGAATACCATAAAATTTTGATGGATTTTTTAAAATCCGAATTGAATACTAATAACTCCGGTGAGCGGGCGCCTCCGTCCGGTGGCGTTCCTGGACCTTCTGTGCGGGGGTGAGGTGTAGCTGCTGGTTGGGCGCCTGCAAAACAACACCGGAAGGGGGGTTTGGCTCCCACGGCGCCTCCGGTGTGAGAATCAGAACAGGCTTTGGAGAAGATGAAGGTATATATGTTTATGTAATTTAGAGGCTGCTGTGTATGTGTGTGTATATGTGATGGCTGCTGTGTGTTTTTGAGTGTATGAGAGTGTGTGAGTTTAAGAGTAAAAATATTTTCCCACCCCTAAACCCTTCAGTCTTGGGGGTATATATAGCCCCAAGGTAGGGTTTAGGGGTAGTTACCTTAAATCTGGGCCGTTGGATCTTGGGAGCGGAGGACGCCTGGCTTGGGCAGATTGCTTACACGTGTCCAAGGGAGGACCACCTCCAGAGTGTCATAACGGCCTCTGACACGCGTCGTGCTTGTCTGGGGTGTTGGTTGTTGATAGCTGTCATAGTCACGTGCCCACGTACCCCTCCTTGGCGGGTTGTGGGATGTGATGTGTCTGCTGAGACCCCCCTTATAGTTGCTGAGATCCGGATCCGGGTATGCAGGTGGACCCGAATCCGGGTACGCAAGTGGATCCGGATCCGGGCAACAGGATAGACCCGGGCCTGGGAGAGGGGGGTCTTGGTAGGTCAGTTGAGCCTGGTATCTTTTAGATCCAGGTTGGATCCTAGCTGGTCTCTTATACCCTATCATTTGCCCCCACTCCCTTAGGCAGATTTTCTGGGTGAGGGAGTAGAGTAGAATTAAATAGTTGCCTTGGTATAAAAATTTGCGCTCCTGGTTGGCCCCCAATCCGGATTTGGTGTAATGGATACCAATCCGGATTAAGGTAGAATAGTAGCTTGAGAGAAATTTCTGCTCCTGGTTGCCTCCCAATCCGGATATGGTGTAATGGATACCAATCCGGATTTAAGGTAGAATGGCTGCTTCAGAGAAATTTCTGCTCCTGGTTGCCTCCCAATCCGGATATGGTGTAATGGATATCAATCCGGATTTAATGTAGAATGGCTGCTTCAGAGAAATTTCTGCTCCTGGTTGCCCCCCAATCCGGATCTTGTGTAATGGATACCAATCCGGATTTAATGTAGAATGGCTGCTTCAGAAAAAATTTGCGCTCCTGGTTGCCGCCAATCCGGATCTGGTGTAATGGTTACCAATCCGGATTGAGGTAGAATTGTTGCATCTGAAATGTATCTGGTTTGCAATGATCCGGATTATGGCTATTGATCCGGGTCTTGGGCTGTGGAATTCGAAAGGTTTTGGATTTTCAACCGGTTTTGCTCATTTTCCCCCCTTCGAATTTGAATTTTGGGCAGTTACTTCCTAGAAACCCGCCCCATAATGATTATGTGTCTTGAATGCATTTTTAATTTATTTCTATATATATATATTGTTGTAACTGCTCCCAGGTCCAATCGCTCCTTGCCACGTGGCAGGGGCGGTTCTGTTCTCACGCCTATAAAAGGCGGCCCCCTCCTCCTTTTTTATTCTTTATTCTCACAATTAGCAAAAAACCAACAGTCATATCTCTCTTTTCTTCTCAAGGTTTTTTGAAGTGCAGTCTTTTCCGTCGGGTTTTTCCGCTGTTGTGACGCCGTGCTCCGCCATTCATTTGTGATTTGTAAGTTCTTTTCTTCCCTCTTTCATTCTCCTTTTTCAGTTTCTTGCGCTCTTCCTTTAGGTTGATGCATGCTCGAGTTTTGTTTTCTATTTCCTCAATGTTTTTGTATACCTTGATTTTGCTTTTTCATCCGTGCATCAGTATTGGAAATCATGATTTTTGGCTTCATTTTTGTTGTTTGTTGGTGTTTCGTGTTTTCATGCTTAGATCTGTAGTTTTTCATCGTGTTTTGGTTTGATTTTGGGTTTTTGGGCTCGATTTTTCTGGGTTTTTTGATGGTGTTCTTCGTGTTCTTGGCTAAAATATATTTGTGTATAGGTAAAAATGGCTGATTTTGCTTTTTGATTCTTGGGTTGACTGTTTGGGGGTAAGGGTTTTGATTTTGATCCGGGTCGAGGGTATAGGATCCGGATCCGGGGGAGGTTTATGGGTTTATATGACTTAGGTTTTTTTAAGCTGTTCTGGTAGTTTTTGGTTGCTATTGATCCGGATCTGATTGTTTACCACAACGATCCGGGTCCATGGTTGTTTTGCTATTTATTTGTGGTTAACATGATCCGGATCGTTGATGTTTTTTCGGGTTGGACTTGCATTGGTGGTCCGGATCATTAGGTTATGGTATTACTAACATAACACACTTGATCCGGACCTCTTAGCGAAACAATTAAAATATTTAGGGACCAGGATGACTGACCTTCATTTTAATAGGTATATGGTCCGGATCAAGGAGTGGGCTAGAAAAGTCTATAACTGCTACCCAAACTTTTCTGGAGAGGAGAGTGACCCGGATTCATCTGGTATAGAACAGATCCGGGTGGAGATGGTTAAGAAAGTTCCTGCTTCCGCCGAGATAATCTCAAAGTTCAGGTATAAGAGAATGCCTGGGGGATCAGTTCCCTTCACGCCCGAGGGGTACTGGATAGATGTTAAGTATCACTTTGTTGAAAAGCCGACCGAAATCGAAAACGAGGTCTATTATAGCCGGGTTAGATACGATAGACAGCCCGATGGTCACCCCGGGGTATATAACCAGGAAGATCTTGAGAGGATGTTCTCTGCTTTCCCTATAAGCCGGGATCACTACCAGTTGAAGGACTCATTTTCTGAAGCTAATCCGGGTGAGATGAATGAGGCGGTCCGGGCTGCTTTCCAGTTGACTTCGGATATTGAGTGGAGATGGCCAGAACCCAATGAGAGGATCTATCATCGGCCAGAAGATGGTTTTGTCCCGGTTTGGATGGAACATCTCAGATCCGGGTGGAGCCCCCGGTGCCATACGTTTATCAAGCATCTCTGTAAGCACGTGTACAGGATTTCCCCGATGTAAATCACCCCGAATGGGATAAAGTCGATGACATGGTTCATCGCTTGCTGTAACAAATCCGGATTCTTGCCCACCTTGAAGCTTTTTCATCAGATTTTTTATCTCTCCAAATCGAGTCAGAAACCTTTTTATGAGATCAGGTTCCGGGCCTCGGAGTGTGGTTACGGCCCGGGTAGAGCCAAGCCAATAATGCACCAGTCTTCTTTGAAGTATTGGAATGGTGAGATAATCCTTCTGAAGGGATATGACTTGGCCTATCTCCCTTACTTTACTACTGAAGGGGTTCAAACCAAGTTTAACCCGGCTGTGCTCGAAGGCCGGGCTATCACCCAGATTAGATGTTTCTGTGATTCTCTCGAGTTTCAGCCGACTCGGGACACATTCATGAACCATAAGCTTCTTTTCAATCTTGGCTGTAAGTTTTCCTTTAATTGTGAATAAGATGCTTGCCCTTGATCCGGATCTCTTTCACTTAACTTGATAATCCGGATCAAGGTCCAGTTTGCTTTTAACTTGTTTTTATATGTTTTTTTTGACTTTGATCAGGATCTCTTTCTTCCAGATTGATGATCCGGATCAACGTATAGTTTGCTTGTAGAATATAGTTTGTTGTCTCTGATCCGGATCTCTTTCACCCGTCTTGATGATCCGGATAATGCTTCAGTTTTTTTTTAACATGTTTGGCTAAATTTGTTGCCCCTGATCCGGAATTTAACCTTGGGTTTTTTTTTGTTCCCACAGGTCTTCCTCATTTCAACCGGGATTTTCTGAGAATCATGTCTTCTTCCGCATATGCTGCTGCTTTCAACACTCTCGGGCTGGCCTTTAAGACAAGCAAGGGTGCCCCTGGTCCCGGATCTGGCTTCGCAGATATTGAGGGAGGGGCCGAGTCCTCCCTCCCTCAGAACATCCCGGATCCGGGCCATGAGTCTGAGCCCGAGGTTCAGGAGATTCCGGGCGGTGATGGCCCTCCGAGTAAGAAAAGAAAGTCTGTTCCGAACAAGCCGCCCCGGGGCAAAACTGTGGTTTCCAACCGGGTTATATGTGATTCGGAAGGCCGAGGGCCCGATGGAGAGGCCGTGAAGATAGGCACCAAAACTCTAATCGACCTAGCCGGGTTCATGTCCAGTATCCCCTCCGAAGAAGATTGGGAGGAGGTTGAGGGTTATAATATGACTGCTGCCTTGAAAAGGGTCACAGGTCAATGGGGGCAGGTAACATCTGAATTTTTATGCTCATAGTTCCGGATTATGCCCCCCAATCCACTTTTTGCTTGTAATAATGTTTTTCTTTTTTTTTTTGTTTCTCAGCTTGGGAGTGCGATATCCATCTGCTCTGATGTTGCCTTCACTGAGCTCAAGGAGGCTAACAACCGGACTAAAGCTGAGAAGATGCTTTCTGATTCCCTGAGGGGTGAGCTGGAGGAGGCCCGGGAGGGGTTCCGTGTGTTGGAGGCCGGGTTGAACGAGAAACTGAAGGATTCGGAGACCCGGGCTGAGGGGCTGGCCAAGGAAGTGGATAGGCTCAAGGCCGAGCTTGCTGCTAAAGAGAATTTGAACAAGGAGGCTATCATTGCTGAGTTCAAGGCCAGCGATGTTTATGACTTCGAGGTTGCTCAGGCCGGGGTTCCCGAGGTGCGCAGATCCTGGGTAGTTGCTGAGCGCCATATCAAAACTGACCCATTTGCTTCCTGGGAGAGCTTTATTCAGGAGTTCCTTGCTGCAAAGGCTGCAGTCGAGCAGGGTCAAGGGGAACCGGAGCCCTATGATGGTCCGATCCCCAGCTTCCTCTAGATCCGGACCATCTTTGCAAAGCTTCTCGGGCCCAGCCCATATAATTTCATTTCTAGGATTTCTTATTTTCATACTTTGATTTGAACTATATGTAATATTTGGATTTGTTCCGGATTGATGTCAATCCGGATCCTGCTTTGAAATTTTCTTCCGTCGTAGAAAATGTTTGCTTTTCTTTCATCTGTTGTTTTTATTTTTATGAGGAATCTGGATCCTGGCTCTATTGTGCAAATGATCCTGATTCGGGTTGTGGTTATGGTCCCCGATCCGGATGGGCTTTATATCCGGATTGTTCCGGGTATGAAGTCGTATCCGGATTTGCTGTTGAAATTGTTTTCAATCTGGGTATGATACCCACTTGGGTTGATTTTAGTTTCAAATTTGCTCTCAATCCGGGTATGAATCCCACCCGGTTTGATGTTTGCTTTTTTGCTTTATGTACTTAGATTTCCTAAGTACATAATTGTTGTTTGCAACCTGGATTTGAATGCTAATCCGGGTTGTTTTTTGCTTTTAAATTTGCTTTCAATCCGGTTTTAAATCCCACCCGGTTTGATGTTTGCTTTTTTGCTTTATTGTACTTAGATTTCCTAAGTACATAATTATTGTTTGCAACCCGGATTTGGATGCTTATCCGGATTGATTTTTGTTTTTAAATTTTCTTTCAATCCGGGTATAAGATCCACCTGGGTTGATGTTTGCTTTTTTGCTTTATGTACTTGGAAAATGTAAGTACATAATGGTTGTTTGTAACCCGGATTTGAATGCTAATATGGGCTGTTTTTTGCTTTTAAATTTGCTTTCAATCCGGGTATAAGACCCACCCGGGTTGATGTTTGCTTTTTTGCTTTATGTACTTGGAAAATGTAAGTACATAATGGTTGTTTGTAACCCGGATTTGAATGCTAATCCGGGTTGTTTTTTGCTTTTAAATTTGCTTTCAATCCGGGTATGTCTAACCCGGATTGGTGATTGCTCCATTTACTTAGAATTTTTCTAAGCAAATAGTGGTAGCTTTTGTTGTTTGCTTCTAACCCGGGTATGAGAACGTGGCCGGGTTATTTTTTGCTTCCATAACTGGTAATTTAAAAGTAATAACTTTCTAGGAAAGGAAAACTCTTTTCATTAATTTGCAAATTTTTTCATACAAGATATAGGATCATAGATTGGTTGCTTGCCATAGGCTACAAGTTCTGGTTGCTTTTGGTTGCTTTTTCTACTGGTAAAACTTTCTGAGCCTGAGTCCATGCCATGTATTCGGTACTTCAGACTCATCCATATTCATGAGCTTGTATGTTCCTGGTCTTAGAACTTCCTTGACTTTGTATGGGCCTTCCCACTTTGGCATTAGCTTTCCAGTGTTGGTGGGGTCTGAAGCTTCCGTGTCTCGAAGTACCAGGTCTCCAACTTGAAAGTTTTTGACCCGGGACTTCTTGCTAAAGTGCTCTCTTGTTTTCTGCTTATATTTTTCCATTCTTGCCACTGCCTGGTCTCGGACTTCATCAATTAGCTCACTATTCGTTCTGAGCCCCTCCTCATTTGCTATCTCATCAAAGTTGATTGCTCGATGGGAGGGGGATCCTACTTCAATTGGTAGCATGGCTTCAGTTCCATAAGCCAGCTTGAAGGGGGTTTCTCCTGTGCTTGTTCTGGGGCTTGTTCTGTATGCCCAAACTACATTAGGCAATTCTTCTGGCCATTTGGTTTTGCTTTCCCTGAGTCTCTTCTCTATCCCCCTGAGAAGTATTCGGTTTGTTACTTCAACTTGGTCGTTTCCTTGAAGGTAGGCTACTGATGACTTATTGTGCCAGATGCCCCTTTCTTGAAGGTAGGATTCGAATTCTGAACCAACGAACTGTGGACCATTATTTGAGACCAGTACCCTCGGGATCCCAAACCTCATCAATATGTTGTCCATGAACTTGATGCAGTCTTGTTGGTTTATTGTTCTCATTGCCTTTGCCTCTACCCATTTTGTCATATAATCAATTGAGACTAGTAAGTACCTGAGGTCTCCTCTGGCCCTGGGAAAGGGTCCCATGATATCAATGCCCCATACAACAAATGGGATTGGTGACAAGACTGAAGAAGGTAGGACTGGGCTCATCCGTGTCACATTGCTGAAGAGTTGGCATTCCTTGCATTTTTTCACAAAGTCTATTGAATCCTGATGGATAGTAGGCCAGTAGTACCCCTGCCTTATGATTTTGTGAGCTAGTGCTTTTGCGGACATGTGGTCCCCGCAGATTCCTTCGTGAACTTCCATAAGGCAGTACTGTGCCTCTCCTGGGCCTATGCACTTGAGGATTGGGGAGGAGAAGGTCCGGAGATAGAGTATTCCCTCTTCCATGAAGAATTTTGAAGCTTTTGCCTTTAACCTTTGTGCCTTCCCTTTATCCTCCGAGAGCTCTCCCTTCTCCAATTAGTTAATGAATGGGGTCATCCAATTTGGACTATTGTCTACTTCCATGACTTCCACAGAATCTGTGCTTGGTTTCTGCAATTCTTCGAAGTAGACGGAGCAATCCAGGTCTGATGAATTTTGAACAAGCTTAGATAGTGTATCGGCTTCTGAATTTTCCTCTCTGCAGATCTGGATGACTTGTATTCTTGGTATCAAGGCGAGGTAGCTTTGGACCAGAGCCTGGTACTTGGCTAGAACTGGATCCTTGGCTATGTACTCGCCATTTGTTTGCTTTACGACGATCTGGGAGTCGCTGTAGATTTTGAGATTCTGGATCCTGAGTGTTCTTGCTAGCTTCAATCCTGCAATCAAGGCCTCGTACTCTGCTTGGTTGTTTGTTGCTGAGAATGCAAAGGAGATCGCTGTTTGGATTATGAACCCTTCTGGGCTCTTTAGGATGAGCCCTACTCCCGATCTTTCATTGGTTGAAGAACCATCAACTTTGAGAGCCCAGGCTTCTGTTTCTTGATCTGTGTTTCTCTCAGGGTCAATGCACATGGGCACGGGCTCTTCTTCTGGGAAATTGCATTCTATGATGAAATCAGCTAGAGCCTGGGCTTTGGTTGCTGTTCTAGGAATGAAACTTAGGTTGAACTGACTTAGCTCAACTGCCCAATTTACCAACCTTCCTGAGACATCTGGCTTGTGTATTATCTTCCTTAATGGTTGATTTGTTACAACTCGTATCTCCCTTCCCTGGAAGTAGTGTCTGAGTTTCCTGGATGCTGTGACTAAGGCAAAAGCAAACTTTTCTAGCCTCAGGTACTGGGTCTCTGCATCTTTTAGCACTTGGCTCACATAATAAACTGGTTGCTGTTTGCCATTCTCTTCCCTGATCAAGGCTGCTCCAACTGCCAGGGCCCCTGCTGACAGGTAAAGGGATAGGGGTTCCCCGGGTTGAGCTTTTGTTAACATAAGGGGTTGAGAAAGGTACCTTTTGATTTCTTCAAATGTGCTTTAGCATTCTGGGCTCCAATTAACTTCTTTCTTATTGGTTGCTCCTTTTAACAGGTCAAAAAAGGGTAGGCATCTCTCAGCTAGCTTGGAGATGAATCTTCTGAGTGCTGCTAGTGATCCTGCTAGCTTCTGTACATCTTTCTGTGTTCTGGGGGCCTTCATCTCTTGGATTGCCTTTATCTTTTCTGGGTTGACCTCAATCCCTCGGTTGCTTATCATGAATCCGAGGAATTTTCCTGCCCCTACTCCGAATGTACATTTTTCTGGATTGAGTCTGAGAGAGTATTTTCTCAAGTTTTCGAAGCATTCTCTCAGGTCTCCTCTGTGCCCGGGGATGCTTGTGGATTTTGCAATCATGTCGTCCACATAGGATTCCAGGTTCCTTCCAATCTGGTCCTTGAAGATTTTGTTCATTGCCCTTTGATATGTTGTTCCCGCATTAGTCAATCCGAACGGCATCATTACATAGGCATAGACCGCCCTGTGGGTGATGAAGGCTGTCTTTAGAATGTCTCTGGGATTCATCTTGATCTGGTTGTACCCCGAGTAGGCGTCCATGAAACTTAGCATCACATGCCCAGAGGTTGCATCGATCAATTGATCAATATTTGGCAAGGGGTAGGGGTCTTTGGGGCATGCACTGTTCAAGTCTGTGTAATCGATACACATTCTCCACTTTCCGTTTGCTTTTTTCACCATCACTACATTTGCCAGCCATTCTGGGTACTTGACTTCGCATATTATTCCAGCTTTCAGTAGTTTCTCAATTTCTTCATTGATTGCTTTCTGCCTTTCCGAGGCAAAATTTCTTCTCTTTTGCTTGAATGGCTTCCTCTCTGGGTTGACGTCCAAGCTATGCATCGCTATGAATTCATCCAACCCGGGCATTTCTTTCGGGGTCCAAGCAAATATATCAGAGTACCCTTGGAGTAGTGACACCAGGTCTTTTCTGAAATTAGCCTCGAGCCCGGATCCTATCTTTATCTTTTTTGAAGGATCGCTTGTACTGATCAGAATTGTTTCTGTTTCAACAGCGGCCTCTATCTTGGATTGATCCGTATCTGATACCATCTTCTAGATCCGAGCCTCTGTGTTCTTTTTCATATAAATCTGAGCCTGGGCTGTCATCTCTTTATTGTTTCTTTCTTCAGTCATTTTTGGGTTGGTTGCTTGCACAGTAGGGTTGGTTTGGTCAATGCCGAGGCCCAATTCAATCCCTTCTGTGACTTGGTTGCTTTTTTGCTCTTCTGAGCCTTGTTTGGTTGCTTTTGGATCTGAGAGGGTCTCTATGACCTGAACTTCTTTTCTCTCATCATCCCTTGATTGTTGGAAATGTTTCTTAATACTTTGCTGTTTCCGGAGCACGACAACCTTTCTCTTGTTGTCTTGATGGGTCTCAGCCATTACCAGAGCCTGGCTATAACATCTTTCAGCTACCTCATAGTCTCCCTTGATTTCTCCTACCCCGGTTGGGGTTGGGAACTTGATTTTCAAATATGATATGGAGGTGATTGCTTGGATCCTGGTCAAGGCTGAGCGTCCGATTATGCCGTTGTAAGATGAGGGAGTATTGATCACGTAGAACTTAATCACATGGGTAACTTGGTTTGGGGCCGATCCAAATATCACTGGAAAGTACAAAGTTCCTTGGATCAGGACCAAGTTGTTCCCGAACCCATACAGAGGGTCCTCTCGGCATTCATTTGAGCGCACACTCCCTAGCTTCATCCGGTCCACAGTATGCTTGAAGAGTATGTTTACTGAAGATCCATTATCAATCAACATCCTTCTCACTTCGTTGTCAAAGATATCAAGTGTTACTACCAAGGCTTCGTTGTGATTTGGGTTGACCCCTTCATAATCCTTGCTGCTGAATGAGATCATCATCTCCGGGTATGACTGAATTGAGAATACCTCATCTCCTGAGCCCGGGCTCCTAGGGGGAGAGTGTGAGCCTCCCACGACCACATTTACCACATTCTTACCTTTTCTTTGCCTTTCCTCTCTCTGATTTTTCTCCCTTGAGATGTATTGATTTAGGTTCCCCTTCTTGACTTGATCTTCAATGAAGTATTTTAAAGAGAGACAATTTTCAGTCTTGTGTCCATGGGTTTCATGATAGTCGCACTGCCTGTTGTAAGGCCTGCTCTCTGGGGGAGTCTGTATTGGCTTTGGAGGATAGTAGAATGGCTTTTCCTTGATCTCTTTCAGTATCTCTTCTCGGGTCCTGTTTAGTTGTGTCCACTCTGGTTCTCTCCTAGGCTCCCTTTGCTGCCTAGGGGGACCGTGATCACTTTTGGATTCTGTTTTAGGACCCAACCTTTGGAATATTGGGGTGTTTTGTACAACGTTTGTTTGCTGGGTTTGGTTGCTTTGTTTGAACTTTTTCTCCTGATGATAACCCCCTTTCGGTCGGTCATCAGAAGATTTGTTCCTGTTCCCTCCATTCCGAGTCATTCTCATTGCCTGGAGAATATCCGTTTCTTTTATGAACCGGGCTGCCATAGAATAAGTAGCGGCCAGGCTTTGGGGTTCCTTGTTTATCAATTCCACAATATATCTCTCGTTGTGTTCTGGATCCAGATTTCTTCGAAATATGCTTAGAGCCTCCCTTTCATCGAGATTCAAAACTTTGTTGATGGCTTCCTGGAACCTCCGCATGTAGGCTGAGAGTGCTTCGTTATCGTACTGGCGGATTGTCTCCAGGTGGCACATGTGCATTTCATGTGTTTTATTGGCTCTGAATCTTCTAAGGAAGGCTTCTCTGAATTCTTTCCAGGAGTGGATGCTTCTTGATGGGATTCTGCTGAACCATCTTTGAGCCCCCCCTTTGAGGGTCGAGGCGAATAATCTGGATTTCGTCAAGTCATTGTAATAGTATATCTGAGCTATCTGTTTTAAGTAGTTGAGGTGCTCTTCCGGATCCCCCAGCCCATCGAAAGAATCGAAGTTGTAGTGTTTGAGATTTTTCTGTCGGGGGATGGCTTTTAGGGAGTGGCTGAAGGGCGTGAGGGTCTCCCCAACTTCCACCCCGGATTCTTTCTCCATTTTTCTCTGGAGCTCGTAGATCATTTCCTTGAGGTCTTTCTGACCCTCCTCTTCGTCATCGGAAATGAGTTCGGGGGTAGGGTCCCTCCGAGTTATTTTTCCTTTTGTTTTAGCTAGGAGCCTCTCCTCCTCCATCTGCATTCTTTTCTGAATTTTTTGCTCCATCTTTTCCTCCTCTTCTTTTCTTATCTTTTCTCTGATTTCTTTTAACTTTTTCTTTCTGGTTGCTTCTGTCTCCTTCTTACTAGGCTCTTTTTGATTCTTTTTTGCCTTAGCCCCAATTCGGTTGAAGACAGATCTCTTGGATTGTTGAGAGTCCCCGGACTCTTCTTGCTCATCATCTTGTTCAAATTCCATCTGAGCCCGGGCTTGTTCATCTCTGTAGAGCCTGATTGCTTCAGCAAGTTCATGGCTTGTTAAGTTAGCCATATGCTCCTCTGCAACTGGAACATTGGTGTACTTGTACTGATTTAGCTCTATGACATTTCTAGCATCCCTGATTGGGGTATGCTGTGTCAGTGGTTGCTCCTGGAAGGTCTCCCTGTCTCCCCCAGGTTCTTGAACTTGAGAGGGGTCTTGATCCTGAATATGGGTACTGGCGGAGGGCCTACCAGCTATACTTTTTCCTGCTCTTGCCATCACCACAAATGTACAAAAAACTGACCAAGATTTGAGGCTACAAATGTGGATCTGAGGTTGCTTTTTTGAAGATTACAAACAATTTCCAGAATAACAGCAGGCAAATTTTCTGGGTTTTTCTAACAACAATACCAAACAAGAACAGCAGGCTCTTGAGCACAAAAGAAAATATGCAAGCTAAAACAGTTCTGGGTTTTAAAATCACTAAGACTATTAAACCCCAGGCTTCAAGATTATCAAGATTATCAAACCCTAAACAACTAAAACTTAACAAACAAGAGCGGGCTCACACAGACGTGGCCTAAAGCAACAAGCTCACACAAACGCGGCTAAAATGAACATTCATTTTCAAGAAAGGGTTTGGTTGTTTATGTTCTTACAGGTTTGAAAGTGGACTCTCTCAATAGTTTGCTGATGAAGATGAATCCAGGGGCACCGAGACCCAAGGATGGAGCCCCCTCCTTCTAGCGCCAAATGATAACTCCGATGAGCGGGCGGCTCCGTCCGGCGGCGTTCCTGGACCTTCTGTGCGGGGGTGAGTTGTAGCTGCTGGTTGGGCGCCTGCAAAACAACACCGGAAGGGGGGTTTGGCTCCCACGGCGCCTCCGGTGTGAGAATCAGAACAGGCTTTAGAGAAGATGAAGGTATATATGTTTATGTAATTTAGAGGCTGCTGTGTATGTGTGTTTATATGTGATGGCTGCTGTGTGTTTTTGAGTGTATGAGAGTGTGTGAGTTTAAGAGTAAAAATATTTTCCCACCCCTAAACCCTTCAGTCTTGGGGGTATATATAGCCCCAAGGTAGGGTTTAGGGGTAGTTACCTCTAAATCTGGGCCGTTGGATCTTGGGAGCGGAGTACGCCTGGCTTGGGCAGATTGCTTACACGTGTCCAGGGGAGGACCACCTCCAGAGTGTCCTAACGGCCTCTGATACGCGCCGTGCTTGTCTGGGGTGTTGGTTGTTGATAGCTGTCATAGTCACGTGCCCACGTACCCCTCCTTGGCGGGTTGTGGGATGTGATGTGTCTGCTGAGACCCCCCTTATGGTTGCTGAGATCCGGATCCGGGTATGCAGGTGGACCCGGATCCGGGTACGCAGGTGGATCCGGATCCGGGCAACAGGATAGACCCGGGCCTGGGAGAGGGGGGTCTTGGTAGGTCAGTTGAGCCTGGTATCTTTTAGATCCAGGTTGGATCCTAGCTGGTCTCTTATACCCTATCAAATACCACCAAATTTTGATTGACTTTTTAAAATCTAAATTGAATACACTTAGATTTTAATTTCTTTTTCAATATTGTTGAATACATTCAGATTTTAAAGGATTATTTAAAATCCCAATTGAATACCCCATGATTTATAAAATCCATAAAAATCCTATAAAATCCCAATTGAATACACCCCTTAGTAATTACACTGAAATCTCTATAAATTAATATAATCTGGAGAAGCCTCTATTAATTAATATAGTCGAAATCTGATTTTCTATTTTTTTTAATTTAGAGACATAGAGAGTGTTCTATATTAAAAAATATTACATTTTATTTATACAAATTAAATAGAACTAAGACGTGTGCCCGTGATACACACTCAATATTTAATATTAGGAAAATCAACTCTTTATCTTATTTATAGTTTGAAATTTTCATAATTTCAGGATTTTTATGTTACTTTTATCACATTATGAAACTCTAATTTTTAAAATTAATATAAAATATTATTGAAATAATAATTACTATTATTGGAATAAACAATAAAGAAACATTTGCACAAATTCAATAATTTATTGTATGTATAACATTATGAAAATTGACTAACAAATTTACATATGGGATTATATACTTTTGAATATGTTCACTATGAACATTGATCTTTGATAGGGAATAAATAAATCCTGATTACATAGTTAATATACATGATTTGGGCTACAAGGCCCAATAAGAAGATGTATGACATTCAGACCAAAAAGGCCAACACATTGATCAGGCCTGATGGACCAGATCAGGCCTGATGGAATAAAGAAGGCCCAAAACCCTGAATATTAATTAATTTCGTAATTAATTAATAAGGGAGAAAAACAGCTATTAAGATAAGTCCTGATGGAAATATAAATCCTTGTAGATTGGCCTCCAAGGAACCTCATGGGATAAGAAATCAGCTTCCTACTTCCTAGGACTCCAAAGTCCATTCTAATTCAGAGACTTGACCAACAAGTCTCTTATACCAAGTCCAATTGAAGGACTCCCAACATCTATATAAGGGGCCTCACCCCACAGATCATAACTACGTTTTTTGACTTGATCCTTGGCAATCAGCAAGGTACGTAGGCATCTTATTAAGGCAGATTGAGTCACGAAACACAAGAGTAGTCAAATCGAGTCTCGAAGCTCACGTTCCTTAGTAATAAATACAGCAATTATATATCTTAGTTTTTAATCCATAACATTTGGCGCCATCTATGGGAAGCACAACAACAACCATGGCGAGAACACGGAGAACAATTAGAGCTCTTGAGGAAGGAACACCATCGGGGACAATCCAAGTGTAACACCCCCAGATCCGGGGTCGGGGATCCGGGTCGTCACGGTCTTTCTTTCCACAATATCACTTCACTTAATTAATAATAAATAACCTTATGCTGTGACCCCACACCCCGTTTACAGTTATTTGCCATTATCTGCCACAAGTTATAATTATACATAATTGATTCTCAAAAGTAGATGGTCTGATCTACAATAGATCTACCTCTACAGCTATAGCAGCTACAACATCATCGGGAAGACGCGGGACGCTTCCCACGCGCTTGCGCCGGGTCTGCTGGAGTCTGGCCATCTTTCCTAACTGTTGTTGTGTGATGAAGAAATAAAGCAAGAGTGAGCCTTACAGC
Source organism: Apium graveolens (assembly GCF_009905375.1). Lineage (NCBI taxonomy): Eukaryota > Viridiplantae > Streptophyta > Magnoliopsida > Apiales > Apiaceae > Apium > Apium graveolens. The sequence continues at coordinate 44,246,542 of NC_133657.1, read as the reverse complement.
TCGCAAGATAATATATAGTGATAACAATAATATAAGTATCTAAATGGATACTTACTAGAATCTTTTATCATGCGTAAGATAATTACTTACTAGATATAAGTAAAAACAAGGGATGAAGTTACCAAATACTTCACTATACTTATATCATTTAAAAAGCTGCTTGAACTACCACTGTTCAAAGTATAATGAGCTTTCAACAGTTCATCAGATAGATGAGACTACAAGACAAGATTTGAATAGATTAAATCTTTGAAATATTATTAAAGGAAATAAAGTTATGATATACTTCATTAAGTTCTGATATATATATATATATATCCACATATACATCTTCTTTATACAATTTCCTGAAAACCTCTGTCATGTAAAGTATGAACAGAATTGCAATATCCAATAAATTTGGAAAGGAAAAGAATTTGGCATAAACCAGATATCTTGCTGATCAGGCAAAGATACCCATAAGTAACCTTTTCTACTAGTAGATGGACGAATTCCCCACTGGTCATCACCCTGGTCGTAATAGGACCTTATGCTGGACTGCCACTCAGCCACTTATGCATTTGATGGACTCCCACTGAGCCACTTACACTATCATGGACGCCCACTGAGCCCATGTTGCTTATGCCGACTCAATAGATGGACTTACTTCCCGAACGTTGGGTAAGTAATTAATTCATTTACCAAAACTGCAACCGTGTTGCGAATATAAAATACACCACAGAGCCGGATCCCTCAGGTTTTGAGCGAGTATTTAAATCCCCTTAAAAAGGAAGATCTTAAATATAAAAATGAGTTTTGGGATCCGCTCTAACTTTTAAAAATCATTTTGAAGACTCGAAAACACTTTAAAGAGTGTTTGGAGTAAAGCTGATTTAATGAAGTAAATCAGTCCCCAGAATATTTAGAAAATGTCTGAATATTATTATTTAAATAATATTCCCATAAAGAATAATCTTTATAAAAATAATTGAAGTAGAAGTATTAAAACTTATACTTGAAACGAGTATTAAATAACCAAAGATATACTTATATGAAAGTACTATCTTTATTTGAATAATCGAAAATAAGTTTGATTATTGACACCTTATTCTTTAATAAAATAAAGAATATATCTCAGCAAATAATCGGAGTCATAGATCCTCAAATGAATATTCAAATAATATTCATTAAATAATATAAACTGAGTCATAAGCCCTCGAATGAATATTCAAATAATATTCAATAAATAATATAAAAGAGTCATAAGCCCTCGAATGAATATTCAAATAATATTCAATAAATAATATAAAAGAGTCATAAGCCCTCGAATGAATATTCAAAATAATATTCATTTAATATAAAGGAGTCATAAGCCTTCGAATAATATTCGAAATAATATTCAATAATAAAATAAAGTTAAAGTTATCGAATAAACCTTATTCGATTAATAGTTTTGAAAACTATGACCATATATATATATAAGTATATATATATATTTATATCCATATATACAAAATCTACTCTGGATCCTCGACTCCCGGTTTTGGAAAATATTTTCACCTTTGGGTCCCTATACTAAGGATATATGCAAATTACCGCTATCCTCTAGCATAGGTATTATCAACTGAATCAACAGATATATATGGAAAGAATACGAAACAGGCATGCATATATATATACCATAGCAGCATGCTTCAATATATTGCAATATTTGCTAATTAACCAACATGCATCTATCGCAAGATAATGCAAATACATATATACATCACAACAACAGTTATAACGGTTAGAAAACTTGCCTGAGCGACTTGGGGTGATAAAAGGCTTGGGACGAGTCTGGTAACCTATAAACAACAAGTAAGTTGGAATTAAACCAAAGTCACTTGTAAATCTATACTTTAACTAACTTAGACTCTAACGCTTGTTTTGCGCTTACTGACTCGCTTAAGTCACTCGGGTACCCTCGGCTCCACCATTTTTAATAATTTAACCTTTACGAGTTTTAAGGCGATTCCTTCGCGAGTGTCTTACCAACTGCCTAACACACTTACCATAAATGTTTCATACATTAATTAACCCTTTTTGGTCTTTAACCTATGTTTCAAAGTAAGGCGAGGGGAAAAGTTTCGTTCGCGAAACGCCGTTACATGAAACGGTCGTTTCTCCTAAACCGTGCATCGGAATCGAACGAACTACATATCAAAACGAAGCTCGTAACATGAGCTATCTAAACATGGAAATGGTCATAATCTAGCAGGGGGTTCTCGGGTCCTAATGTTATGCACAAAAACAGTCTAAAGAAAATCGGACGTTACGACGGCTATGTTTACGCGATTTCCCAATTTTAAACCATTCAAAACCAACCCAATTCAACCTCAAATCCAACATACAACCCACCTCCATCCTTATCACATCATAAAAACCCCAACCAATTCAATTTTAACATTCATACTTATGCCTAAGCTTAACTTTAACCATACTTAAGTTCTTTTAATCAAAACAACAACATTTACCATCCCATTTCAATACCATTTCAATCCCAAACTCTAAATCACCAACATCAAGCTACAATATCACCCTAATAATCAAAATCATCTTATAATACATAGGAATCTAGGGTTTGGAGATGATATACCTTCCTTGAAGTGGTGGGAGTAGCTAGGAAGCCTTAAGAAGCTTTGAGAAGTCTTAGGAATGCTTGGATCTTCAAGGAAAACAAGAAAAATTTCAAGTTAAAAACTTGAAAACACTATTCATTGTCTTCTTCTTTGATTAAATGAAGAAGATTGAGAAGGAATTGATGGCTTAAACTCATGATATAGCCCTAACTAAGCATGAAGATGATTAGGGAATTAACTCACCAATTTAGGAAGCTTGGATCTTTGATTTTGAATTTTCTTGCCTTTTGCAATAGTAAAAAGCCGAGAGCTCTCAAGAACAATGCCTTGGTTTCTTTTTGATTTTGATGAAGAATGAATTTGCTTGGCTTGGTTGATTTGTTTTTGTGTTTGATTTAGTCAATTACCTATTTGCCCTTGATTTTGTGTGGTTAAAAAGCCACCACATCTCCTTCCTTCCCATGTCATGCCTATGTCATGTTGTGATGTCATCCTTCCCTCTTTGTCCTCCTCTCATTGGTTGGGTGACATCACTCACTCTAATCCCTTTGATTAACTTCCTAATTGTTTGCCTAATGACCGCTGATCTGTTATACGGTTCGCTTAACTTTCGTTCTCGTTTATCGTTTGAAGGATCATACCCGGGATCTTATTACTTAGGTTCCCTTAACCTTTCTCAATACATTATATTCCTTTTTATGATCCTCTATTATAATCCTTTAATTTAAATCCTTTTTATCCTGTTACCTTATACTCAATTCTCTCCGTATCTAGTGGATTTCCGGGAAAAACCAAAGTGTTCGGAATTGGATTCTGACGATCTTTACATACACTCATATACCGTATAGAGTACTAATAAAATCTCATAATATCCATAACAGAACCCCTACATAGTGTGGCATGAAAAGTTTTCTCATTCAGCAAAAACACTATTCACAAGGGTTACAAAAAGTTGAAAATTTTGGGGGTTATTACACCAAGTGATTTCGTCAACCGTGGAGATACCTCCTCATTCAACTTATGCAGCCACCTAAGGAGAAGCTCAGATAGGGGCAACTCAACCTCAGCCACAAGGGACGATTCCCTCGGCTATTCAAGGTACGAATCCCCAAGTTCAACAACTACACGCACCTGTGAATTCTCGACCTATCGGGTACGAATATTCAACTGTTGTGACTACTAACCCCCCTTATGGGATGCCCCTTTACCCAGAGGTTGGAGGAAGTGGACATGCTGGACGGAGTGAAGCACGAGGGCGATCGCCCCCATACATAAGAGGTTTGGCTCCTATCCCTGAGGATCAGGAATTTTCTGGTCCTTACACTGAAAGAGACTCCGAATCTTCGGATGATGAAGTAGCCCCAAGAAGGAGACGTGCTGGCAAAGAGCCGATGGCTGATGGTAGCCAACATCCTCAAAGCACCCAAGGGATGAATCCCCAAGAAGTGCAGGAAAGGATCAGGGATCACGAGGCTGAGATTCAAAGGCTGAGGCACGACTTGGAGGCGCCCCAGACCATCAGACCCCCAGTACCTCCTAGGGGGAGAAATCCTCCTCCTATCATAGACCTGGATGGTCTAGTACAGAGAAGAGCTGTTGTCCCAAGGGCTGATCCAAGCAATCTTCTTCCCCTTGGAGATCCTGATGATCCTACTCCGCCCTTCACTGAAGAAATAATGAATGCCTATATCCCAAGAAAGTTCAAGATTCCAACTATCAAAGCTTATGATGGCACGGGAGATCCCGCTAATCATGTTAGGACATTCTCCAATGCATTGCTGTTGCAGCCCATGAATGATGCTATTAAGTGTCAGGCCTTTCCTCAAACCCTGTCGGTATGGCTCAAAGGTGGTATAGTCGTTTGCCCCCAAACTCTATTGGGTCATTCAGAGAATTAAGTCAGGCTTTCATTAAACAGTTCATCAGTGGGAGAGTGCATGAGAAAAGTTCAGCGTCCCTCATGAGCATTGTGCAGGGAGCGATGGAATCCTTAAGAGACTATTTGAATCATTTTACGAAGGAAGCTTTAAAAGTCCCGGACCTTGATGATAAAGTCGCAATGATAGCACTGCAACAAGGAACTAGGGATGAGTTTTTCAAGATGTCCTTGGCCAAACGCCCCCCTGAAAGCATGTTGCAGCTCCAGGATAGGGCAGTGAAGTACATTAAGGTGGAAGAGAGCATGAGGAAGACCGTAGTGAGTAATGAGCCCCCAAGAGGCATGAAGCGGAAAACTGACCTAGAATATATCGCTAAGGACAAGTATCCTAGAACCGAGCAAAACCCTAATTCAACCCCCAAGAAGGGAGGACCTGGGCAAAAGTTCACTGAATACGCTAAGCTGAATGCTCCTAGAAGCCAGATCTTGATGGAAAACGAGAAAGATCGAGATATTTGTTGGCCTAAGCCCTTGAAGGCTGATCCTGCCAAGCTAGATAAGAGCAAGTATTGCAGATTTCACAAAGATGTTGGCCATGACACCAATGAGTGTAGATAGCTGAAAGATGAAATTGAGTTCCTCATTCGAAAAGGAAGATTGAACAAATACACTGGAGAAGGAGGGGATAGGAATAACAATGGAAGAAAGAACTTTGAAGATTGTAGGAGGGACCAAGATGATTGGGGCGAAAAACTGACCTAGAATATATCGCTAAGGACAAGTATCCTAGAACCGAGCAAAACCCTGATTCAACCCCCAAGAAGGGAGGACCTGGGCAAAAGTTCACTGAATACGCTAAGCTGAATGCTCCTAGAAGCCAGATCTTGATGGAAATCGAGAAAGATCGAGATATTCATTGGCCTAAGCCCTTGAAGGATGATCCTGCCAAGCTAGACAAGAGCAAGTATTGCAGATTTCACAAAGATGTTGGCCATGACACCGATGAGTGTAGAAAGCTGAAAAATGAAACTGAGTTCCTCATTCAAAAAGGAAGATTGAACAAATACACTGGAGAAGGAGGGGATAGAAATAATAATGAAAGAAAGAACTTTGAAGATCGTAGGAGGGACCAAGACGATCAGGGGCGGAATCCCCAGCCTAGAGGACCGATTATAAACACAATTTTTGGAGGGTCGCGACCTCGGGGGCCTATGATAAACACAATCTTTGGAGGACCAACTGATGCTGGATTATCCAAGAACTCCAGAAAAGCATATACTAGAGAGGTTATGCATATTATTGGAGAGGCCCCGAAGAGGGCCAGGACAGAAGTGATATTGGCTTTTGATGATTCTGACCTAGAGGGTGTGAAATTTCCTCATGACGACCCGCTGGTCATAACACCGATAATAGAGAATAGCCCGGACAAGAGAGTCCTTATGGATAATGGTGCTTCAGTGGATATCTTGCTCCATGACGCCTTTCTAAGGATGGGATATAACGACTCTCAATTGACCCCAACCGACATGCCGATATATGGATTTGCGGGAGTAGAGTGCCCCGTGGAAGGGATAATCAAGTTGCCAACCACCATAGGTCAAGAACCAAGGCAAGCTACGCATATGTTGGACTTTGTGGTGGTAAAGGCTAGTTCAACCTATAATGGTATCATGGGGAGAACAGGGATACATGCCTTCAAGGCAGTCCCTTCTTCCTACCATTCAGTTATGAAGTTTCCCACTCGGAATGGGATTGGAGAAGATAGAGGAGATCAAAAAATGGCTAGAAGCTATTATGTAGCCTCTTTGAGGGCAGGTGCAGTTGGGGGGCAGGTTCTTCCTATTGAAGATATGGATATCCGAGAGAATGATGAGAAAAGAGGAAAGCCAGCAGAAGGCTTGGTTTTGATTTCTTTATCCCCCGAGAATCCTGAGAGGATGACTTTCATTGGAGCCACACTCGAGGAGCCCCTTAGAGGGAAGTTGGTGAGATTTTTGCAAGAAAATAATGATGTGTTTGCATGGTCAACAGCTGATATGCCAGGCATAGACCCAGAACTGATTACTCACAAGTTGAATGTGGACCCAAATCGGAAGACGGTGAAGCAAAAGAAAAGAAACTTTGCCCCGGAAAGACAAGAAGCTATAAAATAGGAGGTTGAGAAGCTCTTAGAGGTTGGTTTCATTAAGGAGATACAGTTTCCCGAATGGTTAGCAAACCCTGTAATGGTGAAGAAGGCCAATGGAAAATGGAGGATATGTATAGACTTCACTGATCTGAATGATGCATGCCTTAAGGACTGTTTTCCGTTGCCAAGGATTGATACTTTGATAGATGCCACTGATGGGCATGAGATGCTGAGCTTCATGGATGGATTTAGTGGATACAATCAGATTAAGATGCACAAGGATGACATTCCAAAGGTATCATTCATCACTAACTTTGGTGTTTATTGTTATCTTATTATGGCATTTGGTCTTAAGAATGTAGGAGCCACCTATCAAAGGTTGGTAAATAAAATTTTTAAGGATCTCATTGGCAAGACTATGGAAGTCTATGTTGATGACATGTTAGTCAAGAGTCTATTAAAGACTGATCATATAACCCATTTGAGGGAAGTATTTGAGATCCTGAGGTACCACAAAATGATGTTAAATCATACGAAGTGTGCTTTTAGAGTAGGATCGGGAAATTTTTTGGGATTGATGGTCTCCAAGAGAGGGATCGAGGCCAACCCCGATAAAATAAAGGCAATCCTGGACATGGAGCCACCAAAAACTGTCAAGGATGTTCAGAAGCTCACACGAAGGTTTGCTGCGCTGGGACGATTCCTCTCCAAGTCAGGAGACAAGTGCTTGTCATTCTTCAAGTCACTAAAGAACATTAAGGACTTTGTATGGAGTGAGGAAAACCAGAAGGCATTCGAGGAATTGAAGAAATATATGGCCCAGGCCTCGTTGTTGGCCAAGTCAGCTTTGAATGAAGTTTTATACTTGTACTTAGCCTTTTCAGAGAGTGCCTTTGTTGGGAACCACGGACTTAGGGTGTTACTACATTTTACGATAAAGATTACGAAAAGAGGATTACCTTGTTAATGGTTGATTCCACGCTCTTCTATTGTATTCCCAAATTCCCTTGAGCGAAGTGTGGCCTCCATCTTCTCAAGTTATCCTCTCTTCTTGCTCCTTGTTGGCTACAATATGTTTTCACACTATTCCAAGCAAGAAGAGAATAAGAATATATATAGGCTACAATAGGGACCATGGATAATTAGGTTGGGCCTTCTAATTACATCTTGAGCCTAGCCCAATGTAATTAAATATTAATTCAATCCACTAAAGAATTAATATTTGCACTACCTTTCCTAATACCGTAATTTAATTAATTCGGTTCCAATATTATTTGCTTATTAAATTCCCCATGTTTAAAATATCATATGTCCATTAATTAAATAAATTACTGATAATTTATTTAATTAATATCTTCTATCCTTGATCATCCACTCAACCTTTATTTAATTATGCCAGAATAAATTCCACCTGCAGGGTTTCACATAATTAAATCTTTTTGAGCTTTCAAGGGGACATCATTAACCCGAATATTATCAGGACATGGATTCCTTCAATAAATAATATCCACCATGTATATAATTCCATCACCCAAAATATAATGATATAATTCAAAAGAATTATTTTATATATAAATCAAAGCATGTAAATAATATACACGTGTCAATTACTATTTCCGGATTAAGAACCTAAGCATTAATAATAACATAGAATCTTAGTTCTCCTTCTTAATCAGTATTAAGGGAACAATTCTAAATTTGATCCTGTTCAATATACACAAAGTATACTAGCATTATTTATTAGTCAATATAAACTAATCTAAATAATACTACAACCATACCAGTGGATTGTCCAACACCACCTGTGCTGTGAACCTTATTATATTATATAACCGTATTTAACAATCTAATATTCTGTATCCCATTTGATACTAGATTGTTAACAATATATAATATTAGACAACATGTAAACATTCAAGTGATTCTCAAATAAACTGGCCAGAAATAAATGTACATACTTCAAATAAATATTTTCAGTATACACTAACAATCTCCCACTTATACTCAAAATATTCTATGTGTACATCAGTGTTTATTTAATCCACTATTACATAAATATCTATGTGTCCATCCATCTGACTCCTATCGCTTCCACATGCTTGTCAAAAACCTTGGTTGGCAAGCTCTTTGTGAAAGGATCTGCTCGGTTGTCTTTTGATGATATGTGAGCCACAACTATATCCCCTCGCTTTACGATTCCTCGTATGAGATGATACTTACGTTCAATATATTTAGCTGCTTTGTGGTCTCGCAGTTCCTTTGAATTTGCCACAGCACCAGTGTTATCACAATACACCGTCAAGCTCCTAGGCAAATTAGGTACCACATCTAAGTCCAAAAGGAAGTTCCTGAACCATACAGCCTCCTTGGCAGCCTCAGAGGCCGCCACGTACTCGGCCTCCATGGTGGAGTCTGCAATGCATTTCTGCTTTACACTCCTCCATATAACGGCTCCACCTCCCAAAGTAAAAACATATCCCGAGGTTGATTTCCTCTTATCCCTATCTGATTGGAAATCTGAATCAGTATATCCCAAAGGAAATAGATCTGAGGCCTTGTAAATTAACATATACTCCTTAGTCCTTCTCAGGTACTTGAGTATAGTTTTTACTGCACTCCAATGTTCCTGACCTGGGTTAGACTGATATCTACTAACCATGCCTACAACAAAGCAGATGTCAGGCCTCGTACATAACATAGCATACATTAAGCTTCCACATGTTGAAGCATAAGGAACTGCTTTCATGCTCTCTATATCCTTAGGTGTCGAAGGACACTGCTTTTTAGATAGAGCAACTCCATGCTTAAAAGGTAAAAAACCTTTCTTGGAGTTCTGCATGTTGAAACGAGCTAATACTTCATCAATGTAGGGCTCTTGAGATAAAGCCAACATCCTTTTCTTGCGATCCCTTATAACTTTGATCCCAAGAATGTATGCCGCTTCACCTAAGTCCTTCATGTCAAATTGTTTGAACAACCATGCCTTTACTGATGACAACATCTCAACATTGTTTCCAATGAGTAAAATATCATCTACATATAGTACTAGAAAAACCACTACATTACCTTCACTTCTCTTATACACGCACGATTCGCTTGGACTTTGATCAAATCCATATGATTGGACTGCCTGATCAAAATGAATATTCCAGTCTCTAGAAGCTTGTTTAAGTCCATAAATAGACCTCTTAAGCTTACATACCAGATGCTCTTGGCCTTCCTTAATGAATCCTTTTGGTTACTGCATATAGATGGTTTCTTCAAGACTTCCATTAAGAAAAGTTGTCTTGACATCCATTTGCCAAATCTCATAATCGAGATGAGCTGCTATAGATAAAAGAATACGGATTGACTTAAGCATAACTACCGGTGAAAAGGTTTCCTCATAATCGATACCTTCTTTCTGAGTATACCCTTTCGCAACAAGTCTTTCTTTCCAGGCTTTCACCTTTTTATCTAATCCCCTCTTTTTCTTGTAGGTCCACTTACATCCAATAGGTTTTATACCTTTGGGTGGTTCCACGAGCTCCCAGACCTGATTAGAATACATTGATTCTATCTCAGATTCCATCGCCTTTTGCCAAAGATCTGCATCTTTGTCTTGTGCTGCCTCTTCGTATGTACGGGGATCATCATCATGTTCACCAGAGACCAAGTCTGAAGACTCTCCCAAAAACTTGAATCTATCAGGCTGTTGAACAACCCTCCCACTACGACGAGGCACTGGTGCGGTATTAGTGACAGGTTGTACATTATGTTGTGGTTGTTCTACTTGTACTACAGCTTCATGGGTATTATTTGTCCCTCCCACTAGTTCCTCTAAAACGACACTACTCATGGGTTTGTGATTCATTATATATTCCTCCTCTAAGAATCTTGCATTGGTGCTAACAATGACATCCCGATTCTTCGGACTATAAAATAAAAATCCTTTCATTCCCATGGGGTAGCCTACAAACAACCTTACTTCTGTACGAGATTCTAACTTAGTCGCGTTCTTGTTCAGCACATATGCTGGACAACCCCATATTCGAATATGTCTTAGACTCGGTTTATCCCCGGTCCACAATTCTAAGGGGGTTTTAGGAACCGACTTAGAAGGTACTAAGTTCAGAAGATAAGCTGCTGTCTCTAAGGCATGTCCCCAAAATGACTTGGATAAATTCGAATAACTCATCATCGATCTAACACTCTCTAAAAGAGTCCGGTTCCTTCTCTCTGCTACACCGTTCTGCTGGGGTGTGCCTGGTGCAGTTAACTGGGATTCTATCCCATTTTCTGATAAATATTCCCTAAATTCTCCAAGCAAGTATTCGCCACCACGATCTGATCGTAGTGACTTGATACTTTTATTAAGTCGCTTCTCCGTTTTAGCTTTGTACTCTTTGAACTTATCAAAGCACTCAGACTTACGGTGCAACAAATAAACATACCCATATCTAGAATAATCATCAATGAAAGTGATGAAATATTCATAACCACCTTTTGCTTGGATATTCATGGGTCCACATAAATCAGAGTGAACCAATTCTAACAGTTGTTTGGCTCTATTCCCTTTTGGCTTGAAAGGCCTATTAGTCATTTTACCTTCCAAGCAGGATTCACAAACTGGAAATGGTTCCACTGCCAATGAGCTTAAAGGCCCGTCTACTACCAGTCTTTGAATCCTCCTCAAGTTAATATGACCTAATCTCAAGTGCCAAAGATATGTTTGGTTCAAACTAGAAGGTTCCTTTCTTTAAGTAGAGTTAGAAGATGTGTTGTTCAATTCCCTAAATTGCAGTTGCAGTGCAGGTTGACTAGGATTAATTATATACAAATTGTCTTGCAATGTACCAGAAGATATAATTCGTTTATTCATCATAATAGAAACATTACGATCCAAACAAACATTATAACCATCCAAAGCAAGTTTAGAAACTGAAATTAAATTCCTTCTAAAAGAAGGTACATAAAGAGAATTGTTCAAAACCAAAATCCTATCAGAACCAAAAGATAAATGAATAACTCCTACTGCAACTACTGCTACTTTCGTAGCATCTCCCATGAACACGTATATCTCACCATCTTTAAGCATTCTGGATAGTTGGAACCCCTGCATAGAATTACAAACATGATCAGTGGCTCCTGTATCTACACACCAAGTGCTCGTAGATATAGCCGCTATAAATGTTTCTGTAACTAGAGAAAGAGACATACCAGTATTGTTTGTCTTCTTAGGAAGAGGACAATCCTGTTTCCAGTGACCTGACTGTTTGCATTCGAAGCACTTTCCCTTAGGCTTTTTCACACCACCCTGAACTCCCACTGCCTTCACAGCTTTCTGTATCTGAGCCTTTTTCTTCTTCTTAATACCTTTCGGCTTAGAGGAAGAACCTTTCTCAGCCACATTCACTTGAACACTCTGCCGAAATAATCCTTCAGCTGCCTGAAGTTCTGTCAGCAGTTCCGCGAGACTATACTGCCTCTTGTTCATGTTGTAATTCAAGCGGAACTGATCAAAACTCTTGGACAAACTCATAAGGATAATGTCAATCTGGGTTTCCCCGTCAAGTTCAGCACCAAGGATCTCTATCTCATTCAGATGCGATATCATCTTGAGAACATGATCCCTTACAGGTGTGCCTTCAGCCATCTAAGTGTTCATTAAAACCTTCATGGCTACTTGCCTAGCAGCCCTATTCTGATCTCCAAAAAGTTCCTTAAGATTAAAGAGCATATCCGAAGTAGTGGCCATAGACTGATGTTGATGCTGCAAAACACCCGACATTGCTGCCAGAATGTAACATCGTGACATCTCATCAGCCTTAATCCACCGTTTATAATACTTTTTCTCATCTTCAGGAGCATCAGCAGCAGGCTGTTCAGGCTTGGGTTCATAAGTGCAAAACTTGTACTCCTCAACAGTCAACACAATGTCCAAATTTCGTTTCCATTCAATTTAGTTAGGTCCGGTAAGTTTGTTATCCTTAAGAATGGTGAATAGTGGATTAAAACCCATTTTATCCTGAGAATCATGCATAAAAACATCACATAAATAAGGGTGTATTAATTATTAAGATCTATTGATTCCTCTAACAATTATTAAAATTTAATGCACTAACATCTAAACACCATAAGCTTCTGGTACGCCACAATATGTGACATGTATACCACCTAATTTTGTTTAAATGTTACTTCGGTCCTATTACTAAACAATATGCCACGTTGGGGTGGACTATATTATTTTTCATAGCTAAGTGTATACCATCATCAAATCTTAAATTATTTGAAATCTATGGAACTTGGTACGCCACGATGGGTGGCGTGTATACCTTCCAATATTCGTAATTTTGCCTTGAATAGAATACTTCAATTCAATATTCATTAATGGTTTGATTTCCAGGTAGTGGAGGAGTCACATCGGTCTCGCTTAAAACCCACAGCCTTACAAGTTCGATGAACCCGTTTTTGACAAAATCGCCCCAAATCAGAAATAAAGAAAATCCGTATTTATTCCTTTCAAAATTTATTAATTTAAGAAGTTTGTTCTAGTAATTTATATAACATTCTAGACACCATAAATTACATGCCACGATGGGTGACGTATATATAATTTATATTCGTCTTTATGTTAAATTACCTACAACCAATAATAGAGACCATGAGATTTAATTTCATATTAATTCCCTCTCCCACTTAGAATTTTTTTTATTAAAATTGAGGAATTTTAAAATTAAATGGGGCCCTATGTTGTTATAATTATGTCTAATCATGCATTCAAAATACACACATAATTTTAGCAACATATAACATTTAATTAAAGCAATAAATAAAATTTATGTCCATGTCGTCCTAATTAAGTTAAACATGCAATTTTAAAGGAATTACACACATAATTAACGACACACATAATCAATAAATTAAAGCAATAATTAAAAATTTAATGGAAAAAATTAAAATAAATTTTCCACTATTATGGCCCTTGAAAAAAAATCCAGCTCTCAAAAAAAATCTGCCCCAAGCGCGCCCCGACGCCCCCAGCAGCCCCAGCAGCCCCAGCAGTCCCAGCTGCCGCAGCAGCCCCAGCAGTCCCAGCTGCCGCAGCGCGCACGCCTGTTGCTTTTCTGTGAGTTTTGTTTTGATTTTGTTCGATCCAAACATCAACAGCAGCCCCTTGTAATCGCACAGCGGAACAAAAAACTACCGGAATTGATTTCCGATCGCACATAACTATTACAAAATACCCGGAACAATTACAAAAAAATAGATCTAATACAAAACTAATTTTGTAAAATCTATTCTAACACGATCAACCCTCGTGTAAATTACAATCACGATTAAACCACGTGGAAACCAAAACAAAAATTAACCACGATTAAACCACGTGGGATCCAAACACATAATTAAAATATACATGGCCATAATAGTGAATTAACAACCTGCATCAAAAACAATACAAGCAAAACACTATATACACGCATATATAATTACGACATGAACATTATATCATAAAACATAGAACCCATTACCAGGCTCTTGATACCAATTGTTGGGAACCACGGACTTAGGGTGTTACTACGTTTTACGATAAAGATTACGAAAAGAGGATTACCTTGTTAATGGTTGATTCCACGCTCTTCTATTGTATTCCCAAATTCCCTTGAGCGAAGTGTGGCCTCCGTCTTCTCAAGTTATCCTCTCTTCTTGCTCCTTGGTGGCTACAATATGTTTTCACACTATTCCAAGCAAGAAGAGAATAAGAATATATATAGGCTACAATAGGGACCATGGATAATTAGGTTGGGCCTTCTAATTACATCTTGAGCCTAGCCCAATGTAATTAAATATTAATTCAATCCACTAAAGAATTAATATTTGCACTACCTTTCCTAATACCGTAATTTAATTAATTCGGTTCCAATATTATTTGCTTGTTAAATTCCCCATGTTTAAAATATCATATGTCCATTAATTAAATAAATTACTGATAATTTATTTAATTAATATCTTTTATCCTTGATCATCCACTCAACCTTTATTTAATTATGCCAGAATAAATTCCACCTGCAGGGTTTCACATAATTAAATCTTTTTGAGCTTTCAAGGGGACATCATTAACCCGAATATTATCAGGACATGGATTCCTTCAATAAATAATATCCACCATGTATATAATTCCATCACCCAAAATATAATAATATGAAGCTTTGATAACTGGCCTCGGCCTAGCAGGGACACTTAGAGTCAAGAACTTAAAATTCCGTGGAGATTCGAAGCTGGTCGTATCCCAGGTAAATGGAGAGTTTGAGGCAAGGGAAGATACGATGGCTAAGTATGTCCGCCTAGTAAGGGCTGTGAGGACCCAATTCGATGAATTCCATGTTGAGCACATTCCAAGAGAGGAAAATGCTAAGGCAAATGCATTATCAAAGTTTGCTTCATCTGAGATAGAAGAAAGTTCAGGAAGTGTATACTTCCACGTTTTGAAGACACGAAGCATCGATGTTAAGCTTGTAGCTCCTATAGGCCTGGGGACGTCATGGATAGATCCCATTAAGGCCCACATTCAAACCGGTTGGTTTCCAAACGATGCTACTGAAGCACGGAAGTTAGCTGTTCGAGCACTAAGGTACTCTGTGATAGATGGGATTCTGTATAAAAGATCTTTCGTGGTTCCTTACTTAAGGTGTCTCAGGCCCGATGAGGCATGCTTGGCTCTTGAAGAAGTACATGAAGGTATTTGTGGGCAACACTTGGGGGGCAGGGCCCTAGCTCATAAGATAACCCGTTTAGGCTTCTATTGGCCAGAAATGATGGCTGTTGCCAAAGAATATGTGAAGAAGTGTGACCGCTGTCAGAAACATGCACCGGTCGTTAGACAACCCCCCAAAATGCTGACCTCTATCAACTCACCCATCCCCTTTGCTATGTGGGGAATGGATATACTTGGGCCTTTCCCCATGGCCACGACACAAAGGAAGTTTTTGATTGTAACCATCGATTATTTTACCAACTGGATTGAAGCCAAGCCCTTGGTCAAAATCACAACTAAGCAGGTTGCACAATTCCTGTGGGAAAATATCATATGCCGGTATAGAATTCCCCGCATCCTAGTCACTGACAATGGAACACAATTCAACAACGAGGAATTCAAGAAGTACTGTGAAGAAAATGAAATTGAGTTACGGTTCACCTCCGTGGCTCACCCGCAAGCCAATGGGCAAGCAGAAGTGGCGAATCGAATAATCCTGGATGGACTAAAGAAGAGGATCGAGAAATCGAGAAATAATTGGGTGGATGAGATACTGCCTATAGGACTACCTGTAGGGTCACGACTGGAGCAACTCCCTTCATGTTAGCATATGGGGCAGAAGCAGTTGTTCCCGTGGAGATATCGCATTCCTCCCCCAGGATTCAAGCTTTCAATGCTGAGGAAAATGAGGAAGGGCAAAGGTTAGCCCTAGATCTAATTGACGAAGTACGAGATGAGGCACATGCGAAGATAGTGGAATATCAGAAAAAGGCTTCCTTCTACTATAACCTAAGGGTTAAAGAAAGGTTTTTCAAATGAGGTGACTTAGTCTTAAGGAAGGTAGAAGCTTCTAGTGTAGGACAGAAAGGGAAGCTTGCCCCAAATTGGGAAGGGCCATACAAGATCAAGAGTGTTCAAGGTAGAGGAACCTACAAGCTGGAGACTATGGATGGTTTGAAGTCCCGAGAACTTGGCATGCACAAAACCTGAAGGTTTATTATATGTGAAGCAATTAAATATGATTCTCACTTGTCAAGGTGATAAGTAGGTTGAAAAGCAGCTTGAAGCTTTGCTTGCTTAGGATTTACATGTTTTAGCTTTATTTTGAAGTTTATTAAGACTTGTGTAAGGGATGAATCCCAATGACTTATGAAATTCAGAAAGTTTTGAAATATATTTGAAATCTCTATGGCAAGGAAAATAAATAAAGTGCATGAAATGCAAGCATAAAATCCGATAAATAAAATAGATCAAATAAATATTACAAAAGTTTGATAAATAAAGTCTCGAAAATAAGATAAAGTAAATAAGCCACAAAGGGCTGTAAAAGCTCTAAGGAGCTGAGGTGCCCTCAGCATCCATATCGTCATCCCCTCTGCTCTCGCTAGAAGTCTCTGTCGTCTCGGAGGAGGAGGAAAAGCTGTCATCCGTAGCAGGTCTGGAAGAAGACTCGGGAGGAGGAAGAAGTGGGTCTTGAGGGATGCGATCCGAGACAACTACTCGGGTACGAAACCTCTGCAGTAAAGACTCATCATCAGGGTAGACATATTCCGCCGGGTTAATATCAAGACAAGCCTCATTCACGGTCCCAAGGGCCGTGTCCCAACCAGTCCTGAAAAACCCTGGAAAGACTGAGTCATCCCTTACCCTCATGGACTGGGTAAACTCCTCCGAGTCCAGATAGTTATCTATCGCCTTATCTTTCTCGGCCCGAAGCACCACCAGCTCAGCGTTAGATTCTCCGAGTTCTTCCTCCTTACGCTCGAACTTCTTCTCTAGAGCAGCATACTTCTTTTGCTGCCTCCTGACGGCATTGTCGGCTTTGTTAAGAGCCCTCTTCCATGACTCGGCTTGCCTCACAGTGCCTTGAAAATAGGCGTTAGACTGAAATGAAATAATAAATAAAGTGTAAGGAAAGTGAATGCTACAAATAAGAAAGATAAATTCAAGAAAAGGTCATACCGAGGCCAGGGATTGAGCGCCCTTGAGCTTTATCCTCTCCAGGTCAGGGGTGGAAACCACGTCAGTAAAATCTTTGGGAGTCACTCCATGGTAGGACCAATCCCAAGCATGCTTCGTGGATCCAACCACGGTATCCCCTCGGCGGAATCCCCAGAGAGGCTGGAAGGCGCCTGTAGCAGCAGCAGGGGCAGCAACAATAATAGGAGCACCAGGGGCTTCGGCTCCCTCAGCTGAAGCCTCCCCCATGGGCTCCTTGTGCTTCCATAAGAAGATAGGCTCCGTGGCCTTTCCTCGAGTGTCCAAGCCCGCAAGACGAGCTTTCTTCATTCTAGCAGTTTCTTCAACGGGAGGCACATTATCCTCGTTGATCTCCATAGCAGCTGCAAAATAAGATAAAAAGCAAAATAAGTGGTGTCAATAATGTATGAAATGAAATAAAATGGAGAAGGGAAGAAAAATACCCTGTTGAGAAATAGAGGATAGCCCCACATGGATGAGGGAGAACTCCTCTAAAAGAGTCCAGCTGGTAGTAGTTCTGTCATCCCGAGTAAGCTCATTATAAATAATAGTTTCCTCGGGAGTTAAGTGAATGGATTTGAGGCTACCATCACTAACCTTCCCGAAGGAAGATCTGAAGAGTGTGACCCAGTCGCCATTCTCCCTAACCCGACGAAACTATTCCTCCAATTTTGGTTATTATCGGGAATAGAGGCGCTGTTAAAGATATGTTTACACTTGGGCCTTTGTTTAACATAGACCCAACCACAAATACTGGAAGAGCTTTTATACCACTGAAAAACCTTCCTAAAAACAGCTACAGAAAGGGGAAAACCTTCCCTAAGGCAGAAAACCATATAACATAAAATGTTCCTCCAAGCGTTTGGAGGAAGCTGACATGGGTTTATTTGTAAATCAGCTAGAAGGTGAGGAATGAAGGGATGAAAAGGAAGCCTAAGCCCAACATTAAGGGCATCTATGTAAATAAAAAGGGTATCAGGTTTCCAGTGGCAAGTACGATCGCCACCCGAAACTAGAACTAATCTCAGAGGAGGAAGAACATTATAACGTGCATTTAATTTATCGAAATCTATGTTCTGCCAAGTGTTGCAATGATTAAAAGAATCAAGATGTGCAGTGGAGGGATATTCGTCCCCCTAGTGTTAATCATATCGATCTAAGACATGTATGAAGAACGGATCTCGATATCCTTACCTCGTTTTGAAGCTGAGGCTATCTTGGCCGCTCTCTCGGAATTCTTGTCAGCCATTAATGAAGCTTGGAAAAACCTGGAAACCTTGGAAGGAAGGGTGGCCGGAAAACTAAAGGAAGAGAAGTGTTGAGAGGGAGAGAATTGTAGATTGAGTGAAGAAGTAAAATGAGAAGTGTGAGGAAATCACACTCTCATCCCACCTTTATATAGCAAAAAAGGAGGTAATTTGGGCCTTAAAAAGCCCATTTGGGCCCAAAAATGAGAAGGTTCTGGAATTATCCAGGAAATTCTTAAAAAAATCAAGTGAAAAACTTAAATTTTTGAAGATTCTGGAAGAATCCAGAAAAACCTTAGAAGAACCTGGAATTTGGGCTCAGAAATAAGGCCCAATTCTAGAAAAATCTAGAAAAACCCAAATGTTTAGGGCTAAAAAGGCCCAGAGCCAAGGCCCATATACAAAAGGCCCTGTTTGAGGCCCAAATATCTTTTTTAAGAAGAAAGAAGGGTGGAAGAGAAGCCAGTTAAAAGCAATGGGCCCAAAGATCAGCCCAATAAAACCAGCCCAGAAAAGGGCCCAATTAGTTGAAAATCAAAGGCCCAAAAGGAAAAGCCCAGATTTAAGAAATGGGCCCAGGATTAAAACCCACTAAAGGGTTGGCCCAAGAGAATCCAGGGCTAAATCAGGATCCTAAAAGATTCCAGCCTAGACTTATGGCCCAAATTAAATATGTACAGTCACAAAAATTAACACATTCTTGATCCAATTCGATCAGGGCTCGTGTTGTATTCCTCGTCGAATTAGTTATGGTCGAAAAAGCGTCGACCAAGGCTAAGAGAAAGATTAATTCGGTCAAAATTATAATTCCTGACCGAAAGGGTCAAGATTCTGATTGAAAACCTTAACCCTGAAAAGTTTGTCGACCAGAAAGCAAGGCAAAATCCAGGTCGAATGGATCCTGCCCGAATTTCTGTCGATCTGGGCAACCAAGGGAAGTTAATTCGGTCAAAACTAGGACTTCTGACCAAAAATCCTGACCGAAATTAAAATTTCCTGCTCGAAAAATTCAAAAAAAAATTTAGGAAAAAATCCTGGCCGAAATTCGATCAGGATTCCTACTCGAATTCCTCCTCCTTGAAATCCTGTCGACCAAGGCACAGTAGAGGCTAATTCGACCAGGATCCTGGTCGAACAGGATTCCTGGTCGAACCAGGTATAAAAAAAAAGAAGGGAAGAAAAAAGGAAAAAAAAAGAAGAAAAAAGTGGGAGGACAAAAGAAGAAAAAAATGTGTTTTCTGAAAAAGAATCTTATATTCTGAATATTTTCAGAAAATAAGGAATAAATCCAGATTATTAAGGATAAATCCCAGAATTCATGGAAAAATCCAGAAAATTAAGGATAAATCCCATAATTCAGGGAAAAATCCTGAAAATTAAGGAAAAATCCCAGAATTAAGGGAAAAATTCCTGAAAATTAAGGAAAAATCCCAGAATAAAGGGAAAAATTCTTGGAAATTAAGGAAAAAACCCAGAATTAAGGGAAAAATTCCTGGAAATTAAGATAGTTCCTGAATAAAAGGAATGTAAGAAAATCGTTGTAAATGTGTAGGTCGCTCCACACTTTACGCAAAAACGATACCGTTTAAGGGAACAAATGAATATAACTTCAGCGAAACCTAGTCCCTGTTTCCCAAAAGTTGGGGGGCAAATGATAGGGAATAAATAAATCCTGATTACATAGTTAATATTGCATTAATTATACATGATTTGGGCAGCAAGGCCCAATAAGAAGATGTATGACATTCAGACCAAAAAGGCCAACACATTGATCAGGCCTGATGGACCAGATTAGGTCTGATAGAACAAAGAAGGCCCAAAACCCTGAATATTAATTAATTTCGTAATTAATTAATAAGGGCGAAAAATAGCTATTAAGATGAGTCCTGATGGAAATATAAATCCTTGTAGATTGGCCTCCAAGGAACCTCATGGGATAAGGAATCAACTTCCTACTTCCTAGGACTCCAAAGCCCATTCTAATTCAGAGACTTTACCACCAAGTCTCCTATACTAAGTCCAATTCAAGGACTCCCAACATCTATATAAGGGGCCTCACCCCACAGATCAGAACTACATTTTTTGACTTGATCCTTGGCAATCAACAAGGTACGTAGGCATCTTGTTAAGGCAGATTGAGTCACGAAATACAAGAGCAGTCAAATCGAGCCTCGAAGCTCACGTTCCTTAGTAATAAATACAACAATTATATATCTTAGTTTTTAATCCATAACAATCTTCACTAACCCACACTCTGAAAATTCCCACACACGCTCTATATATTTTATCTAAACAAATTTCTTAAAACAATGATATGTGATTATATAAATGTCTCATATGTTAACTATAAAATATGGTTGTAATTGAACATATATAAAGGACAATGGTGGATGTGACTAATGATGAATGTATATTACTCTTTAAAGTTGGTTTCTTTTAAAAATCGTGGAATTTGTCTCAAATGAATGGTTGTAATTCTGAATGAACAATTAATTGGTAGTAACACAATTTTAAAATAACATGTAATTAGAAACAACATAACTCTTATCACTTGACATAGTCTTTACTATAAAAATTGAACTGCAAACATAAATATATATTAGTACATGTATGAACTTAGTTATTCTGGAAACGCTATGTTAATTTGGAGCATTTATAATTGTTTATGGAGAATCCATGTTTCAACCATCTATTTCATCAAGTATCCTGTATAAAAATTTTTTGCAAAGTTCAAAGCCTACCACAACTAATAGTTCTTCAGGCTGGGATACACTTGTAAAAAAGGTAAAAAGTCTCGCAAACGGGGAATGTGTAAAAATTGTAGATCGAACTTCGAATGAAAGAACTATTATGACCTCTTTAGAATAAGTTTATTTATATAACATTTTTTAAAACATAAGAGAATGTCTAAATCTTCCGAGATATAAATCTATACCTTCTCCTAAGATCATTAACATCAACATAATCAATGTTGATAAAAGTTGAGCTAGAATAAAGAATAAAAGTGAGAAAGTAATTCTTTTCAAAAATTTATAAATTAAGTTGCGAAAATGAAAGACTTACTTGTAAACTGTTAAGGAAAAAAATTTTAATTACGAAGATTAGGTCCAACCACATCAACATATAAAAAATTTATAAATTAAATTGCGAAAATGAAAGACTTACTTGTAAACTACTAGGGAAAAAATATAATTACGAAGATTAGGTTCAACCACATGAACATATAAAAAATTAAAAAAATAGAAGAAGATAAGTTTTAGATTTAAAGGTAAACTTGTTAGATGACTAATGTAATATCTCATATTTTCAGATATTATTATTATTATTTGAAGTTGTTTATGTGATTTTTATGTGAATTTTAGTGAATTATATGATAATTGGAGTTGATGTTTTGGAGGTTTATATATGATATTCTTTGAGTATACTAATTTTTATACGTTCAGAATAAAGTATAGATAATTATGATATTTTTCTGGTAATTTTTGGGCTATTATATGAATTTGCAATGATTTATGGATTTATTAATTATTTTCTGAGTAGTTACAAAATTATTTTGTGAAGCCGGGAATCGTCCAACTTCAACCGTTTTTGCGTTTTTATAACTTGAATTTCTTCAGAGAACTCCTTCCTAACCTAATCTGCATATTCTGAACATTTTCTGTGTTTTAACTTTTTTGATCCGGATTACAATTTGAACCGTACGCGTCCCGGCGCAAAATTTTCGATTCGATAATCGTTTTGATAAAACAACAAAACTCGTATTATCGAAAGACGGGATATTATTATATTATTTTCGTATAAGTGTTTTATAAGAAATCCGGTTTTGATAATTATCCAAATCTGATATTAAATCGTATCGTTTTATAGTTACTTAGCGGGTAAGTAATCTATTTTCGAATCCGATATGATTCAATAGGATACTTGTTACGTGTTTAAGATGCATTTATGTGAATCGATCCGTAATTTGGACGCTTGTATATTTCAGTCTTTATCGAGTTACTCGTTTTATCTCGTTTTATGTGTGTTGAATGTATTTTATATGTTTTCGAGACTTTCTGTTTATTTAGGAAGCGTTTCTGTTTTTTCAAAAATCAACGGTCCGGGACCCCACCGGGACGTCAAAGCCATAAATTTCATGTTTGTATTTTTTATAGAATCATTCGTATTTCAAATACCCGTTATTTTTTTATTTTTGAATTATTCGCAATTTTTGGGGAATTTTGGGGCCTAGTTATTTTAATTATGGGAATAAAAATACCCTTATTTAATTTTGGGTAATTATTTTCCAGATATTAAAAATAGCAGAATTTATTATTTTACTTTATTTTATTTCATTTTATTTTCAGAAAATAGAAAAATTCAAGGACAGGGGTTGGGGGTGTTTTGAACTGCAAGAATTAATCCATTGATTCTTAGTGATTCTGATTTCGATTTTTGAAGTTTGAGCATCCAAGTCGAAGCCTGAATCATCAACATCCTATTCGTACCATCAGATTCAACAAACGATAATCAAATCGAAACTTCGATTTTTGATTGGAATCGCCTGAATTTGGGATTTTAATTTTTACTGATTGTTGGTTGTTTAAAGTGTTATAGTTAGCTTTATCTTGTCTTTTAGGATCGATTTCATAAATTTCTCGAAATGTTTAAGTCCCAGATTAATAGGTTGAGTTCTTATATTTTCTCAATTTTGATTTTAATTTATTCTAAGTTTATTGTTAATGGGTTGTTGATTATAAGGATAACATGAAATTCTACATATGGTGAGCAATGTTTTAGTATATAGAACGTCAAATTTGGGTTAGAATTCTGAAGGTTGCTAGTTTGGTCGGAAGAACACTCGAAGTTGGCCGGAATTAATGGCGAATATCGTCGGAGAAGACGAACCATGTTTCATTTGTAGTTAATAATGATCGATTTGTGTTCTTGGAAGTGTGTAGGGTGTTAGGTCACACTTTCACTGTAGAGGGGGTGAATACAGTGTTTATTACAATCAAATCAAACTTCAAGAACTTATGTAACAGAAAACAAACTTTATTGAAACAATAAACTCTGTTACAATCTGGAACTGTTATCTCTCAGTGATGAACAAAATATCACGAGAGCTGCTAGGGTTACAGTAAATAATATTCTCGATAATGATAACACTTATAGTGTAAACCCTATGTCTGTGTTTATATATTACACAGTTACAAGATAATCGCTAATTGATATGGAATATAATTCTGCTTCCTAATATATATCAATCAGATATCTTTCCTTCCAAGTATTCCATTCTTTACGGAATTCCTTCTTCATGCATATCTCTTCTTATGTTTATCTTGATCTTCTTAACTTTAATCAGCTACTGTCCTTATCTGATCGTCCTTCAGCACTTAAGTTCTGATATCTATCTCCTGATGCTTATCTCCTGATAACATAAGTACTGATATCCCTTAAGTTCTGACGTCCAGTATAAGTACTGATCAGTTAAGTACTGATTTGTTCTGTTCAAATAAGATCTGAAATCTAAACATAAAACATATTAGCCATGACATTATCAAATATATCTAACAATCTCCCCCAACTTGTAAATTAGCAAAATATACAAGTTTAACAGATATTTGATGATGTCAAAAACATTAAGTTCAAATGCATGAGAAATAGACAAGATAACTACAACTTACAGTCCTTAAAGCTTTTACCAATTCGACTTCTGATAACAACTTTAGTCTGTATACACATCAGAATTTAAGTAGTTGTAGATCTTTGACTTGGCTTCATCATTTTCTGATCTCTCTGATGTCAGGAGTTGTTCTGAGATAATTCTTCAACAAACATTTCTCAGCATATCTGAGTTCCTCAATCATTCTCCGTTTGACATCTTTAAGCTCTGCAGTATCTTCACCAGTTTGAAATATTGCAGCTCTGAGATCATTAATCTTTGCTCTTCTCAACTCCCGATCTAGTCTTATGACATAAGCTTTGTTAGACTCTAGATTGAATTCAAGCCCCTTAATACCAAGATATGTTTTGATCTGTGCAGTATTAGGCTTCATATCAACAATATCACCATTGTGATTTCTGTACTTTGGAACATATATGCTGTCAGACTTAACAGAATAAAGTCTTTTCTGCCTCTGAATCTGTTCTTTCAAATAATTTGCAGCAGTCCCTGTCAATCTGTCATCCACTTGAAGTAAGAATAATACATGCTCCAATTCTTCAAAATACTTCAATGGAATGGCATTTTGTCTTATATGATAAACCCTACCATCTGTCATGAAATACAACAAGATGTGTTCCTTCAAGTAGGTATGGTAAACCATTTGTACAGATTCCAATTGATTCAATCTTTCAGGAGTTGCTCCAATTCCTGGTTCACACAAGGAAGTTGGATCATTGGTAGTGTTGTGTACTCTTCTTTCATCAGCACTTCCCAATCTAGTTTTATCTCTTGCTTCCTTTCCAGTAACTACTCTAGCTTCAAAACGACTTGCAGTAGTCTTCAAAGGTTGAGTTTGTTTTGCTTTAGTGAATCCTGGTAGGAGTGTATTTGATCTTCCTTCTGATATCAAGTTAACTTGAGCTGTGTCAGAGGTTACTTGCTTCTTTTGAATATCAGAACTTTTAATTTCTTCACTCTGAACAACTTGAGCTGTGTCAGAGGTTGTTTTAAGAACTTTTCTTGAAGTCAGAGCAAGATTATCTTTGTCATCAGTAATTTCTTCATCTTCAGGAGGTACATAGACTTTAACAGGTTCACCAACCTTTTCTTTACCCTTGGATCTTGGATCTATCTTTGGTTGTGATTTAGCAAATGTTGCTTCAGTTTGTGCCTTTTCTTTAATCACAATACCTTTCAGTTTTGGAAGTGACTTTTTACCAGAAGCTTCGGATTTAGATGTGACTTTCTCTGATTTAAGTCTAGCTTCTTCTTCCTTTAAACTTTCCAAGTCCATTCCTGGATTTTCTTGAAGAAATAACTGTCTTGACATTTCTTCATCAAGATCTAGAAGTTCATCAGAATTTATTCTTTTACCAGTATCAGAACTTAATCTCTTCCCAGTATCAGAACTTATCCTGTGACTTGCAATTTCAGCATTTCTTGATGAGAATCTTTTACTTTGACTATGACCTCCACCCATTCCAGAGTTTCCTTGGTCATCTTTTTCATCATCCTTTCCTTGCAGTGTCTTGTCATCCTTGCATTTGGACTTAATCACTTTCTCCCCCTTTTTGGCATCAGCAGGAAGTAGAAGAGAGATAAGCAATTCCACTGAAGATTGGATTTCTGTCAGTTGTGATTGCTGAGAAGCTTGATTTTGCAGAATTTTATCAATCTGTGCTTGTTGGCGATCTTGAGTCTTCTCAATATAAGCAATCCTGTCCATAGATGGTTGAAAGAACTTTTTCTTATCAAGTTTCCAAACTTGTTCTTGTTTGGTAAAGTTCTCCTGAATCTTGTGTATTTCGGCATGAGTAGTTGAATGAAGACCTTGTAGATGTTTAGTACTCAATGCAGTGACACGAAGCTGAGCTTTGAAATCATCAGAATTTAACATTTCATCAGCTTTAGTAAAGTGCTCAGTAAGATGTAACGCAGATGGAATACATGAGACTGAGTTCCATTCCTTAGTCCACTCCTGTCCTGCAGGAGTTTCACTCCAAGGCACTGGTGGTTCCTCTGTAACATACTTCTTTACTAGTTCAGACTTTGAAAGAGGAATGTGTCCTGAAGGACCTGCTGCATCAGTATTTGCAGTTGGAGCAGTATCACCAGTATCTCCAGCATGTGCAGCATCAGAACTTATAGAATCAGCATCATCTGATATAATAGCAGTGTGAGTAGCAGTGGAGGCGTCAGCATCCTCTAATTGCTGATCTGATGCTAAGTTCTGATCAACAGCCAAATCCTGATGCTCACCTAAAGTCTGATCATCAGTGTCTAGATGCAGAGAAGGTGACTTAGATAATTCCGGAGTTTTAATAGCATCAGTAACAGTTGTTGGCAAAAGATTTATTGCTGTTGGAGCTTCTAAGAAAATTACTCCTGGCACAACTAAGTGTTGATCAGCATTATCAGCACTTGTACCTTGATGACCAAGAGACACAGATGGGAAATTAGCCTTGTCAGATACAGTTTCCTGAGATGGAGTGGATGGAGAAGAAGTAACTGGAGCAAATTCTTTTTCTTGTGAGATCAGAGATTCCTGATCCCCTTCCTTAGCTGCTTCCTCATCATTATCTGAAACTGGCCTTTTTGCCCTCTGTTTCTTGTATGTCCTTGGTAATTTAGAGTCCTTGGAAGTGTCAGGAATTGTCATTTTTCTAAGCCTCTTGAGAAGCTTAGATCCTCCAAGTTCAGAATCCTTCTGAGAAATCTTTTTCTCAGCTGCAGTTACCACAGGTTCTGAAGAAGGAATCGGTTCCTCAGAATCTGAGTCATCTCTCAAAGTGATCCTCCTCTTCTTCTGAGGTGTGTGAGAAACAGTCTTTGTTCTCTTTGGCTTGGAAGATGTAGGTTTCACATAGGACTTGAGATATGTTCTGAGAGATGGTTGAGAGGTTTGAGGTGGCTGAGTAGAGATGGTAGGTGCTGATGAACCAGGTTCTGATGTTTGAACATCAGGATAAAGTGCAGTGTACTTAACAGGATCATAGGTGATTAAGGCTTGTTTGACAGATAAAGGTATTAAGAGGGGTCTTAACACAGCCTTTTTATTATCAGAAGATAATAAATCAGTAAAAGCTCTCTTAGCTATTCTGAAAGATGGAATGAGATCACCAAAATTTTGGGGGGAATTACAACAAAAATTATAAATAAGCTGACAAAATCTTGCAAAATATACAGTATTGCGATCTTCTGTCATCCTATCCCCAATAGAACCCAAAACTGCACGTGCATAATCAAAATCAGTGTGATTTAGAAGTGCATACCCGATTTGTTGGCTGAATATGGGAATTGCATCAAAATTTGAACATTTGTTGGCGAAAGCTTTGGTAATGCAATCAAAGAAGAAACTCCATTCCCTCCGTATGAAGGATCTCTTCAACTGTCCAAGCTTGGTCAATGTCCCTTCATATCCCAGACTAACCATCATATTTTGAAGAACTGAGTCATCAACAGTAGAATAAACACAGTCCTCAGGAAGCTGTAATGCCTGTCTAACCGTAGACAGAGTCACAACATACTCATTTTCCCCTGATGAAAATATTAAACTTGGGGACCCGTGAGCACCACCATTGTCATATACTCCACTCCTCCAAAACTCCAGTACTTGAACCCCAGAAATTGATGTAGGCTCAGTTAGAGCAAACCCAATATCAGAACTTGTGAGAAAGTCTTGAATAAAATGAAATTCAGAGGGTGCCTCTGTAGTGTGTAGTATAGCAGAGAAGTTATTAGGAACAAACTTTGCTCCATCAAAGAGAATGTCCTTGGGTGCCATTATGTTTTGATAAGAGAACGGTAACCTGTAATGTGTTTGAGAAAATGCCTCTGAAAAGAAAATCGTCAGGAGATGAGAGAGATTAAAAGTAAAGAGAGAGATAAAATATAATGGTAAATAAAAGATTTGACAATCTTTGCTCTCTTTTACTTATACACAAAAAGTAACCGTTGAGGACACATGGCAGACATGCATTTAAAAGTAGTGGGAAATACCTTGACACCTGTTTTACATAGAGAAAGCAAAAAGTAATGGGCACGGTAAATAAGGAATAATTACCACCCACTTGCAGTTTTTCAAGGAAAAACAAACCGTTTCACTTACCTAGATTCCATTAATCAAGGTGAATCAGTTTTAATTTAAAATTGAAACTGTTCCCACTAATTCAAATATTTTACTCTGCAAAAAAATGTGTGTGAGAATGAGTAAAATCAATCAGTTAAGTAAGTACTGATAAAACAGTATCAGAACTTAAAATCAGACACAATTTATACGATCATCAGAATATTTATCAGAATTTATCAATGCGTATCAAAATTTCTCAGAGACAAGATCATAAGACTTAAAACAAATTCCATTAATATATCAAAATAATACATTGATG
The DNA here is from genome assembly GCF_009905375.1 of Apium graveolens. Classification (NCBI taxonomy): domain Eukaryota; kingdom Viridiplantae; phylum Streptophyta; class Magnoliopsida; order Apiales; family Apiaceae; genus Apium; species Apium graveolens. Next base: position 44,217,942 of record NC_133657.1, on the reverse strand, counting down.
AAATTGAAATTACATCAGAACTTTTACATTCTTGTCCTAAGCTTCTAAATCTAACATCAACAGCCTTAGTCCTAGCTAAGAAGCCTGACAAAGCTGAGGATGAAGAAGAACAGGAAGAAGACGAGATTAAGTCATCTTCCTCTTCCTATCTTCGACAAACAAGATAGCGAGTCGAATGATTCGCTCTTGCTGACGGATAGCTTCCCGCCGTTCCGCCTCCAATCGATCAAGATGAAGCTGGTAGTCCATCTCGAAGAACAGAAGTTGGTTCAGCACCTCCTGTGGGACAGAGCCCCATATCTCTTCAGGAATGGAAGTTACATGCCACTCCTGCTGCCAGTCGGCGCAGCTAAGCTCCATATGAAAATTTTGGTAATTCAAAAACATGTTGTATCGAACCATGATGCTTTTGAAAAAGAATATGAAGTTACGATTGTGAGAAAAATTGATGAAAGGGCTAAAGTGAAGTGGCTGATTATATAGGCAAGAGAATGCCAGGAGACGCGAAGATATTTAATGCTGACAGATAGAGTTAAGTCTACCTCGTCTCCCTAGACTTGAAAAAGAATAATAGTCATTGGAAAGGAATGTGCACATGTAACAAGAGTGAACTGTTCAAGGAAGAGTGCCATTATATTTTAACCATAGACTATTAATCTTCCACTTCAACATTTCGAAATTAATCTGAGACTGTTACCAAATTTTACTCACAGATAAGTCAAGTAAAGGGTTAGACTGAAAAATCAGAACTTAGACCTATACCAGAACTTAACAGTCATCAGAACATAATGTCTTAACTCGAACAAGGAATATCTATCTTAGTAAGTTTTCATACAAGTTCTGAGTTATAGTCTTCAGGACTTAATCATCAGACCATATAACTAGAACGTGTCCTCAGAATTTGTGCAAAGGGACACAGTGACTGTTTGTCTAAAAGAACATAGACCACCACAAAAATTTCATCATTCATATGGAGTGATTTGTGTGTGCATTAAGCTAAATAACTAATAAAGAGTAAAGTCTGATTTACTTCAGTACATCTTAGAAATAAGTCAGAATTAAAATTTTGCTAAAGAGCTGTCATTATCCTGAAACCTACTGATAAATGAGTTCATGCATGAGTCCACCTCAACTGTTTTTGTGCTAATTTTATGCATCTTTAAAATTCTCTTTTACAGTGGCTTCTCAGTGTAAGTGAGTCACGACTGCTTATCAGAATTTATGCTATTATCAGAGTATTTCTCCAGTAATCATAGAGTGTGAACAGTCACCAAGAAAAATATTTTGCTTTTCTAATGCATATTTACTTAATACCAGCTATGCACTTGGGTCGTCCCATTCACATTTTTACTCTAGATCTCAAAGGAGTACCTGATATTATTCTTTGATTTTTTTTTCTTTTGATAAGTGAGGTTGATCAGCACTTAGTACATTCAGCAGTTTTACTAGAATCAGAATTTAAACAGATGAGTAGCATTATTCTAATTTGGGACTTAGTAATAAGATGAACAAAGTAAACTAAACTAAGCTCAAGTATCAGAATTTGCTTGTGTCATAAGATTTCCACAGAAATAATTACTTCTTTCATGGGATCATTTGTTTATTGAAGACTAGTAGGTCAGTATCTAGCACAATTATCCTCATAGGATAGAATGATTACTTAAACAGATATATCACTTATTAGAGTTAAGAGATATGTATCCGACAACAGTCAGTACTTAAAAACATTTATCAATTAATGCACAGAATATACAAAGAGATTAATTCTGTAAATACTGATCATAAAGTCTGATAACATAGAACAAGTTTAAGCAGATTTAGAGAAAGAACCTGAAATCATTCCAAGTTCATTTACCAATTTTGTAAAGGTAGCTTCACACAGTGGTTTTGTGAAGATATCTGCTACTTGTTGATCTGTGGGAACAAAATGCAATTCCACTGTACCTTCATCCACATGTTCCCTGATGAAATGGTACCTGATGCTGATGTGCTTTGTCATAGAGTGTTGAACTGGATTACCTGTCATAGCAATAGCACTTTGATTATCACAGTAAATAGGGATTTGGAAATATGTTAACCCATAATCCAGTAACTGATTCTTCATCCAAAGAATCTGTGCACAGCAGCTTCCTGCAGCAATATACTCTGCTTCTGCAGTTGATGTGGAAATTGACTTTTGTTTCTTGCTATACCAAGAAACCAACCTGCCTCCAAGAAATTGGCAGCTACCACTTGTGCTTTTCCTGTCAATTTTGCAACCTGCAAAATCTGCATCTGAGTAACCTATTAATTTAAAATCTGATTCTCTAGGATACCATAATCCTAGATCAGCTGTTCCTTTAAGATACTTAAAGATTCTTTTTACAGCTGTTAAGTGAGGTTCTCTTGGATCTGCTTGAAATCTTGCACAAAGACAGGTAGCAAACATGATATCTGGTCTACTAGCAGTTAGATAGAGAAGTGAGCCAATCATACCTCTGTAATCAGTAATATCTACTGAATTACCAGTATCCTTATCCAGTTTTGTTGCAGTGGCCATGGGAGTGGATGCACTTGAACAGTCTTGCATTCCAAATTTCTTCAGCAAGTTTCTGGTGTACTTAGATTGACAAATAAAAGTTCCTTCTTCACTCTGCTTGACTTGAAGGCCCAGAAAATAACTAAGTTCTCCCATCATACTCATCTGATATCTTGACTGCATTAGTTTGGCAAACTTTTTGCAAAGTTTGTCATTTGGAGACCCAAAAATAATATCATCAACATAAATCTGGATCAAAAGTAAGTCCTTGCCATGGTTGAGATAGAACAGTGTTTTGTCAATAGTTCCTCTGTTGAATCCACTTTCCAGAAGAAACTGAGCTAAAGTCTCATACCATGCTCTAGGAGCTTGCTTAAGTCCATAAAGTGCTTTATCAAGCCTGTAGACATAATCTGGATGTTTGGAATCTACAAAGCCTGGAGGTTGTTCAACATATACTTCCTCTTCCAATTCTCCATTGAGAAAAGCACTTTTCACATCCATTTGAAAGACAGTAAACTTTTTGTGAGCAGCATAAGCCATGAATATCCTTATGGCTTCTAACCTAGCAACTGGCGCAAATGTTTCATCATAGTCAATTCCCTCCTGTTGAGAATATCCTTTTGCAACCAGCCTTGCCTTGTTCCTTACAATTATGCCATCACTGTCAGTTTTGTTTCTGAATACCCACTTTGTACCAACAACCGATCTATTCTTAGGTCTTGGCACTAAGGTCCAGACTTTGTTTCTTTCAAATTGATTCAACTCTTCCTGCATTGCTTGCACCCAATCAGCATCTTGAAGAGCTTCTTCCACTTTCTTTGGCTCAGACTGAGAGAGAAAAGAATTGTAAAGACATTCATTCGAAGTACCTGTTCTAGTTCTGACACCTGCCTCAGGATTTCCAATTATCAAATCAGGTGTATGTGATTTTGTCCACTTCCTTGCAGATGGAAGATTTTCTCTAGAACTGGATGCTCCCCCATGATTCATGCTGTCTTCGGTTTCATTTTCTGATGCTCCTCCTGAAACTATGCTCTCTGAGTTGGATCCTTCAGTATTTAGATTTTCAGTACTGTCAGTACTTGGCTTATCAGAACTTGACGAATCAGAATTTGAAGAGTCAGATGTATGTTCTGATGCTTCTTGAGATGTGATAATATCTTGAGTATGCTCCCCCTGCATTGGTGCATCTTCCTTTGACGTAGTCACCACAGTTTCAATAACATCAGAGTTTAATCCATCAGAATTTACAGTATCAGGGCTTAGACTGTCAGGACTTGAGGTATCAGAATATGAATCTTCATTTTCAAATCTCAGCTGATCATGATCAATGCAATCTTCAAGTCCAGTGATCTTCTTGTCATCAAAAGAGACATTGATAGATTCCATGACCACTTTTGTTCTCAAATTATAGACTCTGAAGGCTTTTGTAGAAAGTGGATATCCAACAAAGATTCCTTCATCAGCTTTTAGATCAAACTTGGATAGCTGTTCAGGATGAGTCTTGAGAACAAAACACTTACATCCAAATACATGAAAGTATTTGAGATTTGGCTTCTTGTTTTTCACCATCTCATATGGTGTTTTTCCATGCTTGTTAATGAGTGTTGCATTTTGAGTAAAACAAGCAGTCTGTACAGCTTCAGCCCAGAAATAGGTTGGAAGCTTTGCTTCTTCAAGCATTGTTCGTGCAGCTTCAATGAGAGTTCTATTCTTCCTTTCAACAACTCCATTTTGCTGTGGAGTTCCAGGAGCAGAAAATTCCTGCTTTATTTCATGATTTTTGCAGAACTCTTCCATTATCAGATTCTTGAATTCAGTGCCATTATCACTCCTCAAAATTTTCACAGAATCTTTGATCAATTTATCCAGATGTTTGACATGATCAATCAGGATAGATGCAGTTTCACTTTTTGTGTGCAAGAAATACACCCATGTGTATCTGGTGAACTCATCTACTATGACCAACGCATATTTCTTCTTTGCAATAGACATGACATTCACTGGACCAAATAGATCAACATGAACTAGATAATAAGGCTCAAGAATTGATGATTCAGTCTTGCTCTTGAATGAAGATTTTCTTTGTTTAGCCTTCTGACATGAGTCACAAAGACCATCAGGAACAAACACTGATTTTGGCAGTCCTCTCACAAGATCTTTCTTGATCAGTTCATTTATCTTGTTGAAGTTTAAATGAGAGAGTTTCTTGTGCCAATTCCAGCTTTCTTCAGTTGAGGCTCTACTCACTAAACAGATTGCAGAACCATCAGAACTTGTTGAAAGCTTAGCTTCATAAATGTTACCACGCCTGAATCCCTTCAGAACAATTTTTTCTTTAGATTTACTAACTATTTCACAATGTTCTGCAAAGAAATTAACATGATAACCTCTGTCACAGATTTGACTTATACTCAGTAAGTTGTGTTTAAGTCCTGAGACCAGAGCTACATCTTTAATGATGACATTCCCAAGATTGATATTGCCATATCCCAAAGTTTTTCCAATGTTGCCATCTCCATAAGAAACACTTGGGCCAGCTTTCTCCACAAAGTCTGATAGCAGGGCCTTATTTCTAGTCATATGTCCTGAACATCCACTGTCCAGAACTAAAATATTTTTCCTGTTGCCCTGCAATCAAAAAGACCACTAATTATTAGTTTTAAGGACCCAGACTTGCTTGGATCCTTTGGCCTTTTTAGGTTTGTTAACATTTGCAGCGGATTTAGCATCAGATTTTATGTTAACAGTGTTCTTATCAGAACTTATACTACCAGACTTTGAATCAGAACTTACACTAGAAGGAACAACAGAAACTTTCTTTAAAGAAGGTTTTATTTGATAATAATCATAGTACAAACTATGATATTCCTTACAAGTATAAATGGAATGCCATAAACTACCACAATGAAAACAAGGATCTTGTGGTTTGTATCTAACAGACTGACTCTTAACTCCTGATTTTGTAGATAAGGAGTTAATATTCTTATTTTTCCTGCAAAAAGAAGCCAGATGGTTAGAACTTCCACAGTTATGACATGCTTTCCTAGGAGCATCAGGAACAGATTTATAGTTATTGCTTTTATTCACACCTTCCTTTCCATTCCTGTTTTTCCTAGGTGATTTTACCTTGTTTGCATTCTTAACATCTTTCAGCTTATGCTTAAGCTGCTTCTTTGTTATTAAGCCTATGTTAACTTCAGCTGTCTTTTCCTGTTTTAGTTTGTCAGAAGCTAATTCCTTTTTAACTTCTGATTTCTCATTTTCAGATTTTTCAGTTACAAACTTAACAGGTTTTAACTTTGGCTTTTGCTTATCAACAGGCTTAATTTCTACAGTTCCTTTTTCATTTTTATTTTCTCCATAACCTAAGCCCTCTTTCCAGTTTCCACTGCTTAGCAAATTTTGAGTTGTTTTGCCAGAGTTAGTCCAAGTTCTGATAATCTCTCTCTCCTTTTCTAACTCAGTTTTTAGAGATTCATTCATTTTTAGCACTTCATCCCTAACATAAAAAGCATCATCTCTATCCTTCTGAGTTTGATGGAACATGACTAACTCTTTTTCTAAGAAATCATTTCTTTTCCTAAAAGCAAGATTTTCAGAAGTTAATCTTTCACATGTTAAAGTTTGATCTCTATAACTAACAAACATGGTTTTAAGATATCTTCTCAACTCATTAATATCATCAGTATGAAAAGCATAAGTAGTCTGAGGTACCTTTGTTTCAGCAGCTTCAGAACTGCTCTCAGAACTTGATTTATCAGCATTTGCCATCAATGCATAGTTCTCCTCACTTTCAGAGTCTGAGGTGTCTGTCCAGCTTTTCTGCTTTGTGACAAGAGCTTTTCCTTTGTCACTCTTGGTCTTCTTGCAATCAGGAGATATGTGGCCTTTCTCACCACAATTATAACATTTAACATTAGCGTAATCTCCTCTGTCAGACTTTCCTCCTCTTCCTTCAGATCTTCTGAAATTCTTCTTATCAGAACTTATGCCTTTCCTGGAAAACTTCTTTCCCTTCCTGAACTTCCTGTATGCAATCTTTGTGATTCCTTTCACCATAAGAGCACACAGCTTCATCATCTCCTCATCAGCATCAGTTTCAGGCAAGCTTTCAGAATCTGAGTCATCATCACTCTCAGAACCTGATGACTCAGTATCAGACTTTATGATAAGAGCTTTACCCTTGTCTTTCTTTGAGGAAGGTGGTTTGGGGGATTCCTCTTCAGCCTTGAGAGCAACTGTCCTTGACTTTCCTCCTTTCCTCTTGCTTCTTTGTTCCATCTCAAGTTCATGAGTCTTGAGCATTCCATAGATTTCATCAAGAGTTGTTTCATCAAGATTGTAGTTGTCTCTTATTGTTGTTGCCTTCAAATCCCAACATTCAGGAAGAGCTAACAGGAATTTAAGGTTTGTATCTTCAAGATCATACTCCTTATTAACCAATGACAAGTCATTCAAGAGTTTGACAAATCTATCATATACATCAGTCAATGACTCATTAGTCCTAGAGTCAAAGTGTTCATACTCTTGAGTGAGTATTGTCTTCCTGTTCTTCTTAACTGTTTCAGTTCCTTGACACCTTGTCTCCAGTGCATCCCATATCTCCTTAGCAGTCTTGCAGTTGATTACCCTGTTTGACATTACATTATCAATGGCACTATGCAATAAGTGTCGTACCTTGGCATCCTTAGCAATAGATGCTATATCTTCAGCAGTGTAATCACTCTTTTCCTTTGGTACGGTCTTTGCTGCTTCACCTGCAACTACAACAGCGAGCTTGGTAGGTTTGTGAGGCCCTTCCTTGATTCTATCAAGGTATTCTGGATCTGTTGCTTCCAGAAACATGGTCATCCTTACCTTCCATATGGGATATTCAGATGGTCTCAATATGGGAACTCTGATAGTCTCATATCGACTCTGAGTTGATGTCTTTGATGATTCCTCAGTTTTGGTAGGCTTAGTTGGAGTTTCTGTGTCAGACATGATTGTGTTTGGATCTTTAACTGTATGTGTGTTAACAGAAGGCTCTGATACCACTTGTTAGGTCACACTTTCACTGTAGAGGGGGTGAATACAGTGTTTATTACAATCAAATCAAACTTCAAGAACTTATGTAACAGAAAACAAACTTTATTGAAACAATAAACTCTGTTACAATCTGGAACTGTTATCTCTCAGTGATGAACAAAATATCACGAGAGCTGCTAGGGTTACAGTAAATAATATTCTCGATAATGATAACACTTATAGTGTAAACCCTATGTCTGTGTTTATATATTACACAGTTACAAGATAATCGCTAATTGATATGGAATATAATTCTGCTTCCTAATATATATCAATCAGATATCTTTCCTTCCAAGTATTCCATTCTTTACGGAATTCCTTCTTCATGCATATCTCTTCTTATGTTTATCTTGATCTTCTTAACTTTAATCAGCTACTGTCCTTATCTGATCGTCCTTCAGCACTTAAGTTCTGATATCTATCTCCTGATGCTTATCTCCTGATAACATAAGTACTGATATCCCTTAAGTTCTGACGTCTAGTATAAGTACTGATCAGTTAAGTACTGATTTGTTATGTTCAAATAAGATCTGAAATCTAAACATAAAACATATTAGCCATGACATTATCAAATATATCTAACATAGGGTGATTATGGTGCAAGAATCAGTTGGAACAAACCCGTTTTAGCCCTGGTCAGTGTCGGCCATAACTTTTTCCTGTGCCAGTAACCTTGCCGGAAACTGGGTTCTTCGCAACCCGTTTCCGTTCTTGGTGACCCGGAGTTCGACCCGGTTGCGACCCAGGTTCGATCTTCCTAAACCCTAGCCCCAATTTCAAATCTATTTTTGCAGATTTTCCTTTTAAATATAAATCAAAATTCAGTTTTTAATTCTAAAAATCATTTTAATTTCCAAAAAAAATAAATGAATTTGGTTAATTATTTAATAATTGATTGAATTATTTTAAATTCCAAAAATCATTTTCTTTTATTATTTTTAAAATCCAATTTGATGTAATTATTTATGATTCGTTTTAGTTAATTATTTATGAATCTAATTAATTGATTAAATTATTTGTTTAATTGATTTTATTTATAAATAGTTAAATAAAATATAAATTATTTATAATTAATTTAAATAATTCCTAAAAATTAATTTTAAGCTTTTTAAAATTATATTTTGGTATTTAAAAATTAATTAATGTTATTAATTAATTTATTCTCATTTATTCTTATTTTATTCGTAACAAATAGACCATTTGTCCGTTTAATACGAAACGAGCGCGTCTAGACTCAGAAAAATATTCCGCTTTCATTAAAAATACTTTTGAGACCCAAATTCTTTTGTTTAAAAAGATCACTTGCTTTACGAGTCATTTTGAGTCGATAATTGATCGATAAATCATATTTTTGATCCTATTTCTGTTTTAAACGTACCGAGTCGGACCTTTTGACGAACCAATCCATGTGTTATATGAATGGTATGATATGTGAGTTATGTGCATACATGCTATGTGAATTATGTGTGTACGTGGGTCAAGAGTCCTGTATTTGACTGTTATAATTATGTGTGGGCTATCCAGTTTTTTTGTTTTGAATAAAAGGTGAAATGCAGTTTTAATTCAGTTGCTGATTGATGTTGATATTTAAGCTGTTGTTAAATATCAAAGGTGGTATTTATACAGATGATTGATGTTGACTTCCATATTTTAGCGCGGGTAGGTTGTGAGCATCAAAGTTCATATTGATATCTAATTTGATATGACATCAAAATGAATATTAAGATCAAGAGTTGAGTTTTGAATGAGTTTATGATCCACTCCATAATCATTGTTTCATGTTATTGTTGTTTACGATATTTCCGTAAATACTGTTTTACGAGTTTTATTCTCGTCAAGATTCAAAGTATTGCTGAATCATTTCGCTCGAAATTATCCAAAGGGTTTTGAATATAGTGAGAAACAATTATCTGATTTTAACTAAATTTTTTGATTCATCAATTATGATATTAAATGTTCTGCCCTAGTGCAGATGTCGGTTTTATATCAAAAGACCATCTATATGCTATACTGAACTTGCTGAGCATTTCTTCCGCTCATACTTGCGTGTTTTTAAAATTAACCTCCAGTGAGGATTAGCTTGCGCTGTTTAGCCGCGTAATTCGAGAAAGCGAAGGAAGAAGTTTTTGGAAGGTGGTTGCTCCAGGGTTTGCGGAACTAGTGTAAGTTCTATTATGTAAAGCTTTTTATATATATTATATTACAATTGTGTATTGTATATTTGGGCCTAGTATACTTCTTTTCAAAGTTATACTAGCGGGTTAAGTTTTGAGTTTTGGAATCTGTTGGAAAGAGTTTTAAGAGAAAGTAAAAGAAAGTGAAATTTTTTTGTGGAATTTGTAATTCTTATTTCTAGAACTGTAACCTTAAAAGATCTTGGATTAGTTTGGGGTCATAGATGCTAAATATCTTCCGCTGGCATTTGCATTTTATTTAAACAGGTTAATTTGGATTGAGGTTTCATCGTGACAACCAAATCCTCTGACCCCGGATTTGGGGGCGTTACAGGTTGGTATCAGAGCTGAGGTTATAGTAAACTAGAAACGAGAGTGTGTATAGATATGTGAGGACGCTTGAGCTCATATCGAGTTCCTGTTGGATTATTGGATATAGTACCAACAAGTAAGTTAAGATTGGCGCATTCGTTTGAGATGATTGTGCTGAGCTAGATGGAACTCCGGGAAGCTATAAACTTCTATCATGGAATCTTCCGAGGCTACTACGATTCAACGATGATGAAGATTATCGATATCCTTAGAACATGAAGAAGTGTCTAGAATTGAATGACGAGTCAACAGAAGAGTTCAAATAGAAGATAAGAATTAAGACTTTGGCAATACCTTCTCCTTCTATAAATTCTTTTGACATCTCTCAAAAAGAGATATTGGTTAAATGATATATTCCCTAACATCCGTTTTCAATCACGTACCGTGTAGAGGTTGTCGTGAAACCTATTTATAGGTTTTGATAACTCCGCCAAATTATGATAATTTAACTTCCACTTTTCTTATACGGTGGACAGTTTCTTGGTGATGTGACTTCACTTGCTCATTTTGTGCCAAGATTTTGTTATCTGGATTTCATTTCCTTCAGAAATATCATCTTTTAAATCTTATCAGTTTTATTCATTTGATTTTGGATTCCGTTGATATTCTTTCATTCTGACTGAGATGAACAACCCTAATTATATGGGACACAAGGTATACCTGTCTGTGTGATAGAAGTTGGATGGGACGCCATCACTTGTGTGTGTTGTGACTACAAGAAGGTTAACAACCTTTAGTAGTGTCTTAATTTAGGTACACAATACCAAGTTCATTTGATCATATTGATCTCTCAGTTATTCTTTTATTTCAATAATAAATTTTTCACAAATTCAGATTTTGGCCCTGTTATGATATGAAATTCTTTTCTCTTTGAAATTCCATAATTTTACCATCTGAAATATTCGAAGGTATGCCAATCAAGTTGGGTTGAGTTACCTTGGTCAAGTCAAAGCAAGGCTATGTGTTGGGATTACCAACAACAACAGTGGATTGCAATGTGATTAAAATATTAGTGGCGTATAGCGAAGTCAGTCTATTTCTTTATTTCTCTATCTATTTATTTATATTTCTCTTTCTTTTTCTTTTTCTTTATCTTTCTCTCCATTCTTCTTTCTCGCAATCAGTAAAAGTAATTCCATTGAGAAATTGGTCAAAGGATGTGAATTGAACAATGGTGCAGAGTGAAGATTCCGTGATAAATATGTGACATAAGAAATTTCAGTGTTATTTGAAATTTTGAGAAAAGTTACATATGCAAGATTGGGAAGTGGTAACAAAACCCTTAGTGCTTTCTTCTACTGATTCCGAGGACGGAATCCTTATAAAGGGGTAGATTGTAATATCCCATATTTTCAGATATTATTATTATTTGAAGTTATTTATGTAATTCTTATGTGAATTTTAATGAATTATATGATAATTGGAGTTTATGTTTTGGAGGTTTATATATGATATTCTTTGAGTATACTAATTTTGATATGTCCAGAATAAAATATAGATAATTGTGATATTTTTCTGGTAATTTTTGGGCTATTATATGAATTTACAATGATATATGGATTTATTAATTATTTTCTGAGTAGTTACAAAACTATTTTGTGAAGCCGGGAATCGTCTAACTTCAACCGATTTTGTGTTTTTATAACCCGAATTTCTTCGGAGAACTCCTTCCTAACCTAATCTGGATATTCTGAACATTTTTCGTGTTTTAACTTTTTTGATCCGGATTACGGTTTGACCCGTACGCATCCCGGCGCAAATTTTCAATTCGATAATCGTTTTAATAAAATAACAAAACCCGTATTATCGAAAGACGGGATAATATTACATTATTTTCGTATAAAATGTTTTATAAGAAACCCGGTTTTGATAATTATCTAAATCTGATATTAAATTGTATCATTTTATAGTTACTTAGCGGCTAAGTAATCTATTTTTGGATCCGACATGATCCAATAGAATACTTGTTACGTGTTTAAGATGCATTTATGTGAATCGATCTGTAATTTGGACGCATGTTTATTTGCGCCTTTATCGAGTTACTCGTTTTATCTCGTTTTATGTGTGTTGAATGTATTTTATGTGTTTTCGGGACTTTCTGTTTATTTAGGAAGCATTTTTTATTTTTCAAAAATCAACGGACCGGGAATCCACCGGGACGTCAAATCCATAAATTTCACGTTTGTATTTTTTATAGAATCATTCGTATTTCAAATACTCGTTATTTTTGTATTTTTGAATTATTCACAATTTTTGGGGAATTTTGATATAAATTCTATGTCTTATTACTTTTAAAATTATTCCCCGTAATCATTATTTGGGGCCTAATTATTTTAATTATGGGAATAAAAAACCCTTATTTGATTTTGGGTATTTATTTTCCAGATATTAAAAATAGAAAATTTTATTATTTTACTTTACTTTATTTTATTTCATTTTATTTTCAGTAAATAGAAAAATTCAAGAACAGGGGTTGGGGGTGTTCTTGAACTGCAAGAATTAATCCACTGATTCCTAGTGATTTTGATTTCGGTTTTGAAGTTTTAGTATCCAAGTCGAAGCCTGAATCATCAGCTTCTTATTCGTACCATCAGATTCAACAAACGGTAATCAAATCGAAACTTCGATTTTTGATTGGAATCGCCTGAATTTGGGATTTCAATTTCTACTAATTGTTGGTTGTTTAAAGTGTTATAGTTAGCTTTATCTTGTGTTTTAGGTTCGATTTCATAAATTTCTCGAATTGTTTAAGTCCCAGATTAATAGGTCGAGTTCTTATATTTTCTCGATTTTGATTTTAATCTTTCTGAGTTTATTGTTATTGGGGTTGTTGATTATAAGGATAGCATGAAATTGTACAGATCCTGAGCAATGTGTTAGTATATAGAACGTCGAATTTGGGTTAGAATTCTGAAGGTTGCTAGTTTGGTCGGAAGAACACTCGAAGTTGGCCGGAATTAATGGTGAATATCGCCGGAGAAGACGAACCATGTTTCATTCGTAGTTGATAATGATCGATTTGTGTTCCTGGAAGTGTGTAGGGTGATTATGGTGCAAGAATCCCTTGGAACGAACCCATTTTAGCCCTGGTCAGTTTCGGCCGGAACTTTTTCCGGTGCCGGGAACCTTGCCGGAAACTGGGTTCTTCGCAACCCGTTTCCGTTCTTGGTGACCCGGAGTTCGACCCGGTTGCGACCTGGGTTCGATCTTCCTAAACCCTAGCCCCAATTTCAAATCTATTTTTGCAGATTTTCCTTTTAAATATAAATCAAAATTCAGTTTTTAATTCTAAAAATCATTTTAATTTCCAAAAAAAAATGAATTTGGTTAATTATTTAATAATTGACTAAATTATTTTAAAAATCCAATTTGATGTAATTATTTATGATTCGTTTTAGTTAATTATTTATGAATCCAATTAATTGATTAAATTATTTGATCAATTGATTTTATTTATAAATAATTAAATAAAATGTAAATTATTTATAATTAATTCAAATAATTCCTAAAAATTACTTTTAAGCTTTTAAAAATTATATTTTGGTATTTTAAAATCAATTAATATTATTATTAATTGATTTATTCTCATTTATTCTTATTTTATTCGTAACAAATAGACCGTTTGTCCGTTTAATACGAAACGAGCACGTCTAGACTCAGAAAAATATTCCGCTTTCATTAAAAATACTTTCGGGACCCAAATTCTTTTGTTTAAAAAGGTCCCTTGCTTTACGAGTCATTTTGAGTCGATTATTGATCGATAAATCATATTTTTGACCCGATTTTAGTTTTAAACGTACCGAGTCGGACCTTTTGACGAACCAAGCCATGTGTTATATGAATGGTGTGATATGTGAGTTATGTGCTTACATGCTATGTGAATTACGTGTGTATGTGGGTCAAGTGTCCTGTATTTGACTGTTATAGTTATGTGTGGGCTATCATATGGGTAGACAATAGGGTTTTGACGCGCAGTTATTTGAGTAATTATCGTTTAGACGATTAAAGTGTATCTCTTAATTACAGATGCCGATTGCTCGAGTTAATCAGGACCAGATGGAATGGATGAAGACTAGGGTTGAATAGTATGAAATATTGGGTTGCAACACTGCATGACCAGCATATCAGAAATTTAGCGAAGTAAAAGACGGCGATGCCTTGAGATGCCAGACTGAGATAATTGTGTTTTACGAGGGTAACTAACCGCTAAAAACTCTACGGCAAGTATCCCTATCATCATTTATTGTTCAAGTGATATTTATTTTGAATCTTATTATGCAAGTATTCCTCTCTATTTCCACTTCAGAATAGATAAATATTTTACATATCGCTGAAATAAATGATTCTGTTTATGCAAGTACTCATCTGTTATTCTATGTTCACAATAGTCAAGTGTTTTTACTTAACCAACTATCAGATTTAAAAATGTTTACTTTGAGAAAGATGATATTGTTTTGAGTTTAAGTGAATGGGCGAATAAAATTTATAAGGGTGTCGATTATTATGACCCCTCTCAATAAAAGGTTTTAAAATTGGATCAATGCTTAAGTGACCGGGGCGGACGGTCCAGCGGAGGGCTATGCATCATATGAAATATTATGATAAAACTTCTGCCACAGGCATATATATTGCCTTTTTATTTGAGTACTCGTGTTTTTGGGACATGTTTCTATGAATCATGACCTTGTGCTATCACACGGGCTGATCAGCATGTTATAGTATGTTCGTCGGTGAAAGATCCCAATCTAAAATTATTACATTATTTTTGACAATCATATACTAAATGATTAATCCAGTGTTTCTGTTTTGAATAAAAGGTGAAATGCAGTTTTAATTTAGTTGCTAGTTGATGTTGATATTTAAGTTATTATTAAATATAAAAGGTGGTATTAATGCAGATGATTGATGTTGACTTCCATATTTTAGCGCGTGTAGGTTGTGAGCATCAAAGTTCGTATTGATATCTAATTTGATATGACATCAAAATGTATATTAATATCAAGAGTTGAGTTTTGAATGAAATTATGATCACTCCATAATCATTGTTTCATGTTATTGTTGTTTACGATATTTCCGTAAACACTGTTTTACGAGTTTTATTCTCGTCAAGATTCAAAGTATTGCTGAATCATTTCGCTCGAAATTATCCAAGGGTTTTAAATATAGTGAGAAATAATTATCTGATTCCTAACTAAATTTTCTGATTCAACAATTATGATTTTAAATGTTCAGCCCTAGTGCAGATGTCGGTTTTATATCAAATGACCATCTATATGCTATACTGAACTTGTTGAGCATTTCTTCCGCTCATACTTGCCTGCTTTTAAATTTAACCTCCAGTGAGGATTAGCTGTCGCTGTTTAGCCGCGTAATTCGAGAAAGCGAAGGAAATTTTTTTTGGAAGGTGGTTGGTCCAGGGTTTGCGGAACTAGTGTAAGTTCTATTATGTAAAGCTTTTTTTTATATATTATATTACAGTTGTGTATTATATATTTGGGCCTAGTATACTTCTTTTCAAAGTTATACTAGCGGGTTAAATTTTGAATTTTCGAATCTGTTGGAAAGAGTTTTAAGAGAAAGTAAAAGAAAGTGAAAAATTATTTGTGGAATTTGGAATTCTTATTTCTAGAACTGTAACCTTAAAAGATCTTGGATTAGTTTGGGGTCATAGAAGCTAAATATCTTCCGCTGACATTTGCATTTTGTTTAAACAGGTTAATTTGGATTGAGGTTTCATCGTGATGACCAAATCCTCTGACCCCGGATTTGGGGGCATTACAACTAAAGACGACACCTTACTCGAATAATAATTAAAAATATTTAGAAAATAAAATTAGTAAAATTTAAGAATGAGATAGGACGTGTGTCTAATAACCTATTTTTATAACTTACAAAAATTAGTTTATAAAAAAGTTAATCAATTTATTATATTAGTAACTGCTTCGAACCTGGATAATAAATGTCACGGAGTAGTATGTTTATGATGAAACATTGATTGTATGTTGTTTATACTTATTTGTAAGGATCTTATTAATATTTATGGCTTATCCTAACCTAATTTTACAATATTTTCTCAGTCAATTTCCCGAAATATACATTCAAGAAAATGATAGTGAAATAAAAGAAGACGAGGTGACTGCAATCAAAGCAAAAGGAGATGAAAGTTGGGATTGCCGATAAATGATGGTAAAGCAAGGTTGCCTGCTGGTTGGAGTAAGTTTGTAAAAAATAACGGAGTAAGGCTATAGAATAACATACTATTCAATAAGAATTTGTAGACAGAGCAGATGGAGTGGATTTCAAAGAATAATTACTTAAGAAACCACATGACATCAACAACGAATGAGATCGAATCAATGTTTAGATATCTATCTTGTGAAAAAATTCTTCATGTATTAATCTGGATTAAGTTTAACTGTTTGTTATATAATTATTATGGCGAAAGCAATTTCGCATGCTTATTATTGATCAAATTATTAATAATGAGAAATGTACTATTCCACATGAATATCGAATGTCCTATTCATACAATATTAATTTTGATCGTCCAAGTCAGCTAAGTTTCAATTAGATATGAATCATTCTTTTACAGTTATTTAGAATTATATATTTGCATTGATTTACTGGTATACTTAGAATCATGATAGTAATATTGCTCGTGCTTCGCACACGGGATTTATTTAACATCCTATATTTAGTTTAATTATTTGTTTACATTTTTACATATTATTTAATTTTGATACTTTGTATTTATATACAATGTTTAGAACACATAATGCGTGTAATTTAAAGTTGTACGTGTTCACTTGGGTCTAATACAATGAAACTTTTATAAATCATATTTCCTTATCGATAAATTTTCACATTTTATTTTAATTGTCGATGATTTTATAGCAAACTCTATGACTCTATAATCTTCACTCACAATGTCTGAGAGGCCAAACATAAAATTTAGTAAAAATTTATATTTTTTATTTTTTATATAATTTGAGATTTAAAGATGATTTTCGTAAATTTGTACTTAATTTTCCCCTCAATTTGACTCTTACTCAATATAACAATATAATTAAATCTTAAAGCATTACTGAACGTTATCTCTCGGCATCATCTCGTATTATGTGAAATTAACTTTACAGAAATATTAGTTGAGCATATTTTTTTTGAATGAAAAATATTCATTTGTACATCAATTGTTAATGTAAAATAATTTTAATAAAGAATGTAATATGAACATATTTTTATTAAGTAAAAAACTTCATCATAAAATAATTGATGTCTTTTTTAATAATCATCATGATATTTATTAATTACTAAATATTTGTTAATAATTTTTAATCCCTTTGTTGTACAAGACATGCATGTACTATAACAAGACTAAGTCAAATTGACAGTCCTAAGAATTAGTTGTATGATAATCTAAATTTATATTTTGTACTTTCATTGAAATCCATAGGTTAAGACTTATTACAAGCCCAAAATGATTACTTAATAAGTTTAAAGTTTCTTTCCATCATCCAACACAAGTTATGCCTGGTCTACAGATAGATCTACCTCTGCAGTAATGGCGGCTAAGAACCCAACAGATAGACACAGGATGCTTCCCACGCTCTTGCGTGGGATCTTCTTGAGTCTGTCTATCATTCCTAACTATTTTTGTATGATGAAGAAATGAAGTAAGAGTGAGCATTACAGCTCGCAGAATAATATATAGTTTAATCAATAGTGCAAGTATCTGAAATGATAACTTACTGACAACTTAATCAAGTGTAAGATAATTACTTACTGAATATAAGTTTTTAAAAAGATGAAGTTTACAAAATACTTCAATATACTTATCCTCTCTTACAAAAAAACTACTTGAATTACCACTGTTCAAAATATAAAAGTTCTCTGGAGCTCATCATATAGATGGAGCTACAAGATAAAACTTGTATAAAATCAATCTTTGAGATATCATTTAAAAGAAATGAAGTTACGAGATATTACATTAAGTTTCGATATATATATATATACCTATATATATCTCTCATACACACCTCTGTTATGAAAATTATAAACAGAGTTGTCATTCCCAAGAATTTTAAAAAGAAGAAGTTTTGGCATAAACCTGATATATTGCTGAACAGGCAAATATATCAATCAAGTCACCATTTCTAATAGTAGATGGATGATTTACCCACTGGTCATCACCCTGGCCGCATTTGGACCTTATGTTGGACTGCCACTCAACCACTTATGCTTTGATGGACTCCCACTGAGCCCATGTCACCTATGTTGACGCATTCTGATTGGACTTACTTCCTGAACGTTGGGAAAATAATCAAACTCTTTTATCAATCAGCAACTTCATTGCAACAAAAATACACCACGGAGCCAGATCCCTTAGGTTTTGAGCGACTATTTATATCTAGACCTGGCAATTCGGATAACCGGTTCGATTTCGGATCGGATCTACTTTCAGATTATGATATATTACAAGATCATTCGGATCGGATCGGATTTGATTCAGTTCAGGTCTAATTCGGATTAAAATCGGATAAAATTCAGATTAAAATCGGACAAAATTCTGTTCGGATTAAATTCGGTTCGGATATTTTCGAATCCTAACTTATTTATTTTTTCAATTTTTGAGATTTAAAAAATTTCTTTTTTATTTATTTAGTATTTTTAATATAATACAATGTACTTTTACAAAAGAATATGATTAAATAAATATGTTATCATAACCATAAAATTGTTTAAAGTATAAATTTTGCATATTTCGGGTCATATTCAGTTTGAGTAATATATTATTCGGTTTTAATCGGTTCTAAATTATAATCGGATCTTGTATTTCGAATCATTTTCGGTTAAATTTTCGGTTCGGGTATTTTTCGGATCGGTTTAAATCGGTTTTCGGATAATTATCAGATTGTATGATTCAGATCTCGGATCGGATCTCGGTTTCATAATTTTCGGTTCGGCTCTTCGGATCCGGACCCATTTTGCCAGGTCTATTTATATCCCCTTCGAAAGGAAGATATTAAATTAAATTGAGTTTTGGGTTCCGCTCTAATTTTTAAAATCATTTTGAAGATTCAAAAATATTTTTGAAAATGTTTGGAGTAAGGATGATTTAATAAAATAAATCAGTTTCGAAATACTAAAAAAAATATCTGAATATTATAATTTAAATAATATTCCCATAAAGAATAGTTTTTATAAAAAATAAATCAAGTACATGTTTCGAAACTAATACTTGAAACGAATACTAAATAACAAAAGATATACTTATATGAAAGTAAGATCTTTATTTGAATAATCGAAAATAATGTTTAATTATTATTCAAAGTTATCGAATATACCTTATTCGATTAATAGGTATGGAAAACTATATTTATATACATATATAATTTATACACGGGGGTAGCGCCTCCCGGTTTGGGAAAATATTCAACAGGTCCCCTATACTAAGGGTATATGCAAATAATGCATAACTCTAGCTGATAGGGATAAATAAGTCCTGGTTTTATAATTAATGGGCTGCTAGGCCCAATAAGAAGATGTATGATATTCAGACCAGAAAGGTTAAGCCTGACGGACCAGATCAGGCCTGGTGGAATAAAAAAAAGGCCAAAAAGCCCTGATTATTAATTAATTTCGTAATTAATTAATAAGGGAGAAATCAGATGTTGAAAAGAGTCCCGATGAGGATATAAGTCCTTAGAGATTAGCCTCAAGGGGACCTAAAAGGATAAGGAATCAGCTTCCTACTTCCTAGGACTCCTAAGTCTATCCTAATTCAGAGGCTTATCCACCAAGTCTCCTATACCAAGTCCAATTCAAGGACTCCCACATCTATATAAGGGGTCTCACCCCCACCAACCAAGAACTACGTTTTTTGACTTGATCCTTGGCAATCAGCAAGGTACGTAGGCATCTTGTTAAGGCAGATTGAGTCACGAAACACAAGAGCAGTCAAATCGAGCCTCGAAGCTCACGTTCCTTAGTATTAAATACAGCAATTATATATAGTAGTTTTAATCCATAACATTTGGCGCCGTCTGTGGGAAAATACGCAACAACAACCATGGCGAGAACACGGAGAACAACCAGCACTCTGGAGGAGGGAACACCATCAGGGACAACCCAGGTGATTTCATCAACCGTGGAGGTTCCTCCCCATTCAACTTATGCATCTACTCAGGGGGAAGCCCAGACAGGGGCAACTCATCCTCAGCCACAAGGGACAACTCCCCCGACTGTTCAAGGTACGAATCCTCAAGTTCAACAAATACATATACCTGTGAATTCTCGACCCGTCGGGTATGAATACTCAACTATTGTTACTACTAACCCCCCTTATGGGATGCCCCTTCACCCTGAGGTTGGAGGAAGTGGATATGCTGGGCGAAGCGAAGCACGAGGGCGGTCGCCCCCCTATATACGAGGTTTGGATCCTATCCCTGAGGATCGGGAATTTTCTGGTCCATACACTGAGAGAGACTCCGAATCTTCGGATGATGAAGTGGCCCCGAGAAGGAGGCGTCCTGGAAAAGAGCCAATAGCCGATGGAAGGCAACGCCCCCAAAGCACCCCAGGGGCGAATCCCCAAGAAGTGCAGGAAAAGATCAGGGCTCATGAGGCTGAAATCCAAAGGCTGAGACGGGACTTGGAGGCTCACCAAGCCACCAGAACCCACATATCTCCTAGGGGGAGAAATCCTCCTCCCATCATAGACCTGGATGGTCCGGTAAGAAGAAGGGCTGCTGTCCCAAGAACTGATCCAAGCAATCTCCTTCCCCTTGGAGATCCTGATGATCCAACTCCACCCTTCACAGAAGAAATAATGAATGCCCATATCTCAAGGAAATTCAAGATGCCCACTATCAAAGCCTATGACGGCACGGGAGACCCCGCTAATCATGTTAGGACATTCTCTAATGCACTGCTGCTGCAACCCGTGAACGATGCTATAAAATGTAGGGCCTTTCCTCAAACCCTGTCGGGTATGGCTCAAAGATGGTACAGTCGCCTACCCCCAAATTCTATTGGATCATTCAGAGAATTAAGTCAGGCTTTTATTAAGCAATTCATCAGTGGAAGAGTCCATGAGAAAAGTTCAGCATCTCTTATGAGTCTTGTGCAGGGAGCTAAGGAATCCTTAAGAGATTACCTGAATCGTTTTACAAAGGAGGCTTTAAAAGTCCCAGACCTTGATGATAAGGTAGCCATGATAGCGCTGCAACAAGGAACTAGGGATGAGTTTTTCAAGATGTCTTTGGCCAAACGACCCCCTGAGAGCATGTTGCAGCTCCAAGAGAGGGCAGGGAAGTATATCAAGGTTGAAGAGAGTATGAGGAAGACCGTAGTAAGTAATGAGCCCACTGGAGGCAAGAAACGAAAGACTGATTTGGAGTACATCGCTAAGGATAAGTATCCTAGAACTGAACAAAACCCTGATTCAACCCCCAAGAAGGGAGGACCTGGGCAAAAGTTCACTGAATACGCTAAGCTGAATGCCCCCAGAAGTCAGATTTTGATGGAGATTGAGAAAGACAGAGATATTCGCTGGCCTAAGCCCTTGAAGGCTGATCCCGCCAAGCTAGATAAGGGCAAGTATTGCAGGTTTCACAAAGATGTTGGTCATGACACCGATGAGTGTAGGCAGTTGAAAGATGAAATTGAGTTTTTGATTCGAAAAGGAAGGCTGAACAAGTATACTGGAGATGGAGGAGACAGAAACAATAATGGAAGGAAGAACTTTGAAGATCGTAGGAGAGACCAAGATGATCAGGGGCGGAATCCCCAACCTAGAGGACCAGTTATAAACACCATTTATGGAGGGCCGAGACCTCGAGGGCCTGTGATAAACACGATCTTTGGAGGTCCAACTGCTGCTGGATTGTCCAAAAATTCCAGAAAGGCATATACTAGAGAGGTTATGCATATTGTTGGAGAAGCCCCGAAGAGGGCCAGGACAGAAGTAACACTGGCTTTTGATGATTCCGACCTAGAGGGTGTGAAGTTTCCCCATGACGACCCGCTGGTCATAACGCCGATAATAGGAAATAGTCCGGTTAAGAGGGTCCTTGTGGATAATGGTGCTTCTGTGGATATCTTGCTCCACGACACCTTTCTAAGGATGGGGTATAACGACTCCCAGTTGACACCAACCGACATGCCGATATATGGATTTGCTGGAGTAGAATGTCCTGTGGAAGGGATAATTAAATTACCAACCACCATAGGTACGGAGCCAAGGCAAGCAACGCAGATGCTGGATTTTGTGGTGGTAAAGGCTAGTTCAACTTATAATGCTATAATGGGGAGAACAGGGATACATGCCTTCAAGGCAGTCCCCTCTTCCTACCATTCAGTCATGAAGTTTCCCACCCGAAACGGGATTGGAGAAGAGAGGGGAGATCAAAAAATGGCTAGAAGCTGTTATGTGGCCTCTTTGAGGGCAGATGGAGTCGGGGGGCAGGTTCTTCCTATTGAAGATATGGATGTTCGAGAAAATGATGAGAATAGAGGAAGGCCAGCAGAAGAATTGGATTCGGTTCCTTTAGATCCCAAGAATCCTGAGAGGATGACTTTCATTGGAGCTACATTAGAGGAGCCCCTTAGAGGGAAGTTAGTGAAATTTTTGCAAGAAAATAGTGATGTGTTTGCATGGTCAGCAGCTGATATGCCAGGCATAGACCCGGGGTTAATTACCCACAAGTTAAACGTGGATCCAAGCCGGAAGACAGTGAAACAAAAGAAAAGAAATTTTGCCCCGGAAAGACAAGAGGCTATAAAGCAGGAAGTGGAAAAGCTCTTAGAGGCTGGTTTCATTGAGGAGATTCAATTTCCGGAGTGGTTAGCAAACCCTGTAATGGTGAAGAAGGCTAATGGAAAGTGGAGGATGTGTATAGACTTCACCGATCTGAATGATGCATGTCCCAAAGACTGTTTTCCGCTGCCTAGAATTGATACTTTGATTGATGCTACCGCTGGACATGAGATGCTGAGTTTCATGGATGGATTTAGCGGATACAACCAGATCAAAATGCATAAGGATGACATTCCAAAGGTATCATTTATCACTGACTTTGGTGTTTATTGTTATCTTGTTATGGCGTTTGGTCTCAAGAATGCAGGAGCCACCTATCAAAGGTTGGTGAATAAAATTTTTAAGGATCTTATTGGGAAGACTATGGAAGTCTATGTTGATGACATGCTAGTCAAGAGTCTAGTAAAGATTGATCATATAACCCATTTGAGGGAAGCTTTTGAGGTCCTGAGGTACCACAAGATGATGTTGAATCCCACGAAGTGTGCCTTCGGAGTAGGATCTGGAAAATTCTTGGGATTGATGGTCTCAAAGAGGGGAATTGAGGCTAACCCCGATAAAATAAAGGCAATCCTGGACATGGAACCCCCAAAAACTGTCAAGGATGTTCAGAAACTCACAGGAAGGGTTGCTGCGCTAGGGCGATTCATCTCCAAGTCAGGAGACAAGTGTTTGTCATTCTTCAAGTCATTAAAGAACATTAAAGACTTTGTATGGAGTGAGGAAAATCAGAAGGCATTTGAAGAGTTAAAGAAGTATATGGGCCAGGCCCCGTTGTTGGCCAAGCCAGTTCTGGGTGAAGTTTTATTCTTGTACTTGGCTGTTTCAGAAAGCGCCTTGAGCGCGGTGTTGGTTAAGGAGGAACTGAAAGTCCAGAAACCCGTATACTATGTCAGCAAAATTTTGCGTGGTGCTGAGTTGAATTATTCAGCCATTGAGAAATTCGCTTTAGCCTTGGTGATGGCTTCAAGAAAGCTGCGTCCTTATTTTCAAGCTCACCAAATTGAAGTGCTAACAAATCAGCCACTGAGAAATATCATTCACAGTCCCAAGGCAAGTGGGAGACTAATTAAGTGGGCAATAGAATTGGGAGAGTTCGATCTCAAGTATAAGCCACGTATGGCCATAAAAGCCCAGGCACTAGCTGACTTCGTGGTGGAATGTACCATACCCAACCAAGAAGTCGGGGGGCAGGAAGATACCACACCTCAAGACAAGGGAGTCGACAATGGGGACAAGGAGAAAGAATATTGGGTTCTCTATTTTGATGGAGCATCAAAAACAAATTCCAGTGGAGCAGGGTTGGTTTTGCAAAGCCCTGATGGATTCTTAATTGAGTATGCCATGAAGCTAGACTTCCCAACCACAAACAATGAGGCAGAGTATGAAGCCCTGATTGCTGGCCTTGGTCTAGCTGGGACACTTAGAGTCAAAAACTTAAAGGTCCGTGGAGACTCGAAGTTGATCATATCCCAGGTAAAGGGAGAATTTGAAGCAAGGGATGATACGATGGCAAAGTATGTTCGCCTAGTAAGGGCTGTGATGACCCAATTTAATGAATGCCATGTTGAACACATTCCAAGGGAAGAAAATGCTAAAGCAGATGCGCTATCAAAGTTTGCTTCATCTGAGATTGAAGAAAGTTCAGGAAGTGTGTACTTCCGTGTTTTGAAGACACGAAGCATAGATGTTAAACTTGTGGCTCCCGTAGGCTTGGGGACGTCATGGATTGATCCCATCAAGGCTCACATTCAGACCGGTTGGTTGCCAAGCGATACAATTGAGGCACGGAAGTTAACTGTTCGAGCACTAAGGTACTCTTTGATAGATGGGATTCTATATAAAAGATCTTTTGTGGTTCCTTACTTGAGGTGTCTCAGGCCCGATGAGGCACGCTTGGCTCTTGAGGAAGTGCATGAAGGCATTTGTGGGCAACACTTGGGGGGCAGGGCCTTGGCTCATAAGATAACTCGTTTAGGCTTCTATTGGCCAGAAATGATGGCTGATGCCAAAGAATATGTAAAGAAGTGTGATCGTTGTCAGAAGCATGCACCAGTCGCCAGACAACCCCCCGAGATGCTAACCTCTATCAACTCGCCTATTCCCTTTGCAATGTGGGGAATGGATATTCTAGGTCCTTTTCCTATGGCCACGGCACAAAGGAAGTTTCTGATTGTAGCCATTGATTATTTCACCAAGTGGATCGAAGCCAAACCTTTGGCCAAAATCACAACTAAGCAAGTTGCACAATTCCTGTGGGAAAATATTATGTGCCGATATGGAATTCCCCGTATCCTCGTCACTGACAATGGAACGCAATTCAACAATGAGGAATTCAAGAAGTATTGTGAAGAAAATGAAATTGAGTTACGATTCACCTCTGTGGCTCACCCGCAAGCCAATGGGCAAGCGGAAGTAGCAAATCGGATAATCCTGGATGGACTAAAGAAGAGGATCGAAAAGTCGAGAAATAATTGGGTAGATGAGATACTTCCCATATTATGGGCTTATAGGACTACCTGTAGAGTCACGACAGATGCAACTCCTTTCATGTTGGCATATGGGGCGGAAGCAGTAGTTCCCGTGGAGATATCACATTCTTCTCCAAGGATTCAGGCTTTTGATGAAAAAGAAAATGAGGAAGGGCAGAAGTTAGCCCTGGATTTAATCGATGAAGTATGAGATAAAGCACACGCAAAGATAGTAGAATATCAGAAAAAGGCTTCATTCTACTACAACCTAAGGGTTAAAGAGAGGTTTTTCAAACAAGGTGACCTAGTCTTGAGAAAAATAGAGGCTTCTGGTGTCGGACAGAAAGGAAAGCTTGCCCCAAATTTGGAAGGGCCGTATAGAGTCAAGAGCGTTCAGGGTAGAGGAACCTACAAGCTGGAGACTATGGATGGTTTTGAAGTCCCGAGAACCTGGCACGCACAAAACCTGAAGGTTTACTACGTGTAAGATGGTCGAAGTACGATTCTCACTCGTCAGGATGGCGAGTAGGTTGAAAAGCACCTTGAAGCTTTGCTTGCTTAGGATTTATATGTTTTAGTTTTATTACGAAATTTATTAAGACTTGTGTAAGGGACGAATCCCAGACAATTTTATGAAATTCATAAGTTCTTCAAAGTATGATTGTGGCCTAACAAATAAAAATCAAATGCATGGATGCAAAGCATAAAAGGTGATAAATGAGATAGATCTGATAGATGTTACAAAAGTTTGATAAATAAAGTCTCGAAAATAAAAAAAGCCACGCAGGGCTGAAAAAGCTCTAAGGAGCTGAGGTGCCCTCGGCGTCCATATCATCGTCTTCTCCGCTCTCGCTAGATGTCTCCGTCGTCTCGGAGGAGGAAGAGCTGTCATCCTCAGCAGGTCTGGAAAAAGACTCGGGAGGAGGAAGAAGTGGATCCTGAGGAACATGATCCGAGACAACTACTCGGGTACGAAACCTCTGTAGCAAAGCCTCATCGTCAGGGCAGATGTAGTCCGCCGGGTTAATATCAGGACAAGCCTCGTTCACGGTCCCAAGGGCCGTGTCCCAGCCAGTCCTAAAAAACTCGGGAAAGACTGAATCATCCCTAATCCTCATGGATTGGGCAAACTCCTCCGAGTCCAGATAATTGTCTATAGCTTTATCCTTCTCCGCCCGAAGTACCACCAGCTCGGCGTTAGACTCTCCGAGTTCTTCCTCCTTGCGCTTGAGCTTCTTCTCCAGGGTAGCATACTTCTTCTGCTGCCTCCTGAGGGCATTATCGGCCTTATCAGAAGCCCGCTTCCATGATTCGGCTTGCCTCACAGCGCCTTGAAAGTAGGCGTTAGACTGAAACAAAACAATTAACAAAGTATAAGGCAAGAAAGTGCTACAAGAACGAGAAATAAGTTTAAAAAAGAGAAGGCATACCGAAGCCAGAGACTGGGCTCCCATGAGCTTAATCCTCTCAAGGTCAGGGGTGGCCACCACATCAGTAAAGTCCTTTGGGGTCACGCTATGGTAGGACCAATCCCAAGCATGCTTCGTGGAACCAACCACGGTATCCCCTCGGCGGAATCCCCAGAGAGGCTGAAAGGCGCCTGTAGCAGCAGCAGCAGGGGCAGCAGCAGTGATAGGAGCATTATGGCCCTCAGCTCCTTCAGTTGAAGCCTCCCCCATAGGCTCCTTGTGCTTTCTCAAGAAGATAGGCTCTGTCGCCTTTCCTCTGGTGTCTAGGCCTGCTAACCGAGCTTTCTTCATCCTAGCTGTTTCCTCGACCAAGGGGACATTGTCCTCGTTAATCTCCTTAGCAGCTGAAACAAAGCAAAGGACAAAATAAGTGATGTTAATAATGCGTGAAATAAAGAAAAATTGAGAAGGGAAGAGAAATACCCTGTTGAGAAACAGAGGATAGTCCCACATGAATCAGGGAAAACTCTTCTAAAAGAGTCCAGCTGGTGGTGGTGCCATCATCCTGAGTGAGCCCATTATAAATGATAGTTTCTTCAGGAGTTAAGTGAATGGATTTGAGGCTACCATCACTGACCTTCCCGAAGGAAGATCGAAAGAGCGTGCCCCAATCGCCATTCTCCCAACGTAACCCGACGAAACTATTCCTCCAATTTGGATTATTATCCGGAATAGAGGCGCTGTTAAAGATATGTTTGCTTTTGGGCCTTTGTTTGACATAAACCCAGCCACAAATATTGGAAGAACTATTGTAACATTGAAAGACTTTCCTAAAAACGGCTACAGAAAGAGGAAAGCCCTCCCTAAGACAACAAACCATAAAACATAGAATATTCCTCCAGGCGTTTGGAGGAAGCTGACACGGGTTAATTTGTAAGTCAGCCAAAAGATGAGGGATAAAAGGATGAAAAGGGAACCTGAGCCCAGCATTAAGGGCGTCGGTGTAGATGAAGAGAGTATCAGGCCTCCAGTGGCAAGTACGGTCACCACCAGAGACTGGAACTAGTCTAAAGGGAGGAGGGACGTTATAACGAGCATTTAGTTTATTGAAATCTATGTTATGCCAAGTATTACAGTGATTAAAGGAGTCGAGATGTGCAGTGGAAGGATATTCATCCCCCCTAGTATTAATCATATCAATTAAAGACATATATGAAGAGCGGATCTCGATATCCTTACCTCGTTTTGAAGCCGAGGCTATCTTGGCCGCCCTCTCGGAACTCTTGTCGGCCATCTAGTAAAGACTGGAAAAGACTTGGGAGGAAGAAGGAGTGGATTTGAGAGAGGAGAAGATTAGAAAGTTGTAGGTGAAGAGAAATGAAATGAGAGGTGTGAAGAATCACACTCTCATCCCACCTATATATAGGAGAAATAAATGGGTAATGGACCTTAAAAAGCCCATTTGGGCCCAAAAGTTGGAAGGTTCTGGAAGTTCCTGGAAAATTCAAGAGAATTCTAGTAAAAAAAAAATCAAAAGAAAAACTTGAGTTTTTTCAAGATTTTGGAAGAATCCAGAAAGATATTAGAAGAGTTTGGAATTTGGGCTTAGAAATGAGGCCCAATTCTAAAAAAAAAAACCTTAAAAAAAATAATAAAGCCCAGCTAAGGGCCCAAGTGTTTAAAAAGCCCAGAAAAGGGCCCAGATATTTAAGGTTAACAGCCCATAACCCAAAATCCAGTCATAATGGGCCAAAAGAATGAAGGCCCAGCTAAGTGAAGGTGGCCCAAAAATAAAGTCCAGGGAGAAATGGATAAAAAGATCAGGAATATGACCCAATTCGACCAGGAATCATGTGGAAATCCTGGTCGAAATACAGGAGGTCGAAATTGCTTCGACCTGGGCAACAAATGAAGGTTAATTCGGTCAAAAAGCAGGACTCCTGACCGAAAGGAACAAAATTTCTGGTCGAAAATTTTCTGGTCGAAAATTGTAAAAAAAAAAAAAAAAAAAAAAAAAAAAAAAAAAAAAGGAGGAAGGGGTGAAAATCCTGGCCGAAATTCGACCAGGATTCCTGATCGAATGAGCCCTGCCCGAATTTGCATCGACCTGGGCAACAAATGAAGGTTAATTCGGTCAAAAAGCAGGACTCCTGACCGAAAGGAACAAAATTCCTAGTCGAAAATTTTCTGCTCGAAAAATTCCTAGTCGAAAATTTTCTGCTCGAAAAATTCCTAGTCGAAAATTTTCTGCTAAAAAAAAAAAAAAAAAAAAAAAAAAAGGGGGGGAAGGGATGAAAATCCTGGCCGAAAATCGACCAGGATTCCTGATCGAATAGACCCTGCTCGAAATTCAGTCGACCAAGGCACACTGAAGGGTAATTCGACCAGGATCCTGGCCGAATGGATTCCTGGTCGAATTTTATATTAAAAAAAAAAAAAAAGAGAAAAGAAAATCTCTGAAAAATTACAGAAAAATAAGGAAATTCCTTAAATATTTTCTGAAAAATTCTCAGAAATAAGGAATAAATCCAGAAAAATTAGGATAAATCCCAGAAATTAAGGGAAAAATCCAGAAAAATTGGATAAATCCCAGAAATTAAGGGAAAAATCCAGAAAATTAGGATAAAACCCAGAAATTAAGGGAAAAATCCAGAAAATTAAGGATAAATCCCAGAAATTAAGGGAAAAATCCAGAAAAATAAGGAAATTCCTTAAATATTTTCTGAAAAATGTTAATATTCTCAGAAATAAGGAATAAATCCAGAAAAATTAGGATAAATCCCAGAAATTAAGGGAAAAATCCAGAAAAATTGGATAAATCCCAGAAATTAAGGGAAAAATCCAGAAAATTAGGATAAATCCCAGAAATTAAGGGAAAAATCCAGAAAAATTGGATAAATCCCAGAAATTAAGGGAAAAATCCAGAAAATTAAGGATAAATCCCAGAAATTAGGGAAAAATCCCAGAAAATTAGGGAAAAATTCCTGGAAATTAAGATAATTTCTGAATAAAAGGAAGATTCGTTGTAAATGTGTAGGTCGCTCCACACTTTACGCAAAAACGAAACCCTATAAGGGAACGAATAGATTTAACTTCTGCGAAACCTAATCAATGTTTCCCAAAAGTTGGGGGGCAAATGATAGGGATAAATAAGTCCTGGTTTTATAATTAATGGGCTGCTAGGCCCAATAAGAAGATGTATGATATTCAGACCAGAAAGGTTAAGCCTGACGGACCAGATCAGGCCTGGTGGAATAAAAAAAAGGCCAAAAAGCCCTGATTATTAATTAATTTCGTAATTAATTAATAAGGGAGAAATCAGATGTTGAAAAGAGTCCCGATGAGGATATAAGTCCTTAGAGATTAGCCTCAAGGGGACCTAAAAGGATAAGGAATCAGCTTCCTACTTCCTAGGACTCCTAAGTCTATCCTAATTCAGAGGCTTATCCACCAAGTCTCCTATACCAAGTCCAATTCAAGGACTCCCACATCTATATAAGGGGTCTCACCCCCACCAACCAAGAACTACGTTTTTTGACTTGATCCTTGGCAATCAGCAAGGTACGTAGGCATCTTGTTAAGGCAGATTGAGTCACGAAACACAAGAGCAGTCAAATCGAGCCTCGAAGCTCACGTTCCTTAGTATTAAATACAGCAATTATATATAGTAGTTTTAATCCATAACACTAGCATAGGTATTATGCAGTTTATAAGTAACCGAATCAACAATGAGATATCAAGATTACGAAACAGGCATGCATATATATATATATATATATATATCAACATGCTCCAATATATCGCAAGACTTGCTAATAACAACCATGCACTTATCTCAAGATAATGCATAAATAAATTTACATCACAACAACAGTATATGGGTAGAAAACTTGCCTGAGCGACTGGGGGTGGAAAAAGGCTTGGGATGAGTCTGGTAACCTATAAACAACATATAAGTTGGAATAAACCACGATCGCTTAAGAAACTAGGCTATAACCATTTAGACCCTGGCGTTCGCTTTTACGCTTAACGATTCACATGAGTCGCTCGAGTACCCTCAGCTCCACCATTTTTATAAAATTAACCGTTTAAGTTTTTAAGGTGAATCTTTCACGATAATCTACCCACTGACTAATTAACCTTACATAATTATTTCGTACTCCAATTAGTCAATTAAAGGCTTTAAACAAGGTTTCAAAGTAAAATGAGGGGTAATGGTTCGTTCGCAAAACACAGTTACTTAAAATGGTCGTTTATCCTAAACCGTACATCGGATCTAAGCGAACCACAGATCAAAATGAAGCATACGACACGATCTAGCTAAATTGGCAAAGTTGCACATTGGTCAGTGAGCTTTCTGTCCCGAACACTAAGTACAAACAGTTAAAAGAAAATGGGCATTACGACGGCTATGTTTACGCAGTTTTCAATTTTTATACTACTCCAACTAATCACCAAACAACCCACAATCACCAACACATCAAAACCTCAACTAAATAATGCTATAAAAGTCCATATTCTCGGAATGTTTCAACCAAAACAATCAAGTAATATTAACTATAAACAAGATCCATTCACCAAATCACTCCAAATTTAAAGCAAACTACTAATAATCATAGCTCATGCCTCTCATTCATAAAACCAATCATCAAACTCACTAATAATCAAAGTAAAGACTAGGGTTTGAAGTTTATACCTTCCTTGGTGTGTGATAAGTTACTAAGAAGCCTTAGGGAGCCTTGATCTAACCTCCTACAAGCTTGATCTTTCCAAAGAATTCAAGATCACAAAGTTAATTTTCAAAAAGTACTATTTATCATCTTTTTCGATGATTTAATAGAAAATAAAGGGAAGGAATTGGAAGCTAAAATTCACAGGATATGTTTATTTAAACATGAGAAAGCTTACATAATTACCTTGGAATTGTTTATGAAGTGAAGCTTGAATCTTGAATTTTTCTCCTTTGTTTTTCATGAAAGGGCCGGGAGTTTTGCGAGGAAAATGAGAGATGAAAATGCTTCTTGTTAACTTGATGAGTTTGTGTGGTGATTTTGTTGTTTGGTTAACCACTAACCATGATTTAACTAAGGTCTAAATACTTGGCTATAATTCATTTCCAGCTAAATATCTTTTAATCATGCTTACGTCATCAAGAACATGTCATCTTACCTCCACTTGTTCACACCTTGTGGTTTGATGACTCACTTGGTGATAATCTCTTGATTAGTGCTTAATTGCTTGGCTAATGGTCACTAATATGTTTTATGGTTCACTTAACTTTTGTTCTCGTTATCCGTTTGAGGGATCATATCCGGATCTCATTATTTGAGCTTCCCTAAACCTTTCCTAATATTTTATATTCCTTTAATAATCCTCTCATATAATTCTTGAATTTAAATCCTTTTAATCATGTTACCTTATACTCAATTCTTTCGGTATCTGGTCGATTTTCGGGAAAAAATCAAAGTGGTCGAATTCAAATTCTTTATATACACTTATTTACTTAATGGAATACTAATACGATCTCAGAATTCCCATATCAGTACTTTTCTATAGTGTGGCATGAAAATTTCCTTAATCGGCATGATTAGCAAACAGTTACTATTCATAAGTGTTATACAAATTTCAAACATTTGGGGTTATGACAATCACCATAATTGATTGTTTGAGAGTAATAGTTTTTGTTGACTGTTATTGGTGTTGGTTGTTGGTACAGTACTTGTTTCTGTACGAGAAGGGCTAATTATAGTAAAAAAATCACAGAGAATTTTGACCGCACTACATATATAACCGCCAAAATTATCCATTTCTGGGCAACAAAAAGTCACCGGATTCAACAAATATCGATCATGTTCACGAGAAAAATGACAACCTCAATAAGAAGCAGTCAATATTGGTTTCGTGTTATTAGGTTAACCAAAAAAATTAAATACTAACTCGATAATAATCGATTCGATCGCTTATTATACCGACCAACTATATCGAATAAATATCAGTCATAATACATTTACGTTAGATATATTTGATAATGCCATGGCTAATATGATTTATGTTTAGTTTTCAGATCTTACTTAACAGGACAAATCAGTACTTAACTGGGAATCAGTACTTATACTGGAAGTCAGGACTTAAGGATATCAGTACTTATATTATCAGGAGATAATCATCAGAAGTTAGATATCAGAACTTAAGTGCTGAAGGACGTTCAGATAAGGACATCAGCTGTTTAAAGGAAAGAAGATCGAGATAAACATAAGAAGAGATATGCATGAAGAAGGAGTTCCGTGAAGAATGGAATACTTGGAAGAAAAGATATCTGATTGATATATTTTAGGAAGCAGAATTATATTCCATATCAATTAGCGATTATCTTGTAACGGTGTAGTAATAAACACAGATATAGGGTTTACACTATAGGTGTTATCATATTCGAGAAGATTATTCATTGTAACCCTAGCATCTCTCGTGATATTTGTTCATCACTGAGAGGTAACAGTTCCATACTGTAACAGAGTTTATTGATTCAATAAAGTTTGTTTTCTGTTACTTAAGTTCTTAAAGTTCGATTTGATTGTACTATACACTGTATTCACCCCCTCTGCAGTGTGTGTGTGACCTAACAATTGGTATCAGAGCCTATATGTTAACATATATACAGTTAAAGATCCAAACACAATCATGTCGGACACAGAAACTCCAACTAAGCCTACCAAAACTGAGGAACCACCAAAGACACAAATTCAGAGTCGGTATGAGACCATCAGAGTTCCCATACTGAGACCATCTGAATATCCCATATGGAAGGTAAGGATGACCATGTTCCTGGAAGCAACAGATCCAGAATACCTTGATAGAATCAAGGAAGGCCCTCACAAACCAACCAAACTCGTTGTTGCAGTTGCAGGTGAAGCAGCAAAGACCGTACCAAAGGAGAAGAGTGATTATACTGCTGAAGACATAGCATCAATTGCTAAGGATGCTAAGGTATGACACTTACTGCATAGTGCCATTGATAATGTAATGTCAAACAGGGTAATCAACTGCAAGATTGCTAAGGAGATATGGGATGCTCTGGAAACAAGGTGTCAGGGAACTGACACAATTAAGAAGAACAGGAAGACAATACTCACTCAAGAGTATGAACACTTTGACTCAAAGACTAATGAGTCATTGAATGATTTATATGATAGATTTGTCAAACTTTTGAATGATTTGTCATTGGTTGATAAAGAGTATGATATTGAAGATTCAAACCTTAAGTTCCTGTTAGCTCTTCCTGAATGCTGGGATTTGAAGGCAACGACAATAAGAGACAACTACAATCTTGATGAAACAACTCTTGACGAAATTTATGGAATGCTCAAGACTCATGAGCTGGAGATGGAACAAAGAAGCAAGAGGAAAGGAGGAAAGTCAAGGACAGTTGCTCTTAAGGCTGAAGAAGAATTCCCCAAAGCAGCTTCCTCAAAGAAAGACAAGGGTAAAGCTCTTTTCATAAAGTCTGATACTGAGTCATCAAGTCCTGAGAGTGATGATGACTCAGATTCTGAAAGCTTGCCTGAGACTGATGCTGATGAGGAGATGATGAAGCTGTGTGCTCTTATGGTGAAAGGAATCACAAAGATTGCATACAGGAAGTTCAGGAAGGGAAAGAAGTTTTCCAGGAAAGGCATAAGTTCTGATAAGAAGAATTTCAGAAGATCTGAAGGCAGAGGAGGAAAGTCTGACAGAGGAGATTACACCAATGTTAAATGCTATAACTGTGGTGAGAAAGGCCACATATCTCCTGACTGCAAGAAGGTAAAGGGTGACAAAGGCAAGGCTCTTGTCACAAAGCAGAAAAGCTGGACAGACACCTCAGACTCTGAAAGTGAGGAAAACTATGCATTGATGGCAAATGCTGATAAAGAAAAAGCTGAGAGCAGTTCTGAAGCTGCTGAAACAAAGGTACCTCAGACTACTTATGCTTTTCATACTGATGATATTAATGAGTTGAGAAGATATCTTAAAACCATGTTTGTTAGTTATAGAGATCAAACCTTAACATGTGAAAGATTAACTTCTGAAAATCTTGCTTTTAAGAAAAGAAATGATTTCTTAGAAAAAGAGTTAGTTATATTCCATCAAACTCAGAAGGATAGTGATGATGCTTTTTATGTTAGGGATGAAGTGCTAAAAATGAATGAATCTCTAAAAACTGAGTTAGAAAAGGAAAGAGAGATAATCAGGACTTGGACTAACTCTAGCAGAACAACTCAAAATTTGCTAAGTAGTGAAAATTGGAAAGAGGGCTTAGGTTATGGAGAGGATAAGAATGATAAAGGAACTGAAGAAATTAAGCCTGTTGTTAAGCAAAAGCCAAAGTTAAAACCTGTTAAGTTTGTTATGGCATTCCATTTATACTTGTAAGGAATATCATAGTTTGTACTATGATTATTATCAATTAAAACCTTCTTTGAAGAAAGTTTCCATTGTTCCTTCTAGTGTAAATTCTGATTCAAAGTCTGACAGTATAAGTTCTGATAAGAAAAATGTTAACATAAACTCTGATGCTAAATCCGCTGTAAATGTTAACAAACTTAATAAGGCCAAGGGATCCAAGCAAATCTGGGTCCTTAAAACTAATCATTAGTGGTCTTTAAGATTGCAGGGCAACAGGAAAAATATCCTAGTTCTGGAAAGTGGATGTTCAGGACATATGACTGGAAATAAGGCCCTGCTATCAGACTTTGTGGAGAAAGCTGGCCCAAGTGTTTCTTATGGAGATGGCAACATTGGAAAAACATTGGGATATGGCAATATCAATCTTGGGAATGTGATCATTAAAGAAGTAGCTCTGGTCTCAGGACTTAAACACAATCTGCTGAGTATAAGTCAAATCTGTGACAGAGGTTATCATGTTGATTTCTTTGAAGAACACTGTGAAATTGTGAGTAAATCTAAAGGAAAAGTTGTTCTGAAAGGATACAGGCGTGGTAACATTTATGAAGCTAAGCTTTCAACAAGTACTGATGGTTCTGCAATCTGTCTGATGAGTAGAGCATCAATTGAAGAAAGCTGGAATTGGCACAAGAAACTCTCTCATTTAAATTTCAACAATATTAATGAACTGGTCAAGAAAGATCTTGTGAGAGGACTGCCAAAGTCAGTATTTGCTCCTGATGGTCTTTGTGATTCTTGTCAGAAGGCCAAACAAAGAAAATCTTCATTCAAGAGCAAAACTGAATCATCAATTCTTGAGCCTTATCATCTACTACATGTTGATCTATTTGGTCCAGTAAATGTCATGTCAATTGCAAAAAAGAAATATGCATTGGTCATAGTGGATGAGTTCACCAGATACACATGGGTGTATTTCTTGCACACAAAAAGTGAAACTGCATCTATCTTGATTGATCATGTTAAACATCTGGATAAATTGGTCAAAGATTCTGTGAAAACCTTAAGGAGTGATAATGGCACTGAGTTCAAGAATTTGATAATGGAAGAGTTCTGCAAAAACCATGGAATTAAGCAGGAATTTTCTGCCCCTGGAACTTCACAGCAAAATGGAGTTGTTGAAAGGAAGAATAGAACTCTCATTGAAGCTGCACGTACAATGCTTGAAGAAGCAAAGCTTCCAACCTATTTCTGGGCTAAAGCTGTGTAGACTGCTTGTTTTACTCAAAATGCAACACTCATTAACAAGCATGGAAAAACACCATATGAGATGGTGAAGAAAAAGAAGCCAAATCTGAAGTACTTTCATGTATTTGGATGCAAGTGTTTTGTTCTCAAGGCTCATCCTGAACAGCTATCCAAGTTTGATCTAAAAGCTGATGAAGGAATCTTTGTTGGATATCCACTTTCCACAAAAGCCTTCAGAGTCTATAATTTGAGAACAAAAGTGGTCATGGAATCTATCAATGTCTCCTTTGATGACAAGAAGATTACGGGTCTTGAAGATTTCATTGATCATGATCAGCTGAGATTTGAAAATGAAGACTCAAATTCTGATACTGAAAATCCTGACAGTCTAAGTCCTGATACTGTAAGCTCTGATGGATTAAACTCTGATGTTATTGAAACTGTGGTGACTACGCCAAAGGAAGATGCACCTATGCAGGGGGAGCATACTCAAGATCTTACCACATCTCAAGAAACATCAGAACATACATCTGGCTCTTCAAGTTCTGATTCGTCAAGTTCTGATAAGCCAAGTTCTGATAGTGCTGAAAATCTAAATTCTGAAGAATCCAACTCAGAGAGCATAGTTTCAGGGGGAGCATCATAAAATGAAAATGAAGACAACATGGAACATGGGGGAGCATCTAGTTCTAGAGAAAACCTTCCATCTGCAAGGAAGTGGACAAAATCACATACACCTGATTTGATAATTGGAAATCCTGATGCAGGTGTCAGAACTAGAACAGGTACTTCAAACGAATGTCTTTACAATTCTTTTCTCTCTCAGACTGAGCCAAAGAAAGTGGAAGAAGCTCTTCAAGATGCTGATTGGGTGCAAGCAATGCAGGAAGAGTTAAATGAATTTGAAAGAAACAAAGTCTGGACCCTAGTGCCAAGACCAAAGAATAGATCTGTTGTTGGTACAAAGTGGGTATTCAGAAACAAAACTGACAGTGATGGCATAATTACAAGGAATAAGGCAAGGCTGGTTGCAAAAGGATATTCTCAATATGAGGGAATTGATTATGATGAAACATTTGCACCAGTTGCTAGGTTAGAAGTCATAAGGATATTTTTGGCTTATGCTGCTCACAAAAAGTTTACTGTCTTTCAAATGGATGTTAAAAGTGCTTTTCTCAATGGAGAATTGGAGGAGGAAGTATATGTTGAACAACCTCCAGGCTTTGTAGACTCCAAACATCCAGATTATGTCTACAGGCTTGATAAAGCACTTTATGGACTTAAGCAAGCTCCTAGAGCATGGTATGAGACTTTAGCTCAGTTTCTTCTGGAAAGTGGATTCAACAGAGGAACAATAGACAAAACACTGTTCTACCTCAACCATGGAAAGGACTTACTTCTGGTCCAGATTTATGTTGATGATATCATTTTTGGGTCTATAAATGATAGACTTTGCAAGAAGTTTGCCAAACTGATGCAGTCAAGGTATCAGATGAGTATGGTGGGGGAACTTAGCTATTTTTTGGGCCTTCAAGTCAAGAAGAATGAAGAAGGCACTTTTATTTGTCAAACTAAGTACACCAGAAACTTGCTGAAGAAATTTGGAATGCAAGATTGTTCAAGTACATCCACTCCCATGGCCACTGTAACAAAACTGGATAAGGATACTGGTAAATCAGTAGATATTACTGATTATAGAGGTATGATTGGCTCTCTACTCTATCTAACTGCTAATAGACCTGATATCATGTATGCTACCTGTCTTTGTGC
This sequence comes from Apium graveolens, assembly GCF_009905375.1. NCBI lineage: Eukaryota > Viridiplantae > Streptophyta > Magnoliopsida > Apiales > Apiaceae > Apium > Apium graveolens. Next base: position 44,179,711 of record NC_133657.1, on the reverse strand, counting down.
AAGATTTCAAGCAGATCCAAGAGAACCTCACTTAACAGCTGTGAAAAGAATTTTCAAGTATCTTAAAGGAACAGCTGATCTGGGATTGTGGTATCCTAGAGAATCAGATTTTAAACTAATAGGTTACTCAGATGCAGATTTTGCAGGTTGCAAAATTGACAGGAAAAGTACAAGTGGAAGCTGCCAATTTCTTGGAGGCAGATTGGTTTCTTGGTTCAGCAAGAAACAAAAGTCAATTTCCACATCAACTGCAGAAGCAGAGTACATTGCTGCAGGAAGCTGTTGTGCACAAATTCTTTGGATGAAGAATCAGTTACTGGATTATGGGTTAACATATTTCAAAATCTCTATTTACTGTGATAATCAAAGTGCTATTGCTATGACAGGTAATCCAGTTCAACACTCTATGACAAAGCACATCAGCATCAGGTACCACTTCATAAGGGAACATGTGGATGAAGGTACAGTGGAATGGCACTTTGTTCCAACAGATCAACAACTAGCAGATATCTTCACAAAACCATTGTGTGAAGCCACTTTTACAAGATTGGTAAATGAAATTGGAATGGTTTCAGGTTTTTTCTCTAAATCTGCCTAGTCTTGTTCTGTTTTATCAGACTTTATGATCAGTATTTACAGAATTTAATCTCTTTATGTATTCTGTGATTAATTGATAAATGTGTTTAAGTACTGACTGTTGTCTGATATATGTTTCTAAACTCTGATAAGTGATATGTCTGTTAAAGTAACTATTCTATTCAATCCTATGAGGATAACTGTGCTAGATGCTGACCTAGTAGTCTTCAATAATCAAATGATCCCATGTAAGAAGTAATTAATTCTGTGGAAATCTATTGACATAAGCAAATTCTGATAATAGAGCTAAGTTGAGTTTACTTTGTTTGTCTTATTACTAAGTCACAAATTAGAATAATGCTACTCATCTGTTAAGTTCTGATACTAGTAAATCTGTTGAATGCACTAAGTGCTGATAAACCTCTCCTATCAAAAAAAAGAGAAAAAGCAAAAGGATCAAAGAATAAAATCAGGTACTCCTTTGAGATCTAGAGTAAAAATGTGGAAGGGACGACCCAAGTGCATTGCTGGTATTAAGTAAATATGCATTAGAAAAGCAAAATATTTTCTTGGTGACTTTTCACACTCTATGATTAATGGAGAAATACTCTGATAATAGCATAAATTCTGATCAGCAGTCGTGACTCACTTACACTGAGAAGCCACTGTAAAATGGAATTCAAAAAGATGCATAAAATTAGCACACAATAGTTGAGGTAGACTCAAGCATGAACTCATTCAACAGTAGGTTACTGAATAATGACAGCTCTTTAGCAAAGTTTTAGTTATGCCTTATTTCTAAGATATACTGAAGTGAATTAGACTTTACTCTTTGTCTGACATTTAGCTTAATGCACACACTACTCACTCCATATGAATGATGAAAATTACTGTGGTGGTCTATGTTGTTTTAGATAAACAGTCATTGTGTCACTTTGCATAAACTCTGAGGACAAGTTCTGATTGCATGTTCTGCTGATTAAGTTCTGCAGAATATAACTCAGAACTTGTATGAGGACTTACTCAGATAGGCATTCCTTTTTCGAGTTAAGAAATTATGTTCTGATGACTGTTAAGTTCTGATATAAGTCTAAGTTCTGATATTAAAGTCTAATTCTTTACTTGACTTATCTATGGATAAAATTTGATAACAGTCTCAGTTCAAACTAGAATATGTTGAAGTGGAAGATTAATAGTCACTATGGTTAGGGTTAATGGTATTCGTACTTGAACAGTCAACTTTTACTTGCTTCTTGTGCGCATTAAACCATGTTTTCTCTTTCTAATGAATGTTTTTCTTTTTCCAAGTCTGGGGAGACGAGGTAGAATTCATTCTACCTGTCAACATTAAATTCCTTTGCGTCTCCTGGCATTCTCTTGCCTATATAAGTAACCACTTCACATCAGCCTTCCCATCAAATCTTTTCTCTCAACATCACCTTACCTTCATACTTTTTCTTTCAAAAACACCATGGTCAGATACAACATGTTTTTGAACTACGAAACTTTCAATATGGAGCTAAGCTGTGCCGATTGGCAGCAGGAATGGCACGTCACTGCCATTCCTGATGAGATATGGGACTCTGTCCAACAGGAGGTACTCACCCACCTCCTGTTCTTCTATATGGACTACCATCGCCATCTGGAGCGATTGGAGGAGGAAAGGCTGGAAGCTCTCCGCCAGTAAGAGCGAATCATTCGACTCGCCATTCTGTTTGTCGAGAGTAGGAAGAAGAAATGATTTATTTTCTTCTTCCTATTTTTCTTCATCATCAGCCTTGCCCTGCTTCTTGAGCTAGGACAAAGGCTATTGACGTTAGGTTTAGCAGCTTAGGGAAATCTTGTACAAGTACTGATGTAATTTCAATTTCATGAATGTATTCACTTGATATATTAATGAAATTTGTTTTTGTTTCAAGATTTTGTCTCTAAGTTATTTTGTAATGCATTGATAAATCCTGATAAAGATTCATATTCTGATGACCATATAAATTCTGTTTTAATTTAAGTTCTGATTTTCCTTTATCAGTACTTACTCATCTGATTTATCTTGGTCATTTTCACTTGATTTTTTTTCAGAATATTAATGATGCATTGAAAAATAATTAAATCAGTGGGAACAGTTTCAATTTTGAATTAAAACTGTTTCACCTTGATTAATGGAATATCTGGGTAAGTGGAATGGTTTTTCCTTGAAAAAAGGCCAGTGGGCAGGCAATGATTACTATTTTCTCGCGCCCAGTAACTATCCGTTATTACTGAGGAACAGGTTCCTTCTTCAGAACCTGTTATTGATGAAGCTGAGAAAGAGACTTCTCAGAAGGATTCTGGAATTGGGGGATCTAGGCTTCTCAAGAGGCATAGAAGAATGACAGTTCCTGAAACTCCCAAGGAATCCAAATCTACAAAGAGATACAAGAAACAGAGGGCAAATAGGCCAGTTTCAGATGATGAAGAGGAAGCAGTTAAGGAAGGGGATCAGGAATCTCTGATCTCACAAGAAAAGGAATTTGCTAAAGTCACTTCTTCTCCATCAACTCCATCTCAGGAAGCTGTTTCTGAAAAGGCCAACACACCATCTGTATCTCCTGTTGATCCAGGCACAAGTGCTGATATTGATGTTCAAAACTTGGTTGTGCCTGAAGTAATTTTCCTAGAAGCTCCAACATCAAATAATCTATCAACAACACCTGTTACTGATGCTGTTCAAACTCCAGAGTTATCTACTACACCTTCTCTGCATCTAAATGCTGATGATCAGAATATAGGTGAGCATCAGGAAATGGCTGATGATCAGACCTTAGAACCAGATCAGCAATTAGAGGATGCTGAAGCCTCCATTGCTACTCACACTGTTGTTTTATCAGAGGATACTGATTCTGTAAGTTCTGATGCTGCAAATGCTGGAGATACTGGTGATGCTACTCCAACTGCAGATGCTGCTGAAGCAGGTCCTTCAGGACATGCTCCTCAACAGACTATTCTTAAGTCTGAACTGGTTAAGAAGTTTGTTACCAGAGAAGCACCAGTGCCTTGGAGTGAAACTCCTGCAGGACATGAGTGGACTAAGGAATGGAACTCAGTTTCCTGTGTTCCAAATGCAATGCATCATGCTGAGCACTTGACTAAAGCTGATGAAATGTTAAATTCTGATGATTTCAAAATCCAGCTTCGAGTCACTGCATTGAGTACTAAACATCTACAAGGTCTTCATTCAACTACTCATGCAGAGCTACACAAGATTCAGGAAGAATTTATTAAGCAAGGAGAAGTTTGGAAACTTGACAAGAAAAGGTTCTTCCAACCTACCTTTGACAGGATTGCTGATATTGAGAAGACTCAAGAAAAACAACAAGCTCAGATTAATGATATTTTGACAAATCAAGCTTCTCAGCAATCTCAACTTACTCAAATCCAATCCTCAGTGGAATTGCTTATCTCTCTCCTATTACCTGCTGATGCCAAAAAGGGGGAGAAAGTAATTAAGTCCAAATGCAAGACTGATAAGACACTGAAAGGGAAGGATGATGGAAAAGATGATCAAGGAAGCTCTGGAATGGGTAGAGGTCAAAGTCAAGGTAGAGGATTCACATCAAGAAAAGCTGAAATCACAAGTCACAGGACAGGTTCTGATACTGGGAAAAGAATAAGTTCTGCTACTGGTAAAAGGATAAGTTCTGATGAACTTTTAGATCTTGATGAGGAAATGTCAAGACAGTTATTTCTTCAGGCTAATCCAGGAATGGACTTGGAGAGTTTAATGGAAGAAGAAGCCAGGCTTAAATCAGAGAAATTCACATCTAAATCTGAAGCTTCTGGTAAAAAGCCACTTCCAAAACTCAAAGGCATTGTGATCAAAGAAAGGACACATTCTGAAGCAACATTGGCTAGATCACAACCACAGATAGATCCAAGATCCAAGGGTAAAGAAAAGGTTGGTGAACCTATCAAGGTTTATGTGCCTCCTGAGGATGAAGAAATTACTGATGAAAAGGATGAACTTGCTCTGACTTCAAGAAAAGTTCTTAAAACAACCTCTGACATGGCTCAAGTTGTTCAGAGTCAAGATAAAGTAAGTTCTGATATTTCAAAGAAGCAAGTAACCTCTGACACAGCTCAAGTTAACTTGATATCAGAAGTTAGACCAAAGACACTCCTACCAGGATTCACTAAAGCAAAACAGACTCAACCTTTGAAGACTACTGCAAGTGGTTTTGAAGCAAGAGTAGTTACTGGAAAGGAAGCAAGAGATAAAACTGGATTGGGAAGTGCTGATGAAAGAAGAATAAAGAACACTACCAATGATCCAACTTCCTTGAGTGAACCAGGTATTAGAGCAACTCCTGAGAGATTGAATCAACTAGAATTCGTACAAATGGTTTACCATACCTACTTGAAAGAACACATCTTGTTGTACTTCATGACAGATGGTAAGGTTTATCATATAAGGCAAAATGCCATTCCATTGAAGTATTTTGAAGAACTGGAGCATGTACTATTCTTACTTCAAGTGGATGACAGATTGACAGGAACTGCTGCAAACTATTTGAAGGATCAGATTCAGAGACAGAAAAGGCTTTATTTTGTTAAGTCTGACTGCACATATGTTCCAAAGTACAGAGATCACAAGGATGATATAGTTGAAATGAAGCCCAACACTGCTAAAATTATAACTACCTTTCTAGGTTACAGGGCTGTGGAATTCAATCTTGAGTCCGATAAAGCTTATTTGATCAGACTGGATCACGATATAAGAAAAGCAAAGATTAATGATCTCAGGGCTGTAATCTTTCAAATTGGTGAAGATACTGCAGAGCTTAAAGATGCCGAAAGGAGAATGATTGATGAACTTAGATATGCTGAGAGATGTTTGTTGAAGAACTATCTCAAAACAACTCCTGACATCAGAGAGATCAGAAGATGAAGCCAAGTCAAAGATCTACAACTGCTTAAATTCTGATATTTGTACAGACTGAAGTTGTTATCAGAAGTTAAATATTGGTAAAGCTTTAAGGACTGTAAGTTGTAGTTATCTAGTCTAATTCTCATGCATTTGTACTTAATGTTTTTGACATCATCAAATATCTGTTAAACTTGTATATTATGCTAATTTACAAGTTGGGGGAGATTGTTAGATATATTTGATAATGCCATGGCTAATATGATTTATGTTTAGTTTTCTGATCTTACTTAACAGGACAAATCAGTACTTAACTGGGAATCAGTACCTATACTGGAAGTCAGGACTTAAGGATATCAGTACTTATATTATCAGGAGATAATCATCAGAAGTTAGATATCAGAACTTAAGTGCTGAAGGACGTTCAGATAAGGACAGCAGCTGTTTAAAAGAAAGAAGATCGAGATAAACATAAGAAGAGATATGCATGAAGACGGAGTTCCGTGAAGAATGGAATACTTGGAAGAAAAGATATCTGATTGATATATTTTAGGAAGCAGAATTATATTCCATATCAATTTGCGATTATCTTGTAACTGTGTAGTATATAAACACAGACATAGGGTTTACACTATAGGTGTTATCATATTCGAGAAGATTATTCATTATAACCCTAGCAGCTCTGGTGATATTTGTTCATCACTGAGAGGTAACAGTTCCATGCTGTAACAGAGTTTATTATTTCAATAAAGTTTGTTTTCTGTTACTTAAGATATTAAAGTTCGATTTGATTGTATTTTACACTGTATTCACCCCCTCTACAGTGTGTGTGACCTAACAATTTAAATGACAGAGAAGAGGTCGTAAAAGTCAATCGGGATTTACCTACTTAATTGACGTGTAGGGCACGTGCTTGTGGGTTTCACTATCATGGGGCACTTACACATTGCTAGGTGGCCCGCGACACGTGATATAGGTTGTTGTGCATATATTGTGTACTTCATGATTTCATAAACAAAACATCTAAGTAGATTTTACTTAGTGAAATTATGTAGCACTCGACGGATAAGAATTATAGTCCTGACGGATAACTCATTATAGTCCCGACGGATGATTAACTTATTATGCATCGAGTGAGTAGCTTATGTAATAATAAGTTTGTAACACAGTTATGTATGCACCTTTGTATAGAATCTGTAGTAGCATATAAGTCATGTTGACTTTAACTAGATATGCAGAATAGGTTTATTAATTGTACATAATTGATGTCTTGTAATTCTGCATAAGTGATATAGAGTCAAGTGCCAAAATAGCTACCGACGGATGATTAACAAAGCCTTTGACGGATGATAAAATGACTATCAACGGATGTTTAATATAGCAGTCGACGGATGATCAATTAAATCATCAACGGATATTCTGAAAGTCGACGGATGATCATATGAAGAATTCAAACAACAATTGAACAGTGAAAGCTGACACACAGCCGTCAAGATGTATACAAACACACTGTGGAAGCCCATTAACTGGGTAATAGAGGACGAAAAGCAGCAAAGCTTAAGACTGCTAGATTTTATATTTGTTCAGTCTTTTTGACTTTGGAATCTTGGTATTATATAAACCAAGAGAGTAGCAAATAGAAAAATAACTGAGATAGCTGAAAATACATAAACAGAGAAATCTTTGTAAGCAGAACCTTTAGCATTTCCTGTATTCTCAGTAGTTCCATTTGTAAGCAGCTGTGAGCATTTCTGCACACAGAGTCCTCTCGATATATTATATATATCTCTGGTGGAATTGTTTAAATCCATCAGAAAGTTTTTAAAGACTCTTGTTTTTAATTACTTATGTTTTGATTCAATTAAGTTTTCATTCCACATTGTGCTAATCAAATCATATATATCTATAATCGAGTTGAACATTTTTATTTCAAGAAAAAGGTTCAAGAATTCCATTCAACCCCTTTCTGTAATTCTTGCTATATTGTTAAGGGACTAACAATTGGTATCAGAGCAAGCTCTTAATCTACCAAGAGTTTAAAGATCAAAACAATTCAGCAAGATGAACAAGAAAGATGTCGGAGTCAAGATTCCTTTTCTTGATAAAGATAATTACCATCATTGGAAGGTAAAGATGCATCTTCATATGCTTTCTCAAGATGATGCCTATGTGGACTGCATAGAAAGAGGCCCTCATGTTCCAATGAGAGCTGCAACAGGAAATGAGCCATCTGTTCCAAAGCCAAGGCATGAATGGTCTGATCCTGACATTGAACAAGTCAGGAAAGATAAAACGGCCATGAACATTCTGTTCAATGGTGTTGATGCAGATATGTTTGATAACATCATCAACTACAAAACTGCCAAGGAAGTTTGGGACACAATACAGATAATTTGTGATGGCAGTGAGCAAGTAAGAGAAAATAAAATACAGCTCCTGATTCAGCAATATGAGCATTTTCACAATGAAGAAAGTGAGTCACTCACTGACATTTTTAGTAGATTCCAAAAACTACTAAATGCTCTTAAGTTGCATGGAAGAGTCTATCAGACTAAAGACTCCAATCTGAAATTTCTCAGATCTCTTCCAAAGGAATGGAAACCAATGACAGTCTCATTGAGAAACTCAAAAGATTATAAGGAGTTTACTTTGGAGAGACTGTATGGCATTCTTAAGACCTATGAGCTTGAGATAGAGTAGGATGAAAGAATGGAGAGAGGAAAGAAGAAAGGAGGATCCATTGCACTAGTTGCTGATCTGGAAAAGGAGAAGGAAGTGAAGATGGAAGCTGTAGAATCAACTTCAAAGGTCTGTGAGAATAAGGGTAAGGGGCTAGCTGATAGTGAAGATTCATTGAGCCAAGATGACATGGAGGACATTGATGAGCACCTAGCATTTCTTTCAAGAAGATTTGCCAAGCTCAAGTTCAAGAAGAACTTTGGAGCAGCCAAGCCAAATAGAAACATGGTGGATAAGTCAAAATTCAAATGTTTCAAATGTGGCTTGGCAGGGCATTTTGCAAATGAGTGTAGAAAGTCAGATTCTAGTAAGAAAAGGTTTGAGTCTATGGATTATAAGCAAAAATACTTTGATCTACTCAAATAAAAGGAAAGGGATTTCATTACACAAGAGAATGACTGGGCAGCAGATGGTTTGGATGAAGATGAAGATGTCAGCTATGTCAATCTAGCCCTGATGGCCAAGTCTGATGAAATATAGACAAGTTCCTCAAGCAATCAGGTAATCACTACAAACCTTGCACATTTATCTAAAGCTGAGTCTAATGATGCCATAAATGACATGTCTACAGAATTGTATCATTTGCGTGTTACACTTAAGTCTCTCACTAAAGAAAATGCTAAAATCAAAGAAAACAACTTGTTTTTAAGTGAGAGGAATAATGTGCTTGAGTCTCAGTTTGTTGAGTTTGAGAAACTAAAAATTGAGTGTAAGATTGCCAAGGAGGAATTAACTGAGTCCTTGAAAAAGGAAGAAATTTTGAAGAAGCAGCTCGAGCGTGAACAAGAGGTGATTAAAGGATGGAAAACATCTAGGGATGTTCATGCTCAAATCACCAAAGTTCAAGAAATTGAGTCTTTTTGTGATGAAGCCTGGAAAAAGAATAAAGAGAAACTAGAGCCTATTTTGGTAGATGGGTTGTTGACAGATGTAGACTCGACGGATGATGAGGACTATCCGTCGGATAACAAAAAGTGTTATCCGTCGAATGATAAAAATCCTCATCCGTCGGCTGTAAGCAAACCCATTAGCAAAGCCAAATTAATCAAGCTAAATGATAAGTATGGGTCTGTTTCCAAGAACTTTGTTTCGGGAGAGTCAAGTCAAGCTAAGAAAGGGAAAAAGGCAAATGTTGGTCACATGACTGTCAAACAGTTAAGTGACAGACTTGAGAAAATAGAGGTAAAGACAGATACTAAAAAGAAAAACAATAGGAATGGTAAAGTAGCGATTAATAAACACAATAACTACACACCTGATAAATATGCCCCTAGAAAAATATGTGTCAAGTGTGGTAGTATAAATCATTTGTCTGTTAATTGCAAATCTGCCATGCCTACTCCCATGTCTGTTCAGCCTCAATTTCCTAACATGAATGCCATGCCTCCCATGCCTGTCAATGCTATGCCTACACAGAACATGAATGCATAGTTTGCTAATATGTCATTTGCACCTAATCCATATTATACTTCATACAACATGCCTCAAATGCCATTTAGCATGCCTTACTGGAATAACATGTTTGCACCAAGCATGTCATTTCCTGTTAGCCATAATATGCATGATAATTCTGTTGCATTAAATGGTTTCAAAGGCCCAACCCAAATGACTAAGGAAGAATCTGAAATTCCTAAGTCAAATGAGATAAAACCTAAGAAACAGAAGAAGAAAGCTAACAAGGCACGACCCAAGGAAACTTGGGTACCAAAATCAACTTGGTTTGATTTTGATGTGTGTAGGGAAACAAAAAGAATCTTTGGTACTTGGATAGTGGCTGTTCAAGACACATGACTGGTGATTCTACCCTCCTCACAGAGTTTAAGGAGAGAGCTGGCCCAAACATTACTTTTGGAGATGACAGCAAAGGTTATACTGTGGGATATGGCTTGATTTCAAAGGACAATGTCATCATTGAAGAGGTTGCCTTAGTGGATGGTCTCAAACACAATCTGTTGAGTATCAGCCAGCTTTGTGACAAAGGCAACTCAGTAACCTTCAACAAAGAAGCCTGTGTTGTGACTAACAATCAAAATAACAAAGTGGTTCTCACTGGTGTGAGAAGAGGAAATGTGTACCTAGCTGACTTCAACTTAACCAAAGCAGAATCTTTGACTTGTCTTCTCAGCAAAGCAAGTCAAGATGAAAGTTGGCTATGGCACAAGAATCTATCCCATTTAAACTTCAAGACCATGAATGAGCTGGTAAAGAAAGAACTAGTAAGAGGCATTCCTCTAGTGGAGTTTACAAAGGATGGACTGTGTGATGCCTGCCAAAAAGGGAAGCAAATCAAAGCATCATTCAGGAAGAAACTTGATTCAGCAATTGAAGAGCCTCTGCAACTGCTTCACATGGATTTGTTTGGACCAGTCAATGTATTGTCAGTTTCAAAGAAAAGATTTTGCCTAGTAATTGTAGATGATTTTTCAAAGTTCTCTTGGACATATTTCCTAAAGTCTAAAGATGAGGCTAGTGAAATCATCATCAATCACATAAGGCAAGTTAACAATCATCCTGATTTCAAAGTTAGAAGAATCAGGAGTGACAATGGAACTGAGTTCAAGAACTATGTCATGAGAGCATTTTGTCAGGAAAATGGGATCTTGCATGAGTTTTCAGCAGCAAGGACTCCACAACATAATGGAGTAGTGGAAAGAAAGAACAGATCTCTTATTGAAGCTGCAAGGACAATGCTTGAAGAATCAAAATTACCAACATATTTCTGGGCTGAAGCTGTAAACACTGCATGCTACACTCAGAACATCTCTCTGATTAATCAAGCAAGATGCATGACTCCTTATCAATTGTTCAAGAATAAGAAGCCAACTCTAAACTTTCTTCATGTCTTTGGCTGTAAATGCTATATTCTGAGAAATCAAACTGATCAAAATGGGAAATTTGATGCTAAAGCAGATTAAGGAATTTTTGTTGGATATGCTGTTGGTAAAGCATATAGAGTCTACAATCTAAGAACCAACATTGTTGTGGAATCTATACATGTTGTGTTTGATGATAAAAAGATTGAAGGACTGAGAGATGAAGATTACCATGAGAGTCTCAAATTCGACAATGTTGAGATGGTCAGTGATGGAAGTGATGATGAAAGTGATCAAGAAACAGTGTCTAAGGATAATGCAGACAAATCTACCACCAATGAAGCACAAAACTCAACATCCGTCGAGTTACAAAATGCTTCATCCGTCGGAAGGCAATCTGTGTTATCCGTCGGTAGACATCCTGCCTCATCCGTCGGTACTCAAAATTCACCATCCGTCGGGTTATCAAAAGAAGCAGGAAGTCAAGGCAGATCACCCATAGAAAGTACCCCTTTCTCAAATCAAAGATCCACAAACTCAGGGGGAGTTTCTAGCAATCAAAACTCAATCACACATCAAGACAACATTGAGGTCTCTTCATCTAGAGCTAATCTACCTCAACTAAGGAAATGGACAAAAGATCACCCCTTTGAACTGATTATTGGTGATGTTTCTTCTAGAGTTCAAACCAGGAGAGCAACTCAAGAAGAATGTCTATACAGCAGCTTTCTGTCAAAGGAAGAACCAAAGAAGGTAGAAGAAGCCTTGTTAGATCCTGATTGGATTTTAGCTATGCAGGAGGAGCTAAACCAATTTGAAAGGAATAAAGTATGGAAGCTGGTACCCAAGCCTAAAGGAAAGAATCCAATAGACACCAAATGGGTATTCAGAAATAAGATGGATGAAAATGGCATAGTAGTAAGGAACAAAGCCAGATTGGTTGCTAAAGGCTATTGCCAACAAGAAGGAATAGATTTTGATGAAACATTTGCTCATGTTGCAAGACTTGAAGCCATCAGAATCTTCTTAGCCTATGCACCACATGCCAATTCAAGGTCTATCAAATGGATGTCAAAAGTGCCTTTCTAAATGGAGATTTGGAGGAAGAAGTGTATGTTAGTCAACCTCCTGGCTTTGAAGATCCAAATTTTCTAGAGTATGTCTATTATCTACTGAAAGCACTTTATGGACTGAAGCAAGCACCTAGAGCCGGGTATGCCACTTTATCAAAGTTCCTTTTGGAAAATCACTTCACAAGAGGTACTGTAGATAAAACTTTATTTTTCAGAAATGTTAATGGCTCTAGCATACTTGTTCAAATTTATGTAGATGATATTATCTTTGGCTCTACAGATGAGAAACTTTGTAAAAAGTTTGTCAAACTGATGCAAAGTAAGTATGAAATGAGCATGATGGGAGAACTAACTTACTTTCTTGGTTTACAAGTTAAGCAAGTTAGTGATGGAATATTCATTAGTCAAACTAAATATATTTTTGATCTTTTAAAGAAGTTTGATCTAATGGATTGCACATCTGTAAAAACTCTCATGGCCACTGCAACTAAACTTGAACTAAACACTACTGAAAAGTCTGTGGATATTTCAAGCTATAGAGGCATGGCTGGCTCACTTCTGTACTTAACAGCTAGTAGGCCAGATATAATGTTTGCTACATGTTTATGTGCTAGATTTCAGGCTGATCCTAGGGAGTCTCACTTGATAGCTATTAAGAGAATTTTCAGATATCTCAAGGGAACACCAAAACTTGGCATTTGGTATCCTGGAGATTTTGGTTTTGATCTAACTAGTTATTCATATGCAGATTATGCAGGTTGCAGAATTGACAGAAAAAGCACAACAGGAACTTGTCAATTTCTAGGAAACAAGTTTGTGTCCTGGTTCAGTAAAAAGCAAAATTCAGTTTCTACTTCTACAGCTGAAGCTGAATATGTTGCCGCTGGCAGTTGCTGTGCACAGATTTTATGGATGAAAAATCAATTGCTAGACTATAGTTTGCAAGTTGAGAGGATTCCTATTTTCTGTGATAACACAAGTGCAATTGCCATCACTGAAAATCCAGTGCAACATTCAAGGACAAAGCACATAGACATCAAGTACCATTTCATAAGGGAACATGTAATGAATGGTACTGTAGAGTTACATTTTGTTCCAAGTGAGAAGTAACTTGCAGATATATTTACCAAGCCACTGGATGAATCCACCTTTTCTAGGTTGGTAAGTGAGTTAGGTATGCTTAATTACTCTTGAATCTAACTGAGTTATTTTGCAAGTTGATATGTAGCCAGAAATCTAACTAATTTTTAATCATGAGTGAAATTTTGGCTAAGTCAAAATTTGCATCTCAACGGATGACCATTATCCATCGAGTTGAGTCATCCGTCGATGTACTATGTGCAAATAAAAATCAATTACTTTTCTGGAATCTTTTAAAACTCGACGGATAACAGTTTAATCTCATCCGTCGAAGTGTCTAAATCTTAACCGTTAATTTCCTGAACATTATCCATCGAGTATACTTACAGTTTGTAAGCATTACATGACAGATAATGGGTGGAATTTTTACAGTTTTTTTTAAACGGCTAATTTAGGCAATTTCTATTGGGTAATTTACTTTTCTTTATTATTTTCATCCATTGTTTTTGAGATAGTATAAAAGCTTATATCATTCCAATTATTTTCTTTTATCATTCTCAAATTCAACTGCTTTTATTTTATTCTCTCTCAAGCAAATATCCTCTTTCTCTTCAAAGCTTTCATTCTCTAACAATGGCACCTGTAGTAAAGATCATGTCTCAGACTGGGTTCATTTATGAGAAGAACAACTTCACTGCTTTGGTCAATAAGGGTATTCAGCAATCAGAAGACTATCACAAGATGATGGACTTCGTGAAGAACTGCAAGTTAAGTTATGCCATGCTTGAATCACCCACAATTTACTGTGAAGTTGTTGAAGAGATGTGGACCACTGCAATCTACAACTCTACTGAAAAAACCATCACTCTAACTATCAAAGGTAATGAGTTCAGTATCAATAGTGATGTGATAAAAGCATGTTTCAAAATTCCTGATGATAATGTAACTTCACCACACACTGACACTGATATTTTCAATATGCTTAATTCCATGCATTATGCACTTCCTACTACTAAGTTAAGTGAGATTAGAAGATTAGGTCTTAGGAAGGAATGGAGTTTCATGTGTGATGTTGTGACTAAAGTTTTCTCTGGAAAAGTCAGTAATTTTGATTCTGTGAACATTTCCATGCTTAACATGCTATACATGCTAATTACAGATAAATTTTACAACTTCAGTGATCTTGTCTTGTATGAGTTAGGCTTTAAACTAGGTGAGTTAGCCAAAAGGGGAAAGAATGTATATTATGCTAGATTTTTCATGATATTGGCTAACCATCTTTGTCAAGAGATTGTACTTGAGAACTCAAACAACAAAATAGCTTGTTGGGTTCAAGAGAGAAGAACCATTACAGATTTGAACAGAGCCACCCATCATAGGGATGTGCCAATATTCTACTTTCCTGTAATGCAGACACCTCAGATAAGTGAGATAAGTTCATCCATACCCTCAACTATTCCAATCACCTCAATTTCTTTAAGTTCAGAAGTAGCTATGGAAACTGTGACAATGACCAAACAGTTGCCTACCAAAGCTGCCAAATCAACTACAATTTCTAAATCCAAGTCAAAGAGAACCCCCTCTGGTTTCTCTCAAAAGGTACCAGTTGAAAAATCTACCAAAGCCAAAAAGGGGAGTGTAAAGGAGGGTCAGTTAGGTGAGGGAAGGGGTGAATATCAAAGAAACCCCAAGGATAAGGTTGGAGAGTTGAGTGAATCCCAGCCTAGCCACACTGCAGTTTCTCAACAAACTGCAGTGCTTAAAAAGGACAAAAGCTCACTTCTAGCTGCATCCTCCCAAAAGGATGTGGCTATTGAACAAAGCTCTCAGCCAAGAGCACAGGCCAAAAGGGTTAGGGACACAAGCTCACCCCAAACTTACGCAAAAAAGAAGAAATCCAAAACAACTGGGGATGCACAGGGCACACACACAGTGCAAACTGGTGCTAAAGACACAGTCCCTGCACTTTCTCAAATTCAGATTGATGTGGCTCCAATAAATGTGGAGTCACAGCCAAAATCTCTAATAATAGAAGCCTCTGAAACACCATACTCACCAACAAACTCTCTGGAAGTGGATATGATAAACACTTCAATTCCTGATTCCCCTTCTTTAACTCTGTTGGGGAAGCCAAAATCTAGTGCAAGTGAGCATCATCTTTTAGATGATTTGTTGGCTCACTTGCCAATTCTTTCAGATACTACTGTGACATCTGTGCCTCAAATAACTTCAATCAACATAGAGTCAACAATAGTTTCTCTTCCCACCTCATTCATTTCTACTCTCTCGATGGATATTGCTCATCCATCGAGTAGTGATTGTATCCCGACGGATAAGCTTAACAGTGGTTATCCGTCGGATAGCTTTACCACTCATCCGATGGATATCACTTATCCATCGAGTGTCTCTGCACAACTTCAAACTTTAATTATTTCTAGTACAGAAGATTTAGTGGTAATACAGTCACTCTTAGGACTGAGAGAGGAGAGTGGTTTGAGTGAGAGGCTGGGTTGCTCCCAGGCAAAAGGAGAGGAAAATAGTGAATCTCAGCAATCCATTTATTCAGGATTGGCAAAAGTGAGTGAGAGGAGTCCCATCTTAGTAGGTGAAGGTGAGGGTGTGAGGGTGGGGAGCCAGGGTGAGACCTTGATGTAACAAAAGAGAGATTATGAGAGAAAGGCATATACAGGAGAAATAAGGATGGATCCAGCCATTGCTAGTGAGTCAATGATTGTGGATGATGCTGAAAAGGGAAGACAATTTCAGCAACATTACAAAGCTGAAATTGATAACATTTCCTTGGATGCTGACACTTTTACTCATCCTGTGTCAGCCTATCAATTATTGGCTGCTCAGGGCAATGTGGAGGCAGAACAGACTTTGAATTTAGTACACACCTCAGAATCTCTTCAAAGAGATAAAGCTGCTGTCAATAAGATGCCTTCTCAAGCTGGTGAGCCATCTGAAGAATTTGGAGTAAATTCTAATGATGATGACTCTGTTTCTTTGGATGGAAGCATGAACTTAGGGGGAGATGAAGGCCCAAGTTTTGTTTTAAATTTACCTGAATGAGCATGGACAAAGGAATTTACACCAGGACAATTTGATGTGTCTTTGGTCAAGCAAATGGTGGCTATTCAAAAGACCCTTCAGGAAACTTCAGATGCTGGTACCAAGGCTATTCTTCAAGCTCACCTAGACTCTCTACATCTCATAAAGATCCAGCACTTAAGACATAATATGAGTGTGGATGAACTAAAAAGAGATATAGCTGACTTGAAGACATACAATTCTGAGAAGCTGGATTCAGTAATGCCATATGGTACCATGCAAGATCTACTACTGAGATTAAGGAGAGAATCAGATTCTAAAAAGAAGCTAGCCAAGCTGGAAAATAGAGTTCAAGTTATTGAGAATTCAGTGGATATCCTTCTTCAAAATCAACAGACTCAGACAAATCTTCTCATGCAACTGGCTAAAGCAGAAGGCCTAACTCCTCAACTGGATGATAACAAAAAGGGGGAGAGAGAATCAAGTAAGGGGGAGAAAGGACCAACTGAGGGGGAGAAACTTCAAGTACAAATCAGCAAAGTAATTGTACCTTCAATTACAATCTCCAAGCCAACAGTTGCAGATGGTATAGATCTAATTAAAGCAGCAGTAGCAAATTTGAAAGTTGCTGAAAAAGGAAAGTTGAGTTTGATCAACTGGAATAAGATTGATGAGGAGATACACAAAAAGTTTGAACTAGTCAAGAAGCCAGTTCAGTCAGCCATCCATCACTCTCATGTCAAGCCAATCAGTGTGAATGAGATGGGCATAAACTATCTGGAAAAAGGACAATCTTCCTGCATCAAGTCTACAAAGGCTGAAACAATTCTTAAACCAAGGGCAAATTATCCAAAATCATCTTGGAAGAACCCTATGAACACTGTGTATGAGACACCTAAGCCTGATGAAAAGAAGCTTCTGTCAAGATCTATTGTCTTCTATAAAGATCCAGCTGATTCAGCTTCAAAAAGGAGAATTGCTAAGATATTTAGAAATGGAAAGGAAATTTGTGTGCTGGCTGGACATCCACAGTTTGCTCAAGCAAAGAAAGAAGAAAAAGCTAGATTAAAGCAGGAAAAGAGGCAAGTTGCTCTAGATGCAAAGAAGTCTAAACAAAAGAAAGAACAGATTGCTATCTTGGCCAAGCTACAGGCTGTGAATTCTTCTCAACAAATTCCCTCTCAAACATCTGAAGCTGCTGAATCAAAGAAGAAGATTGAAGAATAGAAGAAATCCCCAAGGAAGAAAGAATTGGCTAGAAGAACAAAAAGGAAACTGGATGTTGTTGACAAGGAATTAGAAGATCAATTTCCTAAGGAATCCATACCAATAGAACTCAAGCATCAAAGCCCTCTATGGTATTTGAAGACATAAGGGTGGTGGATCCCTACAGGAACATACATGGTGAACCTATTGTGCCAAAGGATGAGCCAATAGAGTGGGATAACATACCAATTCCTGACTTCAACTTACCAATCCTTAGCAAGCCAAAAAGGACAAAGTCAAGGGCAGTCAAGAAAGTGAAGCTGTCACCTCTTAAATCCAAGTCAGTAGTTAAAGCTCAACCCAAGGTCAACAGGGGAGACTACTTGTACTTGTGTGACATCAAAGAATTTTCAGATCTAAACCTTTATCTGGATGAACTGGATGAAGTAAGGGCAATTGATGCATACAGAAACGTTCCTGAAAGGTTGGTGTTTAAGTACAAAGGAGGAAGGGAGATTTAGTGGCCACTTGACAGGATTCTTTAAGAAAGCCAAGCTGTGCTGATTAAAGTCTATTCATCCTTCAAGAAAAACTTTGGGTTCAATGTAACTGCAAGAAGAATAGTATTGAAGAAGATTGAAGAGCTGAGGAGTGTTAGAGCTAAAGATGCACTCCCAAAGATTCTAATCATCCCATACACAGGGAGAAGAGTGCATCTAAGGCCCTACTGGCTGATGGAATTCATGGATGACATGGGTGTGAGAAGATTCTTCAGATTAGAAGACCAACTGAGTATCTCTAGCAATGAGACTCTCTTGGAAATGAAAGAAAAGCTAGATCTCTCAGAATCTGATGAACTAGAATTCCACAGGCAGCTCCAGAATCAAATTGAAGAAAATAACAGAAAGCTTGGAAGAAGATCTAGACCTTCAAGGAACTAGAAAAATCTGCTCAGGCTAGAGGAGCATCTTGAATTGACTGTGAGCCAAACCTTGCACATTTTAATTAATTGAAGCACTTTCAGTTTATCTACTTATCTTTAAAGATATATGTTCAGGATGTTTTGTTATCATCAAGTATCTCTTAATTTATGGCTACAATTCCAGTAGACATAAATTGGGGGAGATTGTTGTGCATATGTTGTGTACTTGATGATTTCATAAACAAAACATCTAAGTAGATTTTACTTAGTGAAATTATGTAGCACTCGACGGATAAGAATTATAGTCCCGATGGATAACTCATTATAGTCCCGACGGATGATTAACTTATTATCCATCGAGTGAGTAGCTTATGTAATAATAAGTTTGTAGCACAGTTATGTATGCACCTTTGTATAGAATCTATAGTAGCATATAAGTCATGTTGACTTTAACTAGATATGCATAATAGGTTGAGTAATTGTACATAATTGATGTCTTGTAATTCTGCATAAGTGATATAGAGTCAAGTTCCAAAATAGCTACTGACGGATGATTAACAAAGCCTTCGACGGATGATCAGATGACTATCAACGGATGTTTAATATAGCAGTCGATGGATGATCAATTAAATCATCAACGGATATTTTGAAAGTCGACGGATGATCATATGAAGAATTCAAACAGCAGTTGAGCAGTGAAAGCTGACACACAGCCGTCGAGATGTTTACAAACACACTGTGGAAGCCCATTAACTGGGTAATAGAGGACGAAAATCAGCAAAGCTTAAGACTGTTAGATTTTATATTTGTTCAGTCTTTTTGACTTTGTAATCTTGGTATTATATAAACCAAGAGAGTAGCAAATAGAAAAATAACTGAGATAGCTGAAAAACACATAAACAGAGAAATCTTTGTAAGCAGAACCTTTAGCATTTCCTGTATTCTCAGTAGTTCCATTTGTAAGCAGCTGTGAGCATTTCTGCACACAGAGTCCTCTCGATATATTATATATATCTCTGGTGGAATTGTTTAAATCCACCAGAAAGTTTTTAAAGACTCTTGTTTTTAATTACTTATGTTTTGATTCAATTAAGTTTTCATTCCGCATTGTGCTAATCAAAACAAATATATCTATAATCGAGTTGAACATTTTTATTTCAAGAAAAAGGTTCAAGAATTCCATTCAACCCCCTTTCTGTAATTCTTGCTATATTGTTAAGGGACTAACATAGGTCCCAACATAACCAACAAAAAATTTCAACCAAAAAAGTAAATAACAAACCACGGATAATCTGACCATGCTTATTTCGGTTATTTATGAACACTGGCTGATTTTTTCCTTATAACGACCAAATTAGCGTTCAATACGGGCATGTTTCTTGCAGTGAAGTATGCGCATTGATAAAAGTTAACAAAAGAGTAGAATGTTATAATCTGTACGAGCGATTTCAAATTTAATTTATGATTTAGAATGTCTGTTTTGCTAATTATATGTTACAAACAATAGAGAAATATCGATGAAAAAATAACAATTATTTGCAGCTCAATTTATAAGAGTACAATTTAGATTTAAAAAAAATGAAAAAAAGAAAATTATACTCCATTTTTTATAAAAAGAGAGAATTTAATTGTTGTGTAAAAGAAAACTCGGCTCGGTTATTTAAGAAAAAACAATAAACTCGGCTCGTTAACGACAAAACATGGATCAACTCGGCTGGTTCAAAACCTCAATATTTGTAGAACAATAATTATAGATCAAAGCTTTTGCAAAATAAAAGATAAAAATGAAAATTACCGGAAGAAATAGATACACAAAAGAAGAAGATTAAATTGGTAATTTTAATGTTCTCAACTAGTTAAAAATTAGAATATTAAAAAAAACAAAAACAAATTTTGTTTTGGTTTTCTATTCTCAGAAACAAAAGAGAATTAACACAAAAAGAGCTCATATGTTTACGAGTTTTGTATTGCTTTAGCTAGCTAAAGTATAATGAATAAAGCTTATTATTAGTAATTAATAATCTCGAATATGAACAGCTTCTTGAATTGTAGTCAATCTCTGGAATGAACGAGTAGGAAATAATTTAGGTCGACGTGTAGAGTATCTTGGTAACTTTGTCATTGATCCTGATCTCGATATTCCAAGACCTCCCCCTGAACTCTTTGTAATCTTCGTACTCATATTCAAATTCATGTCTCCTTTTGTCGCCAATTGAATCGATGCCATCAGCGGAGATATCTGCGACTTGCCACTAATTTTGTTGTTCATCGATGAGATTGCAGTGCTAGCTTTAACTACCAATGCAGCCATATCAGATGCACTTAATGGATAATTAAGCTTAAATTTGGGAAGTAGAAAATAAATTTATCCAGATTGTAATTGTTCGGTTGAGTTTAAGTCTGGTATGTTTTCATCGTAGTACAAGCTATGTGAGTTGCATATAAAGAATGAAGAGGAAGACAACGATGATTCCAGCTGCAAGAGGAGTTGAGAGACTGTGATAGGAGTTGGGAATTGACAGAGCTCACTGTTTATTGTGATAACATTAGCTGCTGTAGATGATGTAGATAGGTAAACGTTGCGAGTAGAATCGAGAAACATCCATGTTGACATACAAGTGTGAAGGGTTTTTAGCACATAAATGCAACGAAAACATAAATTTAAATCTTAAAAAAAAAACCGAAACCCTCCGCAGGATCCATGCGAAAAATAATATTTAATTCGTAGTTCAGTATGTTTACCAAGAAGCTTTACGTTAATGGAAAGATGGAGGACTTTAATAGCAATCCAAGAACGATGAACGGAGATCCCTGGCAGCTTCTCCTCAAGTGTGAAGCACTCCACCGGTATCCACCAAGAGTACAATGTGATGGAGGAGGAAGAGGTTGAGAGAATTAGTTGCCTCCCTCTTGTTCTAATTTAGAATTAGGGTTAATTATTTGGGTTGAGGCAAATAGGGTTTATAAAAATATATTTATAGGCAAAATTTTCAGCTGAAATTTTTCCATAAAATATTATTATTATTAACCCTTTAATTGATTATTCTTATTAACCAATTAACTAATAATTAAACCACCTTTTAATCAGTAATCCCTTTTCTAAACACTTTAGAAAAATAATTCTCTCACTTGCTTTAATTTCCAAAATTAAATTCTTAATTAATAATATTAAGAATTAATTAAATCTCATTTAATAAATTATTAAATCTGCTAATTAATTATTTATTTCACAAATAAATAATTACCAGCCATTATTAATTAATTCCTCCACCATTAAATCATTCTCTTTTATGGTGTGACCCTGTAGGTTCAATATTAAGCCGGTAGTAGAAATAAATAATAATAAAACTATTTTATCATTATTTATATAAATTCTCTAATTCATTAAAAATGATTAATTAATAAATTAATCATATTTATTCTACATCGTGAGGGATACTTCTCATCCGGATAATACGAATTCACTGCTTAGAATACCAAGAACCTATTCAGTGAGTAGTTACCGTACAATCAATTCCTTCTATCCTGCAATGTCACGATTAAATACATGGTATGGAACTTATGTCAAGCCGATCTTATTTAATCATTTGCTTTCCCATTCACTATGCTTAGTTCTATTTAATATAAATTAGAAACTCCTTTCTAATTTCATTCACTCTGGCCAGAGATTCCTGAACTAGCATAAGTGGATCAGTATTGAACATTCTATTCCTTCACTGGAAGGGGTAGATCCTTTATTGATCATACACTATCTTCGTGTACAAATTCCTATACCCAGTAGAGCCCTTATAAATGTCCCTGGAGACTAAGAACTAAACCAAAGCATAGTTCAGTATACACAAGATGACTATGATGACCTCAAGTCTAAGGGTACTTGTACAACTATCATTATGTGAACAACTACTGACACGTGAGTGAAATCCATCAGTTGTTCAGCTGTGTGAGTCATGTTCAGTGAACCTATTCTATAATAAGCACCTACATACTAGCTATAGTGTCACAACACAAATGTCTATGAGAACAGACATCCTTCATAATGAAGCAAGCATAGTATGTACCGATCTTTGCGGATTACTAATTACCAGTTAGTAATCCTACGACCAGGAAATATTTAAGTTTAGAGTTATAATCTTTTAGGTCTCATTATTATGATCTCATCATAATCCATAAAAAGCTTTACTCTAAACTATGGCGTATCTTATTTAAACATTTAAATAGATAAAGCCCGCAATAAAACCAAAACAAGTCTTTTATTAATATCAATGATATCAAAACAGATTACATAAAAGTTATTCCTAAATCATCATATATGATTGGACTTAGGACACATCTCAATCTCCCATTTGTACTAAAGCTAATCACTCTGGTATCTAATACCCATCTTGTCTTTATGACGATCAAAGTGATTTTGAGAAAGTGGCTTTGTGAGTGGGTCTGCTATATTGTTATGTGTGTCAACTCTCTTGACGTCTCCTCTTTCAATACAATACAAAAAATGTTACCGCGCTCCCACTAACCTTTTTGTAGACACATGGTTCATCTATGTTTTTGATAAAACCAAACTCTTTGATTGTCTCATCAAAACGGATGTTCCATCTACGAGAAGCTTGCTTTAAACCATATATGGTTCGCAGCAGCTTACACACTAGGTGTTCATTTTCCTTGGAAAGAAAACTCTCCGGCTGTGTCATATACACTTCCTCTTCAAGTTTCCCATTGAGGAAGGCCGTTTTCTCGTCCATTTGCCAGATCTCATAGTCGTAGTAAGCAGCAATCACAAGCAAAATCCGAATTGATTTTAACAGGGCTACAGGCAAAAAAGTTTCATCAAAGTCAATCCCTTGCCTTTGTCTGAATCCTTTTGCCACGAGCCTGGCCTTATAGGTCTCCACCTGCCCATCTGCTCCAATCTTTCTTTTGTATACCCACTTGCACCCAATAGGCTTAACACCTTCAGGCGCCTCAACCAGAGTCCATACTTGGTTGGTATACGTAGATTCCATTTCGGATTTCATGGCACTATGCCATTTCTCTGGGTCAACACTACTCATAGCCTCATTATAGGTCACAGGGTCGTCATCATCAATGATTGACAACTCATTGTCATTCTCAATGACAAGGCCATAAACAAGTATGAGCGAAAGAAATGCTCAGCAAGCAATATAAAATGTGCTTGAAATGATAAACCACATTCTGGTAATAACTGAACAACAGAATAAAATCAGTAATATTTGATCAATAATAAAAGCTTCACAAGCTATCAATAATAAACAATAATTTTTAGATTAGAATCTAACTCCGACGGATGTACTATCACATGCTGATCAGCCCGTGTGTTAGTACAAGGTCATAATTCATAGAAACATGTCCCCAAAACACGAGTACTCAATTAAAAAGGCAATATACCTGCCTGTGGCAAAAATGGTGTCATAATATTTCATATAACACATAGAAATAACCCTCCGCTGGACCGTCTGTCCCGGTCACTTACGCATTCATCCAATCCATAAAACATTTTGATCAAAGGAACCGAATTAAAGGACATCCTTAACCATATAACTCCCCATTTCTCATGGTCCAGAGTTATCTCAACAATCGATGGCAAAATAATAGAACAATTAGTTATTCGCTAATCTCAATTCAATGTTTCACTGTATAGAGTAATTTATAGCGAAATATAAAACGTTTAACTATTCTGAACTTAGAATAGTATGGAAATTGAAAGAATAAAGTTTAGAGTCAATATCAATTGAATGATAAATGAATATATAGGTACTTGCATAATATGATTCGAAATAAATGTTACTTGAACAATAAGTGATGTTAGGGGTACTTGCCTGGTATGCTCGATAACCTCTTACTATAACTCTGCTTATAACTGCTGGCTACTATCTCCGTCTAACACTTGACTGCACGCCTTGCTACTTGATTCTATAAACAAAAGGACTATCCTAATTGACAGAACTAAACTCAATCGACGTAACTATACATCTTGACATCTACCCGATCGTTTTTAACTAAGCATGGCATTTTAAACTGTAAACAGATAGCATACATATCACGTAACACATAATCATGGCATTTGTATAACACATAATTATATATTTCATATAACACATAAGTTAGATCATTAAAAGATACGTTTCAGTGCTTTCAGAATGAAAATTAGGTCAATATTATCATTTATCGATCAAATACCGACTCAAACTGATACACAAATTAAATGACATTGCAATACAACAGAAATTAGGTCTCAAAAGTATTTTTATTGGAAGCGCAATATTTTTTCTGAGTCTGTACGCGTTCGTTTCGTATTAAACGGACGAACGGTTTATTTATTATGAATAAAATAAGAAATAAATAGATTTAAATCAATTAATAATAAAATTAATTGATTTTTAAATACCAAAATATAATATTTTTTTTGTTTTTCTAAACCCTTAAAATAATTTTTAGGAATTATTTGAATTAATTATAAATAATTTACATTTATTTAACTATTTATAAATAAAATTAATTGCTTAATTAATTTTTAATCAATTAATTAAATTCATAAATAATTAACTAAAATAAATTATAAATAATTAAATCAAATTGTATTTTGAAAATAATTAAAGAAAATAATTATAAGAATTTAAAATAATTAAGAAAATAGTTTTTTTAGAATTTAAAAGAATTACTAAATGAATTTTGAAGTTAAAGTATTTGATTTTTAGAATTTAGAAATGAATTTTGATTTAAATATAAAACAACAAACCAGAAACATGGAATCAGAAAAGGAACAGCCAGAAAACGGATCAAAGGCGGTAGGGCGTGGCCGGAAGGATCGCCGGAGTTGACGAACACGTCGCCGTAAACTGGGTCTTCCAAAATCCGGCCGACGTCCGGCCAAACTCCGGTGAGCCTAAAACCCCCCCTAAATCGATTCGTTTTGATCAATTTCCAACATCTAATCGATTAAAAACGTTCCCAGAATCACAAACTCATCATCTAAAACATCATTCAACCCCTGGAACACGATATCCGGCAAAACAGCTTCAAAAACCGGCGAAGTCGTCGGAAAAATCCAAACTCGACTAATACTTAACCAAACTTAGCGATTCCGGTCTTAAATTAAAGCTGATATCAATTACAATCTATTCACAACAGTCATGAGTACCCAGAATCAACAGAAATCGCAGAGCATCGATTCAAAAGTTTTCCAGAAAACGAAACTCGATTTTAACAAAATTCTAATCACAATTAACGAATCAATATAGGAAATCATTCCTTAGGAGCCCAGGAACATCAATCAAGCAACCAAAACATCAAACAATCATCATATAATCAAAACCGAGATAAAATAGTAAAAAAATGAAAAAAATGAAATTACAGAAGGATTAACCTCGGTTTAAGATATGGGTATCACTAGATAAAGCTTGATGAGAACTTCACATCGACTATTTGAACTCCAAAAATGGAGGATTCTAGCACCCTCAAAAGATGGATTGATTCTTAGGATTCAAGAACAAAACCCTAGCCCCCAAATTGAATTTCTGAATTTTTATTAATATTTATGAAAATTCTCAAAATAAAAAGGAATAAAATAAGGTTAATCTGGTATTTATATTTTACAAAAATTATACCCAAAATATATTAAGGGTGTTTTTATCCCTAAATTACAATAATTAAACCCCAACATAATAATTACGGGGAATAATTTTAAAAACGATTAAATGCAAAATTAATGTCAAAATTTCCCAAAAATTGCGAATAATTCAAAAATAAAAAATAAAGGGTATTTGAAGTACGAATAATTTTATAAAAATAAAAACACGAATTTTGTGGGGTTTGTCGTCCCGGTGGGGTCCCGGTCCGTTGATATTTGAAAAACTAAAAACGATCCCTAAATTACCAGAAAATTCCGAAAACATATAAAATACATTCAAACGTGCATAAAATCAAATAAAACATGTATCTTGATAAAGACGCTAATAAATACGCGTCCCGATTACAGATAAGTTCATATAATTGCAGTTTAAACCTATTTTAATCAATCGAGAATTTTTTTCTGACCCGCACAGAGACACGCATAACAGTTATAACATTTCATATCATGGCAACAATTACTTTAAACACATAATATTTATTTATTTAACATATAATATTCACATAATTTTCCCGATTATTACATCCTTCCCCCCTTAACAGGATTCTGTCCTCAGAATCAGCCTAGGAAAACAAATGAGGATACTTGGATTGCATTTCGCTTTCCAACTCCCAGGTCGACTCTTCAACCTTGGGATTCCTCCATAAGACTCGCACTAAAGATACAAACTTATTCCTAAGCACTCTTTCTTTCTTATCTAAAATCTGCACTGGTTGCTCTACAAAAGACAAATCTGGCTGGATCTCGATTGGCTCGTATTCTATCACATGGTTCGAATCAGGCAAATAACGCTTCAACATTGACACGTGGAACACGTTGTGAATATGCTGCATGTGAGGTGGTAACGCTAATTCGTAAGCAACCTTTCCTACACGCTTCAAAATTTCAAAAGGGCCAACATAACGCGGACTCAGCTTTCCTTTCTTTCCAAATCTTGATAAACCTTTCCAAGGAGAAACTTTCAATAACACTGCTTCACCAACTTCAAATTCTATATCCTTTCTGGCAGGATCAGCATATTTGCGTTGACGATCTTGAGCTGCTTTTAATCTTTTCCGAATGAGTTCTATTTTCTCCTTTGTCTGCTGGATCAATTCTGGACCCAAAATCTTTCTCTTACCAACTTCTTCCCAATATATTGGAGATCTGCATCTTCTCCCGTACAATGCTTCGTAAGGCGGCATCCCAATACTGGCATGATAGCTGTTGTTGTAGGAGAATTCAACTAATGGCAAATGCTCGTCCCAACTTCCTTCAAAATCTAGTGCACATACCCTTAGCATATCCTCAATAGTCTGAATCGTCGTTTCACTTTGACTGTCTGTTTGCGGATGATACGCGGTACTCATGTTCAGGTTTGTTCCGAGACAATCTTGAAAACTTCTCCAAAATCTTGAGTTAAATCGAGGATGTCTGTATGAAATTATGGATACTGGAACTCCATGTCGGGTCACAATTTCCTTAAGATATAACCGTACCAATTTATCCATTGAGAATCTTTCGTTGATAGGAAGAAAATATGCTGACTTCGTCAATCTGTCGATAATAACCCAGATAGCATCATGTTTTTCCCTGGTCCTCGGTAATCCAACTACGAAATCCATTGCAATATGCTCCCACTTCCATTCTGGAATGTCCAATGGTTGTATCAGTCCACTGGGCCTTTGATGTTCCGCTTTGACTCGCTGGCAAATATAACACTTATTTACCCATTCTGCAATTTCCTTCTTCATGCTTGGCCACCAAAAGTTTTCTCTTAAATCTCTGTACATCTTCGTACTCCCGGGATGAATTGAATATCCAGAGTTGTGAGCGTCTCGAAGAATTTCATCTTTCAGCTCAGCTATGTTGGGTATCCATATTCTGGAAGAAAATCTTAATATTCCTTTATCATCCTTTTGACTCCCTATCTCTTCTCCTGTCAAACTGTCTCGTTCATGGCTCATTACTTCTTCCTGACATCTTCTTATTTTCTCTAATAATTCTGGTTGAAAAGACATTGCACACAATACCTCTGTAGACATACTTGGGATACTGACCTCTATTTTTAGCTTCTCAAATTCCTTGATCAACTCCTCGGATGAAGTTATCATGTTTAACCTTTCTTTTCTGCTCAGAGCGTCGACCACCACATTTGCTTTACCTGGATGATAGTTGATAGTATAGTCGTAGTCCTTGATTAGTTCTAGCCATCTTCTCTGCCTCATGTTCAACTCCTTCTGGGTGAAGATATACTTCAAACTCTTGTGATCCGTGTAGATCTCGCACTTTTCCCCATAAAGATAATGCCTCCAAATCTTCAATGCAAACACTATAGCTGCCAATTCAAGATCATGAGTTGGATACTTTTCTTCATGTGGTTTTAACTGTCTTGAAGCATAGGCTATCACCTTGTCATGATGCATCAAAACACATCCAATCCTTTGTACGATGCGTCACTGTAAATCACAAAATTTCCTTGTTCATCTGGCAAGACTAGTACTGGAGAAGATACTAATCTATTCTTTAATTCCTGGAAACTTTCTTCGTACTTCTCATCCCATTCAAATTTCTGGTTCTTCCTGGTGAGCTTTGTCAATGGCGTAGCTATCTTTGCAAAATCTTGCACAAATCTTCTATAGTAACCTGCCAATCTCATGAAACTTCTTACTTCCGTTGGTGTTTTTGGCCTCTCCCAGTTGATTATGGCTTCAATCTTTGCTGGATCCACTTCCACTCCTTTATTGCTAATCACGTGCCCAAGAAATCGTACTTCTTTTAACCAAAATTCACACTTGGAAAACTTTGCGTACAATTTCTCCTGTCGCAGTATCTCCAGAACTATCCTCAAATGCTCTGCGTGCTCTTCTTCTGTTTTGGAATAGATCAGAATGTCGTCTATGAACACAATCACAAATTTATCCAAATACTTCTTAAATACTCGATTCATCAGATCCATGAAAGTTGCTGGTGCGTTGGTTAATCCAAATGCCATTACTAGAAACTCATAATGCCCATATCTAGTTCTAAATGCGGTCTTTGGAATATATTCAGGCTTGATCTTCAGTTGATGATATCCGGATCTTAAATCTATTTTAGAAAACCATACAGCGCCTCTCAATTGGTCAAACAAATCATCGATCCTCGGTAACGGGTACTTGTTCTTAATGGTTAGCTTATTCAGTTCTCGATAGTCAATACACAGTCGCATACTCCCGTCCTTTTTCTTGACAAACAGTACTGGTGCGCCCCATGGGGATACACTGGGTCTTATAACTCCTTTCTCCAAGAGATCTTGTAGCTGAGTTGCCAATTCCGTCATCTCCACTGGTGCCATCCGGTACGGAGCTTTAGAAACTGGTTTTGTTCCAGGTGCTAGGTCAATCGCAAACTCAATTTCTCTGTCGGGGGGTAATCCTGGTAGATCGTCTGGAAAGATATCTGGAAATCCGTTGACAACTGGAATCTCTTCTAGTGCTGGAACTTCCTTACTGGTGTCTACCACATGGGCCAAATATGGCTCACAATTCTGACGTAATAACTTCTTCACTTGAGCTATCGTTAAGAACTTCTTTTCTTGCTTATTTCCTCGAAATATCACCTTCTTCTTACTATCCAAGGTCTGAAGTCTTACTTTCCTATTCTTACAATCAATCTGAGCGTTATTTTCTGACAACCAATCCATTCCTAAAATAACATCAAATTCTCCCAACTTAAAAGGTATTAAATTGGCATAGAAATGATGTCCTCCTACCTCAATATCATACCTCAGGCACACTCGGTCGATGGAAACTTGATCTTTATTAGCTAATTCTATCATTAACGCTTGTTCTAACAACTTAACTGCACAATGCAGTTTATCGACAAATCTTGAGAAATAAATGACCTTGTAGCTCCAGAATCAAATACAACTTTAGCATCTACGGAGTTGACTGGAAGCGTACCTACAACCACTTCTGAACTCTGAACAGTATCCTTCATAGTCATATTGAATAACCTGGCCTTGGGCTGGCCTTTTGCTGGTGGTCCTTCAATCCTTGGCACATTCTGAGATGGAGCACCTGTAAGCCTTGGGGTGTTACTTGTTGTACCTTATGTTGGGCAATTCCTGGCGATATGCCCTGGCTTCCCATACTTATAATAACCAGTTCCCAAATTCTGACCTTGAGTCGGATTCTAACACACATTAGCAAAGTGTCCCTTCCTACCGCACTTGAAACACGTCACATTAGCATTACAATTTCCAAAATGCTTTATACCACAAAACTGGCAATCTGGTACTGGTGGACGATTGGGCCTCTACTGATTTGAATTCTGAAAATGGTTGCTTTGTCCTCCATTTCATGATTGTGGTCTTCCGAATCCCGCATTCCTATTACTCTGAAATTCTGGCTTTTTATTGAAACGGCCCTGAAAATTACCTTGCTGCTGACCTCCTTCTGAGGTTTCTATCTTCCTTTTCTTCCCATACTTTCCTTTTTGAGACATGTCACTCTTACTTTCGATCACCATTGCTTTCTGAACCACTGCCACATATGAAGTCAACTCAAACATGGCCACTCTGTTCTGAATCCAAAATTTTAATCCCTGTTCAAATCTTCTTGCTTTCTTTTCATCTGTATCAACTTGGTCTGGCACGAACCTTGCTAACTCAGTAAACTTAGCTTCATACTCAGCGATAGTAAGATCACCCTGGGTCAAGTTCAAGAATTTGATCTCCATTTGGTTCTTCATATACCTCATAAAATACTTTTCCAGGAACAGCTTGGTAAACCTCTCCCAAGTAATAAACTCACCTCCTTCCAATGCTCATGTGGATTCCCACCAATAGTTCGCCTCGCCCTTCAGAAAGTAGCTTGTAAACTTGGTCTTCTGTTCAGTTCCTGCTCCGACTAATTCAAAAGCCTTTTCCATCTCCTTGAGCTATGCATTGGCTTCCATGGGATCAACACTTCCCTTGAACTCAGGTGGCTTCACACCTTGAAATTGCTTAAAAGTCACTGCAGGTGGTGCTGCTACTTGCTACTGTTGTTGTTGTTGTTGTTGTTGTTGCTGCTGCGTAAGATGTAACATCTACTGTTGCATCAGTCCCAACATCTGGACAATCGCTGGATCCGTACGGTTCTCGGTACGATCCTCTCCCGAATTATTCCTTCTCTTCGGTGCCATTATTCTGGTAAGAAACAAGCAACATATATAATAATCTGTCAAGCATTGTGTCAAATATGTAGCAATTCCTTAGCATATCAAAATTCTCAAACATTATCTCTTCTCAAAATATCATAAAATTGCTACCATATTAACACAAGCGACATGATTATCACATAATCCTGCATATCATCTCGAGAATAATAAAATAAAGAAAATTTACTCAGAATTATCCAAACCTTTTAAATCCTTACCTGAAATCTCAACTAAACCAACAAAATAGCAAGGCAATGACACAAGGCCTAAAGCTAAATGCAAAGCAGGGAACTTAAATAAATTAACTATAACCTAACCCAATAACCTAAATTTAATCCTATAAACGCTAAACTACACGCGCCTATCTTATGTGAGCTTCCTATGACTCATCTATGACAATCCTAAGCCTGTTTCAGTGACCATAACCTGTGCTCTGATACTAACCTGTGACGCCCTCCAAACCCGGGGTCTAGATTTGGGGGTCACTAGCTGCTAAACTAAAATAAAATAATCACAGCAGAATAATATAATAAATATGACCCCTTGCATGCACTGGATCGATCACAGGTTATAGTATGGAACAAGCACTAATACAAACCAAATGTTATTACAAACCATAAGTCTAATTAGTTTTACAACTTATTCAAATTTTATTACAAGCCTCTAGACTTATTCAAGCGTCCCAAAACAGTCTACCTGGAAAAACACACCCAACTATCCACAAGCACTCGACTTCTGATCAAACCTAGATCTCAAGCCTGCTCTGGCTTAGCTGAAAGATTGGATTGATAAACAAGTATGAGTGAAAGAAATGTTCAGCAAGCAATATAAAATGTGCTTGAAATGATAAACCACATTCTGGTAATAACTGAACAACTGGATAAAATCAGTAATATTTGATCAATAATAAAAGCTTCACAAGCTATCAATAATAAACAATAATTTTTAGATTAAAATCTAACTCCGACGGACGTACTATCACATGCTGATCAGCCCGTGTGATAGCACAAGGTCATGATTCATAGAAACATGTCCCCAAAACATGAGTACTCAATTAAAAAGGCAATATACCTGCATGTGGCAAAAATGGTGTCATAATATTTCATATAACACATAGAAATAGCCCTCCGCTGGATCGTCCGTCCCGGTCACTTACGCATTCATCCAATCCATAAAACATTTTGATCAAAGGAGACGAATGAAAGGACATCCTTAACCATATAACTCCCCATTTCTCATGGTCCACAGTTATTTCAACAATCAATGGCGAAATAACTAGAACAATTAGTTATTCGCTAATCTCAATTTAATGTTTCACTGTATAGAGTAATTTATAGCGAAATATAAAACGTTTAACTATTCTGAACTTAGAATAGTATGGAAATTGAAAGAATAAAGTTTAGAGTCAATATCAATTGAATGATAAATGAAGATATAGGTACTTGCATAATATGATTCGAAATAAACGTCACTTGAACAATAAGTGAAGTTAGGGGTACTTGCCTGGTATGCTCGATAACCTCTTACTATAACTCTGCTTATAGCTGCTGGCTACTATCTCGGTATAACACTTGACTTGACTCCTTGCTACTTGATTCTATAAACAAAAGGACTATCTTAATTGATAGAACTAAACTCAATCGACGTAACTATACGTCTTGACATCTACCCGATCATTTTTAACTAAGCATGGCATTTTAAACTGTAAACAGATAGCATACATATCACGTAACACATAATCATGGCATTTATATAACACGTAATCATATATTTCATATAACACATAAGTTAGATCATTAAAAGATACGTTTCAGTGCTTTCAGAATGAAAATCAGGTCAATATTAGCATTTATCGATCAAATACTAACTCAAACGGATACACAAATCAAATGACATTGTAATACAACAGAAATTAGGTCTCAAAAGTATTTTTATTGGAAGCGCAATATTTTTCTGAGTCTGTACGCGTTCGTTTCGTATTAAACGGACGAACGGTTTATTTATTATGAATAAAATAAGAAATAAATAGATTTAAATCAATTAATAATAATATGAATTGATTTTTAAATACCAAAATATAATAATTTTTTTTCGTTTTTTTAAAACCTTAAAATAATTTTTAGGAATTATTTGAATTAATTATAAATAATTTACATTTATTTAACTATTTATAAATAAAATTAATTGGTTAATTGATTTTTAATCAATTAATTAAATTCATAAATAATTAACTAAAATAAATTATAAATAATTAAATCAAATTGTATTTTGAAAATAATTAAAGAAAATAATTATAAGAATTTAAAATAATTGAGAAAATAGTTTTTTTAGAATTTAAAAGAATTACTAAATGAATTTTGAAGTTAAAGTATTTGATTTTTAGAATTTAGAAATGAATTTTGTTTAAATTTAAAACAAGAAACCAGAAACATAGAATCAGAAAAGGAATAGCCAGAAAACGGATCAATGCGGTAGGGCGTGGCCGGAAGGACCGCCGGAGTTGACGAACATGTCGCCGGAAACTGGGTCTTCCAGAATCCGGCCGACGTCCGGCCAAACTCTGGTGAGCCTAAAACCACCCTAAATCGATTCGTTTTGATCGATTTCCAACACCTAATCGATTCAAAACGTTCCCAAAATCACAAACTCATCATCTAAAACATCATTCAACCCCTTGAAGACAGAATCCGGTAAAACAGCTTCAAAAACCGGCGAAGTCGTCGGAAAAATCCGAACTCGACTAATACTTAACCAAACTTAGCGATTCCGGTCTTAAATTAAAGCTGATATCAATTACAATCTATTCACAGCAGTCATGAGTACCCAGAATCAATAGAAATCGCAGAACATCGATTCAAAAGTTTTCCAGAAAACGAAACTCGATTTAAAAAAAATTCTAATCACAATTAACGAATCAATATAGCAAATCATTCCTTAGGAGCCCAGGAATATCAATCAAGCAACCAAAACATCAAACAATCATCCTATAATCAAAACCGAATTAAAATAGTAAAAAAATGAAAAAAATGAAATTACAGAAGGATTAACCTCGGTTTAAGATATGGGTATCACTAGATAGAGCTTGATGAGAGCTTCACATCGACTATTTGAACTCCAAAAACGGAGGATTTCATCACCCTCAAAAGATGGATTGATTCTTAAGATTCAAGAACAAAACCCTAGCCCCCAAATTGAATTTCTGAATTTTTATTAATATTTATGAAAATTCTCAAAATAAAAATGAATAAAATAAGGTTAATCTGGTATTTATATTTTACAGAAATTATACCCCAAAATAAATTAACGGTGTTTTTATCCCCAAATTACAATAATTAAACCCCAAAATAATAATTACGGGGAATAATTTTAAAAATGATAAAATGCAAAATTAATGTCAAAATTTCCCAAAAATTGCGAATAATTCAAAAATACAAAAATAAAGGGTATTTGAAGTACGGATAATTTTATAAAAATAAAAACACGGATTTTGTTGGGTTTGTCGTCCCGGTGGGGTCCCGGTCCGTTGATTTTTGAAAAACGAAAAGGATCTCTAAATTACCAGAAAATCCCGAAAACACATAAAATACATTTAAACGTGCATAAAATTAAATAAAACATGTATCTTGATAAAGACGCTAATAAATACGCGTCCTGATTGCAGATAAGTTCATATAATTGCAGTTTAAACCTATTTTAATCAATCGAGAATTTTTTCTTACCCGCATAGAGACATGCATAACAGTTATAACATCTCATATCAGGGCAACAATTACTTTTAACACATAATATTTATTTATTTAACATATAATATTCACATAATTTTCCCGGTTATTACAGCGAGACACTCTCCCTGACCTACGAATGGGTTGTTCCACAAAAGGTTGTTCAGTCTGAACAGGTGTTTCCACTTGATCCGTAGTAGTTTGTGCTTCTTGAACTTCATCAAGTTCAATTTTGCTCCCACTGTTTCCTTCAAGGATAAACTGCTTTTCCAAGAAGGTAGCATGTCTGGAGACAAACACCGGATGATCGGTGTAAAAGTAATACCCTAAAGTCTCTTTAGGATATCCCACAAAATTACATTTTACAGATCGAGATTCCAGCTTATCTGGGTCAACTTTCTTGACATAAGCTGGACATCCCCAAATCTTAACGTGTTTAAGACTCGGCTTCCTTTCTTTCCATATCTCATATGGAGTTTGAGGAACAAATTTGGAAGGCACCTTATTCAGTAAATATGCTGAGGTTTCCAATGCATAACCCCACAGAAATACTGGATGATTCGGATAGCTCATCATGGACCGAACCATGTCTAACAAAGTTCGATTTCTCCTTTCAGATACCCCATTCAACTGTGGAGTATATGGAGGAGTCCACTGGGAGACTATACCATTTTCTTTGAGATAAGCTAGATACTCTCCATTCAAGTATTCACCACCTCGATCTGATCGAAGAGTTATAATACTATGTTTGGTTTGTTTCTCCACTTCATACTTATATTCTTTGAACTTTTCAAAGGCTTCAGACTTGTCTTTCATCAAATACACATATCTGAATCTAGATCGATCATCTATGAAAGCAATGAAGTATGAAAATCCACCCATGGCTTGCGTAGACATTGGTCCACGTACATCTGTGTGTATCAATCCTAGCAAATCTGCAGCCCTCTCTCCATGTCCACTAAATGGAGATTTGGTCATTTTACCCAATAGACAAGACTCGCATGTAGGATATGATTCAAAATCAAAGGGGTCAAGTAACCCTTCTTTATGCAATGTCCGCAGTCTATTTTCACTAATATGACTAAGTCCGTAGTGCCACAAGAAAGTGAGATTTTCATCATCCCTTTTTCTTTTATTAGTATGTTCAATTTGTAGTAAATTATGCTCTACGTCACATACATATAGACGATTGTTTAAAATACCACTTCCATAAAGAACGTTATCTCTAAGAATTGAACACTTATTATTCTGAATAACAAACGAAAATCCAGCCAAGTCTAACATGGAATAGAAATAATATTCCTCACAATCGAGGGAAAAAAATAACAATTATTTAGAACAATAGTCTTTCCCGTAGGCATATATAAATGAAATGATCCTACAGCTTCAGCAGCAACTCTTGCTCCATTTCCCATCCGTAGAATCACCTCCTCTTCTTCAAGAGTCCTACTTCTCCTTAGTCCCTGCAACGAATTGCAAATATGAGAACCACAGGCGGTATCTAATACCCAAGTAGAAATTTGACTTAGTGGCATTATTAACTTCGATCATGAACATACCTGAATCAGAAGTGGTAGTCTCACTACCCTTCTTCTTCTTCTTCAATTCTGCATGGTAAACCTTGCAGTTCCTCTTCCAGTTCCCCACCTTGTTACAGTGAAAGCAAACAGCTTTGCTCTTGGGGTCTTCAGCTTTTGGTGGAACCGGCTTTTTCTCACCTACTTTCTTCTTCTTGGAAGGGTTCTTCTTCCTTTTCTTAGGATTGGAACCTTCACCAATTAGAAGAACAGAACTCTTCTTAGGGGGAAAAATTGATTCCACAATCTTTAACATGTTTTGGAGTTCAGGTAGGCTAACATCCAGCTTATTCATGTGAAAGTTCACAACAAACTGCGAGAACAAACTCGGAAGTGATTGCAAGACCAAGTCTTGGCTCAGCTCCCCATCCATGGCAAAACCAAGTTGTCCAAGACGTTCAATCAAATTGATCATCTTAAGTACATGGTCATTCACAGATGATCCCTCAGACATCCTACAACCGAACAGTTCCTTCGATATCTCATATCGAGCTGTCCTCCCTGCCACATCATACAACTCTTCTAGATGCATAAGGATAATGTGAGTATCCATATGCTCATGTTACTTCTGTAGCTCAATGTTCATGGAAGCTAGCATGATGCATTGAGAAATATTTGCATCATCTATCCACTTACGATACACAACATGTTCATTATTATGTGCATCGCTAGCAGGTTCAGTAGGCTTAGGTGAGTCAAGCACATATTCCAGCTTCTCAACCCTGAGAACAATTCTCAAGTTTCGAAGCCAGTCAGCAAAATTAGGACCAGTCAACTTGTGAGCATCTAGTATACTCCGGAGTGATAGTGCAGAAGATATAACGTATACAGTAAATCTGTAAACGATGAACACATAACAACACTTAGAAAATATTCAATTTCATTTCAAAACACTATATGAATCGGGTCTTTATTCATAAGTGGCTCCCACTAGTTTATCTAATTGATACAACCCCTAAGTGAAAATTAAGCATTCATAATGCTAGTGGGAATAAGGATCCTACATTCCATCACACAACCTCAGCTGTAGCACAAAACGTCATGTGATGTTCGATAGGCAGACAACTCTTGTCAATTACATCTTATGTTATTCCCTAATAAAACTTTAGCCTCTTGAATAATTGAGTCACGGCTGTAGCACGACAAACTCAATATTCTAAGTCAAGTCTAACCCAACATTTCGTATAATTGAATCAGTCTCCAACGGCCCACGACTGTAGCACATAACGACCTTTAGATTCTAATTCAATGGACACATCTCTATGTAATAGACAAGTATTTCTTATTTCGAAATCAAAGCCCTCGGCTGTAGCACGAAACGACAATAATTCAAAAATAAGAACCACTTTCTACCATGTTGGAAGGCTATGATCGACACAAGCCCGTTGTGTCATTGGCCAATTACTACTTGATATTATTCAATTTTAGAGGGATTATATTATGTTACAATAATATTATAAAGAGATTTTTCCTTTTAAATTAAATATTTCAAATCAATAATCGATAATCAGATGATTCCCAAATCGGGGGGAGCATTTTCAAGAGGCGTCACTTAATACCCCTTTCTTACAGATAGAAATCTGCTTTTGACAGAATCATCCTTTCTCTCAATATTGAAAATTCATATTTAATTACATGTTTCATAAACACAAGAATCTCATGATTGTATTCATAATATTATTGTTAAGGCAGTAAACGATTCATATTCTAGATTTTCTAGAGCACGCCGTATATTGATTTAAGTTCACCTAAATCTATCATCGCATGGTAAACATAGGCATATATCTCATATATAAAATTAAATAAACAAGTAAATGTAAAGTGCAATAAAGTAAATGTGTTTGGTTATGGCCCCATTGTGACGCCCTCAATCTCGGGGTTAGGAAATGAGGACTCACACACCTTTAATCTAATAATTAAATATGCATAACCCCGATTAACTACTAACAGGATCAACAGGATAAAGTATGAGACAAGATTACAACTACCAATCATAAAATATAACTTACAAGCCAAAAATATTATTAAATAAACAATATCGATTCCGGCTGAGAACCGACAGATAACCCATTGTATCTTTATACACCTCTTTCTAGGCGCGAGCTCACTCATAATTACCACTACTCGCTCTGGCAACCGGAAGCCCTCCACTCGGTAGGGACCACCAGGTACGCTCTTACGAGCAGTGCGCCTAAGCCTGACCATCTTCTTGCTTAACTGCCATGGTTAGATTAAAACAAAACAAATGAGTATAAAACTCAGCAAGTAACTATATAGCAGTTCTACAATATCAAATCACAATATGCTTTACCAATCTCAGGGCATTCTACTTTATTTGATCTAGGTGGCAGATTTCCATCTTTTGGGTTAAGGAAAGGTTTTTGAAGGATAGTGTGGGGCTTTCAAGGAACAAGGCTCAAAGGAGAATGAAAGCCGACATTCATCACAAATCATTAAAGGATCAGAATAGATCTTTTGATAGAGGAAAGCAATAGTATTTCAATATATAGAATCAATCATATGATCAACAATTTCAAGAATCAGGGTTCTCGAGCTTTAAGCTTCACGATAACATAATCAACTCTTTCCAAAGCAATATAAACCATTTTTATTTTCAAAAATAAATTTACTGAACAAAAGTTTCAGTTCCCTTTTAAAATAATCAATTAGAACCCTTGATTGGATCATTTTATCTTTCCATTTCATTATGTACGGGTGATCTCCATCCGGTCTTTAAGGTACCAATCGGCATAATTTCAACCTTAAGTTGGACTAGCCCTACTAGCCTCTTACCATGACTGGACTAGTCCCACTAGCCTCTTACGTCCCAATCCAATCCATCAGGAATTCATTTGGAAAACCTTGAGTTGGAAAAATAAATAGGTTTTCAAAAATCCATTTTTATCATTACCAAACATTTGAAATCATTCGGACTCTTTCAAGTCGAAACTCATTCTTAATTCAGATTTTAAGGAAACAAAGTTCAGGGAGTGATTCAAAGATACGTAAGGAACAATTCATTAGAATTTTGTATCAAGGATAACAAGGCACTAAATTAGAAGGATCAGTATTGATTTAGGGATCAATAGGGTGATCAAGAGAAACAGGGTATCATTAAACAAGGTTAACAAGGATAATCAAAGGGTTCAATATAATTCATGGCTTAATAGGTAACTTGAACAGAAAGGACAGATTATCAAAGGGTGAAATCAATAAGCTTATCAATAACAGATTATCAAGAACAAGGGTACTTCAAATCAATATCAGGGTTTCATAAAACAAGGGTTTCATACTTAAACAGTTCAATACTCTACATGGTATGAACAACATTCTCTTTATAATCATTTACACAAGTAATCAGAGGACTTGCTTGAATTTGCTTTCCTGAAGGTTGAACTACTGCCACCTAGTAAATCCTTTCCTTTCCTAGCCTGAACGCCCTCACGCTCCGAATCTACAATAAAACCAAAACCTTAATCAGATTCTCAACTCTCGTTCTCGGAACAATCACTCAATACGATAACTCGACTATATCTTTGACTCGAGTATACGAATATAGCTTATACATATAAGCACATAGCACATAGCATATAGCATAACCCTTTTCTTGCAAATTTTATATCCTTATACACTTAACAACCAAAGCGTACTCGCTTAACCTCGGCTATTTCTCAATTACACTAACATAACTCTTTTTACGACCATAGTTATCACTTATAGCTCTTAATATCAAATGATTAAGTTTTCCTTTTCGTTTATTCTTTAATTCGAACCATATATGCAAAACACAACCAAGTACATTCAATTTCAATCCTCATGTAATCAAACACAACTATATGCAATTCACAAGGGTCATTTACGCACTTAAATTTCATTCTTTTCAATCAAGTATCCGAATCACAACATATTAAGAATCAAAATCAACAACTTCTTTTGATCATCAAAATTCGAACATAAACACTACCCCATCTTTATCATGCAATCAAGTTCTCACTAGCCATTAATATAATTGATAAAAACCAACTTGATTCCTCTTTTACTCCTTAGAACCCATTCGGGTTTTCCATAAATCAAACATGCAAGTATAGATTTCGACATGCAAGGTTATATACCACATTTCTTTCTTGTTTTAATCCCTTATTAAATCATTCTATCCATTACATCACCAAACCATGCATTACTTAGTGACTTCAACTTAATCAATCCATTCAATCAACATGCATCCACTTATTCATCAAATTAATCCCTTTTTAAACTCAATTTCCATTCGGAAAGACTCAAATTTACAACTCAATGACAAATCAATGACATGTACATCTTGATCTTCTTTAAAACTAACATGCAATCACTTTTTAGGCCTTATAAACTTAGTGTTCACCAAGATTAACTCACAAAATCAAATTCCTCTTCTTATTAGCACAAAACCCGAACCTAAACCTAGCATGCAACAACAATTTCATTCATTTTTAATCCGTTAACCAACCTAATAACAATCCGTAATTACTTTAAACAAGTTAACTCAAATCAATAACTTCAAAGATCAAAACCATTCGGATTTTTCAAGAATGACACATGTAATAATAAAAAATAAGTATTTGGTGTAGTAGAGCTCAGTGTTTACATCAGCACTCACCACCAGTTCACCGGAGTTCATCACCGGTGGCGGTGGCTTTACGGTGGTGCCCTCATTCGAGGGTATCCAACCATAAAACCTCCGATTTTCTAAAAAGCAGCAACACTACATGCAATATGATCACAATAATCACAGAAACAAGAATTAATCAAGCAACCCCGGGTCTCGGCTCAAACCGAACCCAAACACACACACACACTTCTCATGCAAGCATAAACACACACATGCACATGAATTGAAGCTCTTGTATGGAATAAGGATGAAGATTCATGGAGGGTTTCAAAGAATTAGAGAGGGAGAGACAATATACCGAGAGGAAAAAGAGAGAGAGAGAGTAGCCGGGAGAGAGAGAGAGCGAGAGAGGGTTCGGGAGAGAAAGAGAGAAAAGAGAGAAGAGAAAGTGAGTGCACAAAAGAAAGAAAAAAAGAAAGGAAAGAGGGTTATATACCACTTAGAAACAAGGGCAAATTTGTAATCTACTAATTCCCTTTTCATTCTTATTTGTCCCTTCTTTTTACTGAAATAAAACAAAGATTAAATATAAAATATATCCCTCTCGGGAAGTCGAGAATTATTGAAAATGACATTTTTAATACGTAGGCCTCGAAATTAGCTTTCCAACCATTACTCATAATAAATTTTTGAGCGAACGGTTGATTTTATATGAATTTCGCAAACTTGTTTTAATAATAACATTTTCCCCATAAAATCAATTTAAAAATGCAAAGACCATCAAATAAATTCACTTATCATTTTTAAAAAGTCTCTAGGACCACTACGAAGATAACAGAACAAATCCCATGTTTTTATCTTACTCGAATGATTTTATAAAAATGCACGAAGGTTAATTAAACCTTTATTTAAATCATGTAATTCCTTTAAAATTCACAAAAACGATCACAGATCACATAACCATGCTCACAGACCACAATTTCACATATATAATCACATAACGACTCAAGTCTGATCATATAATTTATCCCTCTTTAGTCTTTATCCTCTTTTACGCGTACCGGGTCACGTTCAGCCCAACGGCCCGACGCTCTGCGTTTCGATTACGCTTCTTATTATCTTTACCAATCAACACGTCACTTAGGACGAAATACTTTATTTACTCATTCAATCACACATAATTCACATTTTATATTCTTTAATTTCTTATTAGGACGGGTTCCGTTCTACCTGACGGCCCGACACCACAGCTTAACTTCTAAGCTGACTCTTTAAATTAGAACGTTTATATCCACGCTCCTATATTCTAATATACAGAAAAGACAATTAATCAGCACTTAGTCATATAATTATAATCATATCACATAACACATTCTTTATTGACTTAATTACGTCGTAAAATTCTCAGTCGTCACAATCTACCCTCCTTAAAAGGATTCTGTCCCCAGAATCTAATCTAAGCAAATAGATGGGGATACTTTTCTTTCATTTCGCTTTCTAATTCCCAAGTCGATTCTTCGACTAATGGATTTCTCCACAACACTCTAACTAGAGGTATAACTTTATTTCTAAGCGTCCTTTCTTTTCGATCCAAAATTTGTATTGGCTGTTCCACATAGGACAAATCTGGTTGGATTTCCACTGGTTCCAACTCGATCACATGGCTCGCATCAGCATTATAATTCTTCAGAAGAGATGCATGGAACACATTGTGCAGATGTTGCATTTGCGGAGGTAGCGTCGATTCATACGCCACTTTCCCAACTTGTCGCAATACTTCAAATGGTCCAATGTACCTTGGACTCAGCTTTCCTTTCTTTCCGAATCGAGTTAAACCTTTCCAAGGAGATATCTTTAATAAGACTTTGTCTCCAGTTTCGAATTGCACATCTTTCCGTTCTTTATTTGCGTACTTTGCCTGTCGATCTTGAGCTGCAATTAATCTCTTTTGTATCATTTCGACTTTTTCCTTCATTTGTTGAACTAGCTCTGGGCCAATTAACTTGCGCTCACCAACTTTGCCCAATAAGTAGGGGATCTATACTTTTTTCCATACAACGCTTCATAAGGCGACATGCCAATACTCGCGTGATAACTGTTGTTATAGGAAAACTCAATTAAGGGCAAATGATCGTCCCAATTTCCTTTGAAATCTATTGCACAGGTTCGCAACATATGTTCAATCGTCTGAATTGTCCTTTCACTTTGTCCGTCTGTCTGCGGATGATATGCCGTACTCATTTTCAATTTCGTTCCCAAATGATCCTGGAATTGTCGCCAAAATCTCGAATTAAACCTTGGATCT
This sequence comes from Apium graveolens, assembly GCF_009905375.1. Taxonomy (NCBI): domain Eukaryota; kingdom Viridiplantae; phylum Streptophyta; class Magnoliopsida; order Apiales; family Apiaceae; genus Apium; species Apium graveolens. The sequence continues at coordinate 44,136,351 of NC_133657.1, read as the reverse complement.
CTATCAGACACGATAGATACAGGAACTCCATGACGCATCACGATCTCATCCAGATACAATTTGACCAACTTTTCCAATGAAAACCTTTCATTTATCGGCAAGAAATGTGCTGACTTTGTCAACCGATCGATTACCACCCAAATCGCATCATGATTTGACTTTGTTTTGGGTAATCCTACCATGAAATCCATTGCTATATGCTCTCATTTCCATTCGGATATGTTCAATGGCTGAAGCAATCCGCTTGGCCTTTGATGTTCCGCTTTGACTCTCTGGCACGTATAACATTTACTTATCCATTCCGCAATTTCCTTTTTCATGTTTGGCCACCAATAATTTCCTTTTAAATCCTGGTACATTTTCGTACTCCCAGGGTGAATTGAAAATCTCGAGTTATGCGCTTCTTGCAAAATCTCGCGCTTTAGTTCCACGACATTAGGTATCCAAATACATGAGTTAACATGGTATATCCCTTTTCCATCCTTTTGAGCTTTAATTTTTTCTCCCGTCAACCTATCCTTTTCGCGATTCATCACTTGCTCTTGACAGCATCGAATCTTTTTTAAAATTTCAGGTTGAAACAGCATTACATATATAGCTTCACCTCCACATTCTGGAGTATGCACCTCTATTTCCATCTTGTCAAAGTCCTTGATTAATTCTTCCGATGACGCTAACATATTCAAACTTTCTTTTCGACTTAAAGCATCAGCTACCACATTTGCCTTTACAGGATGATAGTTTATCGCACAATCATAATCTTTGATCAATTCCAACCACCTTCTTTGTCGTCTATTCAATTCTTTCTGAGTAAAGATATACTTTAAACTTTTATGATTCGTATAAATCTCGCACTTTTCCCCGTACAAATAATGCCTCCAAATCTTAAGGGCAAACACAATTGCTGCCAATTCCAAATCGTGCGTTGGATACTTTTGCTCGTGCGGCTTGAGTTGCCTTGACGCATATGCTATTACCTTCCCATGTTGCATTAACACGCATCCAAGTCCTTGATATGAAGCATCACTAAATATCACAAATTCCCCTTTGTCATCTGGTAATACCAACACCGGGGCGGTTACCAATCTCTTCTTTAACTCTTGAAAACATTCCTCGCACTTTTCTGTCGAAACAAACTTCTCGTTCTTTCTTGTCAATTTTGTCAACGGAGTGGCAATCTTAGAGAAATCTTTCACAAATCTTCTATAGTATCCGGCTAATCCCAGAAAACTTCTGACATCCGTCGGAGTCTTGGGTCTTTCCAAATTCATTACAGCTTCTATCTTGGCTGGGTCCACTTTAATTCCTTCTTTATTAACTACATGACCAAGAAATTGCACTTCCTTTAGCCAAAATTCACACTTTGAAAACTTTGCATACAGTTTCTCTTTTCACAGAATTTCCAAGGAAATCCTCAAATGCTCCTTATGATCTTCTTCCGTCTTTGAGTAAATCAGTATATCGTCGATAAACACAATCATGAACTTATCCAAATACTGCTTGAATACTCTGTTCATAAGATCCATAAATGCAGCTGGCACATTCATCAAGCCAAATGCCATTACCAAAAACTCATAATGTCCGTATCTCGTTCGGAACGCTGTCTTGGGTATATCTTCCGCTTTAATCTTTAACTGATGATACCCAGATCTTAAATAAATCTTTGAGAAACACGAAGCTCCTTTTAACTGGTTAAACAAGTCATCGATTCGCGGTAGAGGGTACTTATTCTTGATTGTCAACTTATTCAGTTCGTGGTAATCAATGCACAACCTCATACTTCCATCCTTTTTCTTTACAAATAACACCGGTGCGCCCCACGGGGATACACTCGGTCGGATCACTCCTTTTGTCCAACAATTCTTGCAACTGAGTTGCCAATTCCTTCATTTCGACTGGCGCCATGTGATAAGGAGCTTTCGATACTGGTTCCGTACCAGGGGCCAAATCAATCGTAAACTCGATCTCTCTATCTGGAGGTAGTCCAGGCAATTCATCAGGAAACACATCCGGAAAATCTCTTACTACCGGAATATCCTCGATCTTCACAGATTCTTTCTCCACGTCCACGACATGAGCCAAATAAACTTCACATCCTTGACGTATTAATCTTCTTGCCTCAATAGCCGTTAGAAATTTCTTCTCTTGCCTCTTTCCTTTAAATATCACTTCCTCACCATCCTTGGTTCTTAACTTCACCTTCTTACTTTTACATTCTATTTGCGCCTCATGGTTTGACAACCAATCAATTCCTAGTATAACCTCAAATTCTCCTAACTTAAAAGGAGTTAAGTTAGCAGAAAAGTGCCGACCTTCTATAGACACATCACAATCAGGACAAATCTTACGAACAACAACTTTCTCTTAATTTGCTACCTCTATAATCATATCAGGTTCTAGAGGGTACACACCACAATTTAACTTATAAAGAATACTTTCAGAGATAAAAGATCTAGTTGCTCCAGAATCCATCAAAACTTTTACTTCTACTGAGTTTATAACAAGCATACCTGCTACCACGTCCACCTCTTGCACCGCATCTTACATTGTCATGTTAAAGGTTCTAGCTCTGGGTTGAGCTAATGGTGCTGGGAGAGACGGCGGTCCAGCAATTCTGAGAACATTAGCCTTCTGAACAGGCTCCTTGCAATTCCTGGCCATATGGCCCACTTTGCCACACTTGAAACATGTCAAATCAGGCTTCCTTACTCCATTTGGACATTCTGAAGAATAATGCCCCTTCTGGTTGCACTTAAAACACGTTATATCCAGCTTATTACACCTCCACGGGTGTCTCTTTCCACAATTTCTGCATTCTTGCATCTGGGGTCTGCTATCCTTCCCCGGTTGTCCAACTTTCTGGAAACGGTTCTTCTGAGATCCATTACCAGGTCTAAACTTCTGAAACTTTTGGTTCTGACTTCCACCATTCTTCCCAAACTTCCCTCTGAACTTTGAGCTTCCTTGCTCTTGCTCAGAGCTTTCAAACTTCCTCTTTCTTCCTTCATTTTCTCTTCTTGCAGCTTCCCGCTCACCTTCCACTATCATTACTTTCTGAACCAAAGCAGCATAATTCTTGATCTCCAATATTGCTATTTGACTCCTAATCCACGGCTTAAGTCCCTGTTGGAACCTCTTAGCCTTCTTCGCTTCTATATTCACGTACTCAGGTACGAATCTTGATAATTCCGAAAACTTCACTTCATATTCTGCTACTGACATTTCCTCCTGTCTAAGATCCAGAAATTTCATCTCCAACTAGTCTTGCATATAGCTTGGCAAATACTTTTCCAGAAACATCTCAGTGAACTTCTCCCATGATAAGTCTTTGCCTTCCAACAACGCCTTAGAAGACTCCCACCAGAAACTTGCTTCAGCTTTCAGGTAATAACTTGCGTACTGAGCTTTCTTGTCGTCCTTAACTTCTGCTAACTCAAAAGCTTTTTCCATTTCTCTCAACCACGACTGAGCTTTAAATGGGTCTGGCAAACCTAAGAACTCTGGGGGATGAACAGATTGAAAGTGCTTGAAATTTCCAACTTTAGGGGCCACAGGTTGTTGCAAAAGCTGAGCAAGTCTGCTCATCATGGTGGTTTCTGGGTTTATTTCTGGTTCTTGGGTGGGGATTTCTTCTTCTTGGTGATCTGGTGAGTTGGCCATTTCTTACAAACCTGATTGAGCAATTATTTAGCAATACGATGGCATGTCATATATATATATAACAACAGTTTCTATGAAATCTCTTTTGTGGGTTTTAGGTTTTACCCAATTTGCACATGTAATCCTATTACTACATAATTCTCATATCAGTGTTGTTTTATCATGGCACAGAACAAGGTTTTATGATCTTTAAACATGGTTACATGAAAACATGGTTGTATTAAAACATGGTATTGAGAACAGCTTATAAGATAATCAAGGTGCATAATGGAAAGCAAGACAATGGATTTATTTAAACAAGGGTACATAGAGATAATTCTGGATATCATAAGTTCTGAGATGAGGTACAATAAATAGCAGGGTTAAATAGAGGAAAAACTGGATAACATCCCCCTATCTACCCCTAACTTCCAACTACTACTACTACTACTACAATACTGATCTAAAATTACAACAAGATAAATGAAAAAGGGATCCCGGCATCTGACCAAGTATCCCAAAGCCTACCGGCGCTGAAAAACAACAATCTACGGGCTTAACAGACAGTCCCGTCTAATCATCTAGAATCTCTCTCAACACAACCAACATCCAGCGAATGATCTTATGCAGCCTCCGGGCCTCAGCATCAGCATCACTAGTGGATGGTCCCTCATCCAATCTCCTCCTGGCAACCTGCTCCACCATCTTCACCCGAACTCGCCACTCATCATCCATAACAGAAGCACTCTGCCTAGACTCTCTGGCTAGTCTATCCACCAAAGCTCCCAACTCAGGAATGCGGGAGTACACAAAGTCTCGATCCTGAGCTAACTTGCCACCAATACTGACAGGAACAGTCTTAGGCATCTCCGACTCTGGCTCAGGGGTAGGGGTCTCTGAATCTGGCCTCAAAGGTGAAATCTGCATGGGGATCTCACTACTCTCAGAAGGGTCCTCCTCTGGGTCTGAACTAACATACACAGGCTCCTCTGGAGAGGGTGGAATGAGGTCCACAGGGGTACCAGTCAAACTAATCTCTGAGTCTGAGTCACTACCACTACTAGGATCCTGAGAGAAAACACAAAACATCAACCAAGAAACAATGTTATGGTTAAATAAAGCTTCCAGCTAACTCACACCCTAACTCTAGTTTCCTCTTTACCAATAAACACTTTCCTTAGACTATACCTAATAGTCTAACTCAACTCTATATGAGTCGAACTCTCTTGCGATATAGATATATTCCCAAAATACCCCTTTTTAAATCCTAACTTATCTCAGGGACTAGATCTTGTAGCTCTGATACCAACTTGTGACGCCCTCAATCTCGGGGTTAGGAAATGAGGACTCACACACCTTTAATCTAATAATTAAATATGCATAACCCCGAGATTGAGGGCGTCACACCCATCCTATGTGATCTTTATCAAGCTCATGATAAAGATCAAGGTCAATCTAATATGGTGATGGAAATAAATACAACTACTTATTACATAAGTCTTCTTCTTTGTTTAGACTTCTTGTATGCCTCGTCTTCTTCTTTGTATCACCTCCATTGGATAACCTTCTTGAGTCTTCAATTACATTACATAGATTGAAAGTAAAACTAATCTAATGAACTTACAAGAATAACTCGAGTTACATTCGAGATTTATGATTACAAAGATTGACGACATGCAATTCGTATTTAAAACTAAAACCAAAACCATTACACTAAGGTCGAAAGGCCATAACCATCCACAATGCTCATACAACACATAAAAGCATGTTAAAACACATAATCTGATCTTAACATATCATATTATCCATGATCTAATCATAAAAAAAATGACAAAAATCAGAAAAATCAGAATCAAATCAGAAAAACAAGAATCACTATTTACGGGCAGTAAACGACGTCAAACGCCTTGCAGACGATTCGTTAATAGCTTTAGCTATCAGTTTTGTTCAGACACTCATTTACCTATCGAATAGGGTATTCGTTTGCGTAAATCGGACACCAGACCCAGATTTCAGCAAATCTACAGCAGCCAATTTAGAATCCGTATCTAATATGATTCTCATAATTAGAACAAACATAAATCATGTATATATCAGTATATATACAGATTACATAATCATCTTATGATTATACAACTCACATGAATATCCTATATTCAAAACCATACATATATAAGAATATTATATCAACATCAAATCATGGCCAATCACGTACATGCTCATATATCGAAAACAGTTAAACACACAAATGAATTAAAAACTTTTCGCAAGTAGCTCTGATGCCATTGAAGGGTTTTTAGCACATAAACGCAACGAAAACGTAAATTTAAATCTTAAAAAAAAAACCGAAACCCTCCGCAGGATCCATGCGAAAAATAATATTTAATTCGTAGTTCAGTATGTTTACCTTAAGAAGCTTTACGTTAATGGAAAGATCGAGGACTTTAATAGCGATCCAAGAACGATGAACGGAGATCCCTAGCAGCTGCTCCTCAAGTGCGAAGCACTCCACCGGTATCCACCAAGAGTACAATGTGATGGAGGAGGAAGAGGTTGAGAGAATTAGTTGCATCCCTCTTGTTCTACTTTAGAATTAAGGTTAATTATTTGGGTTGAGGCAAATAGGGTTTATAAAAGTATATTTATAGGTAAAATTTTCAGCTGAAAATTTTTCATAAAATATTATTATTATTAACCCTTTAATTGATTATTCTTATTAACCAATTAACTAATAATTGAAACACCTTTTAATCATTAATCCCTTTTCTAAACACTTTAGAAAAATAATTCTCTCACTTGATTTAATTTCCAAAATTAAATTCTTAATTAATAACATTAAGAATTAATTAAATCTCATTTAATCAATTATTAAATCTGCTAATTAATTATTTATTTCATAAATAAATATTTACCAGCCATTATTAATTAATTCCTCCACCATTAAATCATTCTTTTTTATGGTGTGACCCTGTAGGTTCAATATTAAGCCGGTAGTAGAAATAAATAATAATAAAACTATTTTATCATTATATATATAAATTCTCTAATTCATTAAAAATGATTAATTAATAAATTAATAATATTTATTCTACATCGTGAGGGATACTTCTCAGCATATCGCGACTATCCGGATAATACGAATTCACTGCTTAGAATACCAAGAACCTATTCAGTGAGTAGTTACCGTACAATCAATTCCTTCTACCCTGCAATGTCACGATTAAATACATGGCATGGAACTTGTGTCAAGCCTATCTTATTTAATCATTTGCTTTCCCATTCACTATGCTTAGTTCTATTTAATATAAATTAGAAACTCCTTCCTAATTTCATGCACTCTGGCCAGAGATTCCTGAACTAGCATAAGTGGATCAGTATTGAACATTCTCTTCCTTCACTAGAAGGGGTAGATCCTTTATTGATCATACACTATCTTCGTGTACAAATTCCTATACCCAGTAGAGCCCTTATAAATGTCCCTGGAGACTAAGAACTAAACCAAAGCATAGTTCAGTGTACACAAGATGACTATGATGACCTCAAGTCTAAGGATACTTGTACAACTATCATTATGTGAACAACTGCTGACACGTGAGTGAACTCCATCAGTTGTTCAGCTGTGTGAGTCATGTCCAGTGAACTTATTCTATAATAAGCACCTACATACTAGCTATAGTGTCACCACACAAATGTCTATGAGAACAGACATCCTTCATAATGAAGCAAGCATAGTATGTACCGATCTTTGCGGATTACTAATTACCAATTAGTAATCCTACGACCAGGAAATAATTAAGTTTAGAGTTATCATCTTTCAGGTCTCATTATTATGATCTCATCATAATCCATAAAAAGCTTTACTCTAAACTATGGTATATCTTATTTAAACACTTAAATAGATAAAGCCCGTAATAAAACCAAAATAAGTCTTTTATTAATATCATTGAAATCAAAACAGATTACATAAAAGTTATTCCTAAATCATCATACATGATTGGACTTAGGACACATCTCTTTCAAAGTGCCCATGTAAAAAATTAATTTGCGCACGAGGATATTGGATTAATGATGTTGATAATTGTGGATGTATCGTCAGGGTATATAAGGAGGAAATGAATGAGGTCGACAAGGAAAGTAATTGAAAATGGAAGTGTCCAGAGGCCGTGGGGGATAAGTTATAATTTATAAGGGAAAGTGTGGGAATGTTAAGGAAGGAAAAAAATGGTAGAATTAAATGGAAAAGTGATGACGCAAGGGAATGCCCAATTACATTAACACTTTGGGACGCGTCGCGTGAAGTTCATGACATTCAATCGAATATTTTTTAAGTTGACTTGTGTTTTTTGTCCTGCCTGCCTTGCCTTATTGCTCAAGTTTTTTTTACCTCATCTTCGCATTGTTTTTTAATTTCTTGAGATGAATCAGAATTGAACTTAAATGAAAAATAACATTTATAAGAGGTGAATCAGAATTGAACTCAAATATAAAATAACATTTATATTATCTAATCGTGCTCTATCTTTTTAAATCTTGAATGCTCCTTAATTTAATTTTTATACTTTAAGAAGATTGTGTTAGTTTCTATTTATGATTCTAATCAAAGAATATTTAGGAAAATATTTGTTTTTAAAATAAACTGACTAACATTAATAACATCATATTTAAATTCAAATGCTATATTTCCATTTAATTTATTGAGTCCAATTGTTGTGAAATTCTATGTCTAATAAAAAATATTCAAGCTCATTCTTATTGTAGTGAATTTGTTATCCGATCTTAATTGACGAGGAATATTGGACATTGACAACACCAAGAATAAATTAAATTAGGGCTTTATTATTGCGATGCTCCCTGAAGGAAGCAACATGGGGATAGGGATGTGCGGGAGAAACCAACCACCAACACGATCTATAATTAACGCATTTGGTTTAGGTTTTTATCCGTGTTCAGCCAATATTCCTAGCTTAGCTAGCTGCAGGTCATTTAACACATAATACTACATAAACATAAGCTACTAATGATTTGAAACTATACTTGTCAGTATCAGAGATCTGTACCTAACTGTAATCTGAATAGTTAATACAATATGTTACTAAGCAAAACACTTCGCTGGTAAGTAATTAACTAGGTTAAGGTATTCGTCATATATATATATATGACTAAAAAGATGCTAGGTCGTGATCCATATATTCACGCATATCCCCACGTTTATCTTTATGGCGGGTAAGTAATTAACTAAATTATGGTCTACGTCATATATATATGACTAGGAAGGTGTCCGGTCGTGGTCCATATATTTATGCATATCCCCACATTTATCTTTATACTTATCCCCGCCTTATATTTGTTTTCTTGACTATCAATTATAGCATACAGACTTCTTGATATACCCCGTCAATTGATTGGATTGCCACACCAAAATTGTTTGTAATTACTGGGAATGAATTAATCATTTTTTAATTAATTAAGGTTAAATACCGAAACATTGTACAATATTCCCTAATACTTTATTATAATATAGTCAATCATACCATTTTGTTAATAAATTACATTGTGCAGTTAATCAGTTAGAAAATTATGAATTATTTTTAGATCAATCAGATTTTTTTTTAAATTTTAGACAAATCAAATTCAATATAATATACTTCGGCGTTTAGCAGCAACTGAAGGATATGAATGTCAATTTATACAGAACTGATGGATACTCGATCTATACCGATCCCATCAGGTACCCGAATATTTCAGGTTTAGGTTCGAGTTTGTGTTTGATTTTTAAACCATAATTATTTTCGGGTCTGCTTTGGGTTTAAGGCATACCGTTGCAAAACCGACCGAAACTCTTTCTGTTCCGACCCGAAACCCGTTTTAATATATAAATATTATTATATAAATCTATATGTATATATATGTACAAGTAGTATTAGTATAATAAATAACATAATATATTACTTACGTTAGTATTAAAGATTAGAAGTAGATGTTTTACTTAAGAAATGGGTTCTATATTTTCAAAGAGTTTCAGAGAGAGGTATTTTCCTTCGAGTGAAACACTGTAAACCGCAATTGTGAGATTACATTGTAATTATAACATATTATTTCTTCAAATATACCTCAGGTGACAAGTCAAAAAACAATCCACCTGAAAATTAAAAACATTCGTGTTCATGTTTCATCTCCCAAATATGAATTAAATTTTAAAAAAATTATATCCAACCACCCTTCTACAAATTAACTTAAGTTGGTTATTAGTAAATAACAATTGGTATCATAGCAAGCTTTCAACAAACAAAAGGTGTAAAGATCTCGAAGCTAATTTAAATAACCATGGTTAAGAAGGAGGTACAAGCAGCAGTAGTCATGTAATTACAATTGATCTCTCTAGGTTGAGTAAGGGATCAATGATATGTCTTCTGAACTGTACAACTTGCATGTCATTCTGAAGTCTCTTAAAAAGGAATATACTAGGATTAAAAATGCTAATTCCTTATTATTCGAGAGAAATAACTTATTAAAGATGCAATTGCTTGAATATAAAAATGCCAAAAAAAATTGTGTAACTGCTAAAGATGAATTGCTGAGGATATTAAAGAGAGACGAAATTCTAAGAAGGTAGTTAAAACTTAAAAAAAGAGGTAATTGCTAAATGAAAGGAATATAGGCATGTAACAAGCAAATTCACAGATCTTAAAAGTGTTGAGTCTTTCTGTGAAGATGCTTGGAAAAAGGGTAAAGAAGAAATTTGAACAAGACGTTTTCACTGATAAATGTGCTTTAGCAAATAAAAATTATTCATTGAAGGAAGAGAAATCAAGGGTTAAAAATTACTTGTTGAGAGAGAGTATTTGTACTTGTAATTTGGGCATGTTAATTGAGGAATATAAACCAGTGAGCAAGATCACTTTGGAGAGAGAATGCAGCAAACTCAAAGAGTTTAGAAAAATAACATTGGATAGTTATCCAACAAAAAATTGAAGAATAACTTGAATCTAGAATGGTATTTAGGAGAAAGTAGGGATTAACAACCACATCCACCACACTACTGACAAATTTGCTTCAAAAAAAATCTATGTCAAGTATGGTGATGTTAATCATCTATCTACTAAATGTAAAACTTCTTCCATACCTATTCCCGGTATGCCTATGTATGACATGCCAAACTTTCCTAAAGTGTTTATTCAGAACAATAGTAACATGCCAATCAATTCCAATCCTCACCACTCTTTGCTTAATATACCACAGAGTATGCAATGTAAGAATAACAATTTTGCATCTTAATTTAATAAGATGAACTCTCAAGCCTGTTCATCTGACTTTAACACCTACACTTTTTCTCAAAGATCAACACCTGGAGTAAGAGTAGACCTTAACCCTACTAGTCCTAAGACAACAACTGGTTTCAAGGAAAAGAAGGCAATCAACATGATTGATACAAAAAATATCTGGTTACCTAAATCAGTTTGAAAAGGTTTTGATGTGTGCAAGGAAAAATGAGAAATGTCTGGTATATAAACATTGGTTGTTCATGTCACACGACTGGAAACTTATTGGACTGCTCACTAAGTTTAAAGAGAAAGTTGGCCCAAATATTACTTTTGGAGATGACAACAAAGGTCATACTGTGTGATATTGCTCGATTTCATTTGGAAATATCATCATAGATGATGTAGTACTAGTGGAAGGACTGAAGCACAACTTGTTAAGTGTTAGCCAACTATGTGATAATGGCTCCAAAGTCATTTTTGATAGAGAAGCCTGTGTTGTCATTAACAAAATTGATTACAAGGTCTTTTTTTGTGGAAAAAAAGGAATGTGTATATAGCCGATTTCACCTCAACAGATGCTGAATCAATAATGTTTTTACCCATCAAGACAAATAAGGATGAGCTAGAACATAAGAAGTTGTCTCACTCAAATCTTTCAATCAAGAAAAATTCTAAAGAAAAATTATCAAAATTGGAAGTACCAAGAATGGTCCTCATGATACTTACCAATTTGATAGGAAAAATATGTTTATTTATAAGAAGAAGAAGAAGATAGAGTCATTAAACGACAACCCCTTGCATTTTCTACATGAGAATTCTTCTGAATCAGATCATTATCTGCAACTAAATGTATTATATCCTATGATCACTGATGATATATCAAAATTTACTTGAAAATATTTATGGATTTCAGAAATTAAGCTGTTAGTCACCCCAGGGAATTCTGAGCAAAGAAAGAATTAACTCATGAGCTCTTCGCCTCAAGGACTCCACTTCATAATGGAGCATCTAAAAGGAACAATGGACTACTCAGAGATGAAGGAAGAGAAATACTTAGAGAATCAAAGATATCTACATATCTATGGAATGAATCCATCTACAACAAAGACTCTACTCCTAATGGCTCTTTGATCAATCAAGTATATGTAAAGAAAATAAACTGGAATTTTTTTCAGAACTTTGGCTGCAGATGCCTCATTCTAGATAAAATAAAAATAATTGTTAAACTTGAAGCTAAAGCAGTAAGAAGAAGTTCAGTTACATGCTCAAGGAACTATATGGTCTACAATCATGAAGTCTAAAGGAATGTTATGGAGTCAATCCATAGTGCACCTGATGAGTAGAATACTCAAGAAGTGAAAGATCAGATTGTTGAAGATGGTGTCAAAATAAATGATGAGAAGTATGACTGGAAAACTGGTAGTTGTAATATTTAATAGAATTCATCATGTCAACTGTTAACCTAAAGTATGTGGAAATAGCAGTTGAACAACAAAATATAACATCCATTGATCAACTACAAGAAACAACCATTGGTCAAAAAGAGATAGCCATTGATTAGCTATCAGGTGATAGAGGAACTCGAGTGACATCAACTGATGATAAGGCTGGAGTCTCTCAGTCGGAGAGAGTTTCAAGATATGTCAGTTGTCACTCTTTGCAGCTCAAAAATGTCTCATTGTCAGCATCAAACTTGCCTCATCAAGGTTAATTAACAAGTAGTCATATTTTCAACTCATATTTCGAAAAAGCGTCTATTAAGGAAGGAACCATAGGAATCACCTTAGAGGAATGCTTGTACAACAACTTTCTACTCAGAAAGAACCCAAGAAAGTGAAAGAAGTACTTCTAGAATTAACTTGGTTTGCATTCAATCAACTAGGGTCAAACCAACTTGAGACAAATAAAGTTAAGGAGCTGGTGCTTAAATCGGAGACATTGCAGTTAAAGAAAATAATTGGGAACTCAGAACCAAGGAGGATAAAAATGGCATGATTTCAAGGAAGTAGTCCAATCTAATTGAAGACTATCTGCAGAAAGTGAAGATTGACAGTGATATTTTCACTGGTAATCGAGACATGTCTGTTCAGCTTATGTCAATTTCAAAATCCATCAAACTAGAACATCTAGTGCTTTTCTAACTGAAGATCTTAAGGCAGAAGCTTTTATACCTCAATATAAGGATCTTGATGATTCAAGAATTACAGAGTGTATGAACTACCTTCTAAAAGCACTATGTGGATTAATGCAGTTATCTAAAGCATGGTATGACTGTTTATATCAGTATTTACTTAAGGGGTATTTCTTTGGAGTTACAGAAGTAAAATCTCTCCTCTTTTAGAAATACACATTTCTCTAAAATAATTGTATATTTCTCCAAAAGGCATATCAAAATTAATGAATAATTAAATATACAATGAGCATGATGAGTGAACTCGCTTATTTTCCTGATGCTCAGGAAAATAAAGTAATTGATGAAATCTTTATAAGTCAAACACTATTTACGGATGATCTTCTTTAGATGTTTAACTTAACTGATTATATATCTGCAAAATACTCATGCCAACTCCTGATTTGTCTGAAATGAATGCTTTTGCGAACTGTTATTCCCTAAAAATACAAAAATAGAATTACAGAAGGGGGATTGAACGGGTTTCTTTTTCCTTTTCTGAAAAATTATTTTTTCAAGATACAACTGTGTTTTGAATATGCAATAATAAAAATAAGTCTTTAAAAGTATTCACCCAACACAAAGTAAAAAAACAAGAGTTTAAAAATTTTCTGGTGGATTTGCATTTTCACTAGAGATGTATATATTGAGAAGATCTCTATGATGCGAAAATGGACACACCTTGTAATAACTAGAAAATTACGCTTGTATTATATCACAATAAAGATGAAATTATATGTTTTATTATTTCACTAAGTATATCTAGTCATAAAACCCTAGTTGCTATGTGCTAAGTGTGTTCTGTATCATCTGGGTATTTATGGGATATTTTATTTCGTGTTAAAAACTTTCACATCAAAAGTTATGCGACCTGAACTTTGTTTTAATAGCTGATATTTCAAATAAAATAATTGATCTTATTTTGCTTAGTATGGCTTGTACCATAGCGTTATTCTGAACATCCAGTTATTTTAGAAATTTTCTCGTTTCACGAAAAATGACATTTTAGGGCCCCTTCGGGTATCAAAAGCCTTACAAAAATCATATTTTTATTTTTATAAAATTATGGGACTTTCAAGTATACCATTTCTTTGCATTTTTGAGTTATTCATAATTTTTGGGAATTTTTGGCATATATATTGTATATATTAAATATTTTAAAATTAAAAATTAATACTCAAAAATTATAAATTAAGGGCCAAATAATTTTATTAGATGTAAAATTAGGGCCTTAATTTTAATTAGGGGTATTATTTTTACTACTATAAATACCCTAATTTTTATTTAATTATTTATAATTAATTATTAAAAATCAGAAAAATCGGATTAATTCTCTGAAATCGGGTCAAGAATTCGAATTCGGGTCGAAGAATCAAACATTGATTTTGATCGATTTTGAGCACCAAATCTGTTGATGTAAGTACTCAAATCGATGCTTTTGATCCGTTCTTTCAGTTTTTTGCATCAATTTCATGATTTGATTCGTTATTTTTTAATTTTAATTTTTAGAGTTTATGTTCGAATTAGGGCTTTTTTATTCTAAGGTTATTTGATTGATTTGATAATTGATATAGCTTTGTTTAAATGTTTACAGTCGATTTATGCTATTTATTTAATCAAACGATTCGTGTATGAGTGAATTCGATTATTAGGGTTTATACCCAATTTTTTATTTGAACGTTTTTGATTTTGAATGATTTGAGGTTAGTTAGGTGTTAAGGGTTTTATTGTTAAGTTAATAAGCTTTGATTTGAGATATAGAATGTGAAGTTTCATGTAAAAATCAGTGATTTTTCTATTTGGCCGGAAAATAGTCGGGTTTCATCGGAAGTTGTGATTCCGGGATGATTCTGGTGATGCAATGGTTGATTTGAGATGTTGAATCGATTAGAAATCGATTCCAGCTGAAAAAATGACCAAACGATGTTTGTTTTGGCCTGAATTTATCCGGTCGGAGTCGGGGAAACCCACCGGAAACTGGGAATTTTCCGGTGAGCTCTCCCCGACCCGATTTGTTCTTTAGGACCTGGTTGCAACCCGTTTTGCAACCCAGTTTTGATCCATTTTGTCAGAAATTCATTGACAAATATTTCTGGAATATTATTTTATTTTTATTAATTATAAAAATCAGTTCTATTTATTTTGTAAACTGATTAATTATTTAATTAATTTAATAAATTTATTTATTTTATAAATAAATCTGAAATGTTTTCTAAAATTCAGAATTTATTTATTTCTTTAATTATTAATTATTTAAATATGATTAATTATTTTGATAGTTAATCAATTTATTTTCAATAAATCATAATAAATTCATTTTTATTCCAAAAATTGTGGAAAAATTATTTTTAATTTTGATTTTTCCTAATTAATTATTTAAAAATATTTTTGATTTTCAATTATTTTGAATAATTAATTATATGGAATAATAAATTGATTTATTCTTGTTTATTGAATAATAATTGAACCGTTTATCCAATTTAAACGAAACGAAAACCCTTTAACTCGGAAAAACGATCTATTTTCAATAAAAATAGTTTTAAATCCTAATTTCTTTTGGAAACAATTCGGATTTCGATTTATATTTACTTATAGACCCTATTACTTATAGAGACGAGTCCAATAAATTCTGAAAATTAGGAAACAAGCCAGAAATTGTTTGATAATGCGAATATTGATTCAGTTTCAATTCTAAAAATTATTTTAGACCTAAAATGACTATGTGACTTATGTGCTATATGTATAATGTGGTTAATCGAGTCTTAATTGGTAATAATTATTGTACGAGTCAATTGTAGGCGTATGGGTAAACGATAAGGGCTACGTGAAGTCGGTTTGAGACACGATTGAGATACTTGTCGACTAAATAAGTATATTTCTTTGATAGAGACAAAGCTAACAAGGCGAGCCAAGCCAGTGTTAGAAAGTGGTGATATAATCGCAGTACATCGCGTAACAGACAAGGTTTTCCCCTATTCCAAATTCAGAATAGTGAATCGTCTTCTTCTATTCAGATTTTTAACTCGACAAACACTGATAATTCCTATTCACAGACACTGATACACAATTACTGCTCTTTTTGTTATATTTTATTTCGATTCCTGATTTCTCTTGATACACTGAATACTCCATTTATATTCCAATTGATTATACATATATATCCTGATATATTATTAATGTTGGTATACATCAAAGCATACTGATTGTTCCGGATGCTCATCTGTGGACTGGATGGTGACGTTAAGGGCCAGTTATCAACTAGATCCTATGGACCGGTAATCAACCAGATCCATGTTTTGGACCGTATAACCTGGGTACTCGAATGGATTTAGACATAGAGGTATAGATCTGCACTATATCCTAACTGATCAGCAGGATATATGTGCAAACTTGTGTCCAGTCTAGTTTATTGATATTCGTTGATAATGGCCTTCATTATTTTCTTACAAGGTTACATCTTTATAGATACAACCAGATTACCAGTTCATTTAATATACTTATAATAATATTTATATATTGTGGACTTGTTGAGCAATTATGGCTCACCCTTTTTGTTGTTATTCACCTTGTTTATTTTCAGTGAAGAAAGGGAATGAAATCTATCCGGACTCGCGTGGTAAAGAAGCGTGTCAGGAAGTGGGATCATCTAATACCAAGAGTGCTAATCCCGATAAAGGAAGAAAGCTTTGAGCTACCTAAACGGGTGTTGTGTAGATAGTTGTGGTGTGAGTTTGAATAAAACGAATTTTGTTTAAACTTGTTTGGATAATGGTTTGTAATAAAGAGAGTTCTATGAGATTTTATATTTGAATTATTAATAGAGATAGTGTGTGGTTCTTGTTTTCATACCTCAACTTTAAAAGATCCTGGATAGATGTAAAAGGGGTTAGATAAATATTTACATAATTATTACACAGGTTTGTATTATAATGGAGTTTAGCAAGTAACCCTCAGATCTAGACCCCGAATTTGGATACCTGATGTACCAAAATCCTACGGGACGCTCACAGCTCAAGATATTCTATTCATCCAGGAAGCACGAAGATGTATCGAGATTTAAAAGAAAACTTTTGGTGGCCATACATGAAGAAAGAAATAGCAGAATGGGAAAGCAAATGTTATACGTGCCAACGAGCCAAAGCAGAACATCAACGACCAAGCGGACTACTACAACCATTGGATATTCCGGAATGGAAATGGGAACATCTCGCCATGGATTTTGTGGTAGGACTTCCAAGAACCCGAACAAACCATGATGCAATTTGGGTTATCATTGACAGACTAACAAAGTCAGCGCATTTTCTTCCAATCAACGAAAGATTTTCACTTGACAAGCTAGTGTACCTATACCTCAAGGAAATTGTGATGTGACATGGAGCTCCTGTATCCATTGTATCTGATCAAGATCCACGTTTCAATTCAAGATTCTGAAGACAATTCCAGGAATGCTTAGGTACTAAATTGAACATGAGAACTACTTACCATCCGCAAATGGACGGGCAAACTGAAAGGACAATATAAACCATTGAAGACATGCTGCGAGTATGTGCAATTGGCTTTGAAGGCAGTTGGGATGAACATTTACCATTGGTGGAATTTTCTTACAATAACAGCTACCATGCAAGTATTAGAATGCCACCTTATGAAGCTTTATACGGAAGGAAGTGCAGATCACCTGTGTACTGGGATGAAGTTGGTGAACGTAAAATTCTAGATCCAAAATTAATTCAGCAGACCAAGGAGAAAGTAGATCTTATTGAAAGTATCGCCATGGAAATGATTAACCAAATTTGGAAACAAGGGTAAACTGAAGCCACAATACGTAGGTCCATTTGAAATCTTGAAGAAAGTCGGGGAAAGTCGCATACGAGTTAGCCTTATCGCCTCATATGCAATATATCCATAATGTGTTTTATGTGTCAATGCTTAAGAAATATAATCTTGATTCGAGGCATGTAATAAAATATGAGACGATAGAAATTCAGGATGATTTGTCTTATGTAGAGCAGCCAATAAGAATTCTAGATCACCGGGAGAGAGTGTTGAGAAATAAGTCGATATCTTTGGTAAGAGTTTTATGGAGAAACCCTATGGTTGAAGAGTCAACCTGGGAAATTGAGAATGAAATGTTAGAAAAGTATCCCTAGTTATTTTCTTAGCGAGATTCTGAGGACAGAATCCTATTAAGCGGGGAAGGATGCAATGACTAGGAAATCACGCTTGTATTATATCATAATAAAGATGAAATTATATGTTTTATTATGTCACTAAGTGTATCTAGTCATAAAACCCTAGCTGTTATGTGCTAAGTGTGTTCTGTAACATCCGGTTATTTTCCGGGTATTTATCGTGTAT
This sequence comes from Apium graveolens, assembly GCF_009905375.1. Lineage (NCBI taxonomy): Eukaryota > Viridiplantae > Streptophyta > Magnoliopsida > Apiales > Apiaceae > Apium > Apium graveolens. The sequence continues at coordinate 44,117,925 of NC_133657.1, read as the reverse complement.
TTTATTTTTTGTTAAAAGCTTTCACATCAAAAGTTATACGACCCGAACTTTATTTTAATAGCTGATATTTTGAATAAAATAATTGGCCTTATTTTACCTAGTATGACATGTACCATAACGTTATTCTAAACATCCAGTTATTTTAGAAATTTTCTCGTTTCGCGAAAAATGACTTTTCGGGCCCCTTCGGGTGTCAAAAGCCCCACAAAAATCATATTTTTATTTTTATAAAATTATGGGACTTTCAATTATACCATATCTTTGCATTTTTGAATTATTCACAATTTTTGGGAATTTTTGGCATATATATTGTATATACTAAATATTTAAAAATTAAAAATTAATACTAAAAAATTATAAATTAAGGGCCAATTAATTATATTAGATGTAAAATTAGGGCCTTAATTTTAATTAGGGGTATTATTTTAATACTATAAATACCCTAATTTTTATTTAATTATTTTTAATTAATTATTAAAAATCAGAAAAAATTAGATTAATTCTATGAAATCGGGTCAGGAATTTGGATTCGGGTCGAAGAATCAAACCTTGATACTGATCGATTTTGAGCACCAAATCTGTTGATGTAAGTACTCAAATCAGTGCTTTTGATCTGTTATTTCAGTTTCTTGCATCAATTTCATGTTTTGATTCGTTATTTTTTAATTTTAATTTCTAGGGTTTATGTTCGAATTAGGGCTTTTTGATTCTAGGGTTATTTGATTGATATAGCTTTGTTTGAATGTTTACAGTCGATTTATGCTATTAATTTCATCAAACGATTCGTGTATGAGTGAATTCGATTATTAGGGTTTATACCCAATTTTTGATTTGAACGTTTTTTATTTTGAATGATCTGAGGTTAGTTAGGTGTTAGGGGTTTTATTGTTCAGTTAATAAGCTTTGATTTGAGATTTAGAACGTGAAATTTCATGTAGAAATTAGTGATTTTGCTAGTTGGTAGGAAAATAGTCGGGTTTGATCGGAGGTTGTGATTCCGGGATGATTCTGGTGATGCAATTGTTGATTTGAGATGTTGAGTCGATTTGAAATTGATTCCAGCTGGAAAACTGAGCAAACGATATTTATTTTGGCCTGAATTTGGTCGGTCGAACTCCGGGAAACCCACCGAAAACTGAGAATTTTCAAGTGAGGTCTTCCAGACCCGATTTGTTCTTCAGGACCATGTTGCAACCCGTTTTGCAACCCGGTTTTGATCTATTTTGTAAGAAATTCATTTTCTGACAAATGTTTCTGGAATTTTAATTTATTTTTATTAATTATGAAATCAGTTTTATTTATTTTATAAATTGATTAATTAATTAATCTAAATAATTGATTTATTTTATAAATAAATCTGAAATATTTTCTAAAAATCAGAATTTATTTATTTATTTACTATTTATTAATTATGTAAAGATGATTAATTATTTTGATAATTAATCAATTTATTTTCAATAAATCATAATAAATTTATTTTAATTCCAAAAATTATGGAAAAATCATTTTTAATTCTGTTTTTTCCTAAATAATTATTTAAAAATTATTTTTGAGGTTCAATTATTTTGAATAATTAATTATATGGAATTATAAATTGATTTATTCTTATTTATTGAATAATAATTGAATCGTTTATCCAATTTAAACTAAACGAAACGAAAGCCATTTAACTCAGAAAAATGATCTGTTTTCAATAAAAATAGTTTTAAATCCTAATTTCTTTTAGAAATGAGTCGATTTTCAATATTTATTTAGTTATATACCCTATTACTTATAGAGACGAGTCCAATAAACTCCGAAAATTAGGAAACGAGCCAGAAATTGTTTGATAATGCGAATTTTGATTCGGTTTCAATTCTAAAGATCATTTTAAGCCTAAAATGACTATATAACTTATTTGCTATATGAACTATGTGGTTAATCGAGTCTTAATTGCCAATAATTTATTATACGAGTCAATTATAAGCATACGGGTAAACGATAAGGGCTACCTGAAGTCGGTTTGAGACGCAATTGAGATACGTGTCGACTAAATAAGTATCTTTATTTGATAGAGACGAAACCAACAAGGCAGGCCAAGCCGGTGTTAGAGAGAGGTGATATAATCGCAGTACATCGCGTAATATGCAAGTTTTTCCCCTATTCTAAATTCAGAATAGTGAATCGTCTTCTTCTATTCAGATTTTTAACTCGACAAACACTGATAATTCCTATTCACATACACTGATACACAATTACTGCTCTTTTTATCATATTTTATTTTGATTCCTGATTTCTCTTGATACACTGAATACTCTATTCATATTTCAATAGATTATACATATATATCCTAATATATTTTTGATGTTGGGATACATCAAAGCATACTGATTGTTCCGGATGCTCATCTGTGGACTAGATGGTGACGTTAAGGGCCAATTATCAACTGGATCCTATGGACCGGGAATCAACCGGATCCATATTTTGGGCCGTAGGGCCTGGGTACCCGAATAGATCTGTACATAGAGGTATAGATCTGCAGTGTATCCTGACTGATCAGCAGGATATAGGTGCAAACTTGTGTCTAGTCTAGTTTATTGATATTCGCCGATATTGGCCTTCATTATTTTCTTACAGGGTTACATCTTTACAGATACAACCAGATTACCGGTTAATTTAACACACTAATAATACCGTTTATATATTGTGGACTTTTTGAGAAATTATGGCGCACCCTTTTTGTTGTTATTCACCTTGTTTGTTTTCAATCAAGAAAGAGAATGAAACCTATCCGAACTCGCGTGGTAAAAAAGCGTGTCAGGAAACGGGATCCTCTAATACCAAGAGTGCTAATCTCGATAAAGGAAGATAACTTTGAGATACCTGAACGGGTGTAGTGTAGATAGTTGTAGTGTGAGTTTGAATAAAACGAATTTAGTTTACAACTTGTTTGGATAATGGTGTGTAATAAAGAGAGTTCTATGAGATTTATTACTTAAATTTTTAATAGAGATAGTGTGTGGTTCTTGTTTTTATACCTCAACCTTAAAAGATCATGGATAGATGTAAAGGGGTTAGATAAATATTTGCATAATTATTATACAGGTTTGTATTATGATGGAGTTTAGAAAGTAACCCCTAGATCTAGACCCCGGATTTGGAAGGTGTTACACACCTAGTTACATGTAATCTTTTCAACTTAGAACTTGAGAGTGCTAAAGAAACAACTTGCCTTCTACTTCTTGTTCTAGTTGATTTATTAGTCCTAAGTTACTTACCACACTTGGTTTATATATCACCGAGTTATATGTGTAATATGACAAATAATATACCTATCAGCTAGGTCCAATCACATATTTCTTCATTTCTCTGTCCAATGTAATCCAAGTTAGAAACAACATCTTTGAACGAGCTTGTCTTGTAAACCTGGGAAATATTATGTAATTATTTTTATCAATAATTATTATGTGAGTTTTGTGTGAATTTTTGGTGAATTATTTGATGATGGATAATAATATTTGGATGTTTATTTCTGATAAAATTGAGATATTTTAATTTCCAATTACCCGGAATTAAATATAGATAATTTTGATATTTTTCTGGTAATTTTTGGATAATCAGGTGATTTTATAAGGATTTACAGAATTTATAATGATTATTTTACATAATTATAAAATTAATTTTTAGAATCAGAAATCGTCCCACTTCAACTGTTTTTGCGTTTTTACAACCCGAAACTCTTCCGAAAACTCCTTCCTAACCTAATCTGATAATTCTTAACATTTTCCGTGTTTTGACTTTCTCGATCCGGGGTACGGTTTGGCCTGTACGAGTCCCGGTGTGAAATTTTCGATATGCAAATCATTTTATATATTGATAAAAATCCATATTCTCAAAAGGCGAGACATTATCACCTTAATTTTGTATAAAGTATTTTATAGGGAGCTTTGTTTTGATAATTATCCAAATTTGGTATTAAAATCGTATCGTCTTTTTAGTTACTTAGCGGCAAAGTAACCTATTTTCGGATCAGATATGTGAATGTAATTATTGAATTATTAAATAAATAAAATATGTGATGGTCCTGTCAGTTATGTGTTGCTGTGTTATTAATCGTTTGTGAATTGTTGGACGGAAAGGTTGATTTTATAATTAATTATTGAGCTGTATGAATTTAAGTCATTTTAAAATGATTTTATTAAACATTTATTCTCATAAATGCTAAAATTGCTCCTAAAATTATTTTTATTGTTTTATAATTTTATTTATTATTTTTAGGAGTTTATAAAATTTAGAAATTAATATTTTATTTATTAATTGTCCTTAAATGATTTTCTGACTCCGTTTAATTGTAAAATCAATATTAAATTTCAGAATGCTTCAAAAATCATGAAAAATTTATTTTATTAAGTTTGAAATATTTCGAGAATTTTAAAAGTGTTTCGGAAATTTTCTAGCTTTTATTTAACCGTATTTTGCTCGTTAAATTGTAAAATGCGAGTTTAATAAGCGCTCCGAAAATAAGTTTAAAATTATGGAAAATTTATTTTATTAACCCCTAATTATTCCGAAACTTTTTAAATTAATTTTCAAGAATTTCGGGTTATTTTACCCGCAAATTATTCGTTTAGAAATTGCAAATTTGCGTGTCAGAAGAGGATAAAATCGGGCGAAACCAGATAAGTATAATTGATCTTATCGTTTGTTTTATCTCTCTACAGCTCTCATTTGTTACTCTCTCTCATCAGTTACAATCTCTCTCTACAATCTCTCTCAGTTTCTCTCATGCTCCTCTCTCGAATCTCTATTCTCTCTATCTCCCCTCTTGTTCTTCTTCTTCATCTTGTTCGCGGTTCTCTGTGTGGCTGTCTCATCGCCGCCGTTTACCGGTTTGTTTCCGGCGACTCTTTGTTCGGTTTCTTGAAGTTGTTGACTGATTATATGCATATGTATACATACGTACCTGTGTGTATTTGTGTGTTCCAGTCGCTGGTGTGGGGGGGTTCGGTTTCCGGTGGTTCTTTTCCGGCCGCCGAATTGTGTTCTGGTTGCCCGTGCGTTTGTGTGTGTGTTTTGGCTGTATGTGTTCCTGATTGAAAATTTTTATTTTAAAAAAAAATTTGATTTCTGAAATGAAATAAATTTTTATTGCGTACGGGAACGGTTTCACTATTGGTAGAATTTATTCGGACACTCGAATATTTTTCAGGCACCAATAGATTTTGCCGCCGTCCGCGATGAATTTATACGAGCGGACGGTGGGCGATGATGATTTTTATCTGAGTCCTACATCTATAAATGAAATAAGTTAGTTCGTGAAATTAATTTCGAAACAAAAAGAAAAATAAAATACGAATAACCATATTTGAATTTATATCGGTAATTGGGATTGAGAATCGGATTGTGGATTGGATTGGTTGTTGTTGTTGATTGTGATTGACCTCGAACTGATTCGACGGGTAGGCCGATAAATAAAGGAAACGCTGCCCGATTTTTGGGAAAATAATTCCGAAAATACAGGAACGTAACCTATAATTATCGGAGATGTCGAATAACCATATACGACTATACTGTATAAACTTAATTGCGAGTGACACAAAATAATTTATAAATAATTGATTACCCTAATTTCGAGGAAACAAATATACGTATTTTCTGAAAATAAATACCGAACCGAGTTTCGAAGATGTGAACCATAATTGCTATGTGTATTTCGATAATACATATAAATATGAATTTGGTTATGAAATCGTATGGGTAGAATGGGGTGACGATTTGATGTTAAGCTTAAGCGGTTATCTGAATTAGGGTATTTTAACCCTCTAGGTTTAGACAGAAGACCCGAGACGTGACATCGGACTAGGAACGATCTAGTAATTAGACGTCGAGATCAACGGAGTTCCAACCAAAGGGTCTGAATGTCGGGATCGAATCCAGAATGGAATAGTAGTTTGACGATAAAGCCAAACGATCACGTCGAATCGAAGTCAACTAGTAATAGCGATTGAAGTTTATTGAGGCAAGTATTCCAGAACATTTTTTTTATATACTGCAAGTATTCTTAAATTTCTTTTAAATACTGCAAATATTATTCGCTCCTATTCTAAGTTCAGAATAGTTAAATATTTTACATTTCGCTGCAATTATTCTGGTTATGCATGTTCAGTTATTCTTGTTCTGATAATTCGAACCCTGAATTGGGAAGTTTTGACTTCAAAATGGTTTGACATCAAAACACTCTACGGGCTGGATAATGATACTTTGGGGATTAAGTTTTACTTAATCCTAAGGACCGAAACATAATCGGTGCCTTGAGATGGGCCGTAGTGCCTGGGGACCCGACTGGATCTATATAGGTAGGTATAGATCTGCACTGTATCCTGACTGATCAGCAGGATATAAGTGTGAACTAGTGACCAGTCTAATTTGTTGTTGATCACCATGAATGGCATTTCTTCTCGAAAAAAATAGGATTATGGATTAAAGTTATTCTTTCTTAGTACTCAGTTTCGGAAAAATTACGGTGTTTCTAAATAAATTCGAGGTTCAGATTGTTGCTGCAGCATTAGTTGCGCAGTGACAATTAGAATCTCGAATGAATTGAGATCTTTTGAATTATTCAACCCGTCCTTATCAGGCTGGTTTAGCAGGCTAAGTTATGAAAACTTAGTCGATAATGATGGATACTGAATAGTTAGGAATTTCTTGAATGTCAATTTCTAATTAGTTATTGCATTCGTTGCTCAAGTATGAAGTGTTACCAGAAGCTATTTTGATAACACGCGATCTCTGAAGCTCTTACAAAAATGTCGTTATTCCCTATGTGATTTATAGCAATGCAAATCAAATTGATTTTAAGTAAATGAAGTATATCCTTTAAATGATTTCGTGTTTCGTTCTTCAAAATATTTCAGAGATTTTGTCGGGAAGTTTTCCTTGATATTAATGTTTGAAACTCAAATTATATACTTGCTGGGCATTTTTGGCTCACTCTTGCTTTGTAAATTCTTATTTCTGCCAGAAACAGATAAGGATAAAAATGAATAGCTTCGATAGACGACAGGAGTTAGAAAAATTTCCGCTGCGAGAGATTGAAGGTGTTAGAAGATTGTGACAAGAGCATTAGTTCAAAGGTATTCTCATTTGTAATTTAGTTATTGTAAGTTGTAGAAGGTTAGATTCTTGTTTCATACCATAACCTATAAACGATCCGGATTCAAGGGGTTCTTTACTTATTTCTTTATTTTATGTAAAGATTGTTTAGTGACACCAAATCTTGACCCCGGATTTGGGCAGTTACAGTTTGACATCAGAGCTGCAGGTTATTGGCCACTGAAATAAGAATAGGTGAGAGTAAGATAGGAATGATAGGTTGTACAAGATAGGAAAGACCCTAGGCATATTCAGGATAAATTGAGTTGAGTGTGAATTAGGGTTAGCAGATCCGATAAGGAGTTGGTAGGATATGATTGATGAGAAAGTGCAAGGCGAATATCACAACATCATGGGTATATTGAAACCTCAGATCATACAATAATGAGAAATTGACGGATCGACGGAGATTGGGTATGTTACCCTACTTTTCATATGGTTTTGAAGACTATGCGATCGATTCTTGTGAGAATTTGTGTAAGAAAAGTTACAATCTAACTTAGAATTAGGTATTAGGACGCGTACCCCGTCAGAGCAACCAATTGATGAAAGCGAATGAAGAATCAACATTGCACATTTTGAAGGCACCACCGTGGCGAGAAGATTCTTACCACCCATCGGGAGCTGCGCGAGGAATGATAGCTACCTTTCTAGATAAAGGTAAGATTGGCAAGAAAATGCGACCCTATCTATCGATAGAACACTGAATCACATACGTGGGTGTGAAAATAACGACAAGGACAATGACAAGAATGTTAAAGACAGTACTAAATGTCAGCGTTGCGATAGAATTGCGAATAAGATGATTTACGACGGTAAATGAAGTTTCATCGACTAAGAAATGCGAACAGAGTCCAAGGATAAGAATAGAAGGCGTACCGAAATAGAAAGACCTTATATGGGCATTCTTTTAATTAAATATCTCATTGGAAAATCAGGGAAATAACAAGTAACTTATATAGTAATGATGACCAAATATTTGATTTTCAAAACTTTAAAAATGAGATTTTGGAAAAGATTTCCTTAATCAACATTCAAAAGATTTTGCATGAAATAAGTTTTAGTTGGCAAGGTACTACTTAAGTTCTTGTTATTATAAACAGAAAATGACCTAAAAAGAAGAATGCAATTAGACTCAGTGTTGGTAATTCAAAGGGCCAAGTAGACCCACCAGCAGGGAGAAGGTTTAAGGTTTGCTGTGAAAAATGAAAGTAAACGTTGTTTAATAAAATCAATAATTAAATTAACATATTAAAATATTATTTACCCCAATTCATGAAATTATTAAAATTTAACGAGATCCGTGATTCGAATGGACGGAGGATGATTGAAGGAAATGGCAGAATCTTCCAGATGATTGGAGAAGAATCGTATTTTTATCGACGAAATTGAGGCGTTGCGTGATCGATAGTTATTCTACGCGACATAAAGGAGATCTGACGTAGTGATTACAAATTTTGGAAGGACGCAATTCAAATCAAATTATTGAAGCAGTTGATGTGAAGGCATTTCCAGACAGCATTTCGAAGCAATAATGTGACTTGAATCGTGAACCTGTATCCGTACGATCATGAAGGCATACGTTAGTGAAGCATGAAGGTGATCGGCATTGGCATTCTTTCTTCTAACATGACATAATATGTTTTTCTTGATTTTTGAATATGTATGAGCTTCTTCTGTTAATAAATCATATGAGACGGAAATGGAAGAAAATTTCTTATATATTCCTTTTGAATTGTTTCCTTTCTCAAACTATTGATTTCTGATTGAGACTACAATGTTGTGATATGTCGTTTTGTCGAAATGACGAAAAGTCGGGTGGGACGCCACCTAATCATGTGCTGTATGCCATATAGTATGAAAGACTAGCCATCTTGAGTACGAATATGGTTGCCTCATTCTTCACTCATTTTTCTTCCTTCAATTTTCTGATTTACAAATTCTTCCAGTCGGTTGTTGCATTATTATTCCTTATCCAGCTTTTCAATCAAAATCATGTTAACAAACTCTCCTCTGGCGCAAAGTCTGATCTCTAACGATTTCATAAGAAATGAAATAGTGTGATACGTGAAACCGTACAACGAACATAGAGACGACTGCAAATCGATAAATGGTGGACATCTGCGAGCGAGGAAAAATGGATGCACCGACAAATGTGGACATGGCAAAGATATAAAGTCAGACAGTTGTTTATGTTGCGAGGATCTCATTAGCATGGTAGATTGCATTAACGTAATGCACTTCAAACCAGAGGATTTCGAAGCGAAACGAATGGTTAGCGAATCGTACATTAATTACGAAATAAGGAAGTGATGTTGTGTGCTCAAACGGAGCAAACGAGTATCGGGACGATGATCAAAGATCAAGGAAATTCTGAACAATGACTCAGACATGCAATTACGACGTGAAACATTCCTTCGTCGCTGAAAGATACTTGTCGTGAAGATTCAAGATGGAAGGATGCAGCTTAATTCTTAAAAGTAACTGTACACAATGGGTAATGACAAGAAATAAGTTAAGATACTCGCGAAATAAAATTTTGAAAAACGAGACAAATTTTAAAGTTCACTAATAAAATTTTATAAGATTTTAAAAGAACTGGAAAGGGAGTAGTTATGTTAATCCTTGTTGATTTAAGACCTTAAGTCTCATTTCAAAAGATATATGATATGCCAGACATGTACTGATCAAGATGATAGAATGTGAATTATGGAAAAATTGATGATTTTGGTTAATAAAAGTGGGTGGATATGAATATGGATGATCTGGTTGATTGATGATGTCGGCTTGAATCCGACTGGTAGTCAATGGTATTGGGGAAGTGTTGCCCAAATTTTCAGACATTATCCTATAGTTAAGAACAAAGAAATATATTATCGTTCTCGTCAGTACTCCAAATAATTGCAATCTCGGTGCTTAAGAAGTTGTTATGACCAAACCGACTTTATGTAATTGGTCTTTGATTCCAGTTAGCTAGTCATCACTTGGTTTAAGTGATCATTTAAAGGAGTTGATTGATCTACTTTGCCAACTAATGGTTAGTTAAATGGAAATCGATTCCAATTAGATTGAGTCAAACTCTAACATGATTTCCAGATCCAAAATTAAAGTGATAAGAAATTTGGAGAAAGTAATGGCGTTAACAAGGCCTAGTTCAATCGGCGTGATGTTATTGTCATCAGGGGCAAGGTATGATCCAGAAAAATACGCTCTTTTCGATGAATAAGAGGAACAAGAAGTTACTGGTACACGTTAGTAAGAAGAATATTTTTAAGAACTGAAGGTTCAAGATAAAGTAAAGAGATTATATCATCTGTAATAGCATTCCAGGAAGAACTTGGATGTATATCCATATCGAATGACGAATTAATGGAAGATTTGAATGTACACTTCTTTTGAACGGCGATTGAATGGAAGTTGCGGTAGAATACCGGAAAGCTCGCAAATTCAAGCATCCAATGAACGACGGAGATTGATGAAGTCTGCATGTGAACTCAGGAAAAGAGATGTGAATCAATGAAGAGAAGTCAAACACGCGATTTGTGATACATCAGGCAAGGTCAAGGAAATAGCTACTGAGGAAATTCAATAATTCTGCTAGTAAGAATTTAAATAGTACAAATAAAAGCCTTCATTCCAGTGTGAACTCCAGAAATGACCTATCCAATAATAAACAGAGTAATATTACTAAGAAAAAGAAATTCGTTATGTATGAAAAAGATAATGAATAATGAGGACGAAGAACTAATCAAGACAAGAAGTGGAATCAAAAGGATGATAAAGAAATTTTATAAAATAATCCAGGATATATGCAAGGTATTGATGGCGACTGCTGAAGAAGAACGTTGGAATGAATCTCATGTCGGAATTTTTTCAAATTAAAGTGATGTCCCGGAGGTTCGAACGAATGATTTACCAAGGGTACCTCAGGGAATGAGGTAAGAATTTCTCGTCGGTTATTGCACAGAGTCAAGCTAATGTCAAAAGCATGTGTCGTATAACTCAATGTGAATGAAATAATGAGTGAAGGAAAACTTCAAAAATATGGAATGAAAGAATAATGAAATAAAGAGTATTTTGTGCTGTGCACAAAAGTGGTCATGGAAAAAGAAAATAGAGATATGAGGTTACGCGTCGATTATCAGGAATTGTAAGTTGAAGATTAAGTGAACACAATATACCAGGAGTATTGGGATAGTATGATTGTATTTATTGATAACATCCTCGCTAATTCAGGGACTATGGAAGACCAAGGTGAACGCCTGAAGATATGCTTGCGAAGAGTTGAAAAATAGAAGCTGCATTCTTAGCCTCAAAGTTATGAATGCTGGGTATAATTGATTATGAGCTCCAGTGTGTGGTTAACTATCAAACAGGAAAGGTCCATTTAGGAATAGATGTTTCAAGTAGAAATACAAGAGTAAATACCATTAAGATTTTTGAGAAATGGTTAAAAGAATTGGAAAAGTTAGAAATTGAAGAATATGTTTTGATCCGTCTTCTGGGTTATGCTGATACTTACTTTGTTGTTGAATATCAAAGGTGGTATTAATGCAGATGATTGATGTTGACTTCAGTATGAAACATTGTGAGCATCAAAGTTCGTATTGATATCTAATTTGATAGGACAACAAAATGAGTATTAGTACCAAGAGACCAGGTTTTGAATAAAGTTATGATTCATTCCATTCCAAATTAATATTTCCGTTCGGATAATAGCAGATTCTCACTTGATGAATCTACTTGATGGTGATTGAAAAGAAATTGAAGTATACCCCAAAGTGGTAAATTAAATGCAATTGCCGAGATTTCTTTTAGTTTTTGAATAAATATAGAACATTCCAAATTATCAGGCGTCATGAGCTCAGGATATCGGGCGCAGACAAATAGAAAATACAAGAGACCGATTAAAGATTCTCGAATACGATTAGAAACGATCATAGGCCAGGCTAATTGAATAGAAGGAGACATGAAAAGTAGAATAGAATAGCCAGTAAAAATAGAAAGTTTATGAACACGAACTATTAAAATTTGAAAGAAAAGAAGGTTAGTGTAAATTAAGTTAGTCCTTTGAAACAGTGAGATAGATAGAACGATTGTGAATGAGTTGGTCCTGTTGTCACAGGTGTACCTAGTCCATAAGGCAGTACTGTGTGTATGACTATGAAGAGTAATTTAGCTCTCAATGTGAGAAGTAAAAGATTGAATTAGGGGTTGCATGAGCAACTGATAAATTTGATGACGGCAGGAAACCGTTAAAACGTGATTAAAGTAGTGAGTCCTGAGAAATTTTAAGTAGATACTCGAAGTGTATCAGTGTCTGTTCTTTAGCGTGATTCTGAGGACATAATCCTTTTAAGGGGGAAGAATGTAACACCTGGGAAATATTATGTAATTATTTTTATCAATAATTATTATGTGAGTTTTGTGTGAATTTTTGGTGAATTATTTGATGATGGATAATAATATTTGGATGTTTATTTCTGATAAAATTGAGATATTTTAATTTCCAATTACCCAGAATTAAATATAGATAATTTTGATATTTTTCTGGTAATTTTTGGATAATCAAATGATTTTATAAGGATTTACAGAATTTATAATGATTATTTTACATAATTATAAAATTAATTTTTAGAATCAGAAGTCGTCCCATTTCAACTGTTTTTGCGTTTTTACAACCCGAAACTCTTCCGAAAACTCCTTCCGAACCTAATCTGATAATTCTGAACACTTTCCGTGTTTTGACTTTCTCGATCCGGGGTACGGTTGGGCCTGTACGAGTCCCCGTGTGAAATTTTCGATACGCAAATCATTTTATATATCGATAAGAATCCATATTCTCAAAAGGCGAGACATTATCACCTTAATTTCGTATAAAGTATTTTATAGGGAGCTTTGTTTTGATAATTATCCAAATTCAGTATTAAAATCGTATCGTCTTTTTAGTTACTTAGCGGCTAAGTAACCTATTTTCGGATCAGATATGTGAATGTAATTATCGAATTATTAAATAACTAAAATATGTGATGGTCCTGTCAGTTATGTGTTGCTGTGTTATTAATCGTTTGTGAATTGTTGGACGCAAAGGTTGATTTTATAATTAATTATTGAGCTGTATGAATTTAAGTCATTTTAAAATGATTTTATTGAACATTTATTCTCATAAATGCTAAAATTTCTCCTAAAATTATTTTTATTGTTTTATAATTTTATTTATTATTTTTAGGAGTTTATAAAATTTAGAAATTAATATTTTTTTTATTAATTATCCTTAAATGATTTTCTGACTCCATTTAATTGTAAAATCAATATTAAATTTCAGAATGCTTCAAAAATCATGAAAATTTTATTTTATTAAGTTTGAAATATTTCGAGAATTTTAAAAGTGTTTCGGAAAATTTCTAGCTTTTATTTAACCGTATTTTGCTCGTTAAATTGTAAAATGTGAGTTTGATAAGCGCTCCGAAAATAGTTTTAAAATTATGGAAAATTTATTTTATTAACCCCTAATTATTCCGAAACTTTTTAAATTATTTTTCAAGAATTTCGGGTTATTTTACCCGAAAATTATTCGTTTAGAAATTGCAAATTTGCGTGTCAGAAGAGGATAAAATCGGGCGAAACCAGATAAGTATAATTGATCTTATCGTTTGTTTTATCTCTCTACAGCTCTCATTTGTTACTCTCTCTCTCATCAGTTACAATCTCTCTCTACAATCTCTCTCAGTTTCTCTCATGCTCCTCTCTCGAATCTCTCTTCTCTCTATCTCCCCCCTTGTTCTTCTTCTTCATCTTGTTCGCGGTTTACCGGTTTGTTTCCGGCGACTCTTTGTTCGGTTTCTTGAAGTTGTTGACTTTTTATATGCATATGTATACATACGTACCTGTGTGTATTTGTGTGTTCCAGTCGCTGGTGTGGGGGGGGGGTCGTTTTCCGGTGGTTCTTTTCCAGCTGCCGGATTGTGTTCTGGTTGCCCGTGCGTTTGTGTGTGTGTTTTGGCTGTATGTGTTCCTGATTAAAAATTGTTATTTTAAAAAAAAATTGATTTCTGAAAATGAAATAAATTTTTATTGCGTACGGGAACGGTTTCACTAATCGGTAGAATTTTTTCGGACACTCGAATATTTTTCGGGCACCAATAGATTTTGCCGCCGTCCGCGATTAATTTATATGAGCGGACGGTGGGCGATGATAATTTTTATCTGAGTCCTACATCTATAAATGAAATAAGTTAGTTCATGAAATTAATTTCGAAACAAAAAGAAAAATAAAATATGAATAACCATATTTGAATTTATATCGGTAATTGGGATTGAGAATCAGATTGTGGATTAGATTGGGTGTTATTGTTGATTGTGATTGACGTCGAACTGATTCGACGGGTAGGCTGATAAATAAAGGAAATGCTGCCCGATTTTCGGGAAAATAATTCCGAAAATACAGGAACGTAACCTATAATTATCGGAGACGTCGAATAACCATATACGACTATACTGTATAAACTTAATTGCGAGTGACATAAAATAATTTATAAATAATTGATTACCCTAATTTCGAGGAAATAAATATACGTATTTTTCTGAAAATAAATACCGAACCGAGTTTCGAAGATGTGAACCATAATTGCTATGTGTATTTCGATAATACATATTAATATGAATTTGGTTATGAAATCGTATGGGTAAAATGGGGTGACGATTTGATGTTAAGCTTAAGCGGTTATCTGAATTAGGGTATTTTAACCCTCTAGGTTTAGACAGAAGATCCGAGACGTGACATCGGACTAGGAACGATCTAGTGATTAGACGTCGAGATCAACGGAGTTCCAACCAAAGGGTCTGAATGTCGGGATCGAATCCAGAATGGAATAGTAGTTTGACGATAAAGCCAAACGATCACGTCGAATCGAAGTCAACTAGTAATAGCGATTGAAGTTTATTGAGGCAAGTATTCCAGAACATTTTTTTTATATACTGCAAGTATTCTTCAATTTCTTTTAAATACTGCAAATATTATTCGCTCCTATTCTAAGTTCAGAATAGTTAAATGTTTTACATTTCGCTGTAATTATTCTGGTTATGCATGTTCAGTTATTCTTGTTCTGATAATTCGATTGCTCTCTTGAGCAAATACCCATTCTTTCGGGTTATTTGCGAACCCTGAATTGGGAAGTTTTGACTTCAAAATGGTTTGACATCAAAACACTCTACGGGCTGGATAGTGATACTTTGGGGATTAAGTTTTACTTAATCCTAAGGACCGAAACATAATTGGTGCCTTGAGATGGGCCGTAGTGCCTGGGGACCCGACTGGATCTATACAGGTAGGTATAGATCTGCACTGTATCCTGACTGATCAGCAGGATATAAGTGTGAACTAGTGACCAGTCTAATTTGTTGTTGATCGCTATTAATGGCATTCCTTCTCGAAAAAAATAGGATTATGGATTAAAATTATTCTTTCTTAGTACTCAGTTTCGGAAAAATTACGGTGTTTTTAAATAAATTCGAGGTTCAGATTGTTGCTGCAGCATTAGTTGCGCAGTGATAATTAGAATCTCGAATGAATTGAGATATTTTTAATTATTCAACCCGTCCTTATCAGGCTGGTTTAGCAGGGTAAGTTATGAAAACTTAGTCGATAATGATGGATACTGAATAGTTAGGAATTTCTTGAACGTCGTTTTCTAATTAGTTATTGCATTCGTTGCTCAAGTATGAAGTATTACCAGAAGCTATTTTGAAAACACGCGATCTCTGAAGCTCTTACAAAAATGTCGTTATTCCCTATGTGATTTATAGCAATGCAAATCAAATTGATTTTAAGTAAATGAAGTATATCCTTTAAATGATTTCGTGTTTCGTTCTTCAAAATATTTCAGAGATTTTGTTCGGAAGTTTTCTTTGATATTAATGTTTGAAACTCAAATTATATACTTGCTGGGCATTTTTGGCTCACTCTTGCTTTGTAAATTCTTATTTCTGCAAGAAATGGATAAGGATAAAAATGAATAGCTTCGATAGACGACAGGACTTAGAAAAATTTCCGCTGCGAGAGATTAAAGGTGTTAGAAGATTGTGACAAGAGCATTAGTTCAAAGGTATTCTCATTTGTAATTTAGTTATTGTAAGTTGTAGAAGGTTAGATTCTTGTTTCATACCATAACCTATAAACGATCCGGGTTCAAGGGGTTCTTTACTTATTTCTTTATTTTATGTAAAGATTGTTTAGTGACACCAAATCTTGACCCCTGATTTGGGTTGTTACATGTCTTGCATGGAAATAGAAATGCTTCATTTTCTTCTAACACCTGTAATCAGGCTGCCACATTCCTTTAGTGCATTATCAACCCATATGACTCTGTTAGCTTCTGTCAAAGTCCCTTTTAACTGTTATCTTTATTGATTATTCTTTGAAACTTTTTAGATCTTATCCATTGACACTATATTGGTGTCATCCGTTGAAGCTTTCTTGGTAATGTCCGTTGATAGCTTTATCTATTATCCGTTGAGGGCTTGACTCATCTGTTAATGTAATATTGAGATATCCGTTTGTAGATTAGCAGTTGAAGTTATTTTCATAGCAGTTGATACTCTTTCATTTATACAAAATTATATGGAATTTTATATTTACAATTAACCCACCTATTTTGTATATCTTGCTAGTAGTCAACATGACTTGGAAACTACTAAAACTACCAAATCCCCTGCTATTCTAGTGTATATGTGCTACATACTTATTAGTATAAGCTACTCCTTTAATGGATTGATAACTGTGATTATCCGTCGAAGGCTACAAAAGACACTAAATAAACCTACTCAGGTGTTTTGGTGAATTATCATCAAGACTACAACATATTCCTAACAATCTCCCCCAATTTTTGTCTAATAGAATTATAAGCATAAATTCAGGTTGACTTGATGATTACATAACACCCTATAAAACTAATACATTAAAAAGTAGATAACTGTAAAGTGTTGCATTGAAATTGAATTCTACAAAGAAAGTTTATAGAAGTTTACATGCCATTTTCCTTGATTCCCTTGTCTTCTTCCCAATTTTTCATTGTTGTCCTATATCTGAAGTTGGAGTTGTATGTAGAATTTAGCTTCATCTTCTTTATTGATCAGCATCTCCTGCATTTCCATGAAAGTTACATTACTTGATATTTTAAGCTGGTCTTCAAGTCTGAAAAATCTTCTGGCATGCTTTTCATCCCTAAACTCCATAATCTAGTAGGGCTTCATGTGCACTCTATTCCCGATGTCTGAATAGTTAAAACTCTTGGTAGTGCACTAATATCTCTCCATCTTTTCCTGGTTGAACTTATCTTTTTGAGTACTTCTGCTTTGAAAACCTTGGTGAATCTAAAGTCTTTCTTCATTGCAGAGAATACTTTCACTAGGGCACTATATTCATAACACCCCCAAATCCGGGGTCGGGGATTCGGGTTATCATGAGTTTCATTTCCATTAATCAACACTTAATCTTGAATTAACAACTAACAACTGCATAATGTGTTAGGTTTCGAGCACATAAACGCAACGGAAACAGTAATTAAAAACATAAAAAATCAGAATTTTCGAAACCCACCGCAGGATCCATGCGAAAAACATATATTTAATTCGTAGATCAGATTGTTTCCTTAAGAAGCTTTACCAATTGGTGTACTAATGGAGATCCAAAGCTTGTTCATTCACCACGCATCCCGCTCTCGCGATCTACGCCCTATCGGTATCGACACGAATGCTTGAACTCAAGGATTGAATGTGTACTTGCATAAACTCATTTCTTCTTGCTCTCTCCATCTTCTCCCTTGGTGGCTAGGGTTTTAGTAAAAGTCTTGCTCTCAAAATCAGCCACACAAGAGATATTATATAGAGAGTAGAAAAACGAACTATCACTCTTAACTAATTAGGAGTTATTATTAATTCGAAATTCCTATTTATATTATAACTAAGTCTCACTTAATTATTTAACAAATAAATTTCATAATTAATATTAGTAAATTCGAATATCAATATTTATCTAATTAATTAAGTCATACTTAATTAATATTATAAATAATTCGAATTACTTTAATATAATTTAAATCCAATTTAAATTAAATAATCCTTCAAGCATTCTTAGTGTGTGACCCTATTGGTTATTATTACGTTGGCAATGAATTTTAAATCTAATTTTAAATCGTAAACAATGAGCGGCATCTAGTAATACATTATTTCTACCCAAGTAATAATAATTGAATCGGTGATCGATTAAACCTTTTGTGAATAATGTATAATGTAATAAAATCCCTTTAACCAAATATTATAGATTAAACTAGAGGCATGTAATGTGTCATCCTGATCATAGTTTAATCCAAGTTTTCTTGATCAATGAGTAGACTATCATATCAAATCAACATTTGAGCGTGACCACGCATTTCATAGTCTAGCTCACACAAAAGGCCAATAATATCACTCCTAAAATAGGAGGGTTAAATCCCATCTAGATCATTCATATTTCTCATATGATTCATAATATACCCAGTGTCCACTTTTATCATTACCTGGTCAAAAATAACTTTTAATGGAATCAATGTATATTAATTCTCGTATAGAAATATAATGACTTCAGGTATAAGGACCATTACATCATTATCACTGTGAGAATTACTTATAACAGAACAGACATGTAAAATCTCACATTGGGTCTGTCCAGCACCATGTACATATACATCTGCCTGTGTTTTTGACTTTAGTATCATCATACCTATGATCAATGAGATGTGATCATCAGTAAACAA
The DNA here is from genome assembly GCF_009905375.1 of Apium graveolens. NCBI lineage: Eukaryota > Viridiplantae > Streptophyta > Magnoliopsida > Apiales > Apiaceae > Apium > Apium graveolens. The sequence goes on along the minus strand of NC_133657.1, from coordinate 44,099,002 downwards.
ACACACCAGTCTTAATGCATTATTATTATCCCTTAATAATAATACTCGACTACGGACCTTTAGGAATATTGATACTATTCTCATAATCTCATTCTAAGTCATGTACTTAGAGATATAGAATTGCATATGATATTCTAAGGATATTTATTAATCTAACATTTATATCACAGTAAATTAAGAATTAATAAATTATAAAGGGAATAATCAATAGAACATAAACAATAATAATCCTAATGTCTTAAACTAAAACATCATAGTATTGTCTCTAGGGCACAAACACTAACAATCTCCCACTTACACTAGAGCCAATCACCCATGTATCTAATACTCATGGAACTAGTATGACCATCGTGCTTTTACTGCGACAAAGCCTTAATCAGTGGGTCTGCAACACTATCATTACTATGCACTTTACATTTATATCTTCTTGATCATTAATCTCATTAATAAGGTGATATCGCTTAGGGACATGCCTAAACATTCTCCTTAGATGTTTCGAAAACATCAATATATTCGGCTTCCATAGAATCATCAATGTTCTTGCTGTGAACTATTCAAGCTAACACCAATTATATTTAAACAAAACAGAAACCATGCATTGACACATAATTATCCTTGTCTATCCATAAATTAAGTTAAGAAACTAGTATCAGTGTAACCCTTTACAACTAGTTCCATATCTTCTCCTTATACCAAAAATAAATCTTTAGTCCTCTTTAAGTACTTAAGAATATTCTTGACAACTATCCAGTGACCCTCACCTGGATTAGACTGGTATTTGTTCGTCATGCTCAAAGCATAGGAAATATCAAGAAAAGTACATATCACTGCATACATTATAGATCCAATTGCTGAAGCATATGGAGCTTTTCTAAGACGGCCCTTATCATCTAATGATTTATGACAGTTATCCTATGAGATCACTATCCCAAGAGACATCGGGACATATCCACTCTTTGCCTCCTGCATCCTAAAATGATGCAATATTTTATCAATGTATGTACTTCAACTAGGTCGATTAATCTCTTCAATATATCTCTATAGATCTTGATCCCTAATATATAGGTAGCATCGCCCAAGTCTTTCACCGAGAAACTATTTCTCAACCAAGTCTAACAGCCTGTAGAGAAGGTATGCCATTCCTTATTTGTTTTATGTCATCTACATATAATACTAATTCTCGTATAGAAATATAATGACTTCAGGTCTAAGGACCATTACATCATTATCACTTTGAGAATTACTTATGACACAACAAACATGTAGAATCTCAAATTGGGTCTGTAAAGCACCATGTACATATACATCTGCCTGTGTTTTTGACTTTAGTATCATCATACCTATGATCAATGAGATTTGATCATCAGTCAACAAACACACCAGTCTTAATGTATTATTAATGTCCCTTAATAATAATACTCGACTAGGGACCTTTAGGAATATTGATACTATTCTTATAATCTCATTCTAAGTCACCTACTTAGAGATATAGAATTGCATATTATATTCCAAGGACATTTATTAATCTAACATTTATATCACAGTAAATTAAGAATTAATAAATTATAAAGGGAATAATCGATTGAACATAAACATTAATAATCCTAATGTTATAAACTAAAACATCATAGTATTGTCTCTGGGGCACAAACACTAACATAATGACCCCACAATACACACACACACACACACACCACACATTATAGTCTCAGAGATGAAACCGAAAATAGTACAAGTTATATTATCCACAAATTATAAGTTATTACACTTCAAAAGGGGTTTCTGAATGAATTTACATGTTCCTTGCCATTATAAAAATTCATAGATATACATAAGTCCGGTACATCAAAAGTTGAAACTTGCTTATTGGTAGTTCCTACCTCAGCCATAACGGCATTAATGCCTATAGGAAACTGCAGAACATTTCCTATCCATTCGCGAATTGGGAGCTTGGTCCTGTCCATATTGTCTAGTTGTTGTTGTGTGATGAATGAATAAAGCAAGGTTGAGCAACACAACACACCAAAATAACATATAACTGATTAACAATATATGAGCATTTTCATAGTATTTCGGAAAGTATTGGTCATACTATTATGAATCAAGTTCAATATCGTAATGCGACGAAGTCGCAAAATACTCAATATATACTTTTTTTCTTTTTATAAACTCTGAAATCATCTGTGATGCATAACATGCATAGAGTTCCATTAAATAGACGGTATAAAAATATCATTACAAGGTGATCTCATATATCTAACCTTTCCTTAACATTTGTTTGGAAATCATTGATGTGCATAATGCAACATTTACTAGATATATGTTTTAAAAGATGAAGTTACAAGATACTTCAATATAATCATATATCTTATCCACAAAACTCTTTGAAACTACTACTGTTCAAAGTATCACCACTTTTTAAAAATTTATTTTCTAGATGAAAATACGAGATACTTCATTTGATGAAAACATCATTTTAAAAGCTCGACCCTGCCAACACTCATCTGTCACCCAACCGTAGCCTTTCTATAGAAGTGCTTTGGGTAGTGTTATAGAGATATCCAGACTAGATAATGAAATCATTACGGGAGTTTCCCGCTCCAGGAAGATAACTTACGATGATCAGTCGTAGTAGTACAACCACATAATTTTTCTACATGTAAAAGAGAACAGTCAGATTTATTTGGGGGTATGTTGGGTGGCATTTATGACATTTTATTATGCTCTAATAAGCTTCGAATTAATGCATTTGTACTCAAGTTGTTAAGTGTTTTAATGTGTTTTCTAGTGTTTTTGCATTTTAGGCATTATCTAGGTAATCAGGTGAATCAGCATTGTTTTGGTGCTAATCTGGTGTCCAGGTGGTGTTGCAATAAAAGCTCATGGAAAGCCAACTCGAAGTAGCAAGAGAAAAGAAGAAATATGAGTTTTCCCAGAAGGACGGCGCGCCCGCACTGTGATAGCGCGTGGCCGCGCCGGGGTTCCAGAAAGACAGCGCGCCCGCGCTGTAATAGCGCGCGCCCACGCCGGTGCCGAATTCAAGAATCTTGTTTCTACTTTGATTCTAAAAGGGAAGACTTCCAGATTGTTTAGGGCTTCTATATATATTCAAATAAAGTCATTTTTAATAGAGAGACCTACCAGAGCGTAAGGAGAGCCGTAAGAAAACCGTTTTATCACGAATTCAACGAAGACAAAGAAGATCTTGTTTTTACTTGCGAATCTTTGTTCTAAGTTGTAACTTGGATGCTAGTTTTATTATTTATGAACCTTACTCTTGTTTCGTACTTGGTTTTATTCATTCGTTATAAAGACTACGTTTATTACACCATGCTTTCATCGTAGCCCACGTTGATGATGAGTCCGATTATGGGCTAATCGTTATCGTGGGATTCTAGCAAATTTATTTGTGGATTTCTTTAGTTAAATTGTTTGTATGCCTTAGTGTGTGGTGATTGTATGATAACCTAGTACTGGTTGTGCTTATTCGTCTTATAAGAGTCATGAACTTATAAGATAGCGTGTTAATTCTTAATGAAGTGATAGTGAATTTAAGGATTTAGAACTTGCCATGCTAGCATAGGTTCATGTGTTATTGTTACGCATGATTCATAGGTAATTTTACCCATCTTACTTGTCCTGTGTAATCGTGAAAGATAACTTGTGCTTTAAACCTTTATGTTGTCAAATTCTATAGACATGTAGGGTCTCAATATAATTGGTGTCTATTCAGCTTCTATCTCTTTTATGGATGTCTGTTAGTATGTTCTTTGTGCAACAAAAGTTGGCGATTAGCAGTTTTGTGTTATCTGATTAGTGTCATCACCATTGCATGCTAAGGTTAAGAACAATAAGGCTATTGATTGAAGTATTTAATGAAGTTAGAATCCCATGTCTGTCTCATATAATTCACAAGAATCTTTTCTCTCTTAGTATAATCATTAGTATAATTTGTAGTATAAACAACCCAAAATTGTTATTGTCTTAGCATTGGATAATAACCATATCATCGGTGCATAAGTGCATAAATTACATAAATTAACCAATTCAGTCTCTGTTGGAACGAACTGGAAAAGATTCTATATTACTTGCGAACGTGTATACTTGCCTGAATTATTAGCGCGTATTTTAGCCTAACAAGTTTTTGGCGCCGCTGCCGGAGACTGCAGTGTTAACTTTTAGTTTATGTGTTTATCATCTGTATTCGTTAAAGTTCATTGACCCGAATATTGTTACTCACATACTTTTTCTTTCTTGTTGTCTTTCAGGTAATCTAGCGATCGTTTATGCAAACACGTTCACGAGTTCGTAGGAGAATACTGGAAAAAGACGAGGAAGAAGTTGTAGTTTATCGTAGGGAAGTTGTTGAGGACGAAGATAAAGTAGTTGAAGAAGAGAAAGTCGAAGAACCACCTTTATTAGAGATGGAGGAGCAAGCAGATAATTCTAAGGCTTTAATGATCTTTTCTAAGCCTAAGATCAATGACATTCAGTCAAGCATTATCAGGCCAACCATCAAAGCTAACACTTTTGAGATCAAGTCGAACACGATTTAGATGATACATAACTCATTTCAGTTTGGGGGTAGTCCTACTGAAGACCCAAATATGCATATCAGGGATTTCATCGAGATCTGTGACACTTTCAAGTTCAACGATATGTCTGAAAATGCCATTAAGCTGCGACTATTCCCATTCTCTTTGAGGGACAAAGTGAAGTTTTGGTTACATTCTCTACCACCGAGGTCTATCACCAAATGGGAGGATCTTGCTCAAAAGTTTCTCACTAAATTCTTTCCTATGGAAGACTGCTACAATCAGGAATGCTCTTACTCAGTTTGCTCAGCAAACGGGTGAATCTTTGTGTGAGGCTTGGGATCGTTATAAGGAGATGCTTAGGAAGTGCCCACACCACGGCATGCCTGATTGGATGATCATAAACTGTTTCTACAATGGTCTAGGTGCACATTCTAGACCTATACTTGATGCAGCATCTGATGGAGCCTTATAGGCTAAAAGCTACAATGAAGCTTATGAGTCGATTGAGCTAATGGCAGCCAATGAATACCTGAATTCTACACAAAGAATGTTGCAAGTATAGGTAGCAGGAATTCTGGAAGTGGATCAAGCTACTGCTATAGCTGCTCAACTACAAGCTTTGACGATGAAAGTGGACTCTTTAGTAAATTATGGAGTTAATCAGATTACTAACATTTGTGAGCTTTGTGCGGGAGCATATGAAACTGAGCAGTGTGCTATTTCTAGCAAATCAGCTCAATTTGTGAGCAAATTTCAGAGATCACAACAACAAGCTCCAGCCACTTATCATCCGAACAACCACAATCATCCTAACTTCAGTTGGAGCAACAATCAGAATGCGATGCAATAATCTTATCAGTCATATACAACAAGGCAATATAACCCTCCTGGTTTTAAACAACCGTAATATGCCCCGAAGCAACAACTTCAACTTCAGCAGTTACCTCAAGCTAATGAAAATTCTGAACTGGAGGAGTTGAGACTCATGTGAAAGAGCCAAGCTGTCTCTATCAAGACCTTGGAGAATCAAATTGGGCAAATTGCGAATGCTTTACTGAATCGTCAACCTGGCACGCTTCCAAGCGATATTGAAGTGCCAGGCAAGAAGGAAGCTCAAGAGCATGTTAAGGCAATTACATTGAATTCTGGTAAGGTTGTGAATCCTGAACTAGCTAAAACTCTAATTTCTGAAGTGAAGGCTGATGAAGAAAAGTGCAGAAGGAAGCCGAAGTGGAACCAAGGAAGATTACTATTGAGCACACTCCTCCTGGGGGTAATACAGGGGAGAAACAGATTTATCCTCCACCTCCCTTTTTTAAGAGGCTGCAGAAGAAGAAACTGGATAAGCAGTTTGCGAAGTTTCTGGAGGTGTTCAAGAAACTTCACATCAATATTCCTTTCACTAAAGCTCTTGAACAAATGCCTAGTTACAAGAAATTCATGAAAGGTATTCTCTCTAGGAAGGTGAAACTTGACGACTTAGAGACCGTTGCTCTCACGGAGGAATGCAGTGCTGTGCTGCAACAGAAATTTCCTCGAAGCTTAAAGATCCTGGAAGCTTCATTATTCCTTGCACCATTGGAAATGTGTCATTTGATAAATGTCTATGCGACTTGGGAGCTAGCATCAATTTGATGCCTTTGTCAATCTTCAAAAAGTTGGACTTGCCTGATCCAAAGCCTACTTACATGACTTTACAGTTGGCCGATTGTTCTATTACATATCCGTGAGGTATTATGGAGGATGTCTTGGTCAAGGTGGATAAACTCATTTTCCCTGCTGATTTTGTAATTCTTGATTTCGAGGAGGATAAAAAGATTCCCATAATCTTGAGAAGACCCTTCTTGCCGACTGGCCGAACCTTGATAGATGTGCAGAAAGGTGAGCTTACTATGCGAGTGATGAATCAGGATGTGACTTTTAATGTGTTCAATGCCATGAAATTCCCTACAGAAAATGAGGAGTGTTTTAAGGTGGAAATGGGCAATTATGTGGTTAATACTGAACTCGATCGTTTGCTAAGGTCCGATGCCTTATAGAAGGCCTTATTGGGGAATTCTGATAGTGAAGATGACGAGGGTGATGAGCACTTGCAATATTTGAATGCGTCTCCTTGGAATCGAAAGATGGATATTCCTTTTGAATCTCTTAGACTAGAGGAGTTGAAAAGTTCTCTGAAATGCCTCAAGCCATCTATTGAGGAAGCTCCTACTCTTGAGCTTAAGCCTTTACCTGAGCACTTGAGGTATGCATTCTTAGGTGAAGCATCTACTTTGCCTGTTATTATTGCATCTGACCTTTCAGGTACAAATGAGGAAAAGCTGTTGAGGATTCTTAGAAAGTTCAAATCGGCAATTGGTTGGACTATAGCAGATATAAGGGGAATAGGCCCTTCTTATTGTATGCATAAAATTCTGCTAGAGGAAGGAAGCAAGCCTATTGTTGAGCAAAAGAGAAGGCTAAATCCGATCATGAAAGAGGTTGTTAAGATGGAAATTCTCAAGTGGCCAGATGCAAGAATTATCTATCCTATTTCTAACAGTTCTTAGGTGAGCCCGGTTCAGTGTGTGCCAAAGAAAGGTTGTATCACTGTGGTGGCTAATGAGAAGAATGAGCTTATTTCGAAACGAACAGTCACATGGTGGAGAGTTTGCATGGATTATAGGAAGCTAAACAAAGCCACAAGGATAGATCATTTTCCTCTTCCTTTCACTGATCAGATGCTTGATAGATTGGTTGGGCATGATTACTACTGTCTTCTGGATGGCTACTCAGGTTATAATCAGATTTGTATCGCTCCAGAGGATCAAGAAAAGACTATATTCAGATGTCTGTTTGGCACTTTTACATTCCACGGAGTTTTTTTGGCTATGTGGAGTGCCAGCCACTTTTCAGAGATGTATGATGGCTATCTTCTCTGACATGATTGAGAATAACGTAGAAGTGTTCATGGACGATTTCTCGTTCTTTGGAACTTCTTACGATGAATGCTTGCATAATCTGGGTTTAGTATTGAAAAGGTGCGTTGAGACCAACTTGGTTCTTAATTGGGGGAAATGTCATTTTATGGTGCGCCAAGGCATCATACCTGGGCACAAGGTTTCTAGCAAGGGTCTTGAGGTGGACAAAGCCAAGGTGGGGGTGATCGAAAATCTTCCTCCTCCCATATCGATTAAGGGAATTCATAGTTTTCTTGGTCATGCGGGTTTCTATAGGCGTTTCATCAAAGACTTCTCATAGATTTCAAAGCCATTGTGTAATTATTTAGAGAAAGATGTTCCTTTCAATTTTGATAATGAGTGTCATTTTTCTTTTGAGACATTGAAGAAGAGCTTGATTACGGCACCTGTCATAAATGCACCTGATTGGTCTGAACCATTTGAAGTGATATGCGATGCAAGCGACTATGCAGTTGGAGCAGCTCTTGGGCAACGCAAGAATAACATATTTCATGTAGTCTACTATGCTAGTAAGACTCTTAATGGTGCTCAACTGAATTACACCAGTACTGAGAAAGAACTTTTGGCTATCATTTATGGTTTTGAGAAATTTTGATCATATCTCCTTGGGATGAAGGTGGCAGTTTTCACTGATCACGCTGCAATTTGATATCTCGTCTCGAAGAAGGACTCGAAGTTAAGGCTGATTCGATGGGTTCTTTTACTTCAGGAGTTTGAGTTAGGGATCAAGGACACAAAGGGGACTGAGAATCAAGTCGCCGATCATCTCTCGCGTTTAGAGGATCCAGTTGCTACTTCATAAGACAAGTATTTGATTAATGAGTCTTTTCCCGATGAGCAGCTATTTGGAGTGCAAGTAGAAGAACCGTGGTTTGCAGATATTGTAAACTACCTTGTGAGTAATGTCATGTCTCCAGAATTTACTCCTGCTCAAGAAAGGAGTTTCTACATGAAGTGAAGTGATATATGTGGGATGAGCCATTTCTTTTTCGCCAAGGAGCTGACCAAATCATCAGGAGATATATTCCTTACAGCGAAACGGGGGGGGGGGGGATCTTGCGAGATTGCCACTCAACGGCTTATGGAGGACATTATGGTGGAGAAAAGACAACATCTCGTATTCTTCAAGTAGGTTTCTTTTGGCCAACGTTGTTTAAGGATACTCATCATCTCGTTTTGAAATGTGATCGATGTCAACGAGTGGGCAATATGTCTAAAAGGGATGAGATGCCTCTTAATGTGCTTCTCGAGGTCGAAGTCTTTGATGTTTGGGGAATTGACTTTATGGGGCCATTTGTCTCATCTTGTAACAATCAGTACATCTTGTTGGCGCTTGATTATGTGTCGAAATGGGTTAAAGTTAAGGCGTTGCCAACGAACGATGCTAAGGTTGTGCTTAATTTTCTTCACAAGCAGATTTTTACAAGATTTGGGACTCCAAAAGTCATAATCAGTGATGAGGGCTCGCATTTATGTAACCGCAAGTTCACTGCGATGATGAAAAGGTACAATATGAATCATCGCATTACTAGGCTTACCATCCTCAGACTAATGGTCAAGCTGAGGTATCTAACAGAGAGATCAAGCGCATTCTAGAGAAAGTTATGTGTCCATCGATAATAGATTGGTCTTTGAAGCTTGATGAAGCTGTTTTAGCTTATAGAACAGCATACTATCAGTTGGTTTATGGTAAGGGTGTGATCTTCTAGTGGAGCTAGAGCATAAGGCATATTGGGATTTGAAAAAATTGAATCTGAATTTGGATGCAGCTGAAAAGAAGAGGATGCTTTAATTGAATGAGCTCGATGAGTTTCGAATTCAAGCTTAGGAGAACAACAAAATGTATAAGGAGAAAGTCAAGAGGTGGCACGATCGGGGTCTAGTGCTCAATTCATTTGTGCCGGGGAAACAAGTTCTGTTGTTCAACTCTCGTCTCTGTCTTTTTCCTGGTAAGTTGAAGTCAAGATGGTCAGGGCCGTTTATTGTCAAAACTGTGTTTTCACATGGAGCGGTGGAGATTTTTGAGAATGATCCAGGCCAAGTATTCAAGGTTAATGGTCTGAGATTGAAGCACTACTATGGTGACATGGAAAATCGCGAGGTGGTTAATGCCGTTTTATTGTCCATTTGATCTCAAGTTCTGCGTCAAGCTAACGATGTAAAGAAAGCGCCTCTTAGGAGGAAATCCAAGTTTGTTGTACATTAGTAAGTAGAGGAAGCAAGAAGAAAAGAGAAAATCACAAAAAAAAATCAGAAAAAGAAAAAAATTCAGGGCCAACTTCAGAAGCCTGGAGCGCCCGTGCTGTCCTAGCGCGCGGTCGCGCCGGTTTGGCAGAAGTAGCGCGCGGCCGCGCTGTCCCAGGGCACGGCCGGGCCGTCCCAGCGAGCGGTCGCGCCGTCCCAGCGCGCGGCCGTGCCGTTTCCTGACCCTGGAAAAAAATAAAAGGCAGTTTAAGGGGGGAAAACGGGAATATTGTCCTAAAATTAATTCCCAACCGAATATTACTCTCCCACATCCCATAATTCCCTATAGATAACACTACTTTGGCAATGGTGCAGGAATGGATTGAGGAAAGCCCGATCTGAAAGGGCTTGGGTATTCTTTTGACCACCTACCTGGTGGGAGGCCCGCTGCTGGTCAGGCGAGCAGGACTGCATGGAGATCTCAGCTAGGAGATGAAGGAGGGACATCGTAGCAGGCACAAGAGGAGGAGGAAGGAGCTGATATGTGAGCTGGCTTGAGCATGATGCAGTACAGGCGTCTGGCGAGGAGGATGGATGCGATGCATGACATCCATAACAGGTTCACAAGAAACCTCACCCAGGCATTGGGGACAGCTTTTAGAGCTACTGGTGTTGACATCTAGTGGCCAGTGTTTGGTGAGGATTCCGTGTATCCACATCTTGACACACCTGACACTCCAGCCATTGAGGGTGAGGAGCCCGACTCTCATTACACATGCCTGAATTCCTTACTATTACCTTCATTAAGGACAGTGAATATTTTAAGTTTGGGGGTAGTAGTTGAAGGAATAGTTTGTGTGAATCTCATATAATTTTGCATATTCATGATAGTTTAGTTCATATAGTTTGCATTTTTTTCCATGTTATAGTTTTTTTATTTTTTGTTAGTTTTTATGTTAGTTTGTTCATATAGTTCATGCATTTGCATTATAACATGATCCCTTAGATAATTTTTCCAGTTAACTTGTGATATTGATGCTAGTGTAGTGATGTCGTGCTTAGAGATATTAAGTCGTATCAAGTTAAATTACATGCTAGAGACACTTGTATTTCACTAAGTCTTATAGGCTGCTTAAGTGTTAGATCATGATCATGGTTTGTTTGTTTGTCGAGGTTTAATCGCTTGTTTATATTTAAAATTTAGGATATTCTCTTAATAAGAAAATAACATGGATTTTTAGAAATTGGAGAATAATTGGATTTCATTGCTAGTTGTTTTGGCTAGGTGTCAAATGGCTAGTAGCCGGCTCATATTTATATGAGTAGTCTAGGGTTGAACGAGATGGAGCGAAACGCACTCGTTCAGAAATTGAAAAAAAAGAAAGAAAAAAAAAGAGAGAAAAAAAGAGAAAAGAAAAAGAAAAAAAGAAAAGAATAAGTGCTATGTATAATTGATCGCGAGTGGGCTCTTTATTACTCGAGTTATTAAGTTCTTAGGGGATTTTGTGCCTAGTGACCTAAAGCTTTTATAGTCTGGGATCCGCTAACCTAAAGCTCGCTACATGGGTTCAATTGTATAAGTCTTTTGTGGACTTCACTCATTGCACAGTCAAATAAACATATGTGTTGTTTTGTTTTGAATAAAATCTTGAATCCATATAAAACTCCAATATAAGAATTGAAGTGTTATAAGTTATTTTGAGTCTAACGTTTTATTTTATTTATAACCTTGCGATTGCCTTGATGAGTAGTGAGTCATGATTATTGATCTAGTTGCGATAGTATATCTGTAAGCATCTTCACACATGCACATCTCTAGTTTGTAAGATGATTTGTATGATTTGATTGATCTTCCTGCGAGTAACTACATTTGTTGATATGTTGCTTGTTGAGTGGTTGAGTTATTCTATTGGGATCGTTGCATTCATATAGTTTCATTCATGCATTTTTTTCTTGTTCTTTGAGTCTGTTTATGCTTGAGGACAAGCATCGATTCAAATTTGGGGGTATGTTGAGTGGCATTTATGACACTTTATTATGCTCTAATAAACATCGAATTGATGCATTTGTACTCAAGTTGTTAAGTGTTTTAATGTGTTTTCTAGTGTTTTTGCATTTCAGGCGTTATCTAGGTAATCAGGTGAATTAGCATTTTTTTGTGCTAATTTGGTGTCCAGGTGGTGTTGGACTAAAAGCTCGTGGAAAGCCAACTCAAAGCAGCAAGAGAAAAGAAGAAATCTGAGTTTTTCCCAGAAGGACGGCGCGCCCGCGCTGTGATAGCGCGCGGCCGTGCCGAGGTTCCAGAAAGACAGCGTGCCCGCACTGTAATAGCGCGCGCCCGCGCCGGTGCCGAATTCAAGAATCCTGTTTCTACTTTGATTCTAAAAGGGAAGACTTTCAGACTGTTTAGGGCTGCTATATATATTCAAATAAGGTCATTTTTAATAGAGAGACGTATCAGAGCGCAAGGAGAGCCGTAAGAAGACTGTTTTAGCACAGATTCAACGATGACAAATAAGATCTTGTTTTTACTTGTGAATCTTTGTTCTAAGTTGTAACTTGGATGCTAGTTTTCTTATTTGTGAACCTTACTCTTGATTCTTACTTGGTTTTATTCATTCGTTATGAAGACTACGTTTATTACACCATGCTTTCATTGGAACCCACGTTGATGATGAGTCCGATTATGGGCTAATCGTTATCGTGGGATTCTAGCATATTTATTTATGGATTTCTTTAGTTAAATTGTTTGTATGCCTTAGTGTGTGGTGATTGTATGATAACCTAGTATTGGTTGTGCTTATTCGTCTTATAAGAGTCGTGAACTTGTAAGATAGCGTGTTAATTCTTAATGAATCGACAATGAATTTAAGGATTTAGAACTTGCCATGCTAGCATAGGCTCATGTGTTATTGTTAGACATGATTTGTAGGTAATTTTACCCTTCTTACTTGCCCTTTGTAATCATGATAGATAACTTGTGCTTTAAACCTTTATGTTGTCAAATTCTACAGACATGTAGGGTCTCAATATAATTGGTGTCTATTCGGCTTCTATCTCTTTTGTGGATGTTTGTTAGTATGTTCTTCGTGCAACGAAAGTTGGCGATTAGCAGTTTCGTGTTATCTGATTAGTGTCATCACATTTAATGAAGTTAGAATCCCATGTTTGTCTCATATAATTCACAACAATCTTTACTCTGTTTGTATAATCATTAGTATAATTTGTAGTATAAACAACCCAAAATTGTTATCGTCTTAGCATTGGATAATAACCATATCAATGGTGCATAAGTGCATAAATTACATAAGTTAACCAATTCATTCAGTGTGGGAACGAACTAGAAAAGATTCTATATTACTTGCGAACACGTATACTTGCGTGAATTATTAGCGCATGTTTTAGCCTAACAGTAAAACTTGTTGATACGGCTCCACCAAGAAGCCGTATCTAGTTGGAAAGGAAAACTCACCAATATTTCTTAGGTGATGCCTGTTAATGGATTAAACTTGTTCCAGGAATTTACTTCCTGAGTGTTGGGTAAGTAATCAAAAACTTCTTTATCTATTCCGCAACTTTGTTGCAAATATAAAAAGACAACATTGAGCGAGATCCCCTATTTTTGTGCAAATATTTAAATCCCCTTCATAAAGAAGATTTAAACTTAAAAACGGGGTTTGGGGTCCTCTCTATACTTTTGAAAATGGTTTTGATAATGTTTGGAAATAATCTTTGAAAATATTTAAAGTAAGAATGATTTAAATAATATCAATCATTTTCCAAATTATTAGGCGAATATCGAAACATTATCCTTTAAGAAAATAAAGAATATTATTTAATAAAGTAAGCGGAGTCATACATCCTCGAATGAATATTCAATACTAATATTTATTTAATAAATAAACATAGTTTCATAAGTAGAATCTCAATATAAATAATTAAAATAATCTTTGATCGTAATAAAAATAAATGAATACTCATAAAATAATATTCACTTATAATTAAAAACTATCGAATAAATATTATTCGATTAATAATTTTGAAAACCATATAAAATATACTTAGGAACATCGCCTCTCGGTTTATGTAAAATGTTCAACTTGTATGCCCTACTCTAAGGCCATATGCAAAATATCACTAAATACTAGCATAGGTATTATGTAAGCTCTACTTTAAATCAATTGAATTTGACAATGAAATATCACGATTTCATAACATGTATGCATATATATATATATATATATATATTATCAACATGCTTCCCAAAAATTACATGCATATATATCTCAAGATTTTGCTAATAATACTCATTCAATTATCTCAAGATAACGCATATACATATATATATATAAATCATCACGATAAAAGTAATACGGGTAGAAAACTTGCCTAGGTGTCCTGGTCTAGGTTTTGATCCTTTCCTCTTGCTCCTTTGCTCCATCTCTAGTTCATGAGTTTTCAGAGCTCCGTAAATCTCATCTAGAGGTGTGACGTCGAGTTCATAGTTATCCCTGATCGATGTGACGTTAAAGTCCCACTTTTTAGCAAGAGCAAGTAGGAACTTCAAGTTTGAGTCTTCTAAATCATATTCTTTATTGACATGGGATAAGTCATTCAACAACTTCTGAAATCTGTCATAGATCTCAGTTAGGGATTCATTATCCCTTGAGTCAAAGTGCTCATATCCTTGAGTAAGCACTGTCCTCCTGTTTTTTTGATAGCAGTTGTACCTTGACACTTTACTTCTAAAACATCCTATATATCTTTTGTTGTTTTACATATAATGACTCTATTGGACATAACACTATCAAGACTGCTGTGCAGGATATGTCTAACCTCAGCATCCTTCATGATTGACGAGAGATCTTCATGAGTGTAGTCCTTCCTGTCTTTGTCTATCATCTTCTCTGGTTCTCCTGCAACTGAAATAACTACCTTCATTGGTTTATGAGGACCATCATAGATCCTGCTTAAGTATTCAGGATCTGTGGATTCCAAACACATGGCCATCCTGACTTTCCAAATTCGATATCCATGCACTTTCAGGATGGGCACCTTGATTGCTTTATACCTACTCATGTTGCTTCTTATCTGTGATGTGGCTGGGGGTTATGGCTTCGGATCCAGATTCTGTGTTTCTTCTTCTCCCTTTGTCTGACATGGTTTATCAATCTTCAGATCTTTAAATGTTTGTACGTTAACATCATGCTCTGATACCAATTGTTAGGCCCTTAATCAATTATAGGGGGGGTGAATACAGTTAATTCGATCAACTAGACAAAGCTTCAACAGAATCAGACAGTTTTTATATAAATCTTATAAAAAATTATTACACAAGTACTCTCTCGAAAGGATGAACAAATATCCTTGAGAGCTGCTAGGTTATGCGAAAGATATAACAATGTCGCAATGCATATAGCATGAACCTAAACTATGCTTTTATAGAGCACAACTACCAATGTATAAGGAATCCTATTCTATTAACAACAAGAAAACCTATACTATTGCTTCTGAGATAAAGTCCTCCATCGACTTGAAATTCATGTTCCCTTTTCCTCTTCAAAGATCAACTGATGTGACAAATACTGATTTCATCATCCGTTGACATCATCATCCGTCGAATACCAACATTCGTCGATGTCATCATCATCCGTTGATGCTTATACTCATCATCCGTTGATTCTTGTAATCATCATCTGTTGATGCTTCTGATAGTTTCTATTTGATATCATCAATTGCTCCTAAAACAAAATGTTAGTTCTTGAAAACACTATTCATCAAGAACTTTGATGAATTATTTAACTAAGGAATCCTTGGAATCTTGGCTTCAAACTTATAGCATAATAAAGTTATGAATTATGGAAGCTATGAAAACAAACCTCTTAATTTTTTAAAGCGTGTGGCTTGAATTTTGAAAATTCTTTGCTTGCTTCTCTTGTAAAAGTCGAATACAAATAGATGGAGGAGAGAAGATGATGTTTTTCTTGCTTCGTTTCTTTGGTAAATGAAATGTTTTGCTTCGTGGAGATTAATCTTAGGCTAATCAGGTGTTTGAAATACTTGGTGGAGAATGCTTCTTGAATACATATCTTTCTAGTTGCTTGCATCACCATGCTTACCTCATCCTTTAGCCACTTGTCTTATTCTTATGGTGTGATGATGTCACTTGTTTCTAATCCACTTGTTCAATCTCCCTTGCTTCTTGTACAAGCTTGTTTCTCGACCTATTTTTGTTTTACGGTTCACTCAATCCTCGCTCTTGTTGATCGTTTGAGGGATCATTTCTGGGATCTTATCATTAGGGTTTCCCTAATCCCTTCTTAGTATCTTTTATTGCTTTAATAATCCTCTTCTATAATCCTTCAATTTAATTCCTTTTAATCTTATCACCTTTTACTAAATTCCTTCGGTATCTGGTGGATTTTTGGGAAAAATCAAAGTGCTGGAATTCGAATTCTTACGACCTTTACATACACTCATTTATATTATGGAATACTAATATGATCTAAGAATTTCCATAATAGAACTCCTATATAACGTGGTATGATAATTTTTCATAATCAGCAAAAGTTACTATTCATCAGGGTTTCGAAAATTCCAAAAATTGGGGTTATTAAAGTATCCCCTCCTTAAAAGGATTCTGTCCTGGAATCAGATAGAGAACAATTGGGGATACTTTTTTAGCCTTGTGCTTTCTAGGCCTCAAATCGATTTTCCACATTGTGGTTCTGCCACAAAATCCTGATGATAGGGGATAAAATAAACCTTAATTTCGTCATTAATATTGCATTAATTATATCTAGGACTGCAAGGCCCATTAAAGAAGTCCATGTGTATGAAATTCAGACCAAGAAGGTTAACATATTGATCATGCCCAAGAAGGTTAACATTGATCAGGCCTGATGGAACAAAGAAGACCTAATAGTCCTCAATATTTATTAATTTCGTAATTAATAAATAGAGAGGATTAATAGCTCATTAAATAAGTCCAATCAGTAATATACCTCTATGAAAGATAGCCCAAAGTACACCTGAACCAACAAGGAGTCTGATTCTTTAATGATAGGACTCCAAAGTTTATTCCAATTCTGAGACTTGTCCCCCAAGTCTCATAACCCTAGTCCAATTCAAGGACTCCCAACATCTATATAAGGGGTCTCACCCCTCTCATCAAAACTATGTTTTTTAATTGATCCTTGGCATAAAACAAGGTACGTAGGCATCTTGTTAAGGTAGATCGAGTCACAAAACACGAGAGCGGTCAAATCGAGTCTCGAAGCTCACAAACCCTAACAATAAATGCACCTTAAGTTTATCCATACACATGACTAGCTTGATCTCCTTGTCCCGAAGCACCCACTCCTTTTGATCCATGATCCTCACTGGTTGTTCCACATAGGTTGTAATATCCGGGATATATTGTGTAATTATTTTTATCAATAAATAAATATTCTGTGATTATTCTGTAAATTTTGGTGAATTATCTGTTAAGTGGTCTCTGTATTTGGATATTAAAATATGATAGAATTTAAGTATTTTAATTTTTGTATGTCAAAAATAAAGTGTAGATAATTGTGATATTTTTTATTTATTTTTATGTTGTTATATGGATTTATAAATGATTTATGGATTTAATAAATTATTTTTTCGAGTATTTATAACCTATTTTTTATAATCGGGAACCAACCGACTTCAACCGTTTTTTACATTTTTACAACCGGAAGTCTCGGGAAAACTACTTTCTAACCTAATTATAATATTCTCAGCATTTTCCATGTTTTGACTTTTTCAATCCGGAGTACGGTTTTCTGTGTGCGGGTCCCGACGCAAAATTTTCGATACAATATTCATTTCGGTAAATCGATAAAACCCGTACTTTCGAGAAACGAGATATTTTCATTAAACTGTTATATTATCTTCTTGTATTTCGTGTAACCAAAGCGCTGAGACCAAGTCTGTATTTACAAAATGTGTAGTTTTGGATAATTATCCTAAAACTTATACCGATTTGGATCAGTTTTATCAAATAAACATTATATTTTATATCCGATATGATCCAACGGGATACCAATATTCCGCAAATATAAATTACCTTTACCATATTTTATTTTGTACAGACAATCATTTGCAGTCAGTTATATATATAATTTTCAGAGAAAATCTATATATTGATAATAGTTTCTGAGAATCAAACCTAAATTTCAAGGGGTTAGCGATATCCGATTTTGGAGCTTGAGTAACCAAAATGAAGGTATTAAGGAGTACACTCCAGTCATGTGATCCATAGTACTGCAGAATCATTTGGTATTTTTCTATATTTTTATTTATTTTTGAATTATTTTGAATTAAATTATGAATTTTCAATTTTAATGTTGTTTGTATGATTTGATACTTGGATGCTGTAGATAATTTAATTCTGATCATTTTGGTATGTCATAATAGCCATTTGGAGTTCAATAACATGCTCAAATCTGTGTTTTAATTTTGAATTATGAAATTAGGGTTTATAACTCGTATGAATGTTCTTAATTAAAATTAGGGGTATTTGATCTAGGGGTTATTAGATTGATTGGTTTGTATGGATGTGTAGAGCTTGAAAAGAGGAATAGATTGGTGGTGATTTCATGAACAAATGATACCAGAATCGAGCTGGCCGGAGAAAAGAAGAACTCACCGTCCAACGAGTTTTCTTCGAGTTATTCCGGCCAACTCAGGGCTTATCTGTTAATTTCAATTGCATGGTTAGATTCCTTGTGAATTGTAGACTAAATCTGGAGGAGATGGTGATGTGAGGATTCCGGGAACGTATTCTCCGGCGATCCCCGACGTTTTTCCGACGAGCCCTGTCAAAATTGCATTTTAGTCTCTGTAGTTTCGAAGAAGAAACAGTTGGGTCCCTATAGTTTGTAAAATTTACAAAAATAGGATTCCTGTTTTAAAATTAATTAAAAATAATATTTTCTATTTATTTAAATTTCAGGAAATTCAATTTTAATTATTAAAAACTCCAAAAATCATTATTTTAATTCCAAAACTTATTTTTAATTCAAAAATAAATCTGAATTATTTAGTTAATTAATTTTAGTTGATAATTAATTAATTATTTGGCCAATTAATTCGAATATTAATTGATTAATTGATTTAATTAATTGTTAATTGATTATTTAATTAGATTTAATTATTTATTTTTATTTAAAAATTTCAAAAAATAGTTTCGAGCTTTACAACATTATTTAAAATTATTTTCAAGGCTCGATAATTATTATAAAATGATTTTAAACTCATATTCGGGTATCCGAACCCTGTTAATTGTTTATAATTGATTCAACGACCCGTTTTAATTCCTAAAAATGTTTAAAAATTCGTATTAAATACCTGAAAAATCATTTTACTCCCGATTCTTCCTTGAAAACGTATTTTTATCGAATATCTTACATTTTATGCGCTATATGTGATCCGAGTGATGTACAATATGCGTATATGTGCATTGTTTGATTGTTTTAATCATAACTTTCAATCCGTAAGTCAGATTTGGGTAAAATGAAGGGTAGATAGAAGGTTGTAACGAATAGAGTAAAGTAAGAAAGAATATTGATAGATACTTGTGATGTCAGACCAGAGGAAGCAAAGTGTACAAAGGGGAAGCAGATAGTCAGTGATTAGGAGTCGGTGAACGAGAACAAGTGAAGTGTAAGCAGGGTGAGAATAGGCAAGTGATTCTTAAACTATCCTGATATGTGTTTAGAATAGTTCTGTTTTATATTGCAAGTACTTTGAAGTATTTAACCTTAACCCCTGATTCCAGTTATTGATTTGAGCCATAAGCCTTATTCTTTGTAAAACCATTAATTATTGAATACCTAGATACGAACCACAGACATACGATACTACTCCACAGATACATACAATCTATATATTGATCACTGAACCGGAATTATGTAACATACAAACCTCCATACCTTATACATCAGAAAATAAATTCTTATAACCGCAGGACCTAGATTCTTCTTGTTGTGCAAGACATGCATGTATCTAAACAAGACTAAGTCAAATTGACAACCCTAAGTAAGTTGTATTATTATCTTACTTTGTATTTGTACTTATAACATTTTAAAGTCTGTAAAAATGTAAAGGAGCAGACTGGAGTCTTTTTACTTAAACGGTATCAAGCCTAAGGATTCTATCTGGAAGAAACGGTATCAAGCCTAAGGATTCTATCTGGAAGAAGATCAAGAAGATCATGCCTCAGAAGAATTTTGAAGAAGCTTGAAGTTGAATATATCTGTTTGGATAAAAATACTCTAAGTCAAGATCTCCAGAAGTCATATATTTAGTGTTATAGAGAAGTCACTCGAGAACTCCAAATGATTTATCGAGAAGTCAGGAAAGCTACTCGAGAACTCAGAAAGATATCGACAAGTCAATTAAAAACATGAAGTTTGGAGATATCGAAAAGTCATTTCTTCACTAGAGAACTCATAGTTATCGACAAGTTTACATTCATTAGAGAACTCTGAGTTATCGATAAGTCAAAGTCCACTAGAGAACTCAGAGATATCGATAAGTCAAAATTCACTAGAGAACTCTAAGTTGTCGACAAGTCAAAGTGAAGACATGAAGCTGAAAGACCTCGACAAGTCAACGTCTCTTATAGAGAATTCAGAGACCTCTATAAGTCAAATTCACTATAGAGTATTAGAGATATCGATAAGTCATTATACTTATCGAGATGTCAAGATCTCTATATGCCTAACTAGAGATCTCGAGGTAAATTCTCAAAGTACAAAATACAGACCAGTTCAATATCCAAGATCTACAATCAGCAAACAATACAACTAGCTGGATTGACAAGTCTACAAAAAGTAGCTTGAAGGATGTGCAAGATCAATGGTGAAGATTAACTGACAAAGGAAGATCAAAGTAATCACATGATGCTAAAGATATGTTAAGCCATAAATAGATGATTCACTTTTCCTAAAATGGAAATGACAAGTGACAATTTACTAAAGCTTAATAGCATGTCTTATTGTACATTGTGTAAACTAGTAGTTAACTGATTTATAAAGTTAACACTGGTCCTTTGTTAGAGGTAACAATTTAGAAAGAAAAATCTTGTAACACTCTCAAGGAGAAGCTAAGCTCTTTATCAACAAAGAGCCTAAAAATTTTGTAGCAAAATATTCTTAATTTTAATATAAAATTAAGTGAGTTTTGAAATATCTGTGTTCTTTATATTGCATGCTTATATTATGCATTAACACATTTCTCTACAAAATTTAATTTACTTTGTTCAACCATAAAGATTCAAGAAAATCACAAAAACACCTAAAACACATTCACCCCTTGTGTATTATTCATTTACTAACAAGTGGTATCAGAGCAAAATCTGAAAGTAAACATATTCAAGATCTTGGAAGAATGAATACACAGAAAATCAGTAGCATCAAAATCCCTACTTTTGACAAAGCTAACTATACTCTATGGAAGAAGAAAATGATGTTGTTTATCAGAATGGCCAATCCACTGTATATTCAGATTCTCAAAAATGGGCCCTTCATTCCTATGGTTACAGTTGATGAATCTACAGATGGAGATATGGTTATTCCAACTCATTATGCTCCCAAGGACCCTGTAGAATACACTGAGCGTGAGAAAGAAAAAGTCTCCCTGGATAGTGGCTTGCAGTTAATTTTAATAGAGTCACTTGGAAATGTAATGTATAACAACATTGTCAACTGTGACACTGCAAAACAGATCTGGGAAGAGATAGAGATATTGTGTGAAGGAACTGAGAAAGTTAGGTCAACTCAAAGAAGAATACTGATTTCACAGTATGAGGGTTTTATGGCTAAGCCAAAGGAAAACATTACTGATATGTTTGAAAGGTTCAATAAGCTGATCAATAACTTGCAGCTTCATGACAAGTACTATGATGCTGAAGAAGTGAACTTGAAATTTTTGCTTACTCTCCATGATCATTTGGAACATAAAATCTCAGCAATCAGGGAAGGGATAGACTTGAGCAGAATAACTCTGGAAGTCCTGTATGGAATCTTGAAAATATATGAACTAGAAATGATTTAAAGGAAATCATTAAGGTCTGATCAAGGGCATGTTGTAGATGGTTTAAGTGCCCTAATTGTCAATGAAATCTAGACCTCTAATGATGAGCCAAGATCCTAGACTCCAGCTGCCTCAACAAGTGAGCAAAGAATCAATGATTCACAGGAACAAGTTATACTGGAACTGGAAGAAGATGAGTTCTACACCCTAGATGAACTTGATGAGCTAGATCAATCAATAGCCTATCTAGCTAGAAAGTTCTCTAATATTAGAGTTAAGAAGGCAAGGTTTTTCAAGGGTAAAGGACAATCTTTCAACAAAGACAACAGTTGGAAAGGAAAAGGGAAGTACACACCTGATAGTAAAAATGGTTACAAAATTGGATATGTTGACAGATCAAAGATAAGGTGCTTCAACTGTGATGAGTTGGGCCATTTTGCTATAAAGTGCAGGAAACCCAAAAAGACAAAGAAAGATAAATCTTATCTTGAATTAGAAGCAAAGTATGAAGCTCTTCTAAAGGAACAACAAAGCAAAACTTATATTGCAGAAGGTAAAAGTTGGGATGACTCTGATAATGATGAAGATAAGGAAGTTGAAAATAATGCTTTAATGGCCTTGGAGCAAGGAGAGTCTTCTTCATCAAAAACACAGGTACAAACTCTTACCACCATTGATTTAAATGTGAATCAATATGAGGAAACTGTTGAAAAGATGAGCACATAAATGTTTCACATTCATACAAGTATGGTGGCTGCTAATGAAGAAGTAAGCAGATTGACAAAGATAAATGAGAAGCATGAGAATGAAAAGCAAGAAACTGAATTGTTGATAGTAGAGCTTGAAGCTGTAAAACAAGAAAATGTTTATCTGAAGAACAAGCTCAAGTGTGCAAAGGAGATTGAAGCCGTGTTAAGGGAAAAACTAGAGAAAAATGAAGCGAAGTTGAAGTCCTTCAGGAATGCATCTGAATTGGTTGGTCAATACCATGAGAAAAACAAGCCATGTGCAAACATTGCTATTGGTCTTGATTATGATGCCTTGAACAATAAAAAGAAAAACATAAGTGACAAAGGAAAAGCAACAGAAAATGAAACTATTCTAGCAATGTTGAAAAAGGTTGGGTCACCTATGTTCAAGGCTTGTGAAGTAAACTTCAGTGAAGAAGAATTGATTATCAAGCAAGAAATTGCAGATGAGGATAATGAGAAGAAAAGAGCATATTCAACTCAATCTTCTAAGACTCAAGAAAATCTCATGGACAACCAAAGCACCAAGACACCTGTCAAAGAAATAAGATTGAAGATGCAAGAAAGAAAAAGATAAATAGAAATGGGAAAATTGGGATAAACAAAAGCAATAATTTTGCTTATGTTACATATGCTCCAAGAAAAATATGTGAGAAATGTAGCTCTTTGAATCACCTAACTCATCTTTACAAAAAGGAAGTTAGTAAGCCAGCTGAAGGAGCTTGCAAATATAATGAAGCCAATATAAATGATCCCTACTCATTCTGTGACAAGTTTGACTGCATTTCTTGCAATTTGAAAGTAATGAAGAGCTGCCACAAATTGAGAGTAGACCTCAAAGAAACAATGGTTGGGTCTACAATAAATAGGGAAAATGCACAACAGTCACTGAATTCTATTTTATCTGAAACAACTCACTCTACTTCTGCTAGATTAGTTAACAAGAAGAAATTACCCAACTTTGCTTGGGTTGCTAAACATAACTAAAACTCATTGTGTGCAGGGAAAAGTGAAGAAGGTCATATGGATCATTGAAAGTGGATATTCCAGGCATATGACAGGTGATAAAGCCCTGCTATCATAATTTGAGGAGAAGGCTGGCCCTTTGGTGACCTTTGGAGACAACAGCAAAGGATTCACAAT
Source organism: Apium graveolens (assembly GCF_009905375.1). Lineage (NCBI taxonomy): Eukaryota > Viridiplantae > Streptophyta > Magnoliopsida > Apiales > Apiaceae > Apium > Apium graveolens. The sequence continues at coordinate 44,075,365 of NC_133657.1, read as the reverse complement.
GGGATATGGTAAAAATCTTTCTGGAAATAATGTCATTGATGATGTAGCACATGTAGCTGGTCTTGAAGTGAATCTTATAAGTGTTAGCCAATTTGCAGACAAAGGTTTTGAAGTCTTATTCAACAAAGAAGAATGCACTTTTATCAGCAAGAAAACTGGTCAAATTGCTCTGAAAGGAGCAAGGAAAGGAAGCTTGTTTGTTGCATACTTGGACTCAACAAATATGGGTGAAATCCGTTGCTTCTACACCAAGGCATCCTCAGAGCAAAACAAACTTTGGCACAAGAGACTCTCACATTTAAATTACAAGGCAATCACTCTGGTCAATAAAGAGTTGGTGAGAGATATGCCAAAGTTGGAGTTTGCTCAAATTGAAGTTTGTGAGGCCTGCCAGAAAAAAAATGAAAAGATCAAGTCATAAGTCAAAAACTGTGAATTCCATAAGTGCACCTCTGCAACTGATTCATATGAACTTGTTTGGGCTAGTAAATGTCTTATCAATTTCAAGGAATAAATATGCACTTGTGATGGTGGATGATTTCTCAAGATACACATGGGTAGAATTTATGCATTATAAGGATGAAACTCCACACATCATTATTGAACACATAAAGAAGATAGAAAAATAGGCCGAAGATCATAATTGTGTAAAAAGATTGAGAAGTGATAATAGTACATAATTCAGAAATGCAACATTGAGTGAATTCTGCAAAAACAAAGGCATTGTCCAAGAATTCTCTGTAGCTAGAACACCTCAACAAATTGGTGTAGTTGAGAGAAAAAATAGAACATTAGTAGAAGCTGCAAGGACAATGCTGCAAGATGCAAACTTGACAACCAATTTTTGGGAAGAAGCTGTTAACACTGCATGATACACTCAAAACAGATATCTCATCAACAACGTGTATGGTAAATCACCCTAATCAATCATGTCTAAAAGGAAGCCTATAGTAAAGAATCTTCATGTTTTTGGAAGCAAGTGTTACATCCTGAAAGATGATTCTGAATATGTGGGAAAATTTGACTCAAAAGTTTTTGAAGCAATTTTTCTGGGATATTTATTGAAGAGAACTGCCTACAAGGTTTATGTTATTGATTAGTAGATAATCATGGAGAGCACAAATATGACTTTTGATGATGACAAATGTCCAGGCTTGGAATGCCTTGATGAAAATGAAGCTGAAGCCCTTGCATTTGAAAATCTTAATATCAACAGTGATTCAGATGAAGATGGTGAAGATAATGCACAACAAGTAATAAATGAAGAATCTACAGGACAAGAAAATCAAGGAAATGGAATCTCATCTCAAACACCTAATTTTGATAGCACAAACTCAGGGAGATAAAGAGAAGAAGAATCTACAAATCATACCAATAATGAAGAAAATGATGAAGGTACCAGTCAACAAATTCACACCAGAAAATGAGATAGGAGTCACAATACTAATGCAATAATTGGTGATCCTAATGCTGGTGTAAAGACTAGGAGTGCAACTGCTAATGAGTTTCTACATGCATGCTTTCTATCTCAAGTTGAGCCCAAAAAATCTGAAGAAGCTCTAATGGACCCTGATTGGATATCTGCTATGCAAGAGGAGCTCAATCAGTTTGAAAGAAACAAAGTTTGGGAGTTAATTCCTGCACCAAAAAATAGAAGTGTAATTGGAACAAAGTGGGTGTACAGGAACAAGATGTATGAAAATGGTGTGGTTACCAGGAACAAAGCAAGGTTGGTTGCAAAAGGCTACTCACAGGAATAAGGAATTGATTATGATGAAACTTTTGCTCCAGTTGGAAGACTTAAAGCAATAAGGATTTTTCTAGCATTTGCTGCATACTCAAATTTCAAAGTGTATTAAATGGATGTGAAAAGTGCCTTCCTAAATGGTGAGGTAGACGAAGAAGTGTATGTGCAATAGCCACCTAGCTTTGAAGATCCTAAATTTCTAAACTTTGTGTATAAACTACTCCAGGCTCCATATAGATTAAAGCAGGCACCTAGAGCTTGGTATGATACATTATCAAAATTTCTGCTTCTTACTAGATGTACCATAGACAAAAATCTCTTCTACAAAAACCATGGAAATGACATGATTCTAGTCCAGATCTATGTAAATGAAATTATATTTAGATCTACAAATGAGAAGTTGTGCCAAAGATTCTCTAAGCTTATGCAGAGTGAATATGAAATGAACATGATTGGGGAATTAAGTTATTTTCTTGGACTCCAAGTTAGTCAAAGAAATGATGGAATCTTCATCAACCAAACTAAGTATGTCAATGATTTATTAAAGAAGTTTGGTATGATTGATTGTTCACCCGCTTCTACGCCTATATCTACTTCAACAAAGTTGGATGGAGACAGGAAAGTCAAGAATGTAGACATTTCAAGTTATAGAGGAATGATTGGATCATTGCTTTACTTGACTGCAAGTAGACCAGACATAATGTTTGAAACATGTCTTTGTGCAAGATTTCAAGCCAATCCAAAAGAATCACATTTGATGGCTGTTAAATGAATTTTCAGATACTTGAAGGGGACTCCTAACTTGGGATTGTGGTATCCTAAGTGAACTGGTTTTGAAGCTGTTGGTTACACAAATACAGATTTTGCTAGATGCAGGGTGGAAAGAAAAAGTATAATTGGGAGTTGTTAGTTTCTTGGACAAAGACTTGTATCTTGGCATAGCAAGAAACAATAATCTGTGTCAACTTCCACAGCTAAAGCTGAATACATAGCTGCTGGAAGTTGTTGTGCTCAAGTGCTTTGGATTAAAAATCAGCTAATGGACTATGGCCTAGTGTTACACAAAATTCCCATTATATGTGACAATACTAGTGCTATATCTATTGTGGCTAATCCATTTAATCATTCAAGAACAAAGCACATTGATGTAAGGTACCATTTTATTAGAGAACATGCTGCAAATGGTACCATTGAGCTTATTTTTGTTCCAACAGAAAAACAACTAGCAGATATTTTTACTAAACCTTTGGATGGAGCTATTTTTACTAGACTTATAGGTGAAATTGGAATGCTAAATTCTTCATCCTAAGGCAAGAACTCAGCTAGTGTGTTGTAGCATATTAATTTCCAGTAAATCTAAATCAATCTGATTTTTATTAGAAATTAACTGAAATATGACGTATAAATATTTCAGAAATCTCTGCATATTTATTCTTCAAAATAAAAATTCAACTTAAAAATTTTCAAATTTTAAGTTAACTGCTAAACTGGTAATTTACATTCTTAATATGTAAAATTATCATAAGTCAGAATTAAAATTGATTAGGAGTATATAGAGAACTGAGTTCTTGATAAGTCTAATTGACTTGTCGACAAGTCATTTTAAGACTTCTCGAATGAGTCCTCGACAAGTCAATTTACTGACTTCTCGAGTGACTTCTCGACAAGCATTATTATGACTTATCCATAAGTTACTATAGAGTTCTCTACAAGTGTTAACTTACAAAATTCTCTACAAGTATTATTTCTAGACTTATCAAATAACTCAAAACTGAAATAATTTTCTCATATTCTGATTTTATGTTGAATTTATTCAAATAAAAATTAGAATCCTTTTAGTCCAATTTGGACAAACTGGGTATTTATTTTTACATCTCAATAAGTAAATCTTTATTTATTTTCTACAAAAATATATAAATTGACTGGTCGAGATGTCTCTTATTTCAAAATGACTTCTCGATAAGCATAAGCCAAACGTCTATTTTTGACTTCTCGACAAGTCATTAGCTTTTACTATAAATACCCATACTTCTAGATACATATACATACTTACAACTTTCGAGATCTAAAGTGACCTAACTTCAAGTCCAAAATTAATTTCTCTCTCATTTTTACTCCTTTCTCAAAAATTCTTCTTACCCATTCACACTCACTAAACAACAATGGCAAAAAACAATGTTAGAGCAACTATCCTAGAGAAAGGAACAAACTACTTAGCTTTAACTGATGTTAAGCAAGCCCCTGATAGTTTCAAGGGGTTTGTAAAATTTCTGTCTGAATCTTACATTGCAGGAGCCTTGACTGCTAACCGAGTGTTGTACCTGGATGTGTTATAAGCGTTTTGGACTACAGCTATGGTAAGGACTGTGATGAATGACAATTCTGTATCTCTGGTGGTGACTTCCTCAGTTGGAGGACAATAAATTGAGTTTAATGAGCAAGATATGAACATAGCTTCGGGATTTCCCACTATAAACCTGATGGAGGTGCCAACTCCTGATGAGCTGATTGAGTTTCTGGACTTCATCAATTATGGTGGAAGAATCAACTTATCAAGCCTGAACAGAATAAATCTAAGGAAGGAGTGGTCATTCATCTTTGATTCTGTGGTGAGGGCCTTCACATGCAGGAAGACAGGGCATGACAAAATTTCAAGTGTGGTGCAAAAGTTGGTGTATTCAATTGTAATAACCCCAATTTTTGGAATTTTTGAAACCCTTATGAATAGTGTTTTGCTGATTATGCTGAATAAGAAAACTTTTCATGCCACACTATGTAGGGATTCTTTTATTGATCTTCTGGGATATTATTAGTACTCTATGTGGTATATAAGTGTATGTAAAGATCGTTAGAATCCAAATCCAAACAATTTGATTTTTCCCGAAAATCCACCAGATACCGAAGGAATTTAGTATAAGGTAACAGGATAAAAAGGATTTAAATTCTACGATTTTAAGAGAGGATCATAAAAGGAATATAATGTATTGAGAAAGGTTAAAGGAACCCAAGTAATAAGATCCCGGGTATGATCCCTAAACGATAAACGAAAATGAAAGTTAAGCGAACCGTATAACAGATCAGCGGTCATTAGCCAAGTAATTAGAAGCTAATCAAAGAGGTTAGTGGGGATGTTGTCATCAAACTAATAAGAAGAGGATAAAGGTGGGAGGGTGACATCACATGGTGACATAAGCATGACCAAAGCAAAGTGTGTTGTTGGTTGATTTAGAACCACACAAAAGTTACCATGGTAAAAGGTAACAAAATAAAACAAATCAAAAGCAACCAACCAAGCCAAAACATTTCATTTTCACCAAAACACAAAGTTTATTTCATTTCTTCATCAAAGCTCTCGGCTTTTCTTCTTTTTCAAAGAGGAAAAATTCAAAATCCTAGTTCCAAGCATTGTTAAATCATGAGGTAATTATCCAAGATTCCTTATACATAAATATAGCTATCCCATGAATCTAAGCTTCAATTTCCTTCACAATCTCTTCCTAAAAATCATGGAAGAAGAGGGTGAATAGTGTTTTTCAAGAACTTAAATTTTTGTTCTTGAATTTTTGTTTAGATTAAGCTTGGATAAGGACTTTCAAGGGTGATTCCAAGCTAATTAGTTACTCCCACTCATAAAGAAGGTATAATCTCTTAACCTAGCTTTGTTATTGAATTTTAAGAGCATAATATGAGTATTATAGTTCATGAGAGGCTTGATTGTTGTGTATGTAGAGATTAGTTGGTTTTGTGGTGTTTTTGGAGTTGTAAATCTTGATAATTAGTTAAAGAACTTAAGTAAGCTTTTAGTTCATGATTGGGAAGTAGTATAAGTTGATAATATTGAGTTGTTGGGGCTGTTATGGTGAAGTATGGATGGAGTTTGGTTGTGATGTTGATTGTGGGTTGATTGTGGGTTGATTTGGAGTGGTATAAATTTGGGTAATCGCGTAAACATAGTCGTCGTAATGTCCGATTTACTTTAGACTGTTTTTGTTCTTAACATTAGGACCCGTGAACTAACTTCTAGGTTTTGACTATTGCAATGATTAGATAGTTCATGTTACGAGCTTCGTTTTGATATGTAGTTCGTTTGATTCCGATGTACGGTTTAGGAGAAACGACCGTTTTAAGTAACGGCATTTCGCGAACGAACCGTTACCCCTCGCCTTACTTTGAAAACTTGGTTAAGTACTTTAAATGACTAATTGGGGTATGAAGCAATTATGTTAAGTGGATTAGGAAGTTGGTAAGGTACTCGCGAAAGAATCTCCTTAAAACTCTTAAGGGTTAATTTATTAAAAATGGTGGAGCCGAGGGTACTCGAGCAACTTAAGTGAATTGTTAAGCGCAAAAGCCAACGTTAAGGCTCTAAATGGTTAAAGTCTAGTTTCTTAAGCGACCGTGGTTTAATTCCGGCTTATGTTGTTGTTCATAGGTTACCGGACCCACTCTAAGCCTAAGTCTAATCCGGGAACACTCAGGCAAGTTTTCTACCCGCTATACTGTTGTTGTGATGTATATATGTATATACATTGTCTTGTGATAAATGCATGATGTTTAATTAGCAAATTCTTGCGATATATTGTAGCATGTGATATGGTATATATGCATGCCTGTTTCGTAATCTTGATACATATATCTGTTGATTCAGTTGATAATACATATGCTAGAGATAAGCGGTATTTGAGTATACCCTTAGTATAGGGGACCCAAAGGTGAATATTTTTCTAAAACCGGGAGTCGATGTTCCCGAGTATATATATATATATTTATATATATATGAATAGTTTTTAAGACTATTATTCGAATAAGGTTTATTCGATTAATTTATTTTTATTAATGAATATTATTTTGAATATTCATTTGAGGGCTTATGACTCCGTTTATTTTATTTAATGAATATTATTTTGAATATTCATTTGAGGGCTTATGACTCCGTTTATTTTATTTAATGAATATTATTTTGAATATTCATTCGAGGGCTTATGACTCCGTTTATTTTATTAATGAATATTATTTTGAATATTCATTCGAGGACTTATGACTCCGATTAATTACTAATTATTATTCTTTATTTTATTTAAGGAATAATGTGTCAATAATCAAACTCACTTTTGATTATTCAAATAAAGATAGTACTTTCGTATAAGTATATCTTTGGTTATTTAATATTCATTGCAAGTATAAGTTTTAAAACTTCTACTTCAATTATTTTTATAAAGATTATTCTTTATGGGAATATTATTTAAATAATAATATTTAGATATTTTCTAATATATTGGGACTGATTTATTTTACTAAATCAACATCACTCCAAACATTCTTAAAAATGTTTTCGAGTCTTCGAAATGATTTTAAAGGTTAGGGCGGATCCCAAAACTCATTTTTTTATTTAAGATCCTCCTTTCGAAGGGGATTTAAATACTCACTCAAAACCTGAGGGATCCGGCTCTGTGGTGTGTTTCATATTCGCAACAAGGTTGCTGTTTTGATAAAAGAGTTTTTGATTACTTACCCAACACTCAGGAAGTAAAATTCTTGGAACAAGTTAATCCATTAACAAGCACCGCCTGGGAAATATCGGTGAGTTTTCCTTTCCAACTAGATACGACTTCTTGGTGGAGCCGTATCAATAATTTTCTACTTGGGGAAAGGGGGGACGAGCTTTACATTTCAGAGTCATGGATTTCATCTGAACTAGGAGTGGCGTAAGTGGTCGAGTAGCGCCGGCCCAGCCTTATTATATTGGCCCAAATGGCCCGGAAGTTCCGCTAAGACGGTCCATTCCTTAGGAGTCCAGTGTTCGGTTGACAAGTAAATCCGACAGGTTCTCCTCTACATGTAGAAAATGGTGGGGTTGCACTACTACGACTGATCATCGTAAGTGGTCTTCCTGGCGCGGCAAACTCCCGTAATGAGTTCATCATCCAATTGGATATTTCTGCAAACTACCAAGAGCACTTCGATAGAAAGGCGTTGGGCGATTGTTGAGTGTTGGCAGGGTCGAGTTTTCAAAATGATGTTTGCATCAAATGAAGTACCTCGTAACTTCATTTTATTTTGATGATATTTTAAAGATTGATTCTATACAAGTTTTGTCTTGTAGCTTAATCTATGGGAAGAACTATTTATATATTGAACGGTGGTAGTTCAAGTAGTATTCAGAAAAGATATAAGTATATTGGAGTATCTTGTAACTTCATCTTTTAAACTTATATCTAGTTAATGATTGTCTTATGAATGACAAAGGTTTCATAAAAACGTTGAGACAAGGTTAGATATATGAGATCACCTTGCAACGATATTTTTATACAGTTATAAACTGGAACTCTGTGTATATTATACATGTCAGAGGATTTCAAAGATTGTGAAAAGTATATATATGTATATATATATACTGAATATTCTGTGACTTGGTCGCGTTAAGATATCAGCTTGGTTCATTTCTTTTGACCAAGACTTTCATGAGTACTATGAGAATGCTCATATATTGTTAATCAGTATACATATTATTTTGGTGGGCTTGTTGCTCACCCTTGCTTTCTTCTTTCATCACACAACATCAGATAGACAAGATGAACAGGACCAAGCTCCCAATTCGCGAGCGGATAGGAAACATTTCGCAGTTTCCTAGAGGCGTTGATGTCGCTGTAGCTGAGGTAGGAACTACCAATAGGCTAGGCTTTCAACTTTTAATGTACCAGACTTATGTATCTTTATCAATTGTAATAATGGCAAAGAAATGTAAATTTATTTAGAAACCCTTTTAGAGTGTAATGGCATATAATTTTGGAATAAAATGACTCTTGTTATTTTTTTGGATATTCATCTCTGAGACTATAACTTGTGGTGTGTGTGTTTATTGTGGGGTCACAGTACGCAGCAGTTGGTTGATTGATAAGATTACGTATTATTAAGGGAAATGGAACTCGTGACGACCCGGATCCCCGACCCCGGATCTGGGGGTGTTACAGAAATGGTATCAGAGCTAAGCATTATAAACCTCAGAGATGATGTGACGTTAAGATAATAAGTTCATTAAGATAAATAAGAACTCTTTCCAAGTTCATAGTCGGACTACCTAACGTAGTACTGACAGTTAAAACCCTTATGGGAATCCTTATAAATATCGTGATATGAGCGTAGTTCGTTATCGTATATGGTAGCGGGACTCAGAACCCTGAGGTTGAGGAGCAACAACGCGATGATGTTTTATTATTTATTGGAGATCAGATTATGGATCCGATAGAGTGTCCTAATACGGGACCAGATGATGTTTATATTGAGGATGTAGCGGTTGAGGATGTTGTCCTAGAAGGGATTATCGCTGAGAAGGATCCTGTGAAGGATCCTGACAAGAATGAATAAAGGACCACTGAGGAATTGATGACCATTGTTAGGGCAACTACCAGAGGTAGGATTGGCCGGTCACTGCCGGAGGTTCGTTCGAGTTTGTAAAGATAGTAGCCCCTTTAACGCGGCTTACTCGTAAGGCTGAGAAGTTTGAGTGGACAAAGAAATGCGAGAACAGCTTTCAAGAACTGAAGCAAAGATTGGTGATGGCCCCTATGTTGGCATTGCCAGATGAAAAAAGGAGATTTTGTGATTTGTATTATCGCTTCGCATAAGGAATTAGGGTGCTCTTATACAGCACAACAAGGTACTCGCGTACGCGTCAAGAAAATTAAGGGAATATAAAATTCGATATCCCCACCCATGAGCTTGGGCTCATGGCAATAGTTTTGCCCTAAAGATTGGAGGCACTACTTGTATGGAGAGAAGTGCGAGAATTACCTAAGCCATAAGTGCTCTAGTACATTTTCACGCAGAAAGAGCTCAACATGCGCCAAATGAGGTGGTTAGAGCTAATCAAGGATTACGATTATGAGATTCCTTATCATTCGGGGAAAGCCAATGTGGTGGCTGATGCCCTTAGTAAAAAGGAGAGACTCATGATGATAATGTCTTTAAGAGAGTTTATAAGAGATTTTGAGAAAATGGAAATAGAAGTGAAGGTAACCGGAGACGGTACCGAAAAGATGTTTGAGATTGCAATACAGTCCGAATTATCGGAAAAGAACATATTGTGCCAGAAAAAGTGATGAATGAAGGCAGAGAGCCAACAATTAGATAAAAGATTAATACCGAGAAAGATGATAAGGGAATAATAAGGTATTCCTACATAATTTGGGTTCCAAATGTTCAAGAGCTTAAAGATGAATTCTAAGATGAAAGTTAGTTTGAGGAATAAGATTTAGAGCAAACCCTGAACGTGATAGTCAGGGAGGTCACCATCAAGATAGAATGAACCCATAACATAATGGAGTGGAAAATGAGGATTTTAACGTATAAGATAACCCCAAGTATGGGAGAAGGATGAAACATTTCATACTAAGGAAACAGAAAGTCGAGTAAGGAAAGGAGACCCGAGACGGTACTCCTATACGGCAATTCATGGACCTGTCTAAAAAGAACTTAGACTATTATCCCCAACCACCACCTTGAGGAAACAATGCGGTAGGAAATTCTTTCATGACCTTTGTAATAACCCCAATTTTTAGAATTTTTGAAACACGGATGGATAGTAACTTTTGCTGATGATGCTGATTAAGGAAAATTATCAGACCACGCTATATAGGAGTATTGTTATGGAAATTCTAAGATCGTATTAGTATTCCATAAATTAAATAAGTGTATGTAAAGATCGTCAGAATCCAAATTCGAACACTTTGATTTTTCCCGAAAATCGACCAGATACCGAAAGAATTGAGTATAAGGTAACATGATTAAAAGGATTTAATTCAAGGATTATAAGAGAGGATCAAAAAAGGAATATAAAATATTGAGAAAGGTTTAGGGGAACCCAAGTAATAAGATCCCGGGTATGATCCCTCAAACGATAAATGAGAACGAAAGTTAAGCGAACCGTATAACAGATCAGCGGTCATTAGCCAAGTAATTAGGGGTTAATCAAAGAGGTTACTGGACGATGATGTCATCACACCAACAAGAGGAAGACAAGTGTAACAAGATGACATAAGCAGATGATATGAGCATGACAAAGTGGGAAGGATTGGTTGGTTGATTGTGAGCCACACAATTTTTAACATGGGAACAATTTAATTAACAAACAAAAGGTAGCAACCAAGCCAAGGCAAAACAAATCACAAAACACAAATTAGAAGTTGGCTTTTGCTTTCCAAGAACAAAAGCTCTCGGCCAAAACCGGAGCAGCAACTTCAAACTACCATATCTCCTTCAATACTCACTCAAATAGTATGTTCTATAGCTCTTTGGAAAGGTATTGAGATGGCCTACAAATATTGTTCACAAGTCTCGTCCAAATAAGCATGGTAAGACCCTCGTTTTGACAGTTCGTTCAATCTGACTTTTAGAAACTTCAAAACCTAACTTTGTGTTCTTGATTTCTTTGAAAAGATCAAGCTTGTAGGAGGCTCCCTAAGACTTCCTAGCTACTATAATCACTCCAAGGAAGGTATAACACCTCCAAACCCTAACTTTACTTTGAGTATTACGATGGTTTTGATGGTTATAGTAAATGAGAAGCATGATGCTTGTGTGTTTAGAGTTTGGATTGGATTTGTAGTGATTTGGATGTTGAAATCTTGTTTATAGTTAATGAAACTTAAGTATAGCTAGTAGTTCATGGGTGGGGTTGTATAAACTGGAAAATCTTGAGGTTTGGGGACTGATGTAGTAAGGTTTGGATGAGGGTTGGTTGTATTGTTGGTTGTGAGTTGAATGGTTGTTGTTTGGAGTGGTTTAAAACTTGGTAATCGTGTAAACATAGTCGTCGTAATGCCCAATTTCATACAACTGCTTGTTCTTAGTGTTCGGGATAGAGAGCTAACTACTGAATCTGTTACTTTTCCATATTTAGTTAGATTATGTCGTAAGCTTCGTTTTGATATGTGGTTCACTTGAATCCGATGTACGGTTTAGGAGAAACGACCGTTTTAAGTAACGGCATTTCGCGAACGAACCATTACCCCTCGCCTTTTTTTGAAACCTTGGTTAAGGTCCTTAAATGACTAATTGGAGTATGAAACAATTATGTAAAGTGGATTAGGCAGTTGGTAGGGTACTCGCGAAAGAATCGCCTTAAAATTCTTAATGGTTAATTTATTAAAAATGGTGGAGATGAGGGTACTCGAACGACTAATGTGATTTGTTAAGCGTATAAATGATCATATACGAACATTAGGGTTCAATTGGTTAAAGTCTAGTTTCTTAAGCGACCGGAGTTTAATTTCGACTTATGTTGTTGTTCATAGGTTATCGGACCCACTCTAAGCTTAAGTCTATCCGGGAACACTCAGGCAAGTTTTCTACCCGTTATACTGTTGTTGTGATGTATATATGTATATGCATTATCTTGTTATAAGTGCATGATTGTTATTAGCAAATCTTGCGATATATTGGAGCATGCTGATATGGTATATATGCATGTCTGTTTCATAATCTTAATATCTAATTGTTGATTCAATTGCTTATAAGTTGCATAATACCTATGCTAGAGATAAGCAGTCGTTGCGTATACCCTTAGTATAGGGGACCCAAAGGTGAACATATTTCTAAACCGGGAGTCGATGTTCCCGACTATAATATATATACATATATATTTATATATATATATATATAGTTTTCAAAACTATTAATCGAATAAGGTTTATTCGATAAATTTATTTTATTTAATGAATATTATTTTGAATATTCATTCGAGGACTTATGACTCCGCTTATTTTATCTAATGAATATTATTTTGAATATTCATTCGAGGACTTATGACTCCGCTTATTTTATTTAATGAATGTTATTTTGAATATTCATTCGAGGGCTTATAACTCCGCTCCTTTTATTAAATATTATTCTTTATTTTATTAAAGAATAATGTTTCGACAATCAAACTTATTTTCGATTATTCAAATAAAGATCGTACTTTCTTATAAGTATATCTTTGGTTATTTATTATTCATTTCAAGTATGAGTCTTAAAACTTCTACTTCAATTATTTTTATAAAGATTATCCTTTATGGGAATATTATTTAAATAATAATATTCAGATATTCTCCAACATATCGGGATTGAATTATTTTATTAAATCAGCATTACTCCAAACATTCTTAAAAATGTTTTCGAGTCTTCAAAATGATTTTAAAAGTTAGAACGGATCCCAAAACTGATTTTTATATTTAAGATCTTCCTTTCAATGGGGATTTAAATACTCGCTCAAAACCCGAGGGATCCGGCTCTATGGTGTATTTTATATTCGCAACAAGGTTGCTGTTTTGAGAAAACATTTTGATTACTTGCCCAACGTTCGGGAAGTAAGTCCATCTATTTGAGTCGGCATAAGCAACATGGGCTCAGTGGGCGTCCATGAAAGTGTAAGTGGCTCAGTGGGAGTCCATCAATGCGTAAGTGGCTGAGTGGCAGTCCAACATAGGTCCTAATGCGACCAGGGTGATGACCAGTGGGGAATTCGTCCATCTACTAGTAGAAAAGGTTACTTATTGGTATCTTTTCCTGATCAACAAGATATCAGGTTTATGCCAAGGTTTTCTTCTTTCCAAATTCATTGGATATTATAACTCTGTTTATATATTTCTTAACAGAGGTTTCCAAGGAAAGTATGAGATATATATATAGGTGTATATATATCAGGACTTGATGAAGTATCTCATAACTTCATTATTTATAATGATATTTCAAAGATTGAATCTATTCATGTCTTTTCTTGTAGTCTCATCTATGTGATGAACTTTTGAAACTGCTGATACCTTGAACGGTGGTAGTTCAAGTAGTATCCGGAAAAGATATAAGTATATTGGAGTATCTTGTAACTTCATCTTTTCAACTTATATCTGGTTAATGATTATCTTATGCATGACAAAGATTTTCACAAAAACGTTGAGACAAGGTTAGATATATGAGATCACCTTGCAACGATATTTTTATACAGTTATAAACTGGAATTCTGTGTATATTATGCATGGAAGAAGACTTCCAAGATTTTGAAAAGTATATATACATATATACTGAATATTTTGCGACTTGGTCGCGATAAGATATCAAACTTGGTTCATTTTTTTACTTGACCAAGACTTTCATGGGTACTATGAGAATGCTCATATATTGTTAATCATTATACATATTACTTCGGTGAGCTTGTTGCTCACCCTTGTTTTCTTCTTTCATCACACAACAACAGATAGACAAGATGAACAGGATCAAGCTCCCAATTCGTGAGCGGATAGGAAACGTTTTGCAGTTTCCTGTAGGCGTTGATGCCGTTGTAGCTGAGGTAGGGTCTACCAATAGGCTAGGCTTTCAACTTTTGATGTACCAGACTTATGTATATTTATGAATTGTAATAATGGCAAAGAATATGTAAATTTATTCAGAAACCCTTTTGAGGTGTAATGACTTATAATTGTGGAATAAAATGACTTGTGTTATTGTTTGGTATTCATCTCTGAGACTATAACTTGTGGTGTGTGTGTATATTGTGGGGTCACAGTACGCAGTATTTGGTTGATTATTAAGATTAAGTATTATTAAGGGAAATGGAACTCGTGACAACCCGGATCCCCGACCCCAGATTTGGGGGTGTTACAGAAATGGTATCAGAGCTAAGAGTTATGAACCTCAGAGATGATGCGATGTTAAGATAAGAAGTTTAATAAGATAATAACAACTCTTGCCAAGTTCATAGTCAGACTACCTAACGTAGTCCTGAAAGTTAAAACCCTTATGAGAACCCTTATAAATATCGTGATAGAAGCGTAGTTTGTTATCATATATGGTAGCGGGACTCAGAACCCTGAGGTTGAGGAACAACAACGCGATGATGTTTTATTAATTATTGGAGATCAGATTGTGGATCCGATAGAGCGTCCTAACACGGGACCGGATGATGTTCATATTGAGGATGTAGCGGTTGAGGATGTTGTCCTAGAAGGGATTATTGCTGAGAAGGATCCCGTGGAGGATCCTGTCAAGAATATATAAAGGACCACTGAGGAATTGATAACCATAGTTAGGGCGACTACCAGAGGTAGGATTGGCCGGTCACTACCGGAGGTTCGTTCAAGTTTGTAAAGATAGTAGCCCCTTTAACGTGGCTTACTTGTAAGACTGAGAAGTTCGAATGGACAAGGAAATGTGAGAACGGCTTTTAAGAACTGAAGCAAAGATTGGTGACGGCCCCTATGTTGGCGTTGCTGGATGGAAAAGGAGATGTTGTGATGTTTAGTGACGCTTCGCATAAGGAATTAGGGTGCTTCTTATACAGCACAGGAAGGTAATCGCGTACGCGTCACGATAATTAAGGGAATATAAAATTCGATATCCCCACCCATGAGCTTGGGTTCGTGGCAATAGTTTTACCCTAAAGATTGGAGGCACTACTTGTATGGAGAGAAGTGTGAGATTTACACAAGCCATAAGTGCTCTAGTGCGTTTTCACGCAGAAAGAGCTCAACATGCGCCAAAGAAGGTGGTTAGAGCTAATCAAGGATTACGATTATGAGATTCTTTATCATCCAGGGAAAGCCAAAATGGTGGCTAATGCCCTTAGTATAAAGGAGAGACTCAAGATGAAAATGTCTGTGGGAGAGTTGATAAGAGATTTTGAGAAAATGGAAATAGAAGTGAAGGTAACCGGAGCCGGTACCGAAACGCTGTTTGAGATTGCAATACAGCCCGAATTATCGAAAAAGATCATATTGTGCCAAGAAAAAGTGATGAATGAAGGCAGAGAGTCAATGACTGGAGAAGAGATTAATATCAAGAAAGATGATAAGGGAATAATGAGGTATTCCTACAAAATTTGGGTTCCAAACGTTTAAGAGCTTAAGGACTGGATCTTAGATGAAATCCATAGCTCGAGGAATAAGATTTAGGGCAAACCCTGAATGTGATAGTCAGGGAGGTCGCCATCAAGAAAGAAAGAACCCATAATATAATGAAATGAAAAACAAGGATTTTAACGTATAAGATAACCCTGATTATGGGAGCAGGATGAAACATTTTGATACTGAGAAAATAAAAGTTGAGCAAGATAAGGAGACCCGAGACGGTGCTCCTATACGACAATTCATGGACCTGTCTAAAAAGAACTTAGACTATTATCCCCAACCAACACCCTGAGGAGACAGTGCGGTGGGAAATTCTTTCAGGACCTTTAAGTCGTTAAGCTCTCAGAGTTCCAAGGAACAAGCAAACCCAGTAGAGACGAGAGCCTGGCTAAAGGAAATATAGGAATCATTTGAGATTCTAAATGATGGACGAATCACAAAAGACTGTTTTTGTCATTTACCCTCCTAAGAGAGAGGCCACCCGCTGGTGAAAGACCAAGAAAGGCACGGAGCCAGAGGTTATAATAAACTGATTAAAGTTCAGTCAATTGTTTCGGGAAAGTACTTCCCAAGGTTATGGAAATAGTGTAGAAGCTTTAGAGCCGAAACAAAGGCGGACGAGTATGATAAATTATGAATCTAAGATTGTAAAAGTTGTCAAGATTTGTTCTGAGGACTAGAATCCCAGAATGACGTGATGTTTGAAGTCAATGATTAGTGGGTTCGTGAAATGATTGCAAGAGAGAGGTAGATAAAAAGAAACTGAAGTGGAAAGGAATATAAAGGCAATAGAGTTAGAGGAATGATAAGGGAGTTAGATATGAGGAAACCATAAAGACTCGTAGCAATAGAAATAGAAAAGTATGTAATCATCAGGATGAGAGTGATTCACCATGAGTTAAAATTGATGGTTGAATGCATAAGAGATACATATATTTTATCCCCTTTAAGTTGGGAGGATTCGAGGAAACTTTGAGATAGTTCGAAGGATAAATAATGAGACGCGGATAGACTGAGGAGACAAGAAAGTAAGAAATTAGGAAATTGGATGAATGAAGTGACCTTCAAGAATGTGAAGTGTGAGTAACACATGTGAATTGATACCCAAAAAGGGGGACGCCAGGCATAAAAGATATCCCAGCGTTGAGATGACTGTTGAGATAAATAAAAGAGGTAAATGAGTAGTTAGAACTAAAAGGTTCACGTTGAACACGACCAATATCTTCTAGAACATCCCTGTTATCATTACTGAATCAGGCCAGAAAAGCGGATAACCGTTGTTATCTTTTGGAGGCCATATTGATTGACCTCATTTTGAATACAGATGTTATTGTCAAATTAGGCATATACTATCGAGGTGGGAATGATTGAATAAGATACCCTTATCAGGGATATATGACTTGATTTATCCATGGAAGGATGCATGTACCTTTTTAAAGATGGAATTAAGGATAGAACCTCGGTAACTTAAAATGAATCCTAGGGGAATGCATAAAGGTTGGCATTTCACCCTTAATAGGGATAGTATGAGTTTTGACAGTATGAATTGGAAAGGATTAAGGTAACAACAACCTTTAAGGATCAGTGGAGAAAGTTTTTCAGAACTATATAGACAATGATTCTGGTATTAGTAAATGGTATCTTGATATGCCCTGTACCTAGGGTGTACCTGATGAAGGATTTAAGGATAACCTTTGAGGTTTTACAAGGAGAAAGGTAGTATTCAAAGTTCTCAAGCATAGAAATTTTGATAAAGGAAATATGACGTAATTATAATAATGACAGGAAGGGCACGTGTTGAACCATAAGAAAGTATAGATCGATTCAATGAGGGTCGAGATTGGTGAAAACAAGAAGGACCCAAGATAAGAGACGTCCTAAGTATGATCGAGAGTCAGTCGTGACAATGTTAACCTCAAAAAGACCGAGGCAATAACTTATGGAAAAAAATGGTGATATTTTTTTTTCTCACCAAAGCGTAAGGAAGAGCATTTTCACACAAGCAATGATTGGAAATGAGGTAGAAAATTTAGTTGAAGATTATTTAAAATGATATTGATTGTAAGGAAATTTTACTATCAGGAAAGGCCAAAGAGGTGGCTGACACTCTAAGTGTAAGAGAGGAATTATAGGCGCTCGTGCCAGAGGAATAAAGTGATGATGGTTGAAGCCGTGAAGGTTGTATTATGGTTTGGAAGATTCACATTCCTTCTGATGACTGTGCAATACCCAACCGTAATAGTAGTTTGGTAAAGGTTTAATTCGTGTAATCGCCATGAGCGGGCTATCCATTCTAGAAGGTACTATCTTGAGAATAAGCCAGGACCATATTTCAAAAGGACTAAACAAACCTTTGAGTTAAGTCTTTTATTGAAGGCGTATGATTAAGAATGGTATTAACCTGCTATTGTTGCTTTCATTGAAACTCTTCTGCAATTTTATCTGCTTCATGTCATATGTACGTCAAGTTCAGGAGTGTTCTTCATGAATCATGAACGGTGATCATGTTACCTCCTTAGAAGAATTCGATACGATATGTATGGACTCCATATGGTTAGCTATTAAGACTTCATGGAAAATGAATGACTACAGTAGGTCAACAGTGGACCATAGTAATGCAGGAATGATTCTACGAGTAATGAGCCGATTACTTACAACCGTGAGAGTTGTATTGGAATGGATGTTGAGATTGAGTACCACTAATCGGGTCGTGGTGGTGTATAAGTTATCATTGATAGACTAATTAAGTCGATTATTTACCTATTGAATACTTATTCCTTCTTATCAATAGAGAGTCGTATTACTATACGAGGAAGGTTGCGGTGCAAGCATAGAATTCTAGTAACGATGATGTCTAGAATAAGATCCCAGATTCGATTTTCGATGTCGAGGAAGTTTCAAAGGTGATTGTGTATAAGCTCGCGCAAGAGCATGGGTCCATAGAATGATGGACGGAATAGCAAAAATATTTAGGCATGTGAAATACGATGCGATAATGCTTGATGTTGAGATATATACATATATATGTTTTGTTCTCCTATGACAAACCTCTATAGTTCAGAGGTAGATTCCAAGCCAGATATTTTGTGGCAGTATATTTTTTTTTCATATATACAATTCTCTTCAATTCTTTCTTTTCTCTTCTATTCATTTCATGTAAGCTGAGAAGAACAACCCTTCCAGAAGGGGAGGTATTGCCGAATGACTACCTATCTGTGTGATAGAAGCCTAGTAGGATACCACATGTTGTTTAATTGCTTGTCAAGTACTAAAGGCTGGCCACCTTCTGTACTAACTATGCAATAGAACAAGTGTTCATGATCATAGTGATCACTCAATAAATTCTTTTACTTCTATACGAAGGACCAAGCTTTCGAAGATGGAGGCAGCTAGAGATGAAGTGGTACCAAGTACGGTGGTATTCCAATTCTAACGTGTTCGTGATACTAAGGTTGACGCGATTATTAAAAGGTTATAAAACTCTAGCGAGTAAAGGTATATCTAGAATAGTATTTTGTATGGAAGATAATACCGATTGCGAACTAGAAAAGAAGGAGTATTGAGAAGCAAAAGCTATAATGCTAGAAGCTATGATGAGAGTCTGTGCGATAGACTTGAAAGAATTTGGAATGATCACTTAGCACGTATCGAGTTTTCTTAAAACGATAGATGGTATGTCAATATCGAGATGTCGCCTTATGAGATCCTTGAGGGAAGACAATGTCGATCTCCCTTATGTTAGGATGAAGTTGTAGAGCGCAAGATGCTCGGACCCGCAGTAGTCCAAGGGACCAGGGATATAATAGATCTAATCAGAGGACGGCTGGTAGTGGCCCAAGATGGACATAAGAAGTATGTTGAATTGACATGAAAGGACAAAGAATAGGAAGTAGGGGACCTAGTGCTGTTATAGGTATTCCCTTGGAAAGGATTGATGAGGTTCAGAGAGAAAGGAAAGCTAAGTCCACGATTTGTTGGACCCTTGGATATATTAAGACGTATTGGGAAGTTAGCATATGAGCTAGCCCTACCCTTCGAAACTGTAGCAAGTTCATAATGTGTTCCATGTGTCAATGCTAAGGAAGTATCATCGGGATGCCAGACACATAGTGGAGTACGAGCAGGTGGATATGCAGATCTGACTTACGTGGAGAAACCAGTAAAGATTATAGATAAGAAGTAACAGGTGCTTCGGAACAAAGTGATCAAGCTAGTCAGAGTGCTATGGCAGAATCATAATGTGGAGGAATCAACTTGGGAACTAGAGAGCGCGATGCTAGAAAAGTACCCCCAATTGTTTTCTATCTGATTCCGGGACGGAATCCTTTTAAGGAGGGGAGACTGTAATAACCCCAATTTTTGGAATTTTTGAAACACGGATGGATAGTAACTTTTGCTGATGATGCTGATTAAGGAAAATTATCAGACCACGCTATATAGGAGTACTGTTATGGAAATTCTAAGATTGTATTAGTATTCCATAAAGTAAATAAGTGTATGTAAAGATCGTCAGAATCCAAATTCGAACACTTTGATTTTTCCCGAAAATCCACCAGATACCGAAAGAATTGAGTATAAGGTAACATGATTAAAAGGATTTAATTCAAGGATTACAAGAGAGGATCATAAAAGGAATATAAAATATTGAGAAAGGTTTAGGGGAGCCCAAGTAATAAGATCCCGGGTATGATCCCTCAAACGATAAACGAGAACGAAAGTTAAGCGAACCGTATAACAGATCAGCGGTCATTAACCAAGTAATTATGGGTTAATCAAAGAGGTTACTGGACGATGATGTCATCACACCAACAAGAGGAAGACAAGTGTAACAAGATGACATAAGCAGATGACATGAGCATGACAAAGTGGGAAGGATTGGTTGGTTGATTGTGAGCCACACAATTTTTAACATGGGAACAATTTAATTAACAAACAAAAGGTAGCAACCAAGCCAAGGCAAAACAAATCACAAAACACAAATTAGAAGTTGACTTTTGCTTTCCAAGAACAAAAGCTCTCGGCCAAAACCAGAGTAGCAACTTCAAACTACCATATCTCCTTCAATACTCACTCAAATAGTATGTTCTATAGCTCTTTGGAAAGGTATTGAGATGGCCTACAAATATTGTTCACAAGTCTCATCCAAATAAACATGGTAAGATCCTCGTTTTGACAGTTCGTTCAATCTGACTTTTAGAAACTTCAAAACCTAACTTTGTGTTCTTGATTTCTTTGAAAAGATCAAGCTTGTAGGAGGCTCCCTAAGACTTCTTAGCTACTATAATCACTCCAAGGAAGGTATAACACCTCCAAACCCTAACTTTACTTTGAGTATTACGATGGTTTTGATGGTTATAGTAAATGAGAAGCATGATACTTGTGTGTTTAGAGTTTGGATTGGATTTGTAGTGATTTGGATGTTGAAATCTTGTTTATAGTTAATGAAACTTAAGTATAGCTAGTAGTTCATGGGTGGGGTTGTATAAACTGGAAAATCTTGAGGTTTGGGGACTGATGTAGTAAGGTTTGGATGAGGGTTGGTTGTATTGTTGGTTGTGAGTTGAATGGTTGTTGTTTGGAGTGGTTTAAAACTTGGTAATCGCGTAAACATAGTCGTCGTAATGCCCAATTTCATACAACTGCTTGTTCTTAGTGTTCGGGATAGAGAGCTAACTATTGAATCTGTTACTTTTCCATGTTTAGTTAGATTATGTCGTAAGCTTCATTTTGATATGTGGTTCGCTTGAATCCGATGTACGGTCTAGGAGAAACGACCGTTTTAAGTAACGGCATTTCACGAACGAACCATTACCCCTCGCCTTTTTTTGAAACCTTGGTTAAGGTCCTTAAATGACTAATTGGAGTATGAAACAATTATGTAAAGTGGATTAGGCAGTTGGTAGGGTACTCGCGAAAGAATCGCCTTAAAATTCTTAATGGTTAATTTATTAAAAATGGTGGAGACGAGGGTACTCGAACGACTAATGTGATTTGTTAAGCGTAGAAATGATCATAAGCGAACGTTAGGGTTCAATTGGTTAAAGTCTAGTTTCTTAAGCGACCGGAGTTTAATTCCGACTTATGTTGTTGTTTATAGGTTATCAGACCCACTCTAAGCTTAAGTCTATCCGGGAACACTCAGACAAGTTTTCTACCCGTTATACTGTTGTTGTGATGTATATATGTATATGCATTATCTTGTGATAAGTACATGATTGTTATTAGCAAATCTTGCGATATATTGGAGCATGCTGATATGGTATATATGCATGTCTGTTTCATAATCTTAATATCTAATTGTTGATTCAATTGCTTATAAGTTGCATAATACCTATGCTAGAGATAAGCAGTAGTTGCGTATACCCTTAGTATAGGGGACCCGAAGGTGAACAAATTTCTAAACCGGGAGTCGATGTTCCCGACTATAATATATATATGTATATATATATATTTATATATATATATTTATATATATATATATAGTTTTCAAAACTGTTAATCGAATAAGGTTTATTCGATAACTTTATTTTATTTAATGAATATTATTTTGAATATTCATTCGAGAACTTATGACTCCGCTTATTTTATCTAATGAATATTATTTTGAATATTTATTCGAGGACTTATGACTCCGCTTATTTTATTTAATGAATATTATTATTTTGAATATTCATTCGAGGGATTATGACTCCGCTCCTTTTATTAAATATTATTCTTTATTTTATTAAAGAATAATGTTTCGATAATCAAACTTATTTTTGATTATTCAAATAAAGATCGTACTTTCATATAAGTATATCTTTGGTTATTTATTATTCATTTCAAGTATGAGTCTTAAAACTTCTACTTCAATTATTTTTATAAAGATTATCCTTTATGGGAATATTATTTAAATAATAATATTCAGATATTCTCCAACATATCGGGACTGGATTATTTTATTAAATCAGCATTACTCCAAACATTCTTAAAAATGTTTTCGAGTATTCAAAATAATTTTGAAAGTTAGTGCGGATCCCAAAACTCATTTTTATATTTAAGATCTTCCTTTCAATGGGGATTTAAATACTCGCTCAAAACCCGAGGGATCCGGCTCTGTGGTGTATTTTATATTCGCAACAAGGTTACTGTTTTGAGAAAACATTTTGATTACTTGCCCAACGTTCGGGAAGTAAGTCCATCTATCTGAGTCGGCATAAGCAACATGGGCTCAGTGGGCGTCCATGAAAGTGTAAGTGGCTCAGTGGGAGTCCATCAATGCGTAAGTGGCTGAGTGGCAGTCCAGCATAGGTCCTAATGCGGCCAGGGTGATGACCAGTGGGGAATTCGTCCATCTACTAGTAGAAAAGGTTACTTATTGGTATCTTTGCCTGATCAACAAGATATCAGGTTTATGCCAAGGTTTTCTTCTTTCCAAATTCATTGGATATTATAACTCTGTTTATATTTTTCATAACAGAGGTTTCCAAGGAAAGTATGAGATATATATATAGGTGTATATATATCGGGACTTAATGAAGTATCTCGTAACTTCATTATTTATAATGATATTTCAAAGATTGAATCTATTCAAGTCTTTTCTTGTAGTCTCATCTATGTGATGAACTTTTGAAACTGTTGATACCTTGAACGGTGGTAGTTCAAGTAGTATCCGGAAAAGATATAAGTATATTGGAGTATCTTGTAACTTCATCTTTTCAACTTATATCTGGTTAATGATTATCTTATGCATGACAAAGATTTGCATAAAAACGTTGAGACAAGGTTAGATATATGAGATTACCTTGCAACGATATTTTTATACAGTTATAAACTGCAATTCTGTGTATATTATGCATGGAAGAAGACTTCCAAGATTTTGAAAAGTATATATACATATATACTGAATATTTTGCGACTTGGTCGTGATAAGATATCAAACTTGGTTCATTTTTTTCTTGACCAAGACTTTCATGGGTACTATGAGAATGCTCATATATTGTTAATCATTATACATATTACTTTGGTGAGCTTGTTGCTCACCCTTGCTTTCTTCTTTCATCACACAACAACAGATAGACAAGATGAACAGGATCAAGCTCCCAATTCACGAGCGGATAGGAAACATTCCGCAGTTTCCTGTAGGCGTTGATGCCGTTGTAGCTGAGGTAGGGTCTACCAATAGGCTAGGCTTTCAACTTTTGATGTACCAGACTTATGTATATTTATGAATTGTAATAATGGCAAAGAATATGTAAATTTATTCAGAAACCCTTTTGAGGTGTAATGACTTATAATTGTGGAATAAAATGACTTGTGTTATTGTTTGGTATTCATCTCTGAGACTATAACTTGTGGTGTGTGTGTATATTATGGGGTCACAGTACGCAGTAGTTGGTTAATTATTAAGATTAAGTATTATTAAGGGAAATGGAACTCGTGACAACCCGGATCCCCGACCCCAGATTTGGAGGTGTTACAGAAATGGTATCAGAGCTAAGAGTTATAAACCTCAGAGATGATGCGATGTTAAGATAAGAAGTTTAATAAGATAATAAGAACTCTTGCCAAGTTCATAGTCAGACTACCTAACGTAGTCCTGACAGTTAAAACCCTTATGAGAACCCTTATAAATATCGTGATAGAAGCGTAGTTTGTTATCGTATATGGTAGCGGGACTCAGAACCCTGAGGTTGAGGAACAACAACGCGATGATGTTTTATTAATTATTGGAGATCAGATTGTGGATCCGATAGAGCGTCCTAACACGGGACCGGATGATGTTCATATTGAGGATGTAGCGGTTGAGGATGTTGTCCTAGAAGGGATTATTGCTGAGAAGGATCCCGTGGAGGATCCTGACAAGAATGAATAAAGGACCACTGAGGAATTGATAACCATAGTTAGGGCGACTACCAGAGGTAGGATTGGCCGGTCACTACCGGAGGTTCGTTCAAGTTTGTAAAGATAGTAGCCCCTTTAACGTGGCTTACTTGTAAGACTGAGAAGTTCGAATGGACAAGGAAATGCGAGAACGGCTTTGGAGGTGTTACAACCTTTAAGTCGCTAAGCTCTCAGAGTTCCAAGGAACAGGTTGACCCAGTTGAGGCAAGAGCCTGGATAAAGGAAATATAGGAATCATTTGAGATTCTAAATGATTGACGAATCATAAAAGACTATTTTTGTCACTTACCCTCCTAAGAGAGAGACCACCCGCTGGTTAAAGGCCGAGGAAGACACGGAGCAAGAGATTATAATAACCTGATTAAAGTTCAGTCAATTGTTTTCGGGAAAGTAATTCCCAAGGTTATGGAGATAGTGTAAAAGCTTTAGAGCCAGAACAAAGGCAGGCGAGTATGATGAATTATGAATATAAGTTATAAAAGTTGTCAAGATTCGTTCTGAGGACACGAATCCAGAATGGCGGGATGTTTGAAATCAATGCTTATGTTGTGTTGGTTCATGAAATTATGATAAGAGAAAGGAAAATAAAAAGAAACTGAAGTGGAAAGGAATATAAAGGCAATAGAGTTTGAGGAATAATAAGGACGTTGGGTATGAGGAAACCCTAAAGACTCGTAGCAATAGAAATAGAAAAGTATGTAATCGTCAGGATGAGGGTGATTCACCATGAGTTAAATTGATGGTTGAAGGCATAATAGATATATATATTTTATCCCCTGTAAGTTGGGAGGATTCGAGGAAACCTTGAGATAGTTCGAAGGATAAATAATGAGACGCGGATAGACTGAGGAGACAAGGAAGTAAGAAATTAGGAAAATGGGATGAAATAAGTGACCTTCAAAAATGTGAAGTGTAAGACCGGTGGCTTGATACCCAGAAAGGGAGACGGCAGGTATGAAAGATATCCCAACATTGAGATGACTGTTGAGATAAATAACAAAAGTAAATAAGGAATTATTAAGAATAAGTTCATGATAAACACGACCAATATCTCCCAGAACATCCCTGTTGTCATTACCAAATTAGGCAGGCAAAGCGAAAAAAAACCGTTGTTATCTTTTGGAGGCCATATGGATTGACCTCAGTTTGAATAAGGATGCTATATGAAATTAAGTATAGACTATCGAAGTGAGAATGATTGAATAAGGTAATCTATCAAGTATATATGACTTGATTTATCCATGGAAGAGTGTAAGTATCTTTTAAAGGTGGAATTAAGGATAGAACCTCAGTAACTTAAAATGAATCCTAGGGGAATGCATAAAGGTTGGCATTTCACCCTTAATAGGGATAATATGAGTTTTGACAGTATGAATTAGAAAGGATTAAGGTAACAACAATCTTTAAGGATCAATGGAGAAATTTTTCAAAAGTATATAGACAATGGTTCTAGTATTAGTAAATGGTATTTTGATATGCCCTATATCTAGGGAATACAGGAGGAATAATTCAAGGATAACCTTAGAGGTCTTACAAGGAGAAAAGGTAATATTCAAAGTTCTCAAGAATAGAAATTTTGATAAAGGAAATATGACGTAATTATAATAATGCCAGGTGGGGCACGTGTTGAACCATAAGAAAGTGTAGATCGACCCAATGAGGGTCGAGATTGGTGAAAACAATTAGGACCTAAGATTAAAGATGTTCTAAGTATGATTGAGAGTCAGTCGTGACAGTGATTAACCTCTAAAGACTGAGGCAATAACTTATGGAGAAATGGTGATATATTTTTTTTACTCATCAGATTTTAAGAAAACCATCTTCACACAAGCAGTGATTGGGAATGAGGTAGAAAATTTTGTTGGAGATCGTTCAAACGACATTGATTGTAAGGAAATTTTACTATCAGGAAAGGCCAAAGAGGTGGCCGACACTTTAAGTGTAAGAGAGCAATTATAGGCGCTCGTGCCAGAGGAATACATTGATGATGGTTGAAGCCGTAAAGGTTGTATTATGGTTTGGAAAATTGACATTCCTTCTGATGACTGTGCAATACCCAACCGTAATAGTAGTTGGTGAAAGAGATATGTCCTAAGTCCAATCATGTATGAGGATTTAGGAATAACTTTTTATGTAATCTGTTTTGATTTCATTGATATTAATAAAAGACTCGTTTTGTTTTTATTACGGGTTCTATCTATTTAAGTGTTTAAATAAACAGTTCCTGGTCATAGGATTACTAACTGGTAATTAATAATCCGCAAAGATCGGTACATACTATGCTTGCTTCATTATGAAGGATGTCTGTTCTCATAGATATTTGTGTGGTGACACTATAGCTAGTATGTAGGTGCTTATTATAGAATAAGTTCATTGAACATGACTCGCACAACTGAACAACTGATGGAGTTCACTCACATGTCAGCAGTTGTTCACATAGTGATAGTTGTACAAGTATCCTTAGACTTGAGGTCATCATGGTCATCTTGTGTACACTGAACTATGCTTTGGTTTAGTTCTTAGTCTCCAGGGACAATTATTAGGGCTCTACTGGGTATTGGAATTTGTACACGAAGATAGTGTATGATCAATAAAGGATCTACCCCTTCCAGTGAAGGAAGAGAATGTTCAAGGCTGATCCACTTATGCTAGTTCAGGAATCTCTGGCCAGAGTGAATGAAATTAGAAAGGAGTTTCTAATTTACATAGAACTGAGCATAGTGAATGGGAAAGCAAATGATTAAATTAGATAGGCTTGACACAAGTTCCATGCCTTGTATTTAATCAGGACATTGGAGGGTAGAAGGAGTTAATTGTACGGTAACTATTCACTGAATAGGTTCTTGGTATTCTAAGCAGTGATTTCGTATTATCCTGATAGTCGCGATATGCTGAGAAGTATCCCTCACGATATAGAATAAATATGATTAATTAATTAATCATATTTAATAAATTAGAGAATTTATATAAATAATGATAAAATAGTTTTATTATTATTTATTTCTACTACCGGCTTAATATTGAACCTACAGAGTCACACCATAAAAGAGAATGATTTAATGGTGGAGGAATTAATTAATAATGGCTAATAATTATTTATTTATGAAATAAATAATTAATTGGAAAATTTAATACTTGATTAAATGAGATTTAATTGATTATAAATTAATTAAGAAAAGTTCTTAATATTATTAATTAAAAATTTAATTTTTGGAAATTAAATCAAGAGAGAATTATTTCTAAAGTGTTTAGAAAAAGGATTAATAATTAAAAGGTGTTTTAATTATTAATGTGAATAATAAAGGGTTAATAATAATATTTTATGGGAAAATTTCAGCTGAAAATTTTGCCTATAAATATACTATTATAAACCCTATTTTCATTCTAACCCAAAATTTTTAGAAAAACCTAATTCTCTCCACCTCCTCCTCCTCCTTAGCATTGTTTTCTTGGTGGATACCGGTGGAGTGCTTCACGTTTAAGGAGCAGCTGCTAAGGATCTCCGATCGTTGTTTTTGGATCGCTATTAAAGGTTAGTAATCGATTCATATGTTTTAATCACGATTTATATGCTTTTATTTGGATTTTATATGTGTAAAAGTGTTTTACCATTTTTCCGCTTTAAAATCCAACATTAGTATCAGAGCATAGGTCGTATGCATATAGATCTGTGATAAAAATTTCAGAATTTTATGTGCTTGTATGAATTAATTATGATTTTTACAAGTTATATCATGGATTAATTATGACTGATGAGAAATCATTTCTCAGAATAATTTTGAATTTGATCTGGGTTCTACAAGTGTTGTAGACCGTCTGGGTATTTTTCTTATATTTTTATGATGTATAGATTATTTATTATGAATTTTTGAAGTTGTTGCAATTAAATTCATAATTAAATAATCATATATATATAAATTGTTAGTATGTAGATATATATACATATGTTGTTGTTTGTTGATGGCACGGAAAGAAGACAAAGAACAGGACGGCGGCACGTTGTTCGAAGAAGTGCCAGGCGTCAACGTTCGAAGCAGATGGGAGGACCGCGCGTCCGGCGCGCGAGCGTGGGGTACACGCGCTCGCGTGCCACGCGCGGCGCGTGTCAGACACGCACTGGTCAACGGGTCCGACGTCATGCTGACGTCATCAGATGATGTCATGCTGACGTCAGCACAGGGGTTTGGGCGCGTGGGGCGCGTGTGCGCGTGGGGGCGCGTGGTCGAGATCCATACACGCGCCTGACAGCGCGTGTGCGTGTGACGGCGCGTGAGTCATCTTCTCGGGGCGCGTGAGGGTGCGTGGGAGCTCAGAATTGGGCATTTTTGGTGCCGTTGGATTCGTCTTTTTGAGACGCTTCTAATGGTATATTATATGATATTTTAAGAAATTGTTTCGAACTGTTTATAGCTAACAGAAGTGTTTTAAAGCTGTTTTTGACTGTTTTTAATTGCTTTTAAATGCTTCATGTGATACATACAGATGTATAATGCTTAGACCAATATGCTAGATGATATAACATGCCTACCTTGTCGTTTATTCATGTTTATATATGTGATATATGCTTAGTTTATCATGCGATGATAGATTTAGGTGAACTTAAATTAACATAAGGCGTTTGTTAGACAATCTAGTATAGTGAAATTGTTTCATAACCTTAATAATAATATTATGAATACAATCATGAGATTCTTGTGTTTATGAAACACGTAATTGAATATGAATTTTCAATATGAGAGAAAGGATGATTCCGTCAATAACAGATTTCTATCTGTAAGAAAGGGTTATTAAGTGACGCCTCTTGACAATGCTCCACCCGATCTGGGAATCATCTGATTATTGATTATTGATTTGAAATATTTAATTTAAAAGGAAGAATCTCTTTATAATATGATTATGATTGTAACGTAATATAATCCCTCTAAAATTAAATAATATCAAGTAGTAATTGGCCAATGATACAACGGGCTTGTGTCGGTCATAGTCTTCTAACATGATAGAAAGTAGTTCTTATTTTTAAATCATTGTCGGTTCGTGCTACAGCCGAGGGCTTTGATTTCGAAATAAGAAATACTTGTCTATTACATAGAGATGTGTACATTAAATTAGAATCTAAAGGTCGGTACGTGCCACAGCCGTGGGCCGTTGGAGACTGATTCAATTGTAAGGAATGTTGGGTTAGACTTGACTTAGAATATTGAGTTTGTCGTGCCACAACCGTGACTCAAGTATTCAAGAGGCTAAAGTTTGATTAGGGAATAACATAAGATGTAATTGACAAAAGTTGTCTGCCTATTGAACATTACATGGCGGTTCGTGCCACAGCCGAGGTTGTGTAATGGAATGTAGGATCCCTATTCCCACTAGCATTATGAATGCTTAATTTTTCACGTAGGGGGTTGAATAAATTAGATAAACTAGTGGGAGCCACTTATGAATAAAGACCCGATTCATATAGTGTTTTGAAATGAAATTGAATATTTGCTAAGTGTTGTTATGTGTTTATCATTTACAGATTTACTATATTATGTCTTCTGCACTATCACTCAGGAGCATACTAGATGCTCACAAGTTGACTGGTCCTAATTATGCTGACTGGCTTCGAAACTTGAGAATTGTTCTCAGGGTTGAGAAGCTGGAATATGTGCTTGACTCACCTAAGCCTACTGAACCTGCTAGCGATGCACATAATGATGAACATGTTGTGTATCCTAAGCGGATAGATGATGCAAATGTTGCTCAATACATCATGCTAGCTTCCATGAACATTGAGCTACAGAAGCAACATGAGCATATGGATGCTCACACTATCCTAATGCATCTACAAGAGTTGTATGATGTGGCGGGGAGGACAACTCGATATGAGATATCGAAGGAGCTGTTCGGTTGTAGGATGTCTGAGGGATCATTTGTGAATGACCATGTACTTAAGATGATCAATTTGATTGAACGTCTTGGACAACTTGGTTTTGCCATGGATGGTGAGCTGAGCCAAGACTTGGTCTTGCAATCACTTCCGAGTTCATTCTCGCAGTTTGTTGTGAACTTTCACATGAATAAGTTGGATGTCAGCCTGCCTGAACTCCACAACATGTTGAAGACTGCGGAATCGAATTTTCCCCCTAAGAAGAGTTATGTTCTTCTAATTGGTGAAGGTTCCAATCCTAAGAAAAGGAAGAGGAACCCTTCCAAGAAGAAGAAAGTAGGTGAAGAAAAGCCGGTTCCATTAAAAGCTGAAGACCCCAAGAGCAAAGTTGTTTGCTTTTACTGTAACACGGTGGGGCACTGGAAGAGGAACTGCAAGGTTTACCTTGCAGAATTGAAGAAGAAGAAGGGTAGTGAGACTACCGCTTCTGATTCAGGTATGTTCATGATAGAAGTGAATATGTGACTAAATCAAATTTCTACTTGGGTATTAGATACCGCCTGTATTTCTCATATCTGCAATTTGTTGCAGGGACTAAGGAGAAGTAGGACTCTTAAGGAAGAGGAGGTGATTCTACTGATGGGAAATGGAGCAAGAGTTGCTGCTGAAGATGTAGGATCATTTCATTTACATATGCCTACGGGCAAGACTATTATTTTTTTAAATAAATTATTATTTTGTTCCCTCGATTGTGAGGAATATTATTCCCATGTTAGACTTGGCTGAATTTTCATTTATTATTGAGAATAATGAATGTTCTATTCTTAGAGATAATATTCTTTATGGACGTGGTACTTTAAATAATGGTCTGTATGTATGTGACATAATTTACTTCAGATTGAACAAACTAATAAAAGAAAAGGGATGATGAAAATCTCAGTTTCTTTTGGCACTGCAGACTTGGTCATATTAGTGAAAATAGACTGCGTACATTGCATAAGGAAGGGTTACTTGACACCTTTTGATTTTGAATCATATTCTACATGCGAATCTTGTCTATTGGGTAAAATGACCAAATCTCCATTTAGTGGACATGGAGAGAGGGCTGCAGATTTGCTAGGATTGGTACACACAGATGTATGTGGACCAATATTTACGCAAGCCATGGGTGTATTTTCGTACTTCATTACTTTCATAGATTATAGATCTACATTCGGATATGTGTATTTGATGAAACACAAGTCTGAAGCCTTTAAAAAGTTCAAGGAGTAAAAGTATGAAGTGGAGAAACAAACCAAACACAGTATTAAAACTCTTCGATCAGATCGAGGTGGTGAATACTTGACTGGAGAGTTTCTAGATTATCTAAAAGAAAATGGAATAGTCTACCAGTGGACTCCTCCATATACTCCATAGTTGAATGGGGTATCTGAAAGGAGAAATCGAACTCTGTTAGACATGGTTCGGTCCATGATGAGCTATACGAATCTTCCAGTATTCCTATGGGGTTACGTATTGGAAACCTCAGCATATTTACTGAATAAGGTGCCTTCCAAATCTGTTCCTCAAACTCCATATGAGATATGGAAAGAAAGGAAACCGAGTCTTAAACACGTTAAGATTTGGGGATGTCCAGCTTATGTCAAGAAAGTTGACCCAGATAAGCTGAAATCTCGATCCGTAAAATGTAGTTTTGTGGGATATCCTAAAGAGACTTTAGGGTATTACTTTTACACCGATCCATGCTACCTTCTTGGAAAAGGAGTTTATCCTTGAAGGAAACAGTGGGAGCAAAATTGAACTTGATAGAGTTCAAAAAGCACAAACTAATACGGTTCAAGTGGAAACACCTGTTCAGACTGAACAACCTTCTGTGGAACAGCCCATTCGTAGGTCAGAGAGAGTGTCTCGCCAACCTAAGAGGTATTATGGCCTTGTCATTGAGAATGACAATGAGTTGTCAATCATCGATGAAGACGACCCTGTGACCTATAATGAGGCTATGAGTAGTGTTGACTCAGAGAAATGGCGAAGTGCCATGAAATCCGAAATGTAATCTATGTATACGATATACAAAAGAAAGATTAGAGCAGATGGCAGGTGGAGACCTTTAAGGCCAGGCTTGTGGCAAAAGAATTCAAACAAAGGCAATGGATTGACTTTGATGAAACCTTTTACCTGTAGCCCTGTTAAAATCAGTTCGGATTTTGCTTGCGATTGCTGCTTACTACGACTATGAAATCTGGCAAATGGCCAGATGGTTTTCTTTCCAAGGGAAATGAAAACCTAGTGTGTAAGCTGCTGCGAACCATATGTGGTTTAAAGCAAGCTTCTCGTAGATGGAACATCCGTTTTAATGAGACAATCAAAGAGTTTGGTTTTAGCAAAAACGTAGATGAACCATGTGTCTACAAAAGGGTTAGTGGGAGCGCGGTCACATTTCTTGTATTGTATTGAAAGAGAGTTGACACACATAACAACATAGCAGACCTACTCACAAAGCTACTTTCTGAAAGTCACTTTGATCGTCATAAAGACAGGATGGGTATTAGATACCAGAGTGATTGGCTTTAGTACAAGTGGGAGATTGAAAGAGATATGTCCCAAGTCCAATCATGTATGAGGATTTAGGAATAACTTTTTATGTAATCTGTTTTGATTTCATTGATATTAATAAAAGACTCGTTTTGTTTTTATTGCGGGCTCTATCTATTTAAGTGTCTAAATAAGATGTACCATAGTTTAGAGTAAAGCTTTTTATGGATTATGATGAGGTCATAATAGTGAGACCTAAAAGATGAAAACTCTAAACTTAAACAGTTCCTGGTCATAGGATTACTAACTGGTAATTAATAATCCGCAAAGATCGGTACATACTATTCTTGCTTCATTATGAAGGATGTATGTTCTCATAGATATTTGTGTGGTAACACTATAGCTAGTATGTAGGTGCTTATTATAGAATAAGTTCACTGAACATGACTCGCACAGCAGAACAACTGATGGAGTTCACTCACGTGTCAGCAGTTGTTCACATAGTGATAGTTGTACAAGTATCCTTAGACTTGAGGTCATCATGGTCATCTTGTGTACACTGAACTATGCTTTGGTTTAGTTCTTAGTCTCCAGGGGCAATTATTAGGGCTCTACTGGG
The DNA here is from genome assembly GCF_009905375.1 of Apium graveolens. NCBI lineage: Eukaryota > Viridiplantae > Streptophyta > Magnoliopsida > Apiales > Apiaceae > Apium > Apium graveolens. The sequence continues at coordinate 44,041,838 of NC_133657.1, read as the reverse complement.
TATAGGAATTTGTACACGAAGTTGTGTATGATCAATAAAGGATCTACCCCTTCCAGTGAAGGAAGAGAATGTTCAAGGCTGATCCATTTATGCTAGTTCAGGAATCTATGGCTAGAGTGAATGAAATTAGAAAGGAGTTTCTAATTTACATAGAACGGAGCATAGTGAATGGGAAAGCAAATGATTAAATTAGATAGGCTTGACACAAGTTCCATGCCTTGTATTTAATCAGGACATTGGAGGGTAGAAGGAGTTAATTGTACGGTAACTATTCACTGAATAGGTTCTTGGTATTCTAAGCAGTGAATTCGTATTATCCGGATAGTCGCGATATGCTGAGAAGTATCCCTCACGATGTAGAATAAATATGATTAATTAATTAATCATATTTAATAAATTAGAGAATTTATATAAATAATGATAAAAAAGTTTTATTATTATTTATTTCTACTACCTGCTTAATATTGAACCTACAGGGTCACACCATAAAAGAGAATGATATAATGGTGGAGGAATTAATTAATAATGGCTAATAATTATTTATTTATGAAATAAATAATTAATTGGCAAATTTAATAATTGATTAAATAAGATTTAATTGATTATAAATTAATTAAGAAAAGTTCTTAATATTATTAATTAAGAATTTAATTTTTGGAAATTAAATCAAGAGAGAGAATTATTTCTAAAGTGTTTAGAAAAAGGATTAATAATTAAAAGGTGTTTTAATTATTAATGTGAATAATAAAGGGTTAATAATAATAATATTTTATGGGAAAATTTCAGCTGGAAATTTTGCCTATAAATATACTATTATAAACCCTATTTTCATTCTAACCCATAATTTTTAGAAAAACCTAATTCTCTCCACCTCCTCCTCCTTAGCATTGTTTTCTTGGTGGATACCGGTGGAGTGCTTCACGTTTGAGGAGCAGCTGCTAAGGATCTTCGATCGTTGCTTTTGGATCGCTATTAAAGGTTAGTAATCGATTTATATGTTTTAATCACGATTTATATGCTTTTATTTGGATTTTATATGTGTAAAAGTGTTTTACCATGCTTCCGCTGCGATTAAAATCCAACAGTTGGTAAAGGCTTAACTCGTGTAATCACCATAAGCGGGCTATCTATCTCAGAAGGTACTATCTTGAGATAAGCCAGGACCATGTTTCAAAAAGGACTAGGCGAACCTTTGAGTTAAGTCTTCTAATTAAGGCATATGATTAAGAATGGTATTAACCTGCTATCGTTGCTTTGATTGAAACTCTTCTGCAATTTTATCTGCTTCATGTAATGAAAGTACGTCAGAATTTGGAGTGTTCTTCCTGAATTATGAATGGTGATTATGTTAACTCCTTAGAAGGATTCTATACGACATGTATGGACTCCGTATGGTTAGATACTAAGATTTCATGGAAAGTGAATGACGACAGTAGGTCAGTGGTGGACCATAGTAGTGCAGCAATGATTCTGCGAGTAATGAGCTGATTACAACCGTGAGAGTTGTATTGGAATGGATGTTGAGATTGAGTACCACTAATCGGGTCGTGGTAGCGTATAAGTTATCTTTGATAGAAAAAAAACTAGGTCGATTATTTACCTATTGAATATTTATTCCTTCTTATCAATAGGGAGTCGTATTACTATACGAGGAAGGTTGCGGTGCAAGCATAGAATTCTAGTAACGATGATGTATAAAATGAGATTCCAGATTAGATTTTCGATGTCGAGGGAGTTTCAAAGGTGATTGAGTATAAGCTCGAGGAAGAGCATGGGTCCATAGAATGATGGACGGAATAGCGAAAATATTTAGGCATGCTAAATGCGATGCGATAATACTTGATGTTGATATATATACACATATGTTTTGTTCTCCTATGAAAAACCTCTATAGTTCAGGGGTAGATTCCAAGCCAGATATTTTGTGGCAGTATATTTTATATATATACAATTCTCTTCAATTCGTTCTTTTCTCTCATTTTCATTTCATATAAGCTGAGAAGAACAACCCTTCCAGAAGGGGAGGTATTGCCGAATGACTATCTATCTGTGTGATAGAAGCCTAGTAGGATACCACAGGTTGTTTAATTCCTTGTCAAGTACTAAAGGCTGGCCACCTTCTGTACTAACTATGCAATAGAACAAGTGTTCATGATCATAGTGATCTCTCAACTAATTCCTTTACTTCTATATGATTGATCAAACTTTGGAAAAATAGAAACAGCTGAAAAAGGAGTAGTAAAGTTATTGTGGTATTCGGAATGGAAACACATTCGTGATACTAAGGTTGACATGGTTATTAAAAGGTTATAGAACGCTAACAAGCAAAAATGTGTAATATCCCATATTTTCAGATATTATTTTTACAATTATTTGGAATTATTTATGTGACTTTTATGTGAATTTTAGTGAATTATCTGATAAGTGGAATTGATGTTTGGGTATTTAGATGTGATATTATTTGAGTATTTGAATTTTTATATGTCCAGAATAAAATATAGATAATTGTGATATTTTTCTGGTAATTTTTGGACTTTTAGATGATTTTATATTGATTTATGTATTATTAATTATTTTCTGAATAATTACCAAAATTATTTTATAAAGCCGGGAATCATCCGACTTCAACCGTTTTTGCGTTTTTACAACCCGAAACTCTTCTGAAAACTCCTTTTTAACCTAATCTGGTAATTCCGGACATTTTCCGTGTTTTGACTTTTTCGATCTGGATTACGGTTTGACCCGTGCGTGGCCCGACGCAATATTTTCGATACGATAATCATTTCGGTAATCGACAAAAACCCGTATTCTCAAGAGACGGGATATTTTTACGTTATTTTCATATATAGTGTTTTATAAAAAGTTCGGTTTTGATAATTATCCAATTCTGGTATTGAATTGTATCGTTTTTGTAGTTACTTAGTGGCTAAGCAACTAATTTAACGATCCAAAACGATCCAGAAAGATCCAATATTTCATAAATATAAATAGCCTATTTCTTATTTCTTTTATTCCGTTTATTCATTTGCAACCAGTTAAAACACCGTAAATACAGAGAAAAACCTGAGAAACCGATACGTTCCCGAGAATCAAACACACGAATGAAGGCGTTATCGAACTCCGATTCGGGCGTGCAACATATCAAAACGAAGCTCTCGAAATCTTCTTTCTGAATCAATCATCAGTTTCTGCCCAGAAATCATGGTAATTTTCTTATTTATTTATTTATATTCGAATTATTTGATAATTAAATTATGAAAATTTGTTCTTGATGTTGTTGATGTGATTTGATGCTTCCATATTGTAGAGCATGTTTTTCTAGTCGATTTGGTATATTATACTTCAAAAATAGAGTTCAATATCATATAGAAATTAAGGTTTGATTTTCTGAAAATTATTTGAATATGTGTTCTTGGTGTTCTTGAAAAGTTCTGAGAATCAAACCCAAATTTGAGGGTGATGCAGACTTCAGAATTTGAAGTATGAGTAACCAAAATGTTCAGATTTTCATGTTCTTTCTGTTTATGCCCTCAAATCATTCAAACGACTAGTGATTTGTAAATTCGTAATTTTAGGGTTTATATCCGAATTTGGGGTTTTTGATTAAGCAATATTTGGCTTGTTTTGATCATGTATATAGATTGTATATTGCTCAAGCTTTATTTTGGTATATAGTACGTTAAATTTGGTTAAGATTTTAACAAAATCGCTGCTTGTCGGAAAACTTCGTGCATCGCCGGTTTTAATGGCCGAAGTGGCCGGAAAACCGATTCCAAGGGTTATAAACAAGAAATAAATACGTTTTCGAGTTGCTGGTATGGCTAGAAATCGATTGATATACGGAATCGTGTCAACTGATTCGTGTTTTGCTGCGAATTCGGCTCGCCGGAAATGTTTCTGTTCGCCGGTTTCTGGAAGAAGGTCCGGCGGGTCGGCTGTTCCTTGTCGACCCGGTTGTGACCCGTCCTTAAACCCGACTTCGATCCATTTATCCCCAATTCCCTTTCCTGAATGTTGTTTCTGGAATTTTGTTTTAAAATAAATCAAAAAAATTATGTTTTAATTTCTGAAAAATGCATTTTAATTCTAAATATTATTTTTTTTAATTCTGAAAATTTATTTTTAATTTAAAAATAAATCCAAATTATTTAATTAATTAATTTTAGTCGATGATTAATTATTTAATTATTCAATTAATTTAAATATTAATTGATTAATTAATTTAATTAGTTATTAATTAATTTTAATTGATTATTTAATTAGATTTAATTATTTATTTTTGATTTAAAAATTTCTGAAAAATAGTTTCGAGCTTTAAAATATTATTTTAAATTATTTTCCAAGCTCGATAATTCTTATAAAATTATTTTCGGGTGTTCGATCCCTAATGTGATTATTAAATGATTCGGAGATTATTTTAATTCCGAAAAATATTCAAAAATTCATAATAAATCAACCGTTCGTCCGTTTAATACGAAACGAACGCCTCCGGACTCAGAAAAATATTCTACTTTCAATAAAAATACTTTCGAGACCAAAACTCTTTTGTTTCGAAAGGTCGCTTGTTTTACGAATCATTTTGAGTCGATTTTTGATCGATAAATCATATTTTTGACCCGATTTTCGTTTTAAACATACCGAGTCGACCCTTCTGATGAACTGAGTCTTATGTGATATGAATTATGTGATATATAAGTTATGTGCTTATGTGCTATGTGAATTATGTGCATATGTGGGTCAAGATTCCTGTGTTTGGTTGATATAATTATGTGTGAGCTATCGTATGGATAGACGATAGGATTTTGACGCGCAGTTCGTTGAGTGATTATCGTTTAGACAATTAAAGTTATATCTTTTAATTATAGATGCGGGTCTTTCAAGACGATCAGAACCAGAGGGCATGGATGAGGACTAGAGTTGAACAGTGTGGAATTTTAGGTTGCAGCACTACATGAGCAGCAGACCAAAGAAGTAGTAGAAGAAAGACGGTGATGCTTTAAGACAGAATGTCAGAATAGATGCGTCATTGCGAGTGTGACTAACTGCTAAAACCCAAAGGCAAGTACCCCTGACTTCACTTATCATTCAAGTGACGTTTATTTCGAATCATATTATGCAAGTATTGTTTTCCCTATTCTCTGTTCGGAATAGATAAATGTTTTGCATATCGCTGAATTAAATAATTCTGTTTACGCAAATACTCATCTGCTATTCTATATTCAGAATAGTCAACTGATTTTACTTATCTAATTTCTGGATTTATAAATGTTTTGGATTTTGAGAAAAGTGATTTGGTTGTGAATATTCCTACCCAAGTTAATGGGGGAATAAAATTATTTCGGGTGTCGAGTATTATGACCCCTTTTCAATAAAAGGTTTTGAGATTTGATGGTTACCGGTAGCGTAAGAGGCCGAGGCACCGGTCCAGCGTGAGCTATTATACAGAAGTGTAATACGGAAGTGTAATATCTTAAAAGGCTTGTTATGCCTTTTCTGGCGCCCTATAGGTACCGTATGTCTTCGGGATACGGGTAGTAACTATATTTATGGTATACTGCGGGATACCGGTGCTGTTTCATGACTGATCATCAGGAACAGCATAGTGCATAATTTGGTTCCAATCGAAATTATTATATTGATTTTGACATCTTACAAGGAATGATTTATTAAGTATTTTATTTTCGGATAAAAGATGAAATGTGGTTTTGATTCAATTTCTTATTTTGAGGATAATTAGTTTGTTGTTAAATATCAAAGATGGTATTAGTACAGATGATTGGTGTTGACTTCAGTATGGATGTTGTGAGCATCAAAGTTCGTAGTGATATCTAATTTGATATGATAACAAAATAAGTATTAATTTGAAGAGTTCGGTTTTGAATAAAGTTTATGATTCAATCCATAATCATTGTTTCATGTTATTGTGGTTTACGATATTTCCGTCAACACTGTTTTACGAGTTTGATCCTCGTCAAGATTCAAAGTATTGCTGAAGCATTTCGCTCAAAAATATCAAAATGGTTTTGAATACAATTAAGGAATCAATTCTGGGATTCCTCAACTAAAATTTTATAATTCAGCAATTATGATTTTAAATGTTCTGCTCTAATGCAGATGTCGGTTTTATGTCAAAACAACCATATATATATTATAATGAACTTGCTGAGCATTTCTTTCGCTCATACTTGCCTGTTTTTAAATTTAACCTCCAGTGAGGATTAGCATGTGCTGTTTAGCTGCGTAATTCGAGGAAGCAAAGAAGAAGCTTTTGGAAGGTGGTTGGTCCAGGGTTTGCGGACTAGTGTAAGTTTTATTATGTAAAGTTGTTTATATTATATTATATTATAATTGTGTATTGTATTTGGGACTAGTATACTTCTTTTCAAAGTTATACTAGCGGGTTAAGTTTTGAGATTGAGAATTGTTGTAAAGAAATGTAAAAGAAAGTGAAAAATTTATTGATGGAATTTGGAATTCTTGTTTCTAGAACTGTAACCTTAAAAGATCTTGGATTAGTTGGGGTCATTTATGATAATTATCTTCCGCTGGCATTTATTTATTGATTTAATAGGTTAATTTGGATTGAAGTTTTTTAGTGACGACCAAATCCTCTGACCCCGGATTTGGGGGCGTTACAGGTTGGTATCAGAGCTGAGGTTATAGTAAACTAGAAACGAGAGTGTGTAGGAGTGTGTATAGCTATGTGAGGACTTTTGAGCTCATATCTAGTTCCTGTTGGACTATTGGATATAGTACCAACGAATAAGTTAAGATAGGCGCATTCGTTTGAGATGATTGTGCTGAGCTAGATGGAACTCCGGAAAGCTACAAACTTCTATTGTGGAATCTTTCGAGACTACGATTCGACGACGATGGAGATTATCGATATCCTTGGAACGTGAAGAAGTGTCTAGAAGTGGGTAACGATTTAACTGGAGAGTTCAAATTGAAGATAAATATTAAGACTTTGGCAATACCTTCTCTTTCTATAATTTCTTTTGACATCTCTCAAAAAGAAGTAATTGTTAGAGGATATATTCCCTAACACTCATTTTCAATCATAACTGTGTTTTAAATGTGCCAGAGGTTGTCATGAAGCCTATTTTTCAGGTTTTGATAGCTCTGCCAAGTTATGATAATTTAATTCCACTTTTCTTATTTGGTGGATAATTTCTTGAGGATGTGACACCATTTGCTCATTTGGTAACATAATTTTGTTCTCTGGATTTCATTTCCTTCAGAAATATCAGCTTTGAAATCTTTTCAGCCTTATTTATTTGATTTTCAATTTCTTTCATATTCTTTTATTCTGACTGAGATAAACAACCCTAACTATAGGGGACACAAGGTATACCTGTCTGTGTGATAGGAGTTGGATGGGACGCCATCACTTGTGTGTGTTGTGAATACATGAAGGTTAACAACCTTTAGTAGTGTCTTAATTTGGGCACACAATACCAAGTTCATTTGATCATATTGATCTCTCAGTTATTCTTTTATTTCAACAATACTTTTTCTCAAATTCAGACTTTCGTTCCGTTATGATATCAAATTCTTTTCTCTTTGAAATTCTATGTTTCATCATCTTAAATTTTCGAAGGTATGCCGATCAAGTTAAGCTAAGTTGTCCTGGTCAAGTCAAAGCAGGGTTATGTGATAGGATTACCAAGAGCAACAGTGGACTGTGATGCGGTTAGAATATCAGTGGCGTATAACGAAGTCAATCTGTTTCTTTATTTCTCTCTTTATCTCTCTTTCCTTTCTTCTCTCTATCTTTCTCTCTATTCTTCTTTCTCGCGATCAATAAAAGTGATTCTATTGAGGAATTGGTCAAAGGGTGTGAATGGAACAAGGTGCACGGTGAAGCTCCTGTAAAAGTTTTATTATACAAGGAATACAAGATTTGTTTGAGATTATGGAAAATTGAGGTTATTTGGAAATGGAAAATTTGTGATAAGATCCTTAGTGCTCTCTTCTGCTGATTCCGAGGACGGAATCCTTATAAGGGGGGTAGATTGAAATATCCCATATTTTCAGATATTATTTTTACAATTATTTGGAATTATTTATGTGACTTTTATGTGAATTTTAGTGAATTATCTAATAAGTGGAATTGATGTTTGGGTATTTAGATGTGATATTATTTGAGTATTTGAATTTTTATATGTCCAGAATAAAATATAGATAATTGTGATATTTTTCTGGTAATTTTTGGACTTTTAGATGATTTTATATTGATTTATGTATTATTAATTATTTTCTGAATAATTACCAAAATTATTTTATAAAGCCGGGAATCATCCGACTTCAACCGTTTTTGCGTTTTTACAACCCGAAACTCTTCCGAAAACTCCTTCCTAACGTAATCTGGTAATTCCGGACATTTTCCGTGTTTTGACTTTTTCGATCCGGATTACGGTTTGACCCGTGCGTGGCCCGGCGCAATATTTTCGATACGATAATCATTTCGATAATCGACAAAAACCCGTATTCTCGAGAGACGGAATATTTTTACGTTATTTTCATAAATAGTGTTTTATAAAAAGCTCGGTTTTGATAATTATCCAATTCTGGTATTGAATTGTATCGTTTTTGTAGTTACTTAGTGGCTAAGCAACTAATTTAACGATCCAAAACGATCCAGAACGATCCAATATTTCATAAATATAAATAGCCTATTTCTTATTTCTTTTATTCCATTTATTCATTTGCAACCAGTTAAAACACCGTAAATACAGAGAAAAACCTGAGAAACCGATACGTTCCCGAGAATCAAACACACGAATGAAGGCGTTATCGAACTCCGATTCGGGCGTGCAACATATCAAAACGAAGCTCTCGAAATCTTCTTTCTGAATCAATCATCAGTTTCTGCCCAGAAATCATGGTAATTTTCTTATTTATTTATTTATATTCGAATTATTTGATAATTAAATTATGAAAATTTGTTCTTGATGTTGATGATGTGATTTGATGCTTCCATGTTGTAGAGCATGTTTTTCTAGTCGATTTGGTATATTATACTTCAAAAATAGAGTTCAATATCATATAGAAATTAAGGTTTGATTTTCTGAAAATTATTTGAATATGTGTTCTTGGTGTTCTTGAAAAGTTCTGAGAATCAAACCCAAATTTGAGGGTGATGCAGACTTCAGAATTTGAAGTATGAGTAACCAAAATGTTCAGATTTTCATGTTCTTTCTGTTTATGCCCTCAAATCATTCAAACGACTAGTGATTTGTAAATTCATAATTTTAGGGTTTATAACCGAATTTGGGGGTTTTTGATTAAGCAATATTTGGCTTGTTTTGATCATGTATATAGATTGTATATTGCTCAAGCTTTATTTTGGTATATAGTACGTTAAATTTGGTTAAGATTTTAACAAAATCGTTGCTTGTCGGAAAACTTCGTGCATCGCCGGTTTTAATGGCCGAAGTGGCCGGAAAACCGATTCCAGGGGTTATAAACAAGAAATAAATACGTTTTTGAGTTGCTGGTATGGTTAGGAATCGATTGATATACGGAATCGTGTCAACTGATTCGTGTTTTGCTGCGAATTCGGCTCGTCGGAAATGTTTCTGTTCGCCGATTTCTAGAAGAAGGTCCGGCGGGTCGGCTGTTCCTCGTCGACCCGGTTGTGACCCGTCCTTAAACTCGGCTTCGATCCATTTTTCCCCAATTCTCTTTCCTGAATGTTGTTTCTGGAATTTTGTTTTAAAATAAATTAAAAAAATTCTGTTTTAATTTCTGAAAAATGCATTTTAATTCTAAATATTAATTTTTTTAATTCTGAAAATTTATTTTTATTTTAAAAATAAATCCAAATTATTTAATTAAATAATTTTAGTTGATGATTAATTATTTAATTATTCAATTAATTTAAATATTAATTGATTAATTAATTAATTTTAATTGATTATTTAATTAGATTTAATTATTTATTTTTGATTTAAAAATTTCTGAAAAATAGTTTCGAGCTTTAAAATATTATTTTAAATTATTTTCCAAGCTCGATAATTCTTATAAAATTATTTTCGGGTGTGCGATCCTTATTATTTGATTATTAAATGATTCGGAGATTGTTTTAATTCCGAAAAATGTTCAAAAATTCATAATAAATCAACCGTTCGTCCGTTTAATACGAAACGAACGCCTCCGGACTCAGAAAAATATTCTTCTTTCAATAAAAATACTTTCGAGACCAAAATTCTTTTGTTTCGAAAGGTCGCTTGTTTTACGAATCAATTTGAGTCGATTTTTGATCGATAAATCATATTTTTGACCCGATTTTCATTTTAAACATACCGAGTCGACCCTTCTGATGAACTGAGTCTTATGTGATATGAATTATGTGATATATGAGTTATGTGCTTATGTGCTATGTGCATTATGTGCATATGTGGGTCAAGATTCCTGTGTTTGGTTGATATAATTATGTGTGAGCTATCGTATGGATAGACGATAGGATTTTGACGCGCAGTTCGTTGAGTGATTATCGTTTAGACAATTAAAGTTATATCTTTTAATTATAGATGCGGGTCTTTCAAGACGATCAGAACCAGAGGGTATGGATGAGGACTAGAGTTGAACAGTGTAGAATATTAGGTTGTAGCACTGTATGAGCAGCAGACCAAAGAAGTAGTAGAAGAAAGACGGTGATGCTTTAAGACAGAATGTCAGAATAGATGCGTCATTGCGAGTGTGACTAACTGCTAAAACCCAAAGGCAAGTACCCCTGACTTCACTTATCATTCAATTGACGTTTATTTCGAATCATATTATGCAAGTATTGTTTTCCCTATTCTCTGTTCGGAATAGATAAATGTTTTGCATATCGCAGAATTAAATAATTCTGTTTACGCAAATACTCATCTGTTATTCTATATTTAGAATATAAAGTGATTTTACTTATCCAATTTCTGGATTTATAAATATTTTGGATTTTGAGAAAAGTGATTTGGTTGTGAATATTCCTACCCAAGTTAATGGGGGAATAAAATTATTTCGGGTGTCGAGTATTATGACCCCTTTTCAATAAAAGGTTTTGAGATTTGATGGTTACTGGTAGCGTAAGAGGTCGAGGCACCGGTCCAGCGTGAGCTATTATACAAAAGTGTAATACGGAAGTGTAATATCTTAAAAGGCTTGTTATGCCTTTTCCGGCGCCCTATAGGTACCGTATGTCTTCGGGATACGGGTAGTACCTATATTTACGGTATACTGCGGGATACCGGTGTTGTTTCATGACTGATCATCAGGAACATCATAGTGCATAATTTGGTTCCAATCGAAATTATTATATTGATTTTGACGTCTTACAAGGAATGATTTATTAAGTATTTTATTTTCGGATAAAAGATGAAATGTGGTTTTGATTCAGTTTCTTATTTTGAGGATACTTAGTTTGTTGTTAAATATCAAAGATGGTATTAGTACAGATGATTGGTGTTGACTTCAGTATGGATGTTGTGAGCATCAAAGTTCGTAGTGATATCTAATTTGATATGATAACAAAATAAGTATTAATTTGAAGAGTTCAGTTTTGAATAAAGTTTATGATTCAATCCATAATCATTATTTCATGTTATTGTGGTTTACGATATTTCCGTAAACACTGTTTTACGAGTTTGATCCTCTTCAAGATTCAAAGTATTGCTGAAGTATTTCGCTCAAAAATATCAAAATGGTTTTGAATACAATTAAGGAATCAATTCTGGGATTCCTCAACTAAAATTTTATAATTCAGCAATTATGATTTTAAATGTTCTGCTCTAATGCAGATGTCGGTTTTATGTCAAAACAACCATATATATATTATAATGAACTTGCTGAGCATTTCTTTCGCTCATACTTGCCTGTTTTTAAATTTAACCTCCAGTGAGGATTAGCTTGCGCTGTTTAGCTGCATAATTCGAGGAAGCAAAGAAGAAGCTTTTGGAAGGTGGTTGGTCCAGGGTTTGCGGACTAGTGTAAGTTTTATTATGTAAAGTTGTTTATATTATATTATATTATAATTGTGTATTGTATTTGGGACTAGTATACTTCTTTTCAAAGTTATACTAGCGGGTTAAGTTTTGAGATTGAGAATTGTTGTAAAGAAATGTAAAAGAAAGTGAAAAATTTATTGATGGAATTTGGAATTCTTGTTTCTAGAACTGTAACCTTAAAAGATCTTGGATTAGTGGGGGTCATTTATGATAATTATCTTCCGCTGGCATTTATTTATTGATTTAACAGGTTAATTTGGATTGAAGTTTTTTAGTGACGACCAAATCCTCTGACCCCGGATTTGGGGGCGTTACAAAAAGTGTAACCAGTATAGTATTATGTACGGAAGATAGTAACGACTACGAACTGGAAAAGAATGGGTAGTGAGAAGCAAAAGCTATAATGCTAGAAGCTATAATGAGAGCCGGTGCAATAAACTTGAAAGAATTTGGAATGATCACTTAACGCGGATTAAGTTATCTCACGATAATCGATCGTATGTCAGTATCGAGGTATTGCCTTATGAGATCCTTGAGGGAAGACAATGTCGATCTCCCTTATGTTAGGATTTTGTTGTAGAGCGCAAGATGCTCGGACCCGCAGTAGTCCAAAGGTCCAAGGATATAATAGATCTAATCAGAGGAAGGCTGGTAGTAACCCAAGATGGACATAAGAGGTATGCTGATTTGAATCGAAAGGACAAAGAGTATGAAATAGGGGACCTAGTGTTGTTATAGGTATTCCCTTGGAAAGGATTGATGAGGTTCGGAAAGAAATGAAAGCTAAGTCCACAAATTATTGGACCCTTGGATATATTAAGACGTATTGGGAAGTTAGCATATGAGCTAGCCCTACCCCCGAACATGTATCAAGTCATAACGTGTTTCACGTATCAATGTTAAGGAAGTGTAATTCGGATGCCAGATAAATAGGAGCATATGAGTGCCTAGACATGCAACCAGACGTAACCTATATGGAGCAACCAGGAAGGGTTATAGATTGAAAAAGGAACAAGTGCTTAGGAGAAGGGTTATCAAACTATTCAGAGTTTGATGGAAGAACCACAATGTGGGAAAATTTACTCGAGAGTTAGAAAGTGCAATGTTAAGAGAGTATCCCTATTCATTTTCTATCTGATTCCGGGACGAAATCCTTTTAAGGTGGGGAGACTGTAATAACCCCAATTTTTGGAATTTTTGAAACCCTTATGAATAGTGTTTTGCTGATTATGCTGAATAAGAAAACTTTTCATGCCACACTATGTAGGGGTTCTTTTATTGATCTTCTGGGATATTAATAGTACTCTATGTGGTATATAAGTGTATGTAAAGATCGTCAGAATCCAAATCCGAACACTTTGATTTTTCCCGAAAATCCACCAGATACCGAAGGAATTTAGTATAAGGTAACAGGATAAAAAGGATTTAAATTCAAGGATTTTAAGAGAGGATCATAAAAGGAATATAATGTATTGAGAAAGGTTAAAGGAACCCAAGTAATAAGATCCCGGGTATGATCCCTCAAACGATAAACGAAAACGAAAGTTAAGCGAACCGTATAACAGATCAGCGGTCATTAGCCAAGTAATTAGAAGCTAATCAAAGAGGTTAGCGGGGATGATGTCATTAAACCAATAAGAAGAGGACAAAGGTGGGAGGGTGACATCACATGGTGACATAAACATGACCAAAGCAAAGTGCGTTGTTGGTTGATTTAGAACCACACAAAAGTCACCATGGTAAAAGGTAACAAAAAAAACAAATAAAAAGCAACCAACCAAGCCAAAACATTTCATTTTCACCAAAACACAAAGTTTATTTCATTTCTTCATCAAAGCTCTCGGATTTTCTTCTTTTTCAAAGAGGAAAAATTCAAAATCCTAGTTCCAAGCATTGTTAAATCATGAGGTAATTATCCAAGGTTCCTTATACATAAATATAGCTATCCCATGAATCTAAGCTTCAATTTCCTTCACAATCTCTTCCTAAAAATCATGGAAGAAGAGGGTGAATAGTGTTTTTCAAGAATTTAAATTTTTGTTCTTGAATTTTTGTTTAGATTAAGCTTGGATAAGGACTTTCAAGGGTGATTCCAAGCTAATTAGTTACTCCCACTCACAAGGAAGGTATAATCTCTTAACCTAGCTTTGTTATTGAATTTTAAGAGCATAATATGATTATTATAGTTCATGAGAGGCTTGATTGTTGTGTATGTAGAGATTAGTTGGTTTTGTGGTATTTTTGGAGTTGTAAATCTTGATAATTAGTTAAAGAACTTAAGTAAGCTTTTAGTTCATGATTGGGAAGTAGTATAAGTTGATAATATTGAGTTGTTGGGGCTGTTATGGTGAATTATGGATGGAGTTTGGTTGTGATGTTGATTGTGGGTTGATTGTGGGTTGATTTGGAGTGGTATAAATTTGGGTAATCGCGTAAACATAGCCGTCGTAATGTCCGATTTACTTTAGACTGTTTTTGTTCTTAACATTAGGACCCGTGAACTCACTGCTAGGTTTTGACCATTGCCATGATTAGATAGTTCATGTTACGAGCTTCGTTTTGATATGTAGTTCGTTTGATTCCGATGTACGGTTTAGGAGAAACGACCGTTTTAAGTAATGACGTTTCGCGAACGAACCGTTACCCCTCACCTTACTTTGAAACCTTGGTTAAGGACTTTAAATGACTAATTGGGGTATGAAGCAATTATGTTAAGTGGATTAGGCAGTTGGTAAGGTACTCGCGAAAGAATCTCCTTAAAACTCTTAAGGGTTAATTTATTAAAAATGGTGGAGCTGAGGGTACTCGAGCGACTTAAGTGAATCGTTAAGCGCGAAAGCGAACGTTAGGGCTCTAAATGGTTAAAGTCTAGTTTCTTAAGCGACCGTAGTTTAATTTCGGCTTATGTTGTTGTTCATAGGTTACCGGACCCACTCTAAGCTTAAGTCTAATCCGGGAACACTCAGGCAAGTTTCCTACCCGCTATACTGTTGTTGTGATGTATATATGTATATGCATTGTCTTGTGATAAATGCATGATGGTTAATTAGCAAATTCTTGCGATATATTATAGCATGTGATATGGTATATATGCATGCCTGTTTTGTAATCTTGATACATATATCTGTTGATGCAGTTGATAATACCTATGCTAGAGATGAGCGGTATTTGCGTATACCCTTAGTATAGGGGACCCAAAGGTGAACATTTTTCTAAAACCGGGAGTCGATGTTCCCGAGTATATATATATATATATATTTATATATATATATGAATAGTTTTCAAGACTATTATTCGAATAAGGTTTATTCGATTACTTTATTTTTATTAATGAATATTATTTTGAATATTCATTCGAGGGCTTATGACTCTGTTTATTTTATTTAATGAATATTATTTTGAATATTCATTCGAGGGCTTATGACTCCGTTTATTTTATTTAATGAATATTATTTTGAATATTCATTCGAGGGCTTATGACTCCGTTTATTTTATTTAATGAATATTATTTTGAATATTCATTCGAGGGCTTATGACTCCGTTTATTTTATTAATGAATATTATTTTGAATATTCATTCGAGGACTTATGACTCCGATTAATTACTAATTATTATTCTTTATTTTATTTAAGGAATAATGTGTCGATAATCAAACTCACTTTTGATTATTCAAATAAAGATCCCAAAACTCATTTATTTATTTAAGATCCTCCTTTCGAAGGGGATTTAAATACTCGCTCAAAACCTGAGGGATCCGGCTCTGTGGTGTGTTTCATATTCGCAACAAGGTTGCTGTTTTGATAAAAGAGTTTTTGATTACTTACCCAACACTCGGGAAGTAAAATTCTTGGAACAAGTTAATCCATTAACAGGCACCACCTGGGAAATATCGGTGAGTTTTCCTTTCCAACTAGATACGACTTCTTGGTGGAGCCGTATCAACAAGTTTCTACTTGGGGAAAGGGGGGCGAGCTTTACGTTTCAGAGTCATGGATTTCATCTGAACTAGGAGTGGCGTAAGTGGTCGAGTAGCGCCGGCCCAGCCTTATTATATTGGCCCAAATTTCCCGGAAGTTCCGCTAAGACGGTCCATTCCTTAGGAGTCCAGTGTTCGGTTGACAAGTAAATCCGACAGGTTCTCCTCTACATGTAGAAAATGGTGGGGTTGCACTACTACGACTGATCATCGTAAGTGGTCTTCCTGGCGCGGCAAACTCCCGTAATGAGTTCATCATCCAATTGGATATTTCTGCAACACTACCCAGAGCACTTCGATAGAAAGGCTAAGGTTGGGCGATTGTTGAGTGTTGGCAGGGTCAAGTTTTCAAAATGATGTTTGCATCAAATGAAGTATCTCGTAACTTCATTTTATTTTGATGATATTTTAAAGATTGATTATATACAAGTTTTGTCTTGTAGCTTAATCTATGGGATGAACTATTTATACATTGAACGGTGGTAGTTCAAGTAGTATTCAGAAAAGATATAAGTATATTGGAGTATCTTGTAACTTCATCTTTTAAACTTATATCTAGTTAATGATTGTCTTATGAATGACAAAGGTTTCATAAAAACGTTGAGACAAGGTTAGATATATGAGATCACCTTGCAACGATATTTTTATACAGTTATAAATTGGAATTCTGTGTATATTATACATGTCAGAGGATTTCAAAGATTGTGAAAAGTATATATATATATGTATATATATATACTGAATATTTTGCGACTTGGTCGCGTTAAGATATCAGCTTGGTTCATTTCTTTTGACCAAGACTTTCATCAGTACTATGAGAATGCTCATATATTGTTAATCAGTATACATATTATTTTAGTGGGCTTGTTGCTCACCCTTGCTTTCTTCTTTCATCACACAATATCAGATAGACAAGATGAACAGGACCAAGCTCCCAATTCGCGAGCGGATAGGAAATGTTCCGCAGTTTCCTATAGGCGTTGATGTCGTTGTAGCTGAGGTAGGAACTACCAATAGGCTAGGCTTCCAACTTTTGATGTACCAGACTTATGTATCTTTATCAATTGTAATAATGGCAAAGAAATGTAAATTTATTCAGAAACCCTTTTAAGGTCTAATGGCATATAATTTTGGAATAAAATGACTCGTGTTATTTTTTTGGATATTCATCTCTGAGACTATAACTTGTGGTGTGTGTGTTTATTGTGGGGTCACAGTACGCAGCAGTTGGTTGATTGATAAGATTACGTATTATTAAGGGAAATGGAACTCGAGACGACCCGGATCCCCGACCCCGGATCTGGGGGTGTTACATCAATTGCCCACAACAGACACTTGAATGTTGGTCTATTGATCCTATAAGAGCTTGCAACCAGGATATCAATGCCCCTGTCAGCTAAAGGTAAGGAAATTTTCTTTCCTAGATTTATCATGTTCACTTTACATCATAAGGTAGGAGACATACATTTGTTAAATGGCATAGATAACACAAAAATAGGTAATTGTAAGCAAGTGTCCAAAATAATATTTGGTTCACTTACTACAAAGAATAAGGTAAATGTAAGTCTGAAAATCATTCCATTCATGTTGGAGAGGTTTAGGACTTACCCTTACCCTATGCCTGATATGAGGTCAAATGTACAATCTAGCACAACTATGATCCCTGAACCTGTGGGAGTACAAACACAGGAACACCCGCAGGGATCTTCCCAAGCTGCAACCATTTCTTCAAAACCCTTAGTAACTAGGAAATCAACCACCTCATCTTCTCAAAAGCATGAGGTGAGTAAAAGAAAGAGAAAGGAGGTAACCCTAGCAGTTATAACTGAGAGTGGTGAGGACCAAACTAAAACTAAGTCACCCTTGGTCAAAAGACCAAAAGAGTGTAAGAAATATGAGCTGACCACTCAAGACACCTCTGTACCCTCCCAATAAGGTGCAGTTGTAGAAATGGGGACTAAACAGACTCTAGATGCATCCTCTCAACATGGTGTATCTATTGAAAAGAGAATTAACCCCAATGCACCATGTAAAGAGTCTACACAGCCTGCACCTGAAGCAATTCAAGTGTATAGTAGGAGAAATAAGGATGGCACACATAGTGAGAGCACATCTTTTGAAGCTCCCTCATCTATTCAGGGGGAGCTGTCAACACTCTCATCTGAGCAACACTCTCTTAAATCTCAAATTTCTTCCCTACCAATAGCACTTGAATTCAATTCTCAAGTGCAAGGTCACTCAAGTGACTTGGCTCAAAAAGCCTTGTTGACCACCCATACACTTAATTTAGATGGTGAGAGGCTACTAGCTGGGGTAGACCTTGATGACACCATCAAAACATGGGGGATTCATCAGTTTTTACTGAAGACCCCATGGATGTCTCTAATGCACCTTCATGTGCAAAACAGTCTTCACAGACTGAAAGGTTTAAAGGTGGTACTCCTGAGAGGGAGCTATCTAATCCTCTCCAATTCAATTAGAGGTTCCTCATGTAGGAACGACTCCCCTCAAAATCCTAGCAGAAATTGCCTTGGCAGTTGAAGCTAGGAGTCAAATTGCCAATGATCGTGTCATATGGGAGACAAGTATAGCACATTCAGGTGACAGTGTGGTGCAAGACACACAAGGGTTTGAGACTGGTGCACATGGCAGTAACCCAGTCAAATCCCCTCCAATTCAATTGGAGGTTCCCTTAACTAGTGTGGAACAACAACTAGCCATAACCACAGAGAAATCTGTGAGTAAAACTGTGACCTCAGTCACAGGTGTTTCTATACCATCCACCTCACAACTTCAACAACCATACATTCTCTCTCAATGGCTGCATAAATATGGCTCTCAACCCACATCTGTAGATGATCTACTAGTTGAGCAGATTTCCGGACTGGAAAATATCTCACAACATCTATTGACTTCCAACATGAGAAATCAAGATTATCAAGCTATCATGCTTACATACAATGAAGAAGTTGAGAAGCAGAATGAGAAAATTGTCAATGATGCAGAACAAGATGAAAATATGGATGCATGGCTCTCTGATGACCTTGTCTTGGAAATGGATCAAGTCTTGGCCATATTTAAGGAATAATACATCACTGTTCTGAGCAGCAATGCAAAGTCCTTGACTCCACAAGATGTATATGATGCAATTACAAAAGTATACAAAGTTCAGCTCAAAACATTTCATCTTTTTGGTAAAGCTCTTGAAATCAAGCTAACCGGTCATGAAGATAGAATCAGAAAATTTGAAGATGGATGAGATTATACCATCTCAAGTACAGATCACTTCCAAATTCAAGCACTTTGCTGAGCAAATGTCAAGGATGGATCTTGCTTCTATTGAAAAAGAAGTCAAAAATCTCAAGCAATCATTCATCTCTCTCAATACACTCGTCCAACAACAAATCACTCATTCAAATGACACTAAGGTCAAGCTAGACCAACTTCACCGAAGCAGATATGCGCCTTCAGTTTGCTTATGGAAGGCATCAAACATGCTGTAGATGAAACATTTGGCACATCTACTAGCTCTTTTCTGCCTATCTCCATCTCCACAAATCTGCAAATTCAATCTCTACAAAGCAAAGTCTCAGCACTGCAAGACTCCAATGCTTCTCTCACTGCACAAGTTCAAGCCTTGACATCTCTTGTCAAGATCCAACACACAGACATCCAAACCCTGGTGGACTCTCATAAGCATCTTCAAATGTATAATTCTATAGCTTTGGGAGCCATCATGGGCAAACTCAACATACCACTACCTTCTCTACCTGAACAAATAAGGCCAGAAATTCCAACTCCCCTACTCATGCCTCTCACCAGGACTAAGGGGGAGATTGAGGCTAGAATTCAACAATTTAAGGGTCAAAGCTCAAATGCTAAAAAGATGTTGGAAAGGAAAGACTTCAAAGGGCTGCAGAAGGACCAAATCAAGATCAGGAATTCAATGACCTTCTTGCAGCACTGAGAGTGTCCCTTAAAAACAACTATGTGACTTGCAAGAAAGTCCTGGCCAAGAACATTAACTTCTTAAGGGTAGTGATAGTGAAGATTGATGATTTTCTGGAGAAAAGGATTGTCATGAATATTAATGATGGTGCTGTGGACATGTGCATTCAGGTGACTCTCAAAAATCTCTAAACTCTAAGAGCATCTGAACTTGATGTGATGATTGACAGAGTAAATCCAGTCATTCAAGAGGATACACAACTTCTCCAAGAGCTTAAAAAGGGACATATAAAAGCTTTTCCAGAAGCCTATCTATATCCAAATCAAGGAGTAGTTTACATCTGCCCAATGACCAAACAAGCCAGATATCTTCTTGTTCCAAAATACTGTGTTAGATCAAACATGAGGCTGATCATGACTTTACAGTCTGAATTGAAGCGCAAAAAGAATAAGAAGCATGAAAATATGGAGATGATAAACATTTTAGAGAAATATGTTATGAACCCTGACACCATGCTGCCAAATACAAAGTATAATCTAAGAAAAGACAAGGATGATGATGAGCAGAAGAAAGATGATCAAAATCCTTATGGCTCAAATCCAAGTCAATTCTCTAAACCATCTGGCAACAAGGGTGGAGAGAAAAAGAAGGAGGATGATAAGAAAGATGAATAGAAGAAGAGAAGAAGTGAAAGGATGAGCAAAAAGAATCATGATGGCTTAGAAACACAACAAGCCCTAAAAATCCAAACAGTCCTAGCTCATTCTTTATCTCAACCTTCAAAATCAACTATCTCAAACATTATACCATTTCAAACCTCAAAACCAAAATTTCTATACAAACAAACAACCAACTCCTTCCTAAAAATTCAAATCACCACAAGCCAAACAAATCTCAAGAAAATCACAACCTTACCATTAACCAAGCCTTCACTAAAAGCAAATCACAAATCTTTTGGGAGGAAGCCTAAGAAAGTCAAGCCTACAGATAAAGAAGAAGTCACTGAAAGGGCCATCTGGAACTGTTTCAAGCAATCTGACTTTCTACCCTTGAATTGGTGCATCTCAGATGAAGATTATTTTCAACAACTTGCAGAGGAAATAGTTAGAGTCTGGGTTGTATCTCTAAGGGAAGTTAGAATTTATTATGAAGATGGGTCCTTCACTTTCCTTGGCTGCACTCTATTGGATTCACTTTCTCCAACAGAAATTAAAAGAGTGATAAGTCTACTAAAGGATAAGGATTCCGCTACTAGAGCAAGGAGATCAATTCTAACTGAATGGTTGATTGAGAGAGAAGAAAGAAGAAAAAGGAATGAAGCTGAATATGAGGAAAGAAAGAGAAGGTATGATGAGGAACTTGAGTTGTTCAGAAAAAGGTCTGAAGAATTGAAAGCAAAAGGAAGGAGCAGAATATCCAAAAATGGGAAGTTTCTCAATATCAAAGCTGGCCAATTATTAAGGTTTAGAATTGATTTACTGAATAGTGGTTATCCAAGGGATGCAAGGTTTAAACTAGTAGAAGCTCTAAGTAGAACCCCTATTGCAGAAGAGCTTGAAATTCTTGTCAGTTAAGGGATATTATTAGAGAAGAAACTGAAGCAAAAACAGTATTTACCTGACCCTTGTAACTACTTGAATCTTGTAAATCTTCTATTAGTATAAAAGTTGTAATTGTGTCAATTCTCATGTAATTACTTTACTTTTCATTTTAGCTTGGGTTAGTCTTATTAACAGGCATAAATTTGTGTTATGCAATCTTCTCACAAATTGGGGGAGATTGTTGTCAAAGACATGCCTGTATCTCAACAAGATTAAGTCAAATTGACAACCTTAAGTAAGTTGTATTGTTATCTTAGTTTGTATTTGTACTTGTAACATTTTAAAGTCTGTAAAAATGCAAAGGAGCAGACTGGAGCCTTTTTCCTTAAATAGTATCAAGCCTAAGGATTCTATCTGGAAGAAGATCAAGAAGATCATGCATTAGAAGAATTTTGAAGAAGCTTGGAGTTGAATAAATCTGTTTGGATAAAAATACTCTAAGTCAAGATCTCCACAAGTCACAGATTTAGTGTTATAGAGAAGTCACTCGAGAACTCCAAATGACTTATTGAGAAGTCAGGAAAGCTATTAGAGAACTCAGAGAGATATCGACAAGTCAATTGAAGATATATGAAATTTGGAGATATCGACAAGTCATTTCTTCACTAGAGAACTCAGAGTTATCGATAAGTCTACATTCATTAGAGAACTCTGAGTTATCGATAAGTCAAAGTCCACTAGAGAACTCAGAGATATCGATAATTCAAAATTCACTAGAGAACTCTAAGTTGTCAACAGGTCAAAGTGAAGACATAAAGCTGAGAGACCTCGACAAGCCAAAGTCTCTTATAGAGAACTCAGAGACCTCTATAAGTCAAATTCACTATAGAGTATTAGAGATCTCGATAAGTCATTATACCTATCGAGATGTCAAGATCTCTATATGCCTAACTAGAGATCTTGAGGTAAATTCTCAAAGTACAAAATGTATACCAGTTTAATATCCAAGATCTACAATCAACAAACAATCCAACCAGCTGGATTGACAAGTCTACAAAAAGTAGCTTGAAGGATGTGCAAGATTAATGGTGAAGATTAACTAACAAAGGAAGATCAAAATAATCATAAGATGCTAAAGATCTTTAGCCAGAAATAGAAGATTCACTTTTCCTAAAATGGAAATGACAAGTGACAGTTTACTAAAGGTTAATAACATGTCTTATTGTACACTGTGTAATCTAGTAGTTAACTGATTTATAAAGTTAACAATGGTCCTTTGTGAGAAGTAAAAATTTAGAAAGAAAAATCTTTTAACACTCTCAAGGAGAAGCTAAGCTCTTTATCAACAAAGAGCCTAGAAATTTTGTAGCAAAACATTCTTAATTTTAATATAAAATTAAGTGAATTTTGAAAGATTTGTGTTCTTTATATTGCATGCTTATATTCTGCATTAACACATTTCTCTAAAGATTTAATTTACTTTGATCAACCATAAAGATTCAAGAACAGCACAAAAACACCTAAAACATATTCACCCCCCCCCATCTGTGTTATTCATTTACTAACACTTCGGTTATCTGATTCTGTTACCGGATAATAACCAATGTGCTTACCTTGTTATACCTTTTTGGATGATTGCAAATCACCTTATGCTTGAAGACAAATATTGTTTATGATTCTATTTATTAATTTACATTGTTTATTATGTTATTGTTATTGAATTGGATTGTTTTACAAATGTGCACCAGACTCGTGGTCGTATTAGGCCAATGTGTGCCTTGAATCCATTATATAAAGCAGAGCTGTATGCCTTGCTGGGGGTTAGTGCGTGACTGATCAGCAGCCTAACCTTGATTTTTAAATTAAAAAGGAATATCCAATTGTAATCATTGCTTATCCGTAAACGTGATACCTTAATTCACTTCAATTTATCATTGTTTAATCTCAGTATTATCACTGTGACTTGCTGAGCTAGTTAGCTCATTTGTGCAATTCTGTTTATGTTCTTTCCAGTTAAGAAGGAGCCTGTTGGTAGGGAAGATCCCCAATCCAGTGCGAGAGCTAGGGTTCCAGGTTCAGATGAAATAAGCTAGCTGAAGACTTTTGTAATAGTTTAAGTTTGAAAGTTTATAAGAATGTTTATTATTCAGATGTAAGTTTAACTGGTTGGGATTTGGAACGTTTGTAATATAAGTAAGTTGTGGCTTTTGTGCATACTTTAACCTGTTGCGATCCGTGGATGAAGGTAGGTAGGTCACTGAATATATTTTTATTATTATTGTCATAAACAGGTTTATATATATTGTGTGTGTTGTAGACCCCAAACTTCTGACCCAGGTTTAGAGGGTGTCACAGGTTTAGTATCAGAGCTACAAGTTATAAGTCACTGAGACAAGCCTAGATTTTCGGGAATGGTTAGAGGGTTAGGATTAACATTAAGGAATAGAAAGATAGAACGTTGAGAGGTTGAATGCGACTGTATAATAGGTGTTAGCATGATTCGTGTTGTGGTTCGAGATTCTTATCTTGCAATATGACTTTCAGATAGCAACGATGGTAAATTCTATCACTCCAGTACCATCTGATCATTTTGAGCCTTCAATTGGAGGATCGTCATCTGATCCACGACCTGCTCTTCCACTGGTTTTAGCTATACTACCTCATGTTGTATCGGTTGTACCACTGTGAGCTATTCCACCTCCTGGTATGAGGCCACCTATCCGAGGACCCCCACCTGCTGATTCTGATTCTACTGGACATTCAGTTGTGGGTTCGTATTTTAGTCTACCCCACACCATGTTCCTTATTATCGGTATGAGGCTCTTCTTTTTGAGTGAGAGGCCCTGTTGGCACAGATTCAGGAGCTACAGCACATTGTGAGGACTATAGATGTTGACAGGAGTGTGAGGGAGCTTTGAGAGGAGATTCATGTGACTCAGAGGGTTCTTGAGGCTAGACTGCATGGAGCTACCTGTGAGTATATAGGCCCTGGTGCTCCTATGGGCTGGGCCAAAGAGGTGCTGGAGGATCTTGCAAGGCTTGGTGGACTAGAGTTTCCCTGGAGCTAAAGATAGAGATGTAAAGACAGAGATGCAAAGATAGAGTTGATGTGGTAGTTTTTATATGTACATTAGTGTGTAGTGTGTACCAGCAGACTTTTCGCTTATATATATAGACTAGACCTGCTGACTATGTGTAGGCTTGTTGTACCCTTTTGCTTTTGCTGAAGCGTTTTCACGCTTGTACTACCAAAAATTTGATATATATATTAGTACCTTTTCTTTTCCAGCATTGTCATTTACATTACTGCACCTGTTTTATCTTACTTCATTTATTGCACCTGTTATATACTATTGTGATACCCTGTACCCTATCCCCTTAACTGTTTATATTCTATAAAGAAACATGCAATTTACTTAGTTCAACTATTATAAATATTTTCAAAAACAGATATTTTTATTTTACAAAAACTTTTCATAAAAAGGATTTGATTTAAAGACTAAATAAGTTGTTTGATTCTTTATAAAAAATGCCTCCCAGAAGAAATAGCCGTTCTACCAACCAGAATGAAGAAACCAACACCAACAACAATAACCAAGAAAATAATAACCAGAATGCAAATTCAGGTCCCATAGACCTAATAGGAGCCCGGATTCTCCAGATCTTGGCTCAACAAACAATCAACCTGACTCAACAGCAGCAGAGAAAGACCAATCCTCAGGTAACTTTTAAGACTTTTCAAGCGGTGAATCTACCGGAATTTAAAGGTTCTTCAGATCCGATTGAAGCGAGAGTTTAGTTAAAGGAGATAGAGAAGTCATTTTCTTTGGTTAAGGTAAGAGTGGAACAGAAGGTTGAGTTTTCAAGTTACTATATAAAGAATGAAGCCACCTACTGATGGGAAATTGTTAAGACATTGGAAGGCACAGATGTTATTACTTGGGAAAGATTCAAGAAATTGTTTCTAGAGAAGTATTTTCCTTAGTTTGTTCAGGATCAAATGGAATTAAAATTTCTGGAGCTAAAGCAGGGAAATATGTCAATAGCGGACTATGAAAGTAAGTTTGAGGAATTTTCAAGGTTCATACCGTCGTATGTGGATACTGATAGGAAGAAAGCTAAGAGGTTTCAGTAGGGTCTTAAGCCATGGATTAGAGGGAAGGTAGCCATCTTTAAATTGGACACCTATGCAGGAGTTGTACAGAAGGCCATGATTGCAGAGACGGAGAGTGAAGTCTTTTATACCTAACATCTCCGTTTTTGGGTATCAAGTTAGAGTAAGTACATACACTTCACATTCTTGAAGGCCAGTTCCTTCCTCTCAATTTTTTATCGAATCCTCTCAACATAAAGGGGATTAATTATATGTATCGCTTAAGCCTTCCAACCTCGATTTTATCTCATGATCAGTCACCATCACCCTGATGATGACACACTTTTTTATCTTTATTTCTAGGGTTCCTTAGGATTTTCACATTCCCAACCCCCTTATCATTCCTCAACTCTATTTCATTTATATCCATTTCCCTTCAGTCCTTTTATTTTCATCTCTACTACAATCATTTCATGAACCAACATAGCGTAATTCTTGATTTTAAACATCCCTTCATTCTGGATTCGCGTCCTTTAAAACGAACCTTGACGACTTTCACAACTTTGATTCATAATTCATCCTACTTGTTAGGAATATGTTGTAGGCTTGATGATAAGTTAACAAAAGACTCTAAGTAGATAGGTTAAATGATTTTATAAGCATCAATTGATGGAGTAGTTTGTATTAAACAAGTTTGTAACACATTTCTATATGCAACAAAAAGCTTAGAAGTTTAGAAGTCGTAGTGAATCATGAGTCATGTTGACTACTAGAGAGATATATAAAATAGGTTGGCTAATTGTCAATAGAAGATGCCTTGTAATTTTATATAAGTTAAAGAGTGTCAACGACTAAGGAATTCATCATCAACGGATAAACTTAAAGCTTCAACGGATGACTCAAGACACTTTCAACGGATAATCCATTAGAGACTCAACGGATAACTCAAAGGGAATATCAACGGATAATGTTGAAGTCTCAACGGATAATAGAATCAAAAAATAGTTGAAAGAGACTTGACAGTCATATGGGTTGATTGTATACAAAAGGAATGTGGCAGCCTATTTGCAGGTTTTAGTGAATAAAGAAACATTTCCATTTCCATCCTTAACTGAAGATATTCAAATATGTTGGATAGAGAAATGAAGAAACATGTGAATAGACCTAGATTCTTGTTTTTACTGTTTGTCTTATATATATGTAACTTTGTAGTATATAAACCTGGTGTATCAAGTGTTTTATCGATTGATCGAACGAGTGAACAATAGGAGTTGAACAGAGGAATAGAAAAAGCTACATCTGTTAAGAATTCTCTCTGTTCATCTATGTAAAACACTTGTAAGAAGCAGTGTGCATTCTTGAATCACAGAGTTCTCGAATATATATATATATATATATATATATATATATATCTGGTGGAAAGTTCAATCCATTCGAAAGTTTTTAAACTGTTTTGTTAAATTACTTTGTGTTTGAATACTTGCAATTTTTTAATCCGCACTACTGCATATTCATTAACAGTTATATATATTCAAAAGAGATTTAAATTTCTAAAAGAAACCACAATTACATTCAACCCCCATTCTGTAATTCCGTTGTTAGATTGTTAGCGAATAACAATTGGTCTCAGAGCAAGCTCTAGACACACTAAGAGTTTAAAGATCAAAACAATTTAACAACATAAGTAGAAAGGATGTTAGAGTGAAGATCCCACTTCTGGATAAAGACACATATCATCAATGGAAAGTGAAGATGCACCTTCATCTACTCTCTCAACATGAAAGATACATTGACTGCATAGAGAAAGGACCTCATGTTCCTCGTAGAGCTGCAACAGATGTTGAAGGAGCTATTGGAAATGAGCAAATAGTCCCAAAACCAAAGTTGAAAGGCATATGTCATAGCCTATTTGTTTATTCGAGGATTTAACTCAACTCAAATAAGAATGTAATAAGTAAATAGTGGATCTATCGTTAGAGAGATCTCACAGAGTAACATATGTCAAAGGATTAAGAAGCATTGTTCATCTACAGACTTGATTACTTAATTTACTGGAAGAAGCTCAAGCAATTGATCAAGCCTCAGTGATATAAATCAAGATTGTTGATTTAATCAAGTGACAGAGATCTCGTCAGGGTATCAATTAATTACAAGGATTTAGTCTGAAGAAAATCAAGAGTACAAGGTCAAGGCTTGAAGAAACGTCACGGAAGTTAGTCACTCATGAACCAGACAGTACATCGAGTTTCAACATTGAAGTGGTGGAATTGATTCATAATTGACAGTGATTTTCAGAAGAATGGTTGCTGCTCAAGATTAGTATTAATTCTCTATTAATTAATTAAGTCATATAATTTAATTAAGAAAATGAATTATATCTACAAAGATTAATTTATTGATTAATTGAATTAATTGATTAATTAATTTAGAATTAATATTAAGGATTTTCAGAATTTTTTTAGATTAAAATCTATTAATAATTCAGTAAGACAATATGATTTGAACTACTATGACAATCGGTATGACAATTGATAGTCATACCGAAAGTCTTGCTAGTTCATTCTGATTGTCTTGCTAGCTATTGGGATTGTCTTGCTAGTTCAAAAGGATAGTCTCACCGAAAGTCCTTCCAGTTCAAATGGATTGTCATGCCAGTTCATTTGATTGTCTTGCCGAAAGTCTTGCTGATTCAACTGGATTGTTTTGTTTACTTAAACAACAGAAAGCAGATCATATCACACAGAACACACAAGTCAAGAAAATAGCAGAAACAAAAGCAAAACATTTCATTTTTCATCTGCTCTATTGAAGATCAGAATTCTAGATTGTAAAGTTAAATCCAAACCACTAGAATTATTTATCTTGTTCTTGTGTAACAATCTAGCGGATTAAAATCCCTAGAACTTAATCTCAAATCGCATTTAGCATTTGATCTTTTCATTGCACAAATAGAAAAAATTCATGTTGAATTTATTCTAGATTTGTAATAATTGATTTGAGATTAATCCCTTGTAACAGATACCGTTGTTGTAACACCTTTCAAGTTTAATAAAAGTTTTATTTAACTTGAATTTTGTTTCACCTTTTTATTCCGCATTTTATTCGATTAAACGGTATTGTTTGCATTCAACCCCCCTTCTACAAACAAATTGGGACCTAACAATTGGTATCAGAGCCTTCTGATTAACGTACAAATCAAGATCCTAGACTTTTGTGTTTCTTTCACTCCTTGAATTTTTTATTCACTCAAAAAATTCATAATGACTACATAAAAAGTTGGAACCGTTAAAATTCCACTATTCGATAAAGAAAATTATGTTATGTGGAAGAAGAAGATGCTATTGTTTTTACAAGTTGCTAATACCAAATATCTGGAAGTCTTAAAGAAGGGTCCAAAAATTCCAATTGTTATTGAACCAGAGGTAATAGAAAATGATGTGGTGATCACCAAAGCTAGAACTTATGTGAAAGATCCTGAGGATTTCTCTCCTGCTGAAATAGAAGAAGCCTCCCTGGATGCTAGCCTTCAATTAATTTTAGTAGATTCCCTTGATCCCTTGATGAATAGACATGTGATGAATTGTAAAGATTCCAAACATATCTGGGAAGCTATTGAGGTTATTAATGAAGGCACAGAGGAAGTCAGGGAGAACAAGTTAGAAATCCTAACCTCTGAGTATGAATACTTTAAATCCAATCCAGGAGAAGGAATCACTGAAGTGTTTGAGAGGTACAATGCATTGATCAACAACCTGAACATTAATGGTAAATACTATTCCATCAGGGAGGTCAACAAAAAGTTCCTTTTAACACTGCCAACTCATCTCGAACATAGAATCACTGCCATAAGAGAAGCAAGAGATCTGAGTGAGATTTCTTTGGAAAGGCTCTATGGTGTGTTAAAGACTTATGAGTTGGAGCAGATTCAGCAGAAGGAAGTTTACGGGAAAGGAAGAGTGGTCAGCACATCTACTGCTCTAGTAGCTGATGAACAACAACAACAACCACAATATCAACAACAATCTCAACAGTCAGAAAGAATGGTACAGTCTTCCAAGGTTGAAGAAAATATGATAGTAGCAGAATTTGATCCTCCTACTACAAATCAATCAGGAGATGATTTTTATTCCTTGGAAGAACTGGAGCAATTGGAGGATGAGTCAATGACCCTGATTGTCAAGAGATTCTCAAATGTAAGATTGAAAAGGAATCCCAAGTTCAAGTACAAGTCCAACTACAACAAATTCCAGAAAGGTGGATCTTCATCCTCTAACACCAGCAGTGGTGGATATAAAACAGGGATGGTTGATCGAAGCACCATTCGATGCTTCAACTGCAATGAGTTGGGACGCTTTGCCACAGAATGCAGAAAGCCAAAACAAGTTAGGAAGAACTCTTACGATTCTAATCAGAAGAGTAAATCTGAAAGGGCTTACCTGGCAAAGGGAAGAAGCTGGGATGATACTGACAGTGAAGATGAAGAAGTTAGGAATCTTGCTCTCATGGCTAGTGATGCAAACACCTCATCGTCAAGAAAAGAGGTAAAATTTACTGATGCTGAATTAGTTTATCATCTAGGAGGTTCCTTAGATTGTGCTCGTTGTGATAATGAATTGTTAAATCAACAAATCAAAGACCTTGAGAAAGAGGTCAATGAATTAAGACTTGTGCACATTAATCAAGATAAATTAAAAGAACAAGTATCTTTTCTAGAGAATAGAGTTGACTGTTATAGACAACTTGAAACTATTCTCAAAGACAAGATCACCGGTCTTGAGGCTAAGGTTAAAGCTTACTTTAATTCTTGTTCGAAGTCCAAAGAGTTTTACAATAAGCAAGCTGTTAATCAAACATCTGGAATAGGTTATGATTACAATGCTGCTATTGGAAAATTAGGCATAAACTCCCCTTCTCATGTCCGTGCTAAAGGCAGGGAAGTACCACATGTGCTTAAGGGTGTTGATGAACCCCTCTATAAAGAATCAATTGCTGAACCATTTGATGAGACCTCATTTATTATTCAAGAAGAAATTCGTGCTGAAGATAATGCTAATGAGAAAGCTGTCTCCAAGTCAAGTGTGTCAAAAGTTCCAGTCAAGGTTGTGAAAGCAACTGAGACTAACTCAGACACACATGAGTTGGATAACATAAATGCCATGTCTACCATGCATAAGTTGCTTATTGTTAATCCCTCTCATAAAGCATGTGGTGTTCCTGATTGTATGTCTTGTGCTTTTAATCTGATGTATGCTTATTTTAATGGCAAGCATGTTTCTAATGATAAGACTACTCCTCGTCAGCATGTAAATAATAGAAAGCATGATAGGTCTAAGACTACTAGTCCTCCTAAACCTAGAAAGGAGACATTTGTGCCTAAGCCTAAACAGAAATTTGTCAAGGCTGTTCACAAGGTCAAATGTCCAGTCATTGAGAAAGTTGAGAATATTAAAATTAAGAATGTTGTTTTGCCTGATAAAGGCCAATTTTACAAATT
Source organism: Apium graveolens (assembly GCF_009905375.1). NCBI lineage: Eukaryota > Viridiplantae > Streptophyta > Magnoliopsida > Apiales > Apiaceae > Apium > Apium graveolens. Next base: position 44,010,795 of record NC_133657.1, on the reverse strand, counting down.
TGCCGGACCCAGCCAAGCTTGGGTTCCGAAGAAGGTCTAATCCATTTGTATTGCAGGGCATTAAACAGGTACAACCGGTAGTGTGGATTCTTGACAGCGGATCGTCAAGATATATGACCGGAGATAGAGCCCTGCTATCAAATATGGTTGAGAAAGCTGGCCCAGTGGTTACCTTTGGAGATAACAGCAAAGGTTTAACGGAGGGATATGGCTGTTTGCTAGTTGGAAATGTTATCATTGAAAATGTGTATATCGTGCAAGGACTTGAACACAATCTGCTTAGCATTAGCCAGTTCTGTGACAACGGCTACAATGTTTTATTCGACAAGCTGAAGTGTCAGATTCTGCACAAGAAAAGTGAAAAACCCTCCTTGATGGGAATCCGGAAAGGAAATCTGTTCGTAGCTGACATGAACTCTGGAAGCAATCCTGAAGTCAATTGTTTCTATTCAAAGGCATCGTCAGATGAGAGTTGGCTATGGCACAAGAGACTTTCTCATCTCAATTTCAAAACAATGAATTCTCTTGTCAAAAGAGAATTGGTCAGAGGTCTGCCTCAGCTGGAATTCTCCCCCGAAGGACTATGTGAGGCTTGCCAGAAAGGAAAGTCAAAGAAAGCAAGTCACAGAGGCACTGACACATCTTCCATAACTGGTGTTCTGTAATTATTGCACATGGATTTATTTGGACCAGTTAATGTCCTTTCGATGTCAAAGAAGTGTTACTGTCTTGTGATAGTTGATGACTATTCCAAGTATACGTGGGTTTTATTTCGTCACTTTAAGGATGAAACACCACAAGTTGTGATTGATCATATCAAGATGATTGAGTTAGATTCTAATGTCCCTGTTAGAGCAATAAGGTCAGATAATGGAACAGAATTCAAGAATTCACTTCTCAATGGATTATGTATAGACGAAGGGATTACCAGACAATTTTCAGCTCCTAGAACCCCTCAGCAAAATGGAGTGGTAGAAAGGAAGAATCGTACATTGATTGAAGCTGCAAGAACGATGTTAAGTGAATCAGGTCTTCCAATGTACTTTTGGGCTGAAGTTGTCAATACTGCATGTTATACTTAGAATCGAACTCTAATCAACAAAGACTTCATGAAAACTCCTTATGAGATTTTGAATGAACAGAAACCTTCTATCAAATACTTTCATGTATTTGGTGCCAGATGCTTCGTGCTCAAGGATGGAGATGATCGTCATGGTAAATTCGAGGCAAAGGCATATGAGGGTATTTTTGTTGGATATGGAAGAAGATCATACATAGTGTATATCATTGATCAACACAAAGTAACTGAAAGTGTCAATGTTACATTTGATGACACTAAACTCCCTAGTATCCAAACTGAAGATCCTTCTGAGAAACTGAAGTTTGATGATATATCAGATTCAGAATCAGAACATGGTCAAGAACCTGAGTTTGTTGCTGGTGAAGAACCTGTTAATCATGATGATACTCAAGGTAATAGTGATGGAAACTTTGGCAACAATGGAGATACCACTGCTACTGACGGAGAATCTTCAAGTCAACATGGCAACAACTCAGGGGGAGATGCTGAAGGATCATCTAGTAGGACACAACATCCCAATGAATTTCAAGGCGAATCATCAAGATCAAATCTTCCAAGACAGACTGTTTGGAATAAAGCTCATCCTTTTGAGTTGATTATTGGTGATCCAGATGTTGGAGTCAGAACTAGACATGCTACTCAAAATGAGTGTCTGTTCTCAGGATTTCTTTCTGAGATGGAACCTAAGAAGATTGAAGAAGCACTAACTGATCCAGATTGGGTGATTTCTATGCAAGATGAGCTCAATCAGTTTGAAAGTCAACAAGTCTGGAAACTGGTACCTAGACCTACACACAAGAAAGCTGTTGGTACTAGGTGGGTATTCAGGAATAAACTAGATGAAGATGGTGTGGTTACAAGAAATAAGGCAAGACTGGTAGCAAAAGGGTATTCTCAAGCTGAAGGCATTGATTATGATGAAACCTATGCTCCAGTGGCTAGACTTGAGGACATCAGGATATTTTTGGCATTCGCAGCATTCTCAAACTTTAAAGTTTATCAAATGGATGTCAAGGGCACCTTTCTGAATGGAAAGCTGGATGAAGAGGTATATGTAGAGCAACCTCCTGGTTTTGAAGATCCAGATCATTTAGATTTTGTCTTCTTTCTTTTCAAGGCTATCTATGGACTCAAACAGTCTCCGAGAAAATGGTATGACACTCTCTCTGAATTTCTTATTGAAAATAGCTTTATTAGAGGTGTCATAGACAAAACTCTCTTTTCTAAAAAACATAAGAATGATACTATATTAGTCCAAGTCTATGTGGATGATATAGTATTTGGGTCTACTAATGATAATCTCTGTAAGAGATTTGCTAAGTTAAAGCACAGCAAGTTTGAAATGAGCATGATGGGAGAGCTAAAGTTCTTTCTTGGATTACAAGTAAATCAAAGGTTAGATGGAACATTTATTTTTCAATCCAAGTATCTCAAAGAACTCCTCAAAAAGTACAATCTAGAGGATTCTACATCAGCAAGGACTCCATCAACTACAGCTGTCAAGCTTGGACCATGTGAAAACTCCATTAAGGTAGATGTCACAAGCTACAGAGGTAGCAGACTAGTCCCGTGGTACAGCAAGAAACAGCAAACAATTTCCAACTCAACGGCCGAGGCTGAATATATTGCTGCTGGAAGCTGTTGTGCTCAGATCTTGTGGATTAGGAACCAGCTATGAGACTATGGCTCTGTATTGAACAAAATTCCTATTTTATGTGACAGTACAAGTGCAATAGCCATCACCAACAACCCTGTGCAGCACTCGAGGACAAAGCACATTGACATCAGGTATCATTTTATTAGAGAGCACGTCATGAATGGTACTGTTGAACTATTTTTTGTTCCAACAGAAGAACAAATAGCAGATATTTTCACTAAACCACTTGATGAATCCACATTTACCAGATTAGTTGGTAAATTGGGTATGTTGAATAGTTTTAGTGATTAATCTAGTTAATATCTGAGATCTGTTCTTGAATGAATTTACAAATGAATTTTTCATAAATGAAAAATTTATTTGCAAATTTATTTTATCATTTTATCATATTTCTTGCTTAATTCTATGAAATTTATATTATCTTATCTGTTTTATTTACTCTACTTGTTAACTTCAAATATCTCAGAATATTTTATTTTCTCTAAAAATATTTTTCTATGAATTTTATTTGCTAAAATTCAACAAAAATCTATTTTTGGAATAAAAATAATTAATTCTGAAATATTGTCTTTGTTTTTATAAATATTTTCTGTAAGTATATAATTGTCTTTCTATTGGAATGACAATCGGCAAGACAATTAAAATTGTCTTGCTGAAAATCATTTCAGTACATATATATATAAATATGTACATACTAATTTTGTTTATAATTGTTTTATTTTCAGAATGACAATCGGCAAGACAATTGAAATTGTCTTGCTGAAAGTCATTTTAGTATATAATTGTGTTATTTTGGTTATCAGTATAGTTTTATACTGGCAAGACAATCGGTATGACTATCAATTGTCTTGCCAGTTATAAACCTTATATATATATATATTTTTCTTTTATTTTATACTGGTATGACAATCGATATGACAATCGGTATGACAATCGGTATGACAATCTGATTGTCATACCAGTTATACTACTTAATCGTTTTTGTGTGTGTTTTAATTTTCATCAGTTCAGTTCATTTTTTCCAAATTTCAACAGTCTTTCTCTTCTCTCTCTCTCTTCGAACCATCTCAACCGCCATTAGTATTTCTTTTGCTCGAGTTTTTACTCAGCACACTTCACTGTTACATATACATACGTGTGTATACATACAGTGAGGAAGTGCTGCCAAATTTTTTCAAATTTTTTTTTCTCATTTTCGAATCGTTTTTCTCGTTCTTTAAATCTGTGTGTGCTTATTTATAATTGGGTATTAACTTTTGTTTTGTTTTGTGTGTTTTTCTTGTGTTATTTATTATTATTTTGCGTCTTGTGCGGTTTTTCAGATTTGTTAGTGCGAGTTAAGAATTTTAACGAGATACATTACTTTCTAAGTTTTTCGAATATAATTGACTTAATTCGAATTATTAATTTTTTTTAATTCGAATTTTCTTAATATTATTCTTAAAATACTGAAAGTGTGTGTTTTATTATATTTTTAATGGCTCTCAATTTCCAAATTGTCGCGCATAATCAGGTTGGTTATTTTAATCCAGAAAAATGTGATGTGGAAAAATTTAAGCCATGGATTAGATTTTTAAATGACCATTCGATTGTTAGCTCTGCTATTAAATTAAATGTGATTTTAAATGTCGATCTGCTTAGACTGATTTGCACAACCTCTACTGTGGCCGATGATTCAAAATCTTTTTCATTCACCGTGGCAAACACACAGTATGTAGTTGATGAAACAGTCATCAATCAAGCGTTAAATTTTCCATTGGACAATTTCTATAATTTACCCTCTGAAAATGATATCAAAAACTTTTTCCATGCTATTCACTATCAGGGGGTGATCAATTTAACCAAACTTTCAAAATCCAATTTGGTGTCTGAATGGGACATTTTCTTCGATACACTTTCTAAAGTGTTTGCAAACTGCACTAAATCCAACTTTCACAACATCGCTTCCACTCTGCAGTATATTGGTCTTGCGGTTGTTTTCAATCAAAGGATCAATTTTGGCAAACTACTTTTTCCCATTCTCTTGAGACGTCTCACTACTGTTTTACGTGATCATTATACAAATCGTAGGGTCTCGTGTTACTATGCTCGTTTTCTCATGCTTATAGCAGATCATCTTCTCACACCTGAGCATAAAGCCCTTTTTGCTAACTCCGCAGTAACCGAACCCCCTCCTGTAAGCAAAAAGATTTACACCCGCCAAGACATAACCTTCTAATTCATGCAAGTTCCAGTACTTGTATCTGCTTTCATGGCCACTTATATTCCCTTACCTATTTTCAATCTTCCCGGTCATGAACAACAAGCTCAACCTCCAGTGGTTCAAGCCACCCAGGCTCCTCCAACATCAGATGCTCTTCCAATACAGGTAGTAATTCCTCACTCTCACTCCATTCCTACTTCTGTTGAAAGACCCCCAGTGGTTGATAGGGCTGACCATGAAGTTGTAGAACCACAGCTTCAATCCCAGGTCATAGAGCCAAACACAGAGTCACAGCCTATCTCAACCTCTCCCCCACTGTCCAATATGTTACCCAGAAGATTAATAGGAAGTAGTGTATTGTTAAATATGAGTGAACCCTCAGCTCTGCCTCCTCCCAAAAAAAGAAGAACATATACTGAGGCATCTGAAAGCCCATCCTTGTCCTCCCAACAAGACATGGACTTTGAAATGGCCAATGAACAGTTACTAGAGACATTCTCTCAACAGGATAAATCTATTGAAATTCGCCATAGGGCCATGGCATCTTGTACTAAGTCAAGCACAATTCTGTTACTCATAATGGAACCATACATACCCACAGATGATACTCAGGACACAGAGCAAAGAGTGCACATAGAGTCGGTTACAGTGCCTGCCATAATTACGGCAGAAGAGCAGTCACATGCTTCTGAGGGAAAATCTGACTCTCAGCCACCTTTAATAAAGTCATTTTCTCCCCTCCCAGATCCAACACCTCTGGCTCCCTCACAGGATTCTCCACTCGCAGATTTATCTGGAGAAAGTGGAGGGCAACTCGGTCAATCTATCCCTGAAGCAATTCAGACATCTATTTCACATGAAATGATAGGTTTGACTGAGGATCGGGACTCGCGAATTCCCATTGCACCACCACTGACCTCTCTTGAAGAGGCTAGGGTGATTTTAACTGCAGGTACAGAAGAACAGTAACAGGAAGACTCCTCACGAGCAATTATATTGAGAGAAACACAAGCACGAGAGGTGAGTGAACCAAACACGAATGAAATTCAGGTGAGAGCACACACAGACACAGACACTGAAAACCTGTTAGCTCAAATTGCTGCTCTAAAAGAATAACTTGCTAAAAGCCAAGCTGAGGCTCAAGCATTCAAAGCACAAGTGGTTGAACGGTCTTCTTCTTCCACCTCTGTCAACAATCAGCTGGCACTCATCAGGAATGATATCTCAGATCTCAAGACCACTATCATACCAAAGCTCAATTTCATTCAGGAAACTCCAACTTTATCAGCTGATGACATTTCTAACTTCTGCTCTCTACATACAAGAATGACTTCTCTTGAAGACCTGGTTGAAATGAATCATTCAATAGACTCCTTCAGATTTCTAAAGATAGAAACGAGCATGGAACATCTCAATGAAGGGATGAAACACTTGTACTTCATGATCAAGAATTCTCACTGCCCTAATGAAGAACAAAGTACTTACTTTGAAGGGCCGTCTGGTGGAGGCTCAGGCTCTGGAGGTGATGGAGGTCATAGAGGTTCTAAAGGAAAGTCAGTAGAGGATCCCTCAACTAAGGGGGAGAAGAAAGGGAGTAGTGGAAAGGGAAAAGAAAAAGATACCTCTGCTGGAGACAAAGGAAAGGCTGATGATGTCTACTACAGTGCAGAACAGGATGACTTTGATATTTTTGACATTCCCACTGAACCAGTCTTGGAAGATAAAGATGGTTTATTTGAAGCTGAAGAGGAAAGTGATTTTGGAGAATGGGAAGAGGAAGCTACAGTGGATCCTATCTTTGAGAAAGAGTTTCAACAGCAGCAGTCAGAGATGAAAAGAAAAGAAGCTGAACTCAAAAAGGTCTCCCAGATCATTGACATGAGGAAAGACATACAAAGAACAGAAACTCTTCAAAAGCAACGTCTTCATGACATTAAGGCTCAAGAAAGGAGAAGAGATGTCAGACTGAAGATTGGTGAAAAATGGGATGAAGCTAGGAGAGTACTTGATATGCCTCAGCTGAGCACTAACAATGATAGGCAGTTTCTACATCTTCTTGACAAGCTGGAAATCTCTAATCCAAACAATGACATGTACATGAATGCTATAAAGACTGAAGTCCCAAGGATCACAGCTGCCTTTGACAGATCCCTAAATGAGATGAACATTTTTGTATATTGTTAGAGTGAAGGATCTTTCAAGGTGTCACTTCATCTGTTTGAGAATCGTTCTTTGTCAGAGATTTGGGTTCTTCTCAACAAAGTAAAAGGAAGCTCAGAATTGAATGAAGTTCTTCGAGAAAGGCTTAAAGAGTTTGCCAGCAGGGCTAGTCCTCAAGTGGTCAACAATCCTCATCAGGTCAGATTTTTTAAGTCTGATTATCTTCAAATCTGTCAGCTAGATGTACAATCTCTTAAAGACTACTCAGCTAAGCATCTGGTCTGGATGGAACATCATTTAAGAACTGCTGGATACTCATCCATGTTGAAGACTCAAGCTGCTAATTTGATTCAAGCTTATTGTGAAAAGAATATTAAAAGGTACAATCAGTTCAAGAATAAGCTGAAGTCAGTTGGAGTTTAACCAGTCAGACCAGCAAGCTTCACTTCAGAAAAGGATCGTGTCTTTGACAAGGAGTTGCTTCAAGATTTAGAAGAAGGTGAAGTCAGAAGAGAAGACAACTGAAGTCAATTAGCTCAAAACTCAATGTAATATGATTAGAGCTTTATGAATCAAGATAGACTAATGTAGTTATATGTTCAGGCTAGAGGAACGTCTATCTTGTATTAACTTGTAAATTTCTTTTGGAATCTGGAAAATGTTAAATATAATCCAGAACTTTTCTGCTATTTACTTTGCATTACTGTTTATATCTTTTTCTTATTTGTTAGTTGAGTTATCCTCTAGGTATTTGTTGTTATTGTCTAACAAGCAAATAGGGGGAGATTGAAAGGCATATGTCATAGCCTATTTGTTTATTCGAGGATTTAACTCAACTCAAATAAGAATGTAATAAGTAAATAGTGGATCTATCGTCAGAGAGATCTCACAGAGTAACATATGTCAAAGGATTAAGAAGCATTGTTCATCTACAGACTTGATTACTTAATTCACTGGAAGAAGCTCAAGCAATTGATCAAGCCTCAGTGATATAAATCAAGATTGTTGATTTAATCAAGTGACAGAGATCTCGTCAGGGTATCAATTAATTACAAGGATTTAGTCTGAAGAAAATCAAGAGTATCAAGGTCAAGGCTTGAAGAAACGTCACGGAAGTTAGTCACTCATGAACCAGACAGTACATCGAGTGTCAATATTGAAGTGGTGAAATTGATTCATAATGGACAGTGATTTTCAGAAGAATGGTTGCTGCTCAAGATTATTATTAATTCTCTATTAATTAATTAAGTCATATAATTTAATTAAGAAAATAAATTATATCTGCAAAGATTAATTTATTGATTAATTGAATTAATTGATTAATTAATTCAGAATTAATATTAAGGATTTTCAGAATTTTTATTACATTAAAATCTATTAATAATTCAGTAAGACAATATGATTTGAACTACTATGACAATCGGTATGACAATTGATAGTCATACCGAAAGTCTTGCTAGTTCATTCTGATTGTCTTGCTAGCTATTGGGATTGTCTTGCTAGTTCAAAAGGATAGTGTAATAACCCCAATTTTTGAGAAATTTTGAAACCCTTATGAATAGTGTTTTTGCTGAACGAGAAAACTTTTCAGACCACACTATATAGGAGTACTTTTATGGAAATTCTAAGATCGTATTAGTATTCCATAAAGTAAATGAGTGTATGTAAAGGTCGTTAAAATTCGAATCCGGACACTTTGATTTTTCCCGAAAATTCACCAGATACCGAAAGAAATGAGTATAAGGTAACATGATTAAAATGATTTAAATTCAAGGATTATAAGAGAGGATCATAAAAGGAATATAAAATATTGAGAAAGCTTTAGGGGAACCCAAGTAATAAGATCCCAGATATGATCCCTCAAACGACGAACGAGAACGAAAGTTAAGCGAACCGTAAAACAAATAAGCGACCAAGAGACAAGCTTGTACAAGAAGCCAAGGATTATGACATCATCAAACCACAAGGAAAGGACATGTGTTAAAAAGGTGACACAAGCATGGTGACATAAGCATGACAAAAAGAAGTGTGTTGTTGGTTGATTCTTGGCCATGCAAAAGTTACCATGGTAAAAGATCAAAATTGCCAAGCCAAAAAGGAAATCAACCAAGCAAAATATCATAACACAAAAATTAAAAATTTGACTTTGCTCCCATGAAGAGAAGCTCTCGGCCAAAACAAACCCAGCAACTTGAAATTGTCATATCTCCTTCAATACTCACTCAAATGTTGTGTTCTATAGCTCTTTGGAAAGGTATTGAGATAGCCTACAACTCTTGTTCACAAGTCTCTTCCAAATAAGCATGGTAAGACCCTCATTTTTACAGTTCTTTAAATCGGACTTTTAGAAACTTCAAAGCCTAACTTTGCATTCTTGATTTCTTTGGAAAGATCAAGCTTGTAGGAGGCTCCATAAGGCTTCCTAGTAACTTTCCACCCTCCAAGAAAGGTATAAATCTTCACACCCTTTAGTAATAAGTTTTAATGTTGAAGTTTGGTGATGGTTTGGATGGATGAGTAGTTATTCGAACGATAAGCATGATTCGAGCTTAATTGTTAAGTAGTTTAGTTGAATTTGGAGATGTTATAATATATGATTGGATTGAGATCCTTGAGCTTATTATGACTGAAATCAGTATCATTGATATGTATCTTGAGTTTTTGTTGATTGGTAGTTGGATTGATATGATTTGGAATGGTAAAAAAATTGGGAAATCGCGTAAACATAGCCGTCGTAATGTCCGATTTTCTTTGGACTGTTTTTGTGCATAACATTAGGACCCGAGAACCCCCTGCTAGATTGTGACCACTGCCATGTTTAGATAGCTCATGTTACGAGCTTCGTTTTGATATGTAGTTCGTTCGATTCCGATTTACGGTTTAGGAGAAACGACCGTTTCAAGTAACGGCGTTTCACGAACGAAACGTTTTCCCTCGCCTTACTTTGAAATGTAGGTTAAAGACCAAAAAGGGTTAATTAATGCATGAAACATTTATGGTAAGTGTTTTAGGCAGTTGGTAAGTCACTCGCGAAGGAATCGCTTTAAAACTCGTAAAGGTTAAATTATTAAAAATGAAGGAGCCGAGGGTACCCGAGTGACTTAAGCAAATCAGTGAGCGCAAAATCAAGCGTTAGAGTCTAAGTTAGTTAAAGTATAGATTTACAAGTGATTTTGGTTTAATTCCAACTTACTTGTTGTTTATAGGTTACCAGACTCGTCCCGAGCCTTTTATCACCCCAAGTCGCTCAGGCAAGTTTTCTACCCGTTATACTGTTGTTGTGATGAATATATGTATATGCATTATCTTGCGATAGATGCATGTTGGTTAATTAGCAAATGTTGCGATATATTGAAGCATGCTGATATGGTATATATATATATGCATGCCTGTTTCGTATTCTTGATTTATATATCTGTTGGTTCAAGTGCTTATTCGTTGCATAATACCTATGCTAGAGATAAGCGGTATTTGCGTATACCCTTAGTATAGGGACCCAAAGGTGAAAACATTTTCTAAAACCGGGAGTCGAGGATCCCGAGTAGATTTTATATATATATATATATTTATATATATATATGGTTATAGTTTTCAAAACTATTAATCGAATAAGGTTTATTCGATAACTTTATTTTATTATTGAATATTATCTTGAATATTCATTCGAGGACTTATGACTCCTTTATATTATTTATTGAATATTATCTTGAATATTCATTCGAGGACTTATGACTCTTTTATATTATTTATTGAATATTATCTTGAATATTCATTCGAGGACTTATGACTCCTTTATATTATTTATTGAATATTATCTTGAATATTCATTCGAGGACTTATGACTCTTTTATTTTATTTATTGAATATTATTTGAATATTCATTTGAGGATGTATGACTCCTTTATTTTATTTAATGAATATTATTTATAATATTCATTCGAGGTATTATGACTCAGCTTATTTTATTTATTGAATATTATTTGAATATTCATTTGAGGATCTATGACTCCGATTATTTGCTGAGGTATATTCTTTATTCTATTAAAGAATAAGGTGTTAATAATCAAACTTATTTTCGATTATTCAAATAAAGATAATACTTTCATATAAGTATATCTTTGGTTATTTAATGTTTATTTCAAGTATAAGTTAATACTTCTACTTCAATTATTTTTATAAAGATTATTCTTTATGGGAATATTATTTAAAATAATAATATTCAGTCATTTGCTAAAATATTCTGGGGACTGATTTACTTCATTAAATCAGTCTTACTCCAAACACTCTTTAAAGTGTTTTCGAGTCTTCAAAATGATTTTTAAAAGTCAGAGCGGATCCCAAAAAACTCATTTTTATATTTAAGATCTTCCTTTTAAGGGGATTTAAATACTCGCTCAAAACCTGGGGAATCCGGCTCTGTGGTGTATTTTATATTCGCAACAAGGTTGCAGATTTGGTAAATGAATTGATTACTTGCCCAACGTTCGGGAAGTAAGCCCCTCTCATTGAGTCGGCATAAGCGACAGGCCGAGGTACGGTCTATTATTGTGTAAGTGGCTCAGTGGGAGTCCATCAAATGCATAGGTGGCTGAGTGGCAGTCCAGCATAGGTCTTAATTATGACCAGGGTGATGACCAGTGGGGAATTCGTCCATCTACTAGTAGAAAAGGTTACTTATTGGTATCTTTGCCTGATCAGCAAGATATCGGGTTTATGCCAAAATTCTTTTCCTTTCCAAAATTCATTGGATGTTTCGAACTCTGTTCATACTTCACATAACAGAGGTTCCAGGAAATGTTTAAAGGGATATATATATGTGGTTATATATATATCGGGACTAAATAAAGTATCTCATAACTTTTTCATTCAATAATCTTTCAAAGATTGAATCTATTCAAGTCTTATCTTGTGGTCTCATCAGTGGGATGAACTTTTGAAATTGATTATAACTTGAACGGTGGTAGTTCAAGTAGTATTGGGAATGATATAAATGTAGTGAAGTATTTGGTAACTTCATCTTTTAAACTTATATCTAATTAATAATTGTCTTATGAATGACAAAGATTTTCAGAAAAACGTTGAGACAAGGTTAGATATATGAGATCACCTTGCAACGATATTTTTTATATACAGTTATACACTGGGACTTTGTGTATATTATGCATGGAAGAGGACTTCCAATATTTTGAAAAGTATATATGTATATATATATATACTGAATATTTTGCGACTTCATCGCATTAAGTTATCAACTTGGGTCATTTCTTTTGACCAAGACTTTCATGAGTATTATGAGTAGGCTCATATATTGTAAATAATTATGCATATTATTTTGGTGGGCTTGCTGCTCACCCTTGCTTTCTTCTTTCATCACACAACAACAGTTAGGAAAGATGACCAGACTCCAGCAGACCCAGCGCAAGCGCGTGGAAAGCGTTCCGCGTCTTCCCGTTGATGTCGTAGCTGCTATAGCTGTAGAGGTAGATCTATTGTAGATTAGACCATCTGCTTTTGGAGAATCAATTATGTATAATTATAACTTGGGGCAGATAATGGCAATTAACTGTAAATTTATCAAGTAATCGTTTTGGGTTGTAATAACTTTTAAATTGTGGATTCAAAGACTTGTACTTATTTGAATTTCATCTCTGAGACTATAACGGGTTGTGGTGTATGTTAGTGTGGGGTCACAGCATAAGGTTGGTTATTATTAATTAAGTGAAGTGATATTGTGGAAAGAAAGACCGTGACGACCCGGATCCCCGACCCCGGATCTGGGGGTGTTACAGATAGTCTCACCGAAAGTCCTTCCAGTTCAAATGGATTGTCATGCCAGTTCATTTGATTGTCTTGCCAAAAGTCTTGCTGATTCAACTGGATTGTTTTGTTTACTTAAACAACAGAAAGCAGATCATATCACACAGAACACACAAGTCAAGAAAACAGCAGAAACAAAAGCAAAACATCTCATTTTTCATCTGCTCTATTCAAGATCAAAATTCTAGATTGTAAAGTTAAATCCAAACCACTAGAATTATTTATCTTGTTCTTGTGTAACAATCTAGCGGATTAAAATCCCTAGAACTTAATCTCAAATCGCATTTAGCATTTGATCTTTTCATTGCAAAAATAGAAAAAGTTCATGTCGAATTTATTCTAGATTTGTAATAATTGATTTGAGATTAATCCCTTGTAACAGATACCGTTGTTGTAACACCTTTCAAGTTTAATAAAAGTTTTATTTAACTTGAATTTTGTTTCACCTTTTTATTCCGCATTTTATTCGATTAAACGGTATTGTTTGCATTCAACCCCCCTTCTACAAATAAATTGGGACCTAACAAAAGTCAGAATAAAAAGATGAAGATATTGAGAAAGTTCTTAAACACAAAAAATCCATGAATATTCTGTTCAATGGTCTTGATGGAGATATGTTTGACAATATTATTTACTGTAACATTGCCAAGGAAATTTGGGACCAAATCCAACTACTATGTGAGGGAATTGAGCAAGTCAGAGAAAACAAGATGCAACTCCTCATACAAAAATATGAACATTTCCATTTTGAAGATGGTGAGTCACTGAGTGACACTTTCATTAGATTTCTTAAACTACTGAATGGTTTAAAGTTGTATAGGAGGATCTACCAAACTAAAGATTTAAATCTAAAATTCCTGAGGTCTCTACCAAAAGATTAGAACCCAATGGCAGTCTCTCTCAGAAAATCTCAAGAGTATAAAGAATTTACTCTAGAGAGACTGTATGGTATCTTAAAAACCTATGAGCTCGAAATGGAGCAGAATGAGTTATTCAAGAAAGGAAGGAAGAAAGGTGGATCTGTTGCACTAGTAGGTGAACAAGGGAGAGGAATAGGGTTGAAGGTTGAAGCTGTGGAATCTGCACCAAACTCAAGGGTTTGTGAAGGCAAAGGAAAAGGGCTAATGGCTGAGAATGAAGATTATCCTAGTCAGGATGAAATGAAGGACATAGATGAGCATCTGGCTTTCATATCAAGAAAATTTTCCAAGCTCAAATTTAAAAATAATTTTGGAGCAATCAAGCCAAATAGAAACATGGTGGACAAGTCAAAATTCAAATGTTTCAAGTGTGGCTTGAGTGGTGATTTTGCCAATGAATGAAGAAAGCCTAATTCTGAGAATAGGAGGTTTGAGCCAGTGGATTATAAAAAGAAATACTATGAATTGTTCAAAAAAAAGGAAAAGGCTTTCTTGACTCGAGAAAATGATTGGGCAGCTGGTGGGGAAGATGAAGATGAAGAAACAAGTTATGTCAACCTAGCCCTAATGGCCATCAGATGAAGCAGAAGTCAGTTTCTCAAGCAATCGGGTAATTACTATAAATCTAGCACACCTTTCTAAAAATGAGTGTAATGATGCCATAAATGACATGTCTACAGAATTATATCACTTGCGTGTTATACTGAAATCACTCACATAATAAAACAATAGAATTAAAGGTAATAATCCATTTTTAAGTGAGAGAAATGATGTGTTAAAAACCCAATTTATTGAGTTTGAGAGACTGAAAATAGAGTGCAAGATTGCAAAGGATGAATTGACTGAATCTTTGAAGAAAGAGGAAATTTTAATAAAGCAGCTTGAACATGAGCAAGAGTTGATCAAGGATTGGAAATCATCAAGGAATGTAAGTGCCCAAATTTCCAAAGTTCAAGGAATTGAGTCTTTTGGTGAAGAATCCTGAAAAAAGGACAAGAAGAAACTGGACCCTGTATTGGTGGATGGCTTATCAACAGATGTGGTGCTGATGGATAATGAAGCTTATCCATCAAAAGATGAAAGTCAATATTCGTTAAAAGACAAGGATGCAGATCCGTCGATAGAAAAGAAGCCAGTTAGCAAAGCTAAGCTAGCAGTAGGAATTAACAAACATAACAACTACACAACTGATAAATATGCACCTAGAAAGACTTGTGTGAAGTGTGGTAGTGTTAATAATTTGTCTGTTAATTGCAAATCTGTTATGTCTACACCCATTTCTGCACCTCCCTCTTTTCCCAACATGCCCACATTACCAATGAGTGTCATGCATATCATACCTGCACAAAATTTAAATGCACAATTTGATAATATGACATTTGCACAAAATCCTTATTATGCTGCATTTTATATGCCTGAAATGCCATTTAGCATGTCTTACAGGAATAACATGTTTGCATATTTTATCCCATATCAAGCTAATCAAAATGTGCATGATAATTCTAAAATTGATTATGGGATTCACAGTCCATCCCCTATGACTATGGTTGATCCTCAATCACCTAAGTGTGATGGTGGAAAGCCTAAGAAACCTAAGAAAAAAGGCTAACAAGGCATGACCCAAGGAAACTTGGGTACCAAAATCAACTTGATTTGATTTTGATGTATACAGGGAAACAGAAAGGGTCTATAGTATCTAGACAGTGGATGCTCAAGGCACATGACTGGAGACTCTACCCTGCTCACTGAGTTCAAGGAGAGAGATGACCCAAATATTATTTTTGGAGATGACAGCAAAGGGTATACTGTGGGATATGGCTTGATTTCAAAAGATAATGTCATCATTGAAGAAGTTGCCCTAGTGGATGTACTCAAACACAATCTTTTGAGTGTCATCCAACTTTGTGATAAAGGCAACTCTATAACATTCAATTCTGAAGCCTGTGTTGTTACCTGCAAGAAAAACAACAAAGTGGTTCTCACTGGTGTGAGAAAAGGAAATGTGTACCTAGCTGACTTCAACTCATGTAATACAGATTCTATTACTTATCTTTTCAGCAAAGCAAGTCAAGATGGAAGTTGGCTATGGAAAAAGAAGTTATCTCATTTGAACTTCAAGACTATATGAATTAGTCAGGAAAGACCTAGTAAGAGGCATTCCTCAAGTTGAGTTCTCAAAGGATTGATTGTGTGATGCTTATCAAAAAGGGAAATAAATTAAAACATCATTCAAAAGGAAGCTTGAATCTACAATTGAATAACCACGACAACTATTGCACATGGATTTGTTTGGACCAGTCAGTGTGTTGTCAATCTCAAAGAAGATATATTGCCTAGTGATTGTGGATGATTTCTCGAAGTTCTCTTGGACATATTTTCTTAAATCTAAAGATGAAGCTAGTGAAATCATTATCAATCATATAAGGAAAGTCAACAATCATCTTGATCTCAAAGTTAGAAGAATTAGGAGTGACAATGGAACCGAGTTCAAGAATTTTGTAATGAGGTTGTTCTGTGAAGAAAATGGGATCATGCATGAGTTTTCAGCAGCAAGGACTCCACAATAAAATGGAGTGGTGGAAAGAAAGAACAAATCTTTGATTGAAGCTGCAATAACCATGCTAGAAGAATCAAACTTATCAACTTATTTTTGGGCTGAAGCTGTCAATACTGCATGCTACACTCAGAATTTTTCTTTGGTCAATCAAGCAAAATGCATGAATCCTTATCAATTGTTCAAGAACAGGAAGCCAGCACTGAACTTTTTTCATGTTTTTGGATGCAAATGCTATATTCTAAGATATCAAATTGAGCAACATGGAATGTTTGATGCCAAAGCAGATGAAGGTATTTTTGTTAGATATGCAGTTGGAAAAGCATACAGAGCGTACAATCTAAGAACCAACATTATTACAAAATCTATACATGTTGCCTTTGATGGTAAGAAGATTGAAGGACTGTAAGATGCAGGTTTCCATGAAAGCCTCAAATTTGACAATGTTGAGATGAATTATGATGACAGTGATGATGAAAGTGATCAAGAAATAATTTCTAAGGAATATGCAGAAAGATCAACATCAAATGAAGCACAAAATTCTACATCCATCGAAAGACAAAATGTTGTATCCGTTGAAAGATCAAGTACAACATCCATTGAAAGATATGGTGCATCATCCGTTGACAGACAAACTGTATAATCAGTCGAAAGGCAAAATTCAGAATCCGTTGAATCCTCAATATGAGTTGAAAGTTATTCTAGATCAAAAACTGAAAGAATCCCAACCTCAAATCAAAGATCCACAAACTCAGGGGGAGTTTATTCAAATCAAAACTCAGTCACACATCAAGATAACTATGAGGCCTCTTCCTCTAGAGCCAATCTACCACAACAAAGAAAATGGACTAGAGATCACCCATTTGAATTAATCATTGGTGATGCATCTTCAAGAGTGCAAACAAAAAAAGCAACTCAAGATGAATGTCTATACAACAGCTTTCTGTCACAGGAAGAGTCAAAGAAGGTAGAAGAAGCTTTGTTGGATCATGATTGGATTTTAGCTATGCAGGAAGAGCTAAACCAATTTGAAAGGAATAAAGTATGGAAGGTGGTGCCCAGTGTAATGTCTGAGAAATATTACGTAATTATTTTTATCAATTAATATTTATTATATGATTCTATGTGAATTTTGGTGAATTATTTGATAATTAATATTAATATTTGGATGTTTATTTCTGATAAAATTGAGATATTTTAATTTTCAATTATCCAGAATTAAATCTAGATAATTTTGGTATTTTTCTGATAATTTCAGGATGATTATATGATTTTATAAGAATTTATAGAATTATTAATGATTATTTCAAGTAATTATAAAAAATTACTTTTTTAGACACAAGAAATCGTCCCACTTCAATCTTTTTTGCATTTTTACAACCCGAAACTCTTCCGAAAACTGCTTCCTAACCCAATCTGATAATTCTGAACACTTTCCGTGTTTTGACTTTTTCGATCTGGGGTACGGTTTGACCCGTACGAGTCCCTGTGTGAAATTTTCGATACGCGAATCATTTTATATATCGATAAAAATCCATATTCTCAAAAGGCGAGACATTATTACCTCATTTTCGTATAAAGTATTTTATAAGAATCTCTGTTTTGATAATTATCCAATTCTAATATTAAAATCGTATCGTCTTTTAGTTACTTAGCGGATAAGTAACTTATTTTTGGATCCGGTCTGTAAATGTAATTATTGAAATATTAAATAAATAAAATATGCAATGGTCTGTTAGTGATGTGTTTCTATATTGCTAATTGTGTTTGATTGATTAGACGGGAAGATTACTTTTATAATTAATTATCGAGCTGTATGCATTTAATTCATTTTAAAGTGATTTTATTGAATATTTATTCTTAAAAATGCAAAAATTGTTTCCAAATTATTTTTATTATTTTATAGTTTTATTTATTATTTTTGGGAATTTATAAAATTTAGACACCAATATTTTATTTGTTATTTATCTTTAAATAATTTTCTGATTTCATTTAATTGTAAAATCAGTATTTAATTCCAGAATTTTTCAAAAATTATGAAATTCATATTTTATTAAATTTGGAATATTTCGAGAATTTTAAAATTTTGCCGGTAATTTTCTGACTTTTATTCATCCGCACATTTATTCGTTAAAATGTTAAGTGCGGGTGTTAGTTACGAGTCAAAGAAAAAAATGATTTAAAAATTTCAAGAATTTAATATCATTAGCTTTAAATTATCTCGGGAATTTTTAAAACTATTTTTGGAAATTGCCGGGTTATTATTACCCGTTAAATATTTATTGAATCGATAAATTGCGATACACATTTGGTTTTCGGGTTAGTAATCAGTTAAGGGCTATATTTTTTTTAATTACTCTTTTTCTTCCCTGCTTCATTTACACACCACCGTCAGTCTCTCTTCTCCTTATCTCTCCCATCGATCTCTCTCTTTCTTTCTTTCTTCTTTTTTTCAGTTTCTTCCCTGAGTTCTTCCCGACTTTACTTCTCTGTTCCCCTGTTTCCTTTGCCGTTCTCCGCCTGTCGTTTCTTTTCCGGTTGTGCCGCCGCCATATTTTCCGGTTGGTTCCGGTAGCTTGCTTCATTTAAATCCTGTTGATATATATATATATACATATACATGTGGATGTATACATATATATGTGTGTGTCCAGTATGTGATTGTATGGTCGTGTTCTTTGTTCCTTGGTTTCGCCGCCTGGTTGTTTCTGTTCTCGGCTGCGCGTGGGCGCGTGAGCCGGTGGTGCTGTGCTTTCTGATTTCCAGTTAATTTTAATGGAAAATTTGAATAAATTAATTGATTATTTTAATGAAAATGAATTTGTTTGTGCAGGAAATTATAACAATAAATCGGTGGAATTCGTATGGAAACCCGAATTTATCGGGCACCGACAAATTTTACCGCCGTCGGCGAGCCGACGGTGGGCGATGAAGATTTTTATCTGAGTCCTACATTTATTAATTAAATAAATTAGTCCGTGATAGTAATTATGAAATGAAAAAAAATAGCAAATTATAGATAAAATACGAATAACAATAATCAGTAACTGAGTTCGTATCGTTGATTGGGATTGTTGAATTTGGTTATGGATTGAATGATTGTGATTGTTGATTGTGATTGACGTCGAACTGATTCGACGGGTAGGCCGATAAATAGAG
Organism: Apium graveolens; assembly: GCF_009905375.1. NCBI lineage: Eukaryota > Viridiplantae > Streptophyta > Magnoliopsida > Apiales > Apiaceae > Apium > Apium graveolens. The sequence goes on along the minus strand of NC_133657.1, from coordinate 43,991,244 downwards.
GAAACGCTGCCCGATTTTCGGGAAATAAATTCTGAAAATATGAAAACGTAACCTATAATTATCGGAGACGTCGAATAATCATATATAATTATATTATATGAACTTAAGTGCGATTGAGATAAAATAATTTATAAATAATCGATTACCTGTTTTCCAAAATGACGAGTATACTTATTTTCTGAAAATAAATACCGAACCGAGTTTTCAAGATGTAAACCCTAATTGTTATGTGTATTTTAATAATACATATAAATATAAGTTGGGTTATGAAATCGCATGGGTAGAAGTGATAGTGGTATTAAGTTGAGTTTAAGTGATTATTTGAATTAGGGTATTTCAACTCTGTAGGTCCTAGACGAAAAACTCGAGTATCGACATCGGACTAGGAATGATCTAGTGATTAGACGTCGAGAACAATGAAGTTCCAATTAAAGGGCCTGAGTGTTGGGATCGTATCCAAAATGGGATAGTAGTTTGACGGTAAAGCCGAACGTTTAAATCGAACCAAAGTCAAGCAGTAATAGAGGTTAAAGCTTATTGAGGCAAGTATTCCCGAACTCTTTTTAAATACTGCAAGTATTTCTGATTTTTCTTTTAAAATACTGTAATTATTTCTTCGATCCTATTCTAAGTTCAGAATATTTAAATGTTTTACATGTCGCTGCAATTACTCTGATTATGCATGTTCTTTTTATTCTTGTTCCTATAATTCGATTGCTCTCTTGAGCAAATACCCATTCTTTCGGGTTATTTGTGAACCCTGAATTGGGATGTTTTGAATTCAAAAATGATTTGACATCAAAATACTCCATGGGTGGATAATAATGACATTTTGGGGATTAAGTGTGTCTTAATCCTGAGGACCGGGATATGACTGGTGCCTCGAGATGGGCCGTAGTGCCTGGGGACCCGACTGGATCTGTATATGGAGATATAGATCTGCATTATATTCTGACTGATCAGCAGGATATGGATGCGAACTAGTGTCCATTCTAATTTGTTGTCGATCACCATTAATGGCATTCCCTCTTTCGAAAGGTTTTGTGATTCCAAAACCGGACAAAACCCTGATTCAGGAGATGAATCGGGGAATCGCTTGTCATTTTTGGATTTTAGTTAAAGGCTGGTGACAGCTAATGTTTATTTGCTCAACTCACTCAAATAAATAGAATTGTTTAAAATTGTTTTAAGATTTTGTCAGGAAGCTTTTCCTTTAATATTAATGCATGAAACTCAAATCATATACTTGCTGGGCATTTTTGGCTCACTCTTGCTTTGTAAATTCTTATGTCTGCCAGAAACAGATAAGGATAAAAGTGAATAGCTTTGATAGACAGCAGAAGTCAGAGAAATTTCCGCTGCGAGAGGTTGAAGGTGTTAGAAGAATGTGACAAGAGCATTAGTTCAAAGGTATCTACACTTGTATTTTGAATATTTTGAGTTGTAAAGGCTTAGATTCGTGTTTCATACCATAACCTATAAACGATCCGGATTCAAGGGGTTAATTGAATATTCGTTTGTTTTATGTAAAGATTGTTTTCGTGACACCAAATCCTGACCCCGAATTTGGGTTGTTACAAGTTGGCATCAGAGCTGCAGGTTATTAGTCACTGAAATAAGAATAGGTGAGAGTAAGATAGGAAAGATAGGTCGTACATGATAGGAAAGATCCTAGGTATACTCAGGTTAAGTTGAGTTGAGTGCGAATTAGGGTTAGCAGGTCTGGTACGGAATGGGTAATCCATGATTGTTGAGGGAGTTCACAGATCCTACAATAATGAGGAATCGATGGATCGACAGAGACTCGGTATGTTACCCTACTTTTCATGTGGTTTTGAAAAATATGCGATCGATTCTCGTGAGCATTTGTGTAAGAGAAGCTACAATTTAACTTAGAATTAGGTAGTAGGACAAGCTTCACGCCAGAGCAACCAGTTGATGGAAGCCGATAAAGAACCAACGTTGCATGTTTCGAAGGCACCACTGTTGCGAGAAGAATCTTATCACTTATCGGGAGTTGCGCAAGGAATGATATCTACCTTACTGGGTATAGGTAAGACTAGCAAGAAGGTGCGCCCTTATCTACAGACAGAACATCGAATCACATGCGTGATTGCAAGCATAACGTCAAGGACGACGACAAGAATGTCAAGGACAATACTAGATGTCAGCGTTGCGGTGGAATTGTGAATAAAATGATATACAACATTAAATGAAGTTTCGTCGACTAATAAATGTCAATGAAATCCAAGGAAAAGTAGAAGAGGTACCAAAGTGGAGAGACCCTTATATGGGCATTCTTTTAATTAGACATTTCATTGGTAAATCATAAAGATAACAAGTAACTTATATAGTAATGACGACCAAATATTTTATTTCCAAAACTTTGAAATAAGATTTTGAAAAAGATTTTTCTTAATCAACTTTTAGAAGACATTTTCATAACATGAGTTTTACAATTTGGTTGTCGAATTACTACTTAAGTTCTTGTTATTACAGACAGGAAATGACCTAAAAAGATTATGGATTTAGACTCAGTGTTGTTAGTTCGAAGGACCAAGTAGACCCACTAGTAAGAAGAAAGTTTAAAGTTTTCTGTGAAAAACGAAAGTCCATTTTGTTTAATAATATGAATGATTGAATCAACATATTAAAATATTATTTATCCAATTTATAAAATTATTAAAATGTAACGAGATTCGTGATTCAAATGGATGAAGGATGATTGAAGAAAATAAAGGATCTTCTAGATGGTTGGAGAAGAATTATATTTTTATCGACGAAATTGAGGCGTTGCGTGATCGATGGTTATTCTACGCAACATAGATAAGATCTGAAGCAGCGATTATAAATTTTGGAAGGACACGATTAAGATCAAATATTTGAAGCATTTGATGTGAAGACATTTCCAGACAACATTTTGAAGCAATGATGTGGCTTGAATCGTGAACCTGTATTCGAACGATCCTGAAGGCATACGTAGGTGAAGCGTGGGAGGTGGGAAACATTGATATTCTTTCCTTTAATACGATAACATATGTTCTTCTTGAGTCATCAGTACGTATGAGCTTTTCTGTTGATAAATCATAGGAGATGGAAACGAAAGAAAATTTCTTGTATTCCTTCTAAATTGTTTCTCTTATCAAATTCGTGATTCCTGATTGAGACAACAGTGTTGTGATATGACGCTTTGTCGAAATGACGAAGAGTCGGGTGGGATGCCACCTAATCATGTGTTGTATGCCATATAGTATGAAAGACTTGCCATCTTGAGTACAAATATGGTTGTCTCATTCTCATCTAAATCTTCACTCATTCTTCTTCCTTCAATTTATTGACTTGCAGATTCTTCCAACTGTTGGTTACATTGTTATTCCTTATCCTTCTTTTCATTCAAAATCCTATTCACACACTCTCCTCTTGCGTAGAGTCTGTTCTCTAATGATTTCAAAAGAAATGAAATAGTGTGGTACGTGGAATCATACAACGAACATAGATACGACTGCAAAATGATAAATGGTGGACATCTGCGAGCAAGGAAAAGTGGATACACCAACAAATGTGGACATGGTGAAGATATCAAGTCAAACAGTTGTTCTTGCTACAGGGATCTCATCAGTACGATAGATTATGTTAACGTGATGCACTTCGAATTGGAATATTTCGATGAGAAATGAATCGTTAGTGAACCGTAATAATTAGATTAATTACAAAATAATGAAGCAAAGTTGTGTGCGTCAGACGGAGCAAACGAGTATTGGAACGACGATCAAACATCAAGGAAATTCTGAACGATGCCTCAGACGGGCGATTAAGACGTGAAGCATCCCTTCGTCGCGGGAAGATATTTGTCGTGAAGATTCAAGATATGAGAAATTTTAATTGCAACCGAATTTCGGACGTCTTCTTCAAGGAATTATGAAGTTCCCTAACTTGAGTAAATAAGTTATGGTAATCTTAATACTCATGACCGGACCAGTGACGAAAGTTTGATACAGAAATATAAGTGAAGATAGGGCAATGATGACTCGACTGCAGAATCTTTTACGAGATAATGATCTAACGATTGAGTTTCCCCCAGATTGTGACGATAATACGGAAGACCATGCTCGGTTATTAAAAGATAAACCAATTAATAATGGTCAGAAATAAATTAAAAGAATCGCGAAATCAAATTTTAAGTTCATTAATAATAATTAGTAATATTCTGAAAGAATTGAGAAATGTATGGTTATATTAATCATTGTGGGTTTAAGACCCAATCCCAATTAAAAAGATATATGCTATGCCGGTCAGATGCTGATCAAAGGTGAATTGTGGGAATTGATGATTTTGGTTGATAAAAGTGGGCGGATATGATTGTGGATGATTTGGGTGACTGATGGTATCGGCTTGAGTCCGACTGGTAGTCAATGGTATAGGGGAAGTGCTGCCCAAATTTTCAGAAATTACCCTACATTCAAGAATAATGACGTATATGATCATTTTCATCAGTACCCCAAATGATCACGATCTCGGTTCTTGAGAAAGAATGTTATGATCAAATCGACTTTATGAAATTGGTCTTTGATCCCAGTTAGCTAGTCTTCACTTGGTTTAATTGATCAGTTAAAAGAATTAATTAATCAATTTTACCAACTAATGGTTAGTTAAATGGAGACCGATTCCAATTAGATCGAGTCAAGCTCTAACATGATTTTCAGATCCGAAATCAAAGCGATTGGAAACTTAAAGGAAGTAATGGCATTAACATAAATTGGAAGTTTAGTACAATTAGTGAGATGTTACTACAAACATGTGTGAGGATTTATATTGAAGAATATTTCCAAGAACTGAAGGTGAAAGACAAAACAAAGAGATGTTATCATTTGTAATGACGTTCCAAGAAGGATTTGAATGTACACTTCTTTTGAATGGCGATTGAATGGAAGTTACTGTAAAATAACGGAAAGCTCGCAAATTCAAGCATCTAATGTAAGACGAAGACTGATGAAGTCCGCATGTAAACTCAGGGAAAAGAGATGTTGGTCAATGAAGAGAAGTCAAATACGCGATCCGTGATGCGTTAAGAAAGGTTAAGAGAATGGCTACCGATGGAATTCGATAATTCTGTTAGTAAGAATTTAAATATTATAAATAAAAGCCTTCATTCCAGTGTGAACTCCAGAAATGACCTATCCAATAATAAAAAGATTAATATTACTAAGAAAAAGAAATTCGTTATGTTTAAAAGAAATAATGAATAATGAGAATGGAGAAATAATAAAGAAAAGAAGTGGAATCAAAAGGATGATAAAGAAATTGTATAAAATAATCCAGGAAATATGCAAGTTGGGCACATCGGTTGTGCCAGAATTGTCAGGAGAATGAGGTGAAACGCCGATAGTTGGAGATAGGAATTCATTCCAAAAATGCGTGTAAACAGGGATGGTTAAACAAAGGTATTAATGGCGAACTGCTAGAGAAGAACGTTACAATGAATCTCATGTCGAAATTCTTTAAAATTAAAGTGAAGTCCCGGGGGTTTGAGCGAATGATTTGCCAAGGTTATCTCAGGGAATGAGGTAGGAATTTCTCGTCGGATTCTGCAAGGAGTCAAGCTGGTGTCAAAAGCCCTGTATCGTATAACTCAATAAGGATGAAATAATAAGTGAAGGAAAACTTCAGAAATGTGGAATGAAAGAATAATGAAATAAAGAGTATTTTGCGCTGTGCACAAAAGCGGTCATGGAAAAAGAGAATGGAGGTATGAGGTTATGTGTAATAACCCCAATTTTTGAGAAATTTTGAAACCCTTATGAATAGTGTTTTTGCTGAACGAGAAAACTTTTCATGCCACGCTATGTAGGGGTTCTATTATTGATCTTATGGGATATTATTAGTACTCTATGTGGTATATAAGTGTATGTAAAGATCGTCAGAATCCAATTCCGAACACTTTGATTTTTCCCGGAAATCCACAAGATACGGAGAGAATTGAGTATAAGGTAACAGGATAAAAAGGATTGAAATTAAAGGATTATAGGAGAGGATCATAAAAGGAATATAATATATTGAGAAAGGTTAAGGGAACCTAAGTAATAAGATCCCGGGTATGATCCCTCAAACGATAAACGAGAACGAAAGATAAGCGAACCGTAAAACAAATAAGTGACCAAGAGACAAGCTTGTACAAGAAGCCAGGGATTGTGACATCATCAAACCACAAGGTGTGGACAAGTGGGAGCATAATGACATGTGCAAGGTGACACAAGCATGACATAGAAGGGAAGGAAGTGTGGTTGAATTATAACCACACAAAATCAAGGTTAATTAAGTCATTAACCAAAAACAACACAAAAATCAACCAACCAAGCAAATCATTTCATTTTCATCAAACAAAACACAAAAATATCTTCTTCCCAAGCTAGCTCTCGGCCCATTTCTTAAAATTTGAAGATCCAAGCTCCACCACTTACTATTTAGCAAGGTAATTATCTAAGCTTCCCCATGGATAGTTACATACTTCCTATAAGTTTAAGCTTCTAATTCCAAGCCAATCTTTTTCTATAAATCAAGGAAGAAGATGGTGAATAGTAACCTTCAAGAAATAACTTTAGTTTTCTTGAATTTTTATGAAAGATTAAGGTTATACAAGCAAGGATCAAGGTTCTTTTAGGCATTCAAAGCTCTTGGGTTGTGTTAGGAAGCTTCAAGGAGGTATAAACAACTTTCACCTTTAACTTATAGTTTGAACTTTGAGTTTTGATGAGTTTATGGATGGATTAATGTATATATAGAAATATCCATGTATGTATAGCAAGATCCATGTATGATAGATGGTTTGGTTGGATTTGTGGTGATTTTGGATATGAATCTTGGTTAATGGTTAATGAATCTTAAGTTATGGTTAGTAGATCATGTTTGTGGTTGAATAAGTTGGAAAACCTTGAGATTATGGACTGACTTTGCCTTGATATAAGTTGTGTTTGAGGTATTGATGATAGTTGGGTGGTTTGTAGTGAATTGGTAAAGAATTGGAGTGGTATAAATATTGGTAATCGCGTAAACATAGCCGTCGTAACGTCCGATTTTCTTTAGACTGTTTTGTGCATAACATTAGGACCCGAGGACCCCCTGCTAGATTGTGACCACTGCCATGTTTAGGTAGCTCATGTTACGAGCTTCGTTTTGATATGTAGTTCGTTCGATTCCGATGCACGGTTTAGGAGAAACGACCGTTTCAAGAAACGGCGTTTCGCGAACGAAACTTTTTCCCTCGCCTTACTTTGAAACATAGGTTAAAGACCAAAAAGGGTTAATTAATGTATGAAACATTTATGGTAAGTGTGTTAGGCAGTTGGTAAGACATTCGCGAAGGAATCGCTTTAAAACTCGTAAAGGTTAAATTATTAAAAATGGTGGAGCCGAGGGTACCCGAGTGACTTAAGCGAATCAGTAAGCGCAGAATAAGCGTTAGAGTCTAAGTTAGTTAAAGTATAGATTTACAAGTGACTTTGGTTTAATTCCAACTTACTTGTTGTTTATAGGTTACCAGACTCGTCCCGAGCCATTCGTAACCCCAGTCGCTCAGGCAAGTATTCTATCCGTTATACTGTTGTTGTGATGTATATATGTATATGCATTATCTTGCGATAGATGCATGATGTTTATATTAGCAAATGTTGCGATATATTGTAGCATGTGATATGGTATATATGCATGCCTGTTTCATATTCTTGAAATATATATCTGTTGGTTCAAATGCTTATTCGTTGCATAATACCTATGCTAGAGATAAGCGGTATTTGCGTATACCCTTAGTATAGGGACCCAAAGGTGAAAATATTTTCTAAAACCGGGAGTCGAGGATCCCGAGTAGATTTTGTATATATATGGATATGGATATATATATATATATATTTATTTATATATGGTTATAGTTTTCCAAACTATTAATTGAATAAGGTTTATTCGATAACTTTAAACTTTATTTATTATTGAATATTATTTCGAATATCATTCGAGGGCTTATGACTCTTTTATATTATTTATTGAATATTATTTGAATATTCATTCGAGGACTTATGACTCCTTTTATTTAATTATTGAATATTATTTGAATATTCATTTGAGGATGTATGACTCCTTTATTTTATTTAATGAATATTATTTATAATATTCATTCGAGGTATTATGACTCAGCGTATTTTATTTATTGAATATTATTTGAATATTCATTTGAGGATCTATGACTCCGATTATTTGCTGAGGTATATTCTTTATTTTATTAAAGAATAAGGTGTAAATAATCAAACTTATTTTCGGTTATTCAAATAAAGATAATACTTTTATATAAGTATATCTTTGGTTATTTAATATTCGTTTTAAGTATAAGTTTTAAAACTTCTACTTCAATTATTTTTATAAAGATTATTCTTTATGGGAATATTAATTAAAATAATAATATTCAGTCATTTTCTAAAATATTCTGGGGACTGATTTACTTCATTAAATCAGCCTTACTCCAAACACTCTTTAAAGTGTTTTCGAGTCTTCAAAATGATTTTTAAAAGTCAGAGCGGATCCCAAAACTCATTTTTATATTTAAGATCTTCCTTTTAAGGGGATTTAAATACTCGCTCAAAACCTGGGGAATCCGGCTCTGTGGTGTATTTTATATTCGCAACAAGGTTGCAGATTTGGTAAATGAATTGATTACTTGCCCAACGTTCGGGAAGTAAGCCCCTCTCATTGAGTCGGCATAAGCGACAGGCCGGGGTACGGTCTATTATTGTGTAAGTGGCTCAGTGGGAGTCCATCAAATGCATAAGTGGCTGAGTGGCAGTCCAGCATAGGTCTTAATTATGACCAGGGTGATGACCAGTGGGGAATTCGTCCATCTACTAGTAGAAAAGGTTACTTATTGGTATCTTTGCCTGATCAGCGAGATATCGGGTTTATGCCAAAATTCTTTTCCTTTCCAAAATTCATTGGATGTTTCAAACTCTGTTCATACTTTACATAACAGAGGTTCCAGGAAATGTTTAAGAGATATATATATGTGGATATATATATATCGGGACTAAATAAAGTATCTCGTAACTTTATTTCATTCAATAATATTTCAAAGATTGAATCTATTCAAATCTTGTCTTGTAGTCTCATCTATGTGATGAACTTTTGAAACTGATTATAACTTGAACGGTGGTAGTTCAAGTAGTATTGGGAAAGATATAAGTATATTGGGGTATTTGGTAACCTCATCTTTTAAACTTATATCTAATTAATAATTGTCTTATGAATGACAAAGATTTTCAGAAAAACGTTGAAACAAGGTTAGATATATGAGATCACCTTGCAACGATATTTTTTTTTATACAGTTATACACTGGGACTTTGTGTATATTATGCATGGAAGAGGACTTCCAATATTTTGAAAAGTATATATGTATATATACTGAATATTTTGCGACTTCATCGCATTAAGATATCAAACTTGGTTCATTTCTTTTGACCAAGACTTTCATGAGTATTATGAGTAGGCTCATATATTGTAAATCATTATACATATTATTTTGGTGGGCTTGCTGCTCACCCTTGCTTTATTTCTTCATCACACAACAACAGTTAGGAAAGATGGCCAGACTCCAGCAGACCAGCGCAAGCGCGTGGGAAGCGTCCCGCGTCTTCCCGTTGATGTTGTAGCTGCTATAGCTGCAGAGGTAGATCTATTGTAGATCAGACCATCTACTTTTGAGAATCAATTATGTATAATTATAACTTGTGGCAGATAATGGCAATTAACTGTAAATTTATCAAGTAATCATTTTGGGTTGTAATAACTTTTAAATTGTGGATTCAAAGACTTGTACTTATTTAAATTTCATCTCTGAGACTATAACGGGTTGTAGTGTGTGTTAGTGTGGGGTCACAGCATAAGGTTATTTATTATTAATTAAGTGAAGTGATATTGTGGAAAGAAAGACCGTGACGACCCGGATCCCCGACCCCGGATCTGGGGGTGTTACATTATGCGTCGTTTATCAGAAATTGTAAGTTTGAAGATTAAGTGAACTCAATGTACCAGGAGTATTGGGATAGTGCGATTGTATTTATTGATAACATCCTCGCTAATTCAAGGACTAAGGAAGACCAAGTTGAATGCCTGAAGATATGCTTGCGAAGAATTGAAAAATAGCAGCTTCATTCTCAGCTTTAAAGATATGAATTATGGTTATAATTGATTATGAGCTCCAGTGTGTGGTTAAATACCAAACAGGAAAGGTCCATTTAGGAACGGATGTTTCAAATAGAAAGAAAAAAGTGAATACCATTAAGATTGTTGGGAAATGGTTAAAAGAATTGGAAAAGTTAGAATTTGAAGTATACCACAAAGTGGTAAGTTAAATGTAATTGCCAAGATTTTCCTTTAAATTTTAGTTTTGAATAGATTTAGAACATTTTGAAGCATCAGACGCCATGAGCTCAGTATATCGGGCACAAACAAATGGAAAGTGCAAGAAACCGATTAAAGATTCTCGAATTTGATTATCAAATGAGTATAGGCCAGACTAACCGAACATGAGAAGACATGAAAAATAGAGTGGAACATTCAATGAAAATAGAAATTTCTTGAACACGAACTATTAGAATTAGAAAGAAAAGAAGGGTTGGTGTAAATTAAGTTAGTCCTTCGAAACAATGAACTAGATAGAATGATTGTGAATGAGTTGATCTTGTTGTCCCATGTATAACGAGTTTATAAGATATCCATGTGTGTATGACTACGAAGAGTAATTTAGCTCCAAATGTATGAAGTGAAGATTTAGTTAGGGGTTGCATGAGCAACTGATAAATTGGATGATGGTAGGGGACCGTTGAATGGTGATTAAAGTGATGAGTTCCGAGAAATTTTAAGTAAGACACTTGGAAAACATCGTGGACTGTTCCTTAGCATGATTCTGAGGACTTTTAAGGGGGTAAGGATGTAACGTCTGAGAAATATTACATAATTGTTTTTATCAATAAATATTTATTATGTGATTCTAGGTGAATTTTGGTGAATTATTTGATAATTAATATTAATATTTGGATGTTTATTTCTAATAAAATTGAGATATTTTAATTTCCAATTATCCAGAATTAAATCTAGATAATTTTGGTATTTTTCTGGTAATTTCTGGATTATTATATAATTTTATAAGAATTTATAGAATTATTAATGATTATTTCATGTAATTATAAAAAAATTACTTTTTAGAACCAGAAATCGTCCCACTTCAATCATTTTTGCATTTTTATAACCCGAAACTCTTCCGAAAACTCCTTCCTAACCCAATCTGATAATTCTGAACACTTTCCGTGTTTTGACTTTTTTGATCTGGGGTACGGTTTGACCCGTACGAGTCCCGGTGTGAAATTATCGATACGCAAATCATTTTATATATCGATAAAAATCTATATTCTCAAAAGGCGAGACATTATTACCTCATTTTCGTATAAAGTATTTTATAAGAATCTCTGTTTTGATAATTATCCAATTCTGTTATTAAAATCGTATCGTCTTTTAGTTACTTAGCGGCTAAGTAACTTATTTTTGGATCTGGTCTATAAATGTAATTATCGAAATATTAAATAAATAAAATATGCAATGGTTCTGTTAGCGATGTGTTGCTATATTGCTAATTGTGTTTGATTGGTTAGACACGAAGATTACTTGTATAATTAATTATGGAGATGTATGCATTTAATTCATTTTAAAGTGATTTTATTGAATGTTTACTCTTAAAAATGCAAAAATTGTTTCCAAATTATTTTTATTGTTTTATAGTTTTATTTATTATATTTGGGAATTTATAAAATTTAGACATCAATATTTTATTTGTTATTTATCTTTAAATGATTTTCTGATTTCATTTAATTGTAAAATCAGTATTTAATTCCAGAATTTTTCAACAATTATGAAATTCATATTTTATTAAATTTGGAATATTTCGAGAATTTTAAAATTTTGCCGGTAATTTCTTGACTTTTATTCATCCGCACATTTATTCGTTAAAAATGTTAAATGCGGGTGTTAGTTGTGAGTCAAAGAAAAAAAATGATTTAAAAATTTCAAGAATTTAATATCATTAGCTTTAAATTATCTCGGGAATTTTTAAAACTATTTTTGGGAATTGCCGGGTTATTGTTACCTATTAAATGTTTATTGAACGATAAATTGTGATACACAATTGGTTTCCGGGTTAGTAATCAGTTAAGGGCTATATTTTTTTTTAATTACTCTTTTTCTTCCCTGCTTCATTTCCACACCACCGACAGTCTCTCTTCTCCTTATCTCTCCCATCGATCTCTCTCTTCTCTCTCTTTCTTTCTTTCTTCTTTTTTTTTCAGTTTCTTCCCTGAGTTCTTCCCGGCTTTACTTCTCTGTTCCCCTGTTTCCTTCGCCGTTCTCCGCCTGCCATTTCTTTTCCGGTTGTGTCACCGTCATATTTTCGGGTGGGTTCCGGTAGCTTGCTTCGTTTAAATCCTGTTGATATATATATATACATGTGGATATATACATATATATATGTGTGTCCAACATGTGATTGTATGGTCGTGTTCTTTGTTCCTTGGTTTCGCCGCCTGGTTGTTTCTGTTCTCGGCCGCGCGTGGGCGCGTGAGCCGGTGGTGCTGTGCTTTCTGATTTCCAGTTAATTTTAATGGAAAATTTGAATAAATTAATTGGTTATTTTAATGAAAAAAATTTGTTTGTGCAGGACATTATAACAATAAATCAGTGGAATTCGTATGGAACCCCGAATTTATCGGGCACCGACGAATTTTACCGCCGTCGACGATGAGCCTCGGCGAGCCGACGGTGGGCGATGATGATTTTTATCTGAGTCCTACATCTATTAATTAAATAAATTAGTCCGTGATAGTAATTATGAAACGAAAACAAATAGCAAATTATAGATAAAATACGAATAACAATAATTAGTAATTGAGTTTGTATCGGTGATTGGGATTGGTGAATTTGGTTATGGATTGAATGATTGTGATTGTTGATTGTGATTGACGTCGAACTGATTCGATGGGTAGGCCGATAAACAGAGGAAGCGCCGCCCGATTTTCGGGAAATAAATTCCGAAAATACGGAAACGTAACCAATAATTATCGGAGACATCGAATAATCATATATAATTATATTATATGAACTTAAGTGCAATTGAGACAAAATAATTTATAAATAATCGATTACCTGTTTTTCAAAATGACGAGTATACTTATTTTCTGAAAATAAATACTGAACCGAGTTTTTAAGATGTAAACCCTAATTGTTATGTGTATTTTAATAATACATATAAATATTAGTTGGGTTATGAAATCGCATGGGTTGAAGTGATAGTGGTATTAAGTTGAGTTTAAGTGATTATCTGAATTAGGGTATTTCAACCCTGTAGGTCCTAGACGGAAAACCCGAGCATCGACATCGGACTAGGAATGATCTAGTGATTAGACGTCGAGAACAATGAAGTTCCAATTGAAGGGCCTGAATGTTGGGATCGTATTCAAAATGGGATAGTAGTTTGACGGTAAAGCCGAACGTTCAAATCGAACCAAAGTCAACCAGTAATAGAGGTTAAAGTTTATTGAGGCAAGTATTCCCGGACTTTCTTTTAAATACTGCAAGTATTCCTGATTTTTCTTTTAAAATACTACAATTATTTCTTCGATCCTATTCTAAGTTCAGAATAGTTAAATGTTTTACATTTCGATGCAATTACTCTGATTATGCATGTTCTTTTTATTCTTGTTCCTATAATTCGATTGCTCTCTGGAGCAAATATCCATTCTTTCGGGTTATTTGCGAACCCTGAATTGGGATGTTTGAAATTCAAAATGATTTGACATCAAAATACTCCATGGGCTGGATAATGATGACATTTTGGGGATTAAGTGTGTCTTAATCCTGAGGACCGGGACATGACTGGTGCCTCGAGATGGGCCGTAGTGCCTAGGGACCTGACTGGATCTATATATGGAGATATAGATCTGCATTATATCCTGACTGATCAGCAGGATATAGATGCGAACTAGTGTCCAGTCTAATTTGTTGTTGATCGCCATTAACGACATTCCCTCTCTCGAAAGGTTTTATGATTCCAAAATCGGACAAAACCCTGATTCAGGAGATGAATCGAGGAATCACTTGTCATTTTTAGATTTTAGTTAAAGGCCGGTGACAGCTAACGTTTACTTGCTCAACTCACTTAAATAAATAGAATTGTTTAAAATTGTTTTATGATTTTGTCCGGAAGCTTTTCCTTTGATATTAATGCATGAAACTCAAATCATATACTTGCTGGGCATTTTTGGCTCACTCTTGCTTTGTAAATTCTTATGTGTGCCAGAAACAAATAATGATAAAAGTGAATAGCTTTGATAGACTGTAGAAGTTAGAGAAATTTCTGTTGCGAGAGGTTGAAGGTGTTAGAAGAATGTGACAAGAGCATTAGTTCAAAGGTATCTACACTTGTATTTTAGTTATTGTGAGTTGTAAAGGGTTAGATTCTTGTTTCATACCATAATCTGTAAACGATCCGGATTCAAGGGATTAATTGAATATTCTTTTGTTTTATGTAAGATTGTTTTCGTGACACCAAATCTTGACCCCGTATTTGGGTTGTTACACCCAAACCTAAAGGCAAGAATACTATTGACAACCAATGGGTATTCATAAACAAGATGGATGATAATGGCATAGTCATAAGGAATAAAGCTAGATTGGTTGCTAAAGGCTACTGTCAACAAGAAGGAATAGATTTTGATGAGACTTTTGCTCCTGTTGCAAGACTTGAAGTCATAAGAATTTTTCTAGCATATGTAGCCCATGCTAATTTCAAAGTCTATCAACTGGATGTCAAACGTGCATTTATGAATAGAGATTTGGAGGAGAAAGTCTATGCAAGTCAGCCTCCCACTTTTGAAGACCCCAACTTTCCAGATTATGACTACTATCTTTTGAAAGTACTTTATGGATTAAAGCAAGCAACTAGAGCCTGGCATGATACTTTGTCAAAGTTCCTCTTAGAAAATCACTTCACAAGAGGCACTGTCGATAAAAATCTTTTCTTTAGAAATGTTAATGGCTCTAGTATACTTATTCAGATTTACGTAGATGATATTATATTTGGCTCTACAGATGAAAAACTTTGTAAAATATTTGCCAAATTGATACAAAGTAAATATGAAATGAGAATAATGGGAGAACTAACTTACTTTCTTGGTTTACAAGCTAAGAAAGTTAGTGATGGAATATTCATTAGTCAAACTAAATGTATTCATGATCTTTTAAAGAAGTTTGACTTAATAGATTGCACATCTACAAAAACTCTCATGGCCACTGCCACTAAATTTGAATTCAACACTATTGAAAAGTCTGTGGACATTTCAAACTATAGAGGCATGGTTGGCTCACTTTTATATTTGACAGCTAGTAGACGAAATATAATGTTTGCTACTTGTCTTTGTGCTAGATTTCAGGTTGATCCTCGAGAATCTCATTTAATAGCTATTAAGAGAATTTTCAGATATCTCAAGGTTACACCAAAACTTGGCATTTAGTGCCCTGGAGATTTTGGCTTTAATCTAATCGGTTATTCAGATGCAGATTATGCAGGGTGCAAAATAGACATGTAAAGCACAACTGACATATGTCAGTTTGTAGGAAACAAGCTTGTGTCCTGTTTTAGTAAGAAATAGAACTCAGTTTCTACTTTCATAATTGAGGCTGAATATATTGCTGTTGGTAGCTGTTGTGCACATATTATTATGGATGAAAAATCAACTATTGGATATGGTCTACATGTGGACAAAATTCCAATCTTCTGTGACAATTCAAGTGCCATTTCCAATACTCAAAATTTTGTGCAGCATTCAAGGACAAAGCACATCGACATCAAGTACCAATTCATTAAAGACCATGTCATGAATGGTACTGTGGAACTTTATTTTGTTCCAAGTGAGCATCAACTTGAAGACATTTTTACCAATCCACTTGATGAATCAACTTTCTCTAGGTTGGTAAGTGAATTAGGTATGCCTAATTATTCGTAATTCTTTTTTTTTGCAATTTGTAATGCATCAAGAAATAAGTTTTATTTTATTAAAGTTACAAATAAGGATTTGCAAGTTGTCAAATCCTAACACTAAAATCAGGATTTGCAAGTTGTCAAATCCTGACACCAAAATTAGGATTTTCTAAGGTTAAATACTGATGGAATTCACTGAATAAGAATTATCTGTTGAAAGTCAAAATATTTCTGGGTACTTTATCCCTTGACGGATAAAGGCACATCCATGTATCCGTTAAATTGTTTCAATCATAGCCGTTAATTTTAAACCCTATCTGTCGACTTTACTTACAGTGTGTATCTATATATCGATAGAAAAGTTTTAGAATTTCTACAGTCTACTTTATTTTTAAACAATTATTTTTGGCAATTATCATTGAATACTTTATTTCATTTTTAATTATTTGTTTGTCTTTTTCTGAGAAAGTATAAAAGCCCATTCCATTTCTATATTTCACTTTTATCTGTCTCTGAATTATAAAGCAAGTTTTACTCTCTTCATCTCCAAAACCCCCAATTTCTCTCTATAATAACATACTAAGCAAAAATGGCACCAGTAGTCAAAATCATGTCTCAGTCTGGGTTCATCTATGAGAAAAACAACTTCGTAGCACTTGTTGACAAGAATGTTGATTCTGAAGACTTTCACAAGATGATGGAATTCATTAGCAATTGCAAATTAAAGTACTCTATGCTCGAGTCTCCTGTGATTTACCGTCAGGTTGTAGAGGAAGTTTGGACCACAGTGGTTTTTCATTCTACAAACATGACCATTCACTTCAATCTTAAAGGTAATGCTTATTGTGTTTATCGTGATGAAGTTCAAGCTTATTTTAATTGCCTGAAAATAACACATTTGTTCCACACACAGACACTGACGTGACTAACCTGCTTAAGTCTATGGGTTATTCTATTGATTCTGCTAATTTAGGTGGAATCAGAAGAAAGGGCCTTAGAAAAGAATGGAGCTTTATATGTGACTCTTTTATAAAAGTATTTTCTGGAAAAATAAGCAATTTTGATGCAATTACTTCTTTCATGCTTGACATGCTTTTAAATGACAAATATTTTAATTTCAGTAATTATGTCATGCTAGAGTTAGGGTATAAATTATGAGATATTAAAAAAAGACCAAAGAATTTGTACTATGTTAGATTTCTTATGACGCTAGCTTATCATGTATCTAAGGATCTTTTAGTTGAGAACCCAAACAAGAAGCTTGCTTGTTGGGTCCAAGAAAAGAGAGTACTTGCTTGTTTAAGCAGGAACAATCTCAATGAGGAAATTCCTCTTCACTATATGACAATCATGGAGGCACCTCAGGTAAGTGAGGTAAATTTTCCTTCTCTAACTCTTCCCAACCTGCTATTTCTTTGAGTTCAACTGTGGCTATAGTATCTGTGACTGTGACCAAATAAATGCCTACCCAAGCCACAAAACCAAAATCTTCTAAATCCAAATCAAAGAAGCCATACTCTAGTTTCTCTCAAAAGAAAATAGTTTTAAAAACTACCACAACACCTGGGGGAAGTGTGAAGGGTAGTGACCAAGGTGAGGGTAAGGGTGAAAATCAAATAAGCCCTAAGGATAAGGTGGGTGAGGAAAGTATGATCCAAACCAGCCACATCACAGTCTTATTACTAGTTGCATCCTCTCAAAAGGATGTAGCTCTGGAAACAAGCTCTCAACCAAAAGCACAAGCCAAAAGGGGAAGGGACACAACTGACCAACATAAACCTATATCAGAAAGAAGAAGCTAAAACCATTTGGGGAGTCATGGGGTGCACACAGTACCAACTGCAGTAAAAGACTCAGTTATAGCACCATCTCAAAGTCAGGTTGATGTGGCTCAAATAAATGTGGATTCACATCCAAAATCTCTCATTATCGATACACCATACTGATAAGTGGCATTTTATACCACTTAGAACGTCTTAAAATGGCTTAAATTGGTGTCTTGAAATCAAGTATTTTGTGTATTTGATGCGTTTTTCTAGTGTTTATGTATTTCAAGGTATTAGTTGCATTTCGGAGGAGGAATCATCAAGAATAAGCCTTGGCATGTGTTCACCATTGCGAGAGGAAAAGAACGGGCAGATTACGGCGAAGAAACGGAGCAAACCTGGAAATTTTCCAGTAGGGTCCTGCGCGCCCGCGCAACAATGCTGAGCGGCCGCACAGCAGCCTTGCGCGCCCGCGCAGAAATGCTGAGCGGCCGCGCAGGGTCGGGGAAAATAATATATTGTTTTAGACTTCTACTTCTGTTTGGCTTCCAACTTCTATGTAATCTGAGTTTTATGGGACTATTATATAAGTAGATTTGAGACGTTTTTCACAGAGTATTAAGAGGGGATTATGTTTTAGATTGTGTTTTGCAAGAAGCGAAGGAGATAAGGAAGAAGACCGATTTAGCACACAGCAACGAAGAGGAAGCATATATTCTTGTGATTCTTGTTTCGTTGTAACGTTGGATGCTAGTTTTCTTGCTTTGATTTATTTACTCTTGTGACGTACTCTGTTTTAATCTAATTAGTTTAGTTGTTATTTTCTTGTGTTCGTTTATCATGATTTCATATGAACCCATGATGGCGATAAGTTCTATTATGGGCTAATCGTGATCATGGGGTTGCAACGGATTTACTATGGAATTCTTTAGTTAATTGTTTAATACTTTAGTGTGTGATGATTGCATGATATCTAGTATTGGTTGTGCGTATTCATCTTATGTGCGTCGCGAACATATAAGATAGGGTGTTAATCTCTTGTGAAGCGACGGTGGATCTTGAGATTTAGAACTTGCCATGCTAGCATAGGTTCATGTACATTGTGCATGACTAGTGGGTAACTCTAACAGTTTTATTTGCCCTATGTAATCAAAAGGAATAACTTGTGCTTAAATCGTTGTGTTGTCAATTTCTGTAGACATATAGGAACTCAACATAATTGATGACTATTCAATTTCTATCTTAATTGTGGATGTTTGGTAGAATGGTATTAGTACAATGAAAGTTGGCTTTTATCAGTTTTGTGTTATTCGATTAATATCATCACTGTCACATGCTAAAGGTAATAACTATGGCTATAGAAGGAAGTAATAATGAAGTTGTGATCTCATGAGTGTTTTATTATTGATAAATTGAAGTGTTAGTTAAGTGGTTAATTAAGTAGTTAATTATAGTTAATATTTAATCAACAATTTTAAGTGTTATCTTAACATTGAGAAGTAATCATACATTGGTGAGTGAGTTAAATTAGACAATAAATTAGTCTGAGTCTCTGAGGGAACGAACTAGAAAGTATTCTATATTACTTGCGAACGCGTATACTTACGTGAATATTAGTGCGTGATTTCGCCCTAACAAGTTTTTGGCGCCGCTGACGGGGACTCGGTGTATTTGTTTAGTTTATGTACTTACCATCATTGGTCATTAGGACTCAGTGATTAGGACGTAGTAGTTAATTACTCTTTTCGGTTTTGTTTCAGGTACTTTAGCAAACATTTATGCAAACTCGTTCTCGTGCTCGCAAGAGGACCTTAGATACAGCTGAGGAGAAAGACGAAGTTCTTGATACACCGGAGAAGTTAGATTTTGAGGATTCGGATTCAGGAACTGAGCAGAAAGAACCAGTAAACATGGGAGATCATATTGTTCAAGCTGATCCAGCTCTTATGGATTTTTCTCGGCCTAAAATTGATGACATTCAGTCAAGCATCCTTCATCCGGCTATTCAAACTAACACCTTTGAAATCAAGCCGGGCACTATTCAGATGGTGCAGAATTCTGTTTCTTTTGGAGGAGCGGCAACTGAAGACCCCAACATGCACATAAGGAATTTTGTCGAGATCTGCAGCACTTTTAAGTATAATGGCGTGACTGATGAGGCTATCAAGTTGAGGCTTTTCCCATTCTCACTGAAGGATAAGGCTAAAGACTGGTTACATTCTGAACCAGCTGGGTCAATCACTACGTGGCAAGATCTTGCGCAAAAGTTTCTGGTGAAGTTTTATCCAATGGCAAAGACTGCTGCTATGAGGAGTGCTCTTACTCAGTTTGCGCAGCAACCTACAGAATCTATGTGCGAGGCTTGGGAACGCTACAAGGAAATGTTGAGAAAATGTCCACATCATGGAATGCCGGATTGGATGGTAATCACTGGTTTTTATAATGGTTTGGGGGCTCAATCTCGGCCCATGCTCGATGCAGCAGCTGGAGGCGCCTTATGGGCTAAAAGCTATACTGAGGCGTACAATCTTATTGAGACGATGGCTGTAAATGAGCATCAAAACCCAACTCAGAGGATGACATCAGGCAAGGTAGCAGGTATTCTGGAAGTTGATGCAGCCACCGCTATTGCAGCCCAGCTCCAAGAGCTATCAATGAAGGTTGATTCTTTGGCTACGTATGGAGTTAATCAAATAGCTATGGTTTGTGAGCTTTGTGCAGGTTCTCATGCTACGGATCAGTGTTCTCTTGTCAACGAATCTGTTCAGTATGTGAATAATTATCAGCGACAACAGCAGCCTGTGCCAGCGACCTATCATCCTAACAACAGAAATCATCCAAATTTCAGCTGGGGAAATAATCAGAATGCTATTCAGCCACCATATCAGCAAGGAGTGAGTAAACAGTTTAACCCACCTGGATTCCAGCAACCACATCAGTATGCTACAAGACAATCATATCCTCAACAGGGAAGTGCAGCTGCACCTACTAGTGCTGATTTTGAGGAACTTAAGCTGTTGTGCAAAAGTCAGGCGGTTTCTATCAAGACCTTGGAAAATTAAATCGGTCAATTAGCCAATGCAGTGCTCAATCGTCAACCTGGCACTCTTCCCAGTGACACGGAAGTACCAGGCAGGAAGGAAGCTAAAGAGTAAGTCAAGGCTATTACCTTAAGGTCTGGAAAAGTAGCTGATGCTGAAAAGGCAAAAGAAGTCGAAGCTGAAGTTCGAGATGAAGAATCTAAGCAAAGGGAGAAAGCGGCGGAACCAAGGAAGACTACTGTTGAACACACTCTGCCTGAGGCTAATACAGGGGAGAAACAGCTCTATCCTTCACCACCTTTTCCTAAGAGATTGCAGCAACAAAAGCTGGATAGACAGTTCGGGAAGTTTCTGGAGGTGTTCAAGAAACTTCACATCAATATACCTTTCGCTGAGGCTCTGGAACAAATGCCTAGTTATGCGAAGTTTATGAAGACTATTCTTTCAAGGAAGGTGAAACTGGATGACCTTGAAACCGTTGCTCTCACGGAAGAATGCAGCGCGGTTCTGCAATAAAAGTTACCACTAAAACTGAAAGATCCAGGAAGCTTCACCATTCCTTGCACCATTGGCAATCTAACTTTTGACAAGTGCCTTTGTGATTTGGGAGCAAGCATTAATCTGATGCCGTTGTCGATCTTTAAAAAGCTGGACCTACCTGATCCAAAACCCACATACATGTCGCTATAATTGGCGGACCGTTCCATTACTTACCCAAGGGGCATAGTTGAGGATGTGCTCGTCAAGGTGGATAAGCTCTTCTTTCCTGTTGATTTTGTTATTCTGGATTTTGAGGAAGATAAAAAGATTCCTATAATCTTGGGGATGCCTTTCTTGGCGACTGGCCGTACCTTGATAGATGTGCAAAAAGGAGAACTTACTATGCGGGTTCAAGATCAGGATGTGACCTTCAACGTATTCAAGGCAATGAAATTCCCTACAGAAGATGAGGAGTGCTTAAAAGTGGATGTGATTGATTCTGCGGTTACTTCGGAACTCGATCACATGCTAATGTCTGATGCATTGGAGAAGGCCTTAGTGGGGGAATTTGACAGTGATGATGAAGATAGCAACGAGCAATTACAATATCTGAACGCTTCTCCCTGGAAGCGAAAGCTAGATATACCATTTGAATCTCTTGGTACTTCTGACCTCAAGAACGCTGAAGGGAAGCTCAAACCATCAATAGAGGAAGCGCCTACCTTAGAGCTCAAACCATTACCTGAACACTTGAGGTATGCCTTTTTAGGTGATTCATCTACGTTACCTGTTATTATTTCAGCTGACCTTTCAGGTAGTGAGGAAGACAAGCTCTTAAGGATTTTGAGAGAATTCAAATCGGCTATAGGATGGACTATAGCAGACATCAAGGGGATAAGTCCCTCATATTGTATGCATAAAATTCTGTTAGAGGAAGGTAGTAAGCCAACTGTGGAACAGCAGCGAAGACTGAACCCAATCATGAAGGAGGTGGTGAAGAAAGAAATTCTGAAATGGCTAGATGCAGGCATCATTTATCCTATTTCTGACAGCTCGTGGGTGAGCCCTGTACAATGTGTTCCTAAGAAGGGAGGTATCACTATGGTCGCAAATGAAAAGAATGAGCTCATCCCTACTCGAACAGTTACAGGATGGAGAGTATGCATGGATTATAGAAAATTGAACAAAGCCACAAGAAAGGATCACTTCCCTCTCCCATTCATTGATCAAATGCTTGACAGATTGGCGGGACATGAGTATTTTTGTCTTCTGGATGGGTATTCCGGGTATAATCAGATTTGTATTGCACCAGAGGATCAGGAAAAGACTACCTTCACTTGTCCATTTGGCACATTTGCTTTTCGTAGAGTTTCGTTTGGGTTATGTGGCGCCCCGGCCACCTTTCAGAGATGTATGATGGCTATATTCTCTGACATGATTGGAAATAACGTCGAAGTGTTCATGGATGACTTCTCCGTCTTTGGACACTCATATGATGAATGCTTGAACAATCTGCGCGCCGTACTCAAAAGATGCGTGGAAACTAATTTGGTGCTTAATTGGGAGAAATGTCATTTTATGGTGCGTGAAGGCATTATCCTTGGGCATAAGGTCTCTAGCAAAGGTCTGGAGGTGGACAAGGCCAAGGTGATAGTCATTGAAAATCTTCCCCCACCTAATTCAGTGAAAGGAATCCGTAGTTTTCTCGGTCATGCGGGTTTTTATCGGCGATTCATCAAGGACTTTTCAAAGATATCTAAGCCGTTGTGCAATTTACTAGAGAAAGATGTGCCTTTCAAATTTGATGATGAATGTTTGGCAGCATTCGAGACTCTCAAGGAGAGTTTGATCACGGCACCAGTTATTACAGCACCAGATTGGACAGAACCGTTTGAGATGATGTGTGATGCGAGTGACTATGCGGTAGGTGCAGTTCTGGGACAGCGCAAGAAAAATCTCTTCTATGTGGTCTACTATGCGAGTAAGACTTTAAATGGGGCCCAATTGAACTACACCACTACTGAGAAGGAGCTTTTGGCTATAGTCTTTGGCTTTGAGAAATTTCGATCTTATCTGCTTGGTACGAAAGTGACAGTATTCACTGATCATGCAGCTATTCGCTATCTGGTTTCTAAGAAGGATTCGAAGCCGAGACTCATTCGTTGGGTGCTTTTACTTCAGGAATTTGATTTAGAGATCAAAGATAGAAAAGGTACCGAGAATCAAGTAGCTGACCATCTCTCTAGGTTGGAGAATCCCGATTCTACTTCACAAGATAGGACGTTAATCAATGAATCTTTTCCGGATGAACAGTTGTTTGCAATTCAGGAGGAAGAACCATGGTTTGCAGATATTGTAAACCATCTTGTCAGCAATATAATGCCTCCCAATTTGACATCCGCGCAAAAGAAGAAGTTTCTGCATGAGGTGAAGTGGTATATGTGGGATGAACCATATTTATTTAGACAGGGAGCTGACCAGATCATTAGGAGATGTATCCCGTTCTGTGAGACGGAGGGGATATTACGAGACTGCCATTCCACGGTTTATGGTGGACACTATGGAGGTGAGAAAACGACAGCTCGTATTCTGCAAGCAGGTTTTTTCTGGCCCACCTTGTTCAAGGATGCTCATCAGTTTGTTTTAAGGTGTGATCGTTGCCAAAGAGTGGGAAATTTGTCAAGGAAGGATGAGATGCCATTAAATGTGATGCTTGAAGTCGAGGTCTTTGATGTATGGGGAATCGATTTCATGGGGCCTTTTATCTCGTCTTGCAATAATCAGTACATTTTGCTGGCAGTCGATTATGTCTCAAAATGGGTCGAAGTTAAAGCTTTACCGACAAATGATGCAAAGGCAGTGCTAAATTTTCTTCATAAGCAAATTTTCACAAGGTTTGGAACACCTCGGGTAATCATAAGTGATGAAGGATCGCATTTTTGCAACCGTAAGTTCACTTTTATGATGCAGCGTTATAATGTGAATCATCGAGTAGCTACTGCCTATCATCCGCAAACAAATGGTCAAGCGGAAGTGTCTAACAGAGAGATAAAGCGCATTCTAGAGAAGGTTGTTTGTCCATCAAGGAAGGATTGGTCTTTAAAGCTCGATGAAGCTGTTTGGGCTTACAGAACAGCATACAAAACTCCACTTGGGATGTCACCGTTTCAGTTGGTGTACGGTAAGGGATGTCATCTACCGGCGGAGCTTGAGCATAAGGCCTACTGGGCATTGAAGAAATTGAACCTGGATTTAGATGCAGCTGGTAAGAAAAGAATGCTTCAGCTTAATGAACTTGATGAATTTCGACTTCAAGCGTACGAGAATAACAAAATGTATAAGGAAAAGGTGAAAAGGTGGCACGATAGGAAGCAACATCCTAAGTTGTTTGTGCCAGGGCAACAAGTTCTGTTATTCAACTCTCGGCTCCGACTTTTTCCTGGGAAGTTGAAATCAAGGTGGTCTGGACCTTTTATTGTCAAAACTGTGTTTCCACATGGAGCGGTGGAAATTTTTGAGAATGATTCGGACCAAGCATTCAAGGTTAACGGTCAGCGGTTGAAGCACTACTATGGGGACATGGCAAACCGAGAAGTGGTTAGTGCCATTTTGTTGACTACGTGAGAAAGGAACGGAACGTCAAGCTAATGACGAAAAAGAAGCGCTGCGTGGGAGGCAACCCATGAATTGTTGTTACAGGAACCCTTAGAAGTTAATAACCTATCCAAAAATGAGTATCATCCTGCGACGATTCGGGGGCTGAAGGTTGATTATCATCCTGCGACGATTCGCCGAGTGATTGGACAGCGAGAGAGGAAGCCCGATGAGGAGAACTGGAATGAAAAGACTGCTGAGGATTTTGACTTGGATTTGATTTGTGCGACTCTCTGTCGACCGGGCACAGTTTGGAACCGCAGTCCAGCCAATAATGAGTATCGTCACTTTCCGGCGATCGCCATGAACAGGTATGCCCGTGCATGGAACGCATTTATATGTGCTAATATTTTGCCTTCTTCACATGCACACGAGGTCACAGTTGAGAGAGCACAGTTGTTGTGGGGAATTCTGAATGAGGAATACTATGTGGACCTTGGTGAGTTTATCTACCAAGGAATTCTGAAGTTTTTGAGGGGAGTAAAGCATATGAACATCCCTTATGCATCCACGGTTACAAAGCTATGTCGTACAGTAGGAGTGAACTGGCCGGCTCATGAGCAGTTGCAGTTGCCAGCAGCTCCTATAGATTCTGGCACTCTGAATGAGATGCAGGAGTGGACCGGTGGTGAGCCTGAGGAGCATGGGCTGGGTTATCGTCTTCCAGGAGGGCGTCCAGCACGAGGTGCTACTATGGCCAGGCCAGGGCGTGGTGAGGCTAGTTCTTCGAGAGCTCAGGAGGGTGCTGGGATGGGTGATGCCCAGTATAGGAGGCTTTCACGGCGGATGGATGCCATGTATGAGACGCAGAGCAGGTTTGCTCAGGAGCTCACCCTTGCGTTAGGGACTGCTTTTCGAGGCCTTGGAGCTGATATCCAGTGGCCAGTTTTTGGTGAGGACTCTGCATACCCGCCGCCTGATACTCCACCCACTGAGGGTGATGATGATGATGACTCCGAGTAGGTATACCCTGTGTTCCTTTCTACTACCTTCACTGGAGACAGTGAAGATTTTAAGTTTGGGGGTGGTAGTTAAGGAATATTTTGTGTGTGTCATATAGTTGTATATTCATGATAGTTAGTTCATATAGTTGCATAATTTTTGCCATATAGTTTTTTTTTATATATAGCTTTATTTGTTGTCATATCATATAGCTCATGCATATACCATGATCCCTTTTGCAATGATTTATCGACTGAATTGTGATATTGATGCGAGTGTAGTGATAGCATTAAAGTGATATTAAGTTGTGTAGGTTGATATGCATGCTAGAAGCACTTGTATTGTCACTAAGTCTTAGAGAATGCTGAAGGACTAGATTGTTGTTATGATCTGATTATTTTCGAGGATAATCTATTTATTATGCTTAGAATTTGATAATAGGTTCTTAGTGGTAAAGGCATGAAAAAGAAAAAAAATGGAGTAAAAATGGAATTTGTTGCTAGTTGTGGCTAGGCGTCAAATGGCTAGTAGCCGGCTCGCATGTTATGCGAGTAGTCTAGGGTTGAGCGAGATGGAGCGAAACGCACTTGCTCAGAGTTAAAAAAAAAAAAAAAAAATTGCGTAATTGATCAAGAGTGGGCTTTTTGGTATTCGAGTTATTAAGTTCTTAGGGGACTTTGTGCCTAGTGACCTAAGGCTTTTAGAGTCTGGGATCCGCTAACCTAACGCTCGTTACATGGATACCATTGTATAAGTCTTTTGTGGACCTCACTCACTGCACGGTCAAATAAGCATTTGCGTTGTAAATAAAAAGCACGATTCCGTAGTAAGCTCCAAAGTTCTTGTAGTGTTGTATACCACTTTGTGCCTAGAATTTTTATTCTTTGTATAATCGTAGGATTGCCTTGAGGATAGTCTAGTCATAGTAATTGGTCTAGTTACGAAGCATATCTGTTAAGCATTTGCACACACCACGTTTCTGGCGGTATGTCCGTTTGCATGAGTTTCTTGATCTTTAGTGTCTAACTGCATTCGTTGAGACGTGACAATTTGGTTGGTTAATTGTAGTAAGGGGGATCGTTGCATTTTCATATAGATTGCATTCATGCATATTTTTATTTGTTTTTGAGTCTGTGACGCTTGAGGACAAGCATCGATTTAAGTTTGGGGGTGTGATAAGTGGCATTTTATACCACTTAGAACGTCTTAAAATGGCTTAAATTGGTGTCTTGAAATCAAGTATTTTGTGTATCTGATGCGTTTTTTTAGTGTTTATGCATTTCAGGGTATTAGTTGCATTTCGGAGGAGGAATCATCAAGAATAAGCCTTGGCATGTGTTCACCATTGCGAGAGGAAATGAACGGGCAGATTACGGCGAAGAAACGGAGTAAACCTGGAAATTTTCCAGTAGGGTCCTGCGCGCCCGCGCAGCAATGCTGAGCGGCCGCGCAGCAGCCTTGCGCGCCCGCGCAGAAATGCTGAGCGGCCGCGCAGGGTCGGGGAAAATAATATATTGTTTTAGACTTCTACTTCTGTTTGGCTTCCAACTTCTATGTAATCTGAGTTTTATGGGACTATTATATAAGTAGATTTGAGACGTTTTTCACAGAGTATTAAGAGGGGATTATGTTTTAGATTGTGTTTTGCAAGAAGCGAAGGAGATAAGGAAGAAGACCGATTTAGCACACAGCAACGAAGAGGAAGCATATATTCTTGTGATTCTTGTTTCGTTGTAACGTTGGATGCTAGTTTTCTTGCTTTGACTTATTTACTCTTGTGACGTACTCTGTTTTAATCTAATTAGTTTAGTTGTTATTTTCTTGTGTTCGTTTATCATGATTTCATATGAACCCATGATGGCGATAAGTTCTATTATGGGCTAAACGTGATCATGGGGTTGCAACGGATTTACTATGGAATTCTTTATTTAATTGTTTAATACTTTAGTGTGTGATGATTGCATGATATCTAGTATTGGTTGTGCGTATTCGTCTTATGTGCGTCGCGAACATATAAGATAGGGTGTTAATCTCTTGTGAAGCGATGGTGGATCTTGAGATTTAGAACTTGCCATGCTAGCATAGGTTCATGTACGTTGTGCATGATTAGTGGGTAACTCTAACAGTTTTATTTGCCCTATGTAATCAAAAGGAATAACTTGTGCTTAAATCGTTGTGTTGTCAATTTCTGTAGACATATAGGAACTCAACATAATTGATGACTATTCAATTTCTATCTTAATTGTGGATGTTTGGTAGAATGGTATTAGTACAATGAAAGTTGGCTTTTATCAGTTTTGTGTTATTCGATTAATATCATCACTGTCACATGCTAAAGGTAATAACTATGGCTATAGAAGGAAGTAATAATGAAGTTGTGATCTCATGAGTGTTTTATTATTGATAAATTGAAGTGTTAGTTAAGTGGTTAATTAAGTAGTTAATTATAGTTAATATTTAATCAACAATTTTAAGTGTTATCTTAACATTGAGAAGTAATCATACATTGGTGAGTGAGTTAAATTAGACAATAAATTAGTCTGAGTCTCTGAGGGAACGAACTAGAAAGTATTCTATATTACTTGCGAACGCGTATACTTGCGTGAATATTAGTGCGTGATTTCGCCCTAACACATATAAATATAATTCTCCCATAAACTCACTATATATGGACATGATAAACACATCAATTCCTAATTTTCAATCTTTAAAATTCATGAAGGAGCCAAAATCTACAGCAAGTAAGGATCATCTTATTGATGATTTGTTAGCTCACTTGCCCTTCCTTTCTGAAACTAATGATCAGTGTGTGCATAAAAATCTAAAATAAATCTCCACGGACTTCATCATAGTTTCAACTCCTAACTTTTGCTTCTACCTCTTCGACAGATATTCCTCATCCATTGGTAAGTGATTGTCTCTCGATAGATAAGCTTAACAACAATTATCTATTGACACTCACAACTGCTACTTCAACGGATATCACTTATTCATTGACAGTCTTTACACAACTTAATATTTCCAAAATTGTGACAACTGTAGATGACCTAGTGGTTGTACAATCATTCCTAGGTTTGAGGGAAGGGAGTGACTTGAGTGAGAGGCTGAGTTGCTCTCAGGAAAAAGGAGAGGAAATGAGTGAACTTCCATATGTTATTTCTTCCAGCATGGTAAAAGTCAGTGAGAGGAGTCCCACCTTAGATGGTGAAGTTGAGGGTGTGAGGGTGGGGAGCCAATGGGAGCCTTTGATGCAAAAAAAGAGAGAGAAAATGAGAGAAAAGTAGGTACAGAAGGAATAAGGTTGGAAACCATTGCAAGTGAGTCAATGAATGTCAATGAGGCTTAAAAGAAAAGACTATATCAGAAAGAATACAGAGCTATTATAGATTATATTTCCCTAGATGCTGAGGAATTAACTCATCCTGTTACAGCCTAAAAAATATTGACTGTTCAGGGCAATGAGGAAGAAGAGAGGACACTTAATCTAGTACATACTACAGCTTCAATGCTAAGAGCAAAGGATGCAATCAACTCTCTTCCACCTACAGTTAGTGATGATTTTAAGTATGATTCCGGTGACTCTTATCGCGATGAGTCATATGGGGAAGATACTGATGTAGCTGGCATGGACATAGGGGGAGATGCAGGCCCTAGTTCATCCACTTACATTCCAACTTGGATGTTAACAAAGGATGGAAGTTACCTTCATTTCAACTCCACAATGTCCAAGCTAATTTATCAAACTCAATCAACCATTCAAGCTACCACTAATTCTAATACCAGATGTCTTCTAGAAGCCCATCTTGAATCTCTACAGCTACACCAAATTCAGACTCTTAAATAAAATCAAGATGTGGATGAGCTCAAGAACACCATTGATACAGTATGGAAAGACCTCAATGAGAAAATTGAGATCAAGCTTCCTGAGTCAACAATGAAGGATATTCAACAGAAACTCAGAAAGGAAAGTGATCTAGATAGGAAGGTTGAGGCATTGAGTTCAAGATTGATAGTTGTTGAGAGCTCAGTGGCAAAGATACTATCAAATCAAGAAGCTCAAACTCAACTACTTCAACAGTTGGTGGCTACTCAAACTTCAAACCCTATTTCACTCGATGATAACAAAACGGGGGGGGGGGGGGAGGATGTGCATATTCAAGTTAGCAAGGTGATAATACCAGCTATTCGTATCTCTAAGCCACCAGCTTTGGAGAGCATTGATCTAATCAATCTTGCGGCAGCTGAGCTCAAGATAAATGAGCAAAGGAAGAAGATTGTGTTAATGTTTGTGCCCTAGAGACAACACGATAATGTTTTAGTTTAAGACATTAATATTATTAATATTTATGTTCTATCGATTATTCCCTTTATAATTTATTATATCTTAATTTACTACGATATAAATGTTAGATTAATAAATATCCTTGAAATATGATATAAATTCTATATCTCTAAGTATGTGACTTAGAAATGAGATAATGAGAATAGTATTAATATTTCTAAAGGTCCCTAACCGAGTATTATTATTAAGGGACAATGATAATGAATTAAGACTGGTGTGTTTGTTGACTGATGATCATATCTCATTGATCATAGGTATAGTGATACTAAAGTCAAAAACACAGGCAGACATAAATGTACATGGTGTTGGACAGACCCAATATGAGATTCTACATGTCTGTTGTGTCATAAGTAATTCTCACTGTGATAATGATGTAATGGTCCTTAGACTTGAAACCATTATATTTTTATATAAGAATGAATGTACTTTGATTACATTAAAGTTACCTTGGACATGATAATGATAAAAGTGTATTTCGGGTGTATTATAAATAATATGAGAAATATGAATGGTATAGAAAGAATTTAACCCTCCTATTTTTGGAGTGATATTATTGGCCTCTTGTGTGAGCTAGACTATGAAATGCACGGTCACGCTCAAATGTTGATTTGATATGATAGTATACTCATTGAGCAAGTAAACTTGGATTAAACTATGACGAGGATGACACATTACATGCCTCTAGTTTAATCTATAATATTTAGTTAAAGTGATTATATTACATTTTACATTATCACGAAAGATTTAATCGAATCACCGATTTAATTATTATTACATGGGTAGCAATGATGTATTACCAGATGCCGCTCATTGTTTATAATTTTAATATGAGATATAAAATTATTGCTAACGTAATAACAACCTATAGGGTCACTCACAAAGAATGCTTGAAGAAGAAATAATTTAAATAAGTAATTTTTTTATTTAAGATATTAATTAAGTATGACTTAATTGATTAAATAAATAAAAGAGAGAAATTACTTAAACTAATTCTGAAATAAGTTATTAATTAATTAAGTGTGACTTAATCAAATAATAAATTGGGATTTTAGATTAGTATTAATTATACTTAGATTATAATGAGAAAACTCATTTTTCTCTCTATATAAACTCTTTGAGAGCTGATTTATATAAAAGATACATGGTTTACAAAACCCTAGCCGTTCAAGGAGAAAGAGGAAGAGAGGTAGAAATGGAGTTTTCGAGTGCTAATATACATCAATCCTTCAAAAAAAGCGTTCGAATGGAAACCGTAGAGCGTAGATCACAAGAGCGGGATACGTGGTGATTCAACAAGGTTTGGAACTCCATTAATCCTCCATTAAACAACTCTTAAAGCTTATTTAAGGTAAAGATTCTTACTACGAATTGAATATCTATTTTCGTATGGATCCTGCGTAGGGTTTCAATTTTATTCTGGTTTTAATTTAATTTTACATCGTTTCTGTTGCGTTTATGTGCTCGAAACTCTTCAATGGCATCAGAGCTACTTACGAAAGTGTTTAATTCGTTAATGTGTATAACCATTTTTGATATACAAGCATGTATGTGATTTATCATATTTTGATGTTAATACAATATATTTTTATATGTATGGTTTGAATATACGATATTCATGTGAGTTATATAATCATATGATGATTATATAATGTGTAGGTGTTCTGATATATACATGATTTATGTATTGTTCTTATTATTAGAATCTTATTAGATACGAATTCTGAATCTAATATTGCAGATTCTCTGAAATCTGAGTCTGGTGTCCGATTTTCACGAATGAATACCCTAATCGATAGGGAATCAAGTGTCTGAGCAAAATAGATAGATAAATCTAGCATCGACTCGTCTGTAAGGCGTTTGACGTCATTTACTTCCTGTAAACAACGATTTAATGTTTTCAGAATTTGATTATGATTTTTCTAATTTTTTCCATATTTTGTTTTTATGATTAGATTATGATGGGTATGATATGTTAAGATCAGATTATGTGTTCTAACATGGTTGTTGTGGAACAAAAACTAGAGCGCGTTAGTATTTAATGCTAGGGTTGGTGATCTTCGAGCTTTAATGGATGCTCTTGCATTCGAGACTATTGATCCTTTCAAGATGCCTACGTATCTCTATGTTCTAGAAAATTAAGCCAAAAATGTAGTTCTAGGTTGAGGGGTAGAGCCCTTTATATAGAGGTGAGTCTAGGGTTAGACTTCTATTGGGAGACTTGGAGGGCAAGTCTCCAACTTAGATGGTGATTAGGAGTCCTATAACGTAAGGAACTCCAGAACCTTCTGTGTAGGACTTTGAGTCTGTTTAGAACACTTGTCTTTGCTCTTTCAACCGTATTAGGCCTATTCAGTGAACAGCTTGTGTTTGTGGACCTTGACGACCTCAGCCATTGGGCCTTGTCTACATGGGCCGTCTTGAGTCTGCTACGAGCTCGGACCAGACAGGTCCGTACTAGAATTTATACAAGAAGCCCAACTTTAATTAATGCGACATTTAATGTATCTTTAGGATATATTTTTTATCCATATCATTTTCCCCCAACTTCCGTGAATACTGCTCGAGTTTTCGTGGAAGGTATAATGGTCTATTCGCTACTCGGGGTACTTTCGACCCTTCTCGGGTAACGGCCCTTCATGGGTGTAGGCCCTTCATGGGTGTCGACCATTCATGGGTGTCGTCATTTTATCGTAAAGTGTGGAGTGACCTACATATTTACAATGACTTGTTAGTGCGACTATACACACTTAAGGCCTTTGCACAAGTTATTTGGATAGTGTTTAACACTAAACAGCCTTATCTGGGACTAAAAAGTGATCGTTTATCACCCCTTAACCTTCGTCAAGGTTAATTATAGGGTGAAGGCTGCTAACTGGCCCTAATCGGGGCTAATTGGCCCTACTCAGGGTTAATTTCCATGTACAAGCTGCTAATTAGGCTTAAAAGAGCCTAACTTTAAGCTAGAATGCACTAGTTGGCCTTAATCGAGGCTAATCTGCCCTAATCAGGGCTAATCAAGACTAATCAGTATGCATAAGACATTAATCATCCCTAATTCACACTAATTATAAGAGTGAGTGGGTTAAACGGCCCTAATCTGGGCTAATTTCATCATATAAATTACTAATTCCCCCTAAGTAATTAAGCTTAATATTCACTAATCGGCCCTAATCTAGGCTTGATTTCACTAATCGGCCCTAATCTAGGCTTAATTTCACTAATCGGCCCTAATCTAGGCTTAATTTCACTAATCGGCCCTAATCGAGGGCTTAATCATAAAATCTTGAAAATTTTCAATTTTTTCTGATTTTTTTCCATTTTTTCCAAATTTTTTGAAAATTTTCGAAGGGGGTCACCGGGGTCGAGCAGAACCTTATGCTCCTGCTCGACCACATGCCCCTGCATGTGGGCTGGTCGGGCTGTTCTGGTCGGCCTCGAGCAGGTCCTCCTGCTCCGTGCTCCAATTTTTTTTTGAATCTATCACTCAGAGTTCAAGTCTTCTATATACCTTGTCATGCCCTTGTTGCTCTTCGTTGTCTATGGAATTAATCTCATGGTTGCCTTTTAGTTCCTCAAGGCTCTCCTACGACTATTTCAGTGAACGTTCTGTACACATCCTAGTGGACGTTCTCTACTCATTCTTGCTAAACATTTTGTGTTCTATTGAAATTGTTCTTATAGGAAGTCTTATACTTCACTGAACTTGTCCTAACCTCCTTTGTAAGATATTCTGTACTTCAACAAACTCGTTCTCATGGATGTTCTAGTCTTCACAAAATTTGGTTCTGCTGAAACTTACCCTTTTCGAGAAATTTCCAAAGGACCTCTCAAGAGGGCCTCCCGGAAACTTTTGAAGGTGCCAGGGTTTTCCTAGAGGAGCTTCTGGTAGGTCAAAAGGCCTCAATTTGTTAGCTGGTAGGCCAGGGCCACTACGGAGGCAAATTGTGGTCGTCTTGGCTCTACTACGGAGGCTTCTGGTTTCCCAAAAGGCCTCAATTTGGGGGCTAATTGGTCGGGAGCACTACAGAAGCAATTTTTGGACGTCAAGGCTCTGCTACGGAGGCTCCTGGTTGGCCAAAAAGCCCCGACTTGTGGGTGGTCGGCGGGAGCACTATGAAAGCAAATTATGGCCGTCAAGTCTCTGCTACGGAGGCTCTTGGTTGGCCAAAAGGCCCCAACTTGTGTTCTGGTCGGCCGGGAGCACTACAGAAGCAAGTTGTGGCCGTCAAGGCTCACCTCTGGAGGCTCCTGGTTGGCCAAAAGGCCTCAACTTGTGGGCTGGTCTGCCGGGAGCACTACGAAAGCAAATTGTAGCCGTCACGGCTCTGCTATGGAGGCTCCTAGTCGGCCTTATACCCCCCATTTTTTAGGCCGGTCGGCCGGGAGTGGTCTTAATTGACCTTGGGACTCTCCTGCAGGGTAGTATGATCCATCAGGAGGAAAACGTTCTATTCTCGTACACGTGAGTTCAGCTGAAGAGCTAATCTTGTCTTAATCTTTAATAGTTTTTCTAATCATGGTGATCAACATAATCATCCCTTAGTTAAGACTAATGACTTGTATTTAGTTTTAGCCTGGCTTTTTTTGAAGGACTGATACGATAAGCAATGTCCTGCATCGCTTTTTTCGTTTATTATGTCGTTCTTCCTTGTCTTTTGATCGTTCTTCTCCCCCATTTCCGGTATTCTTTTTGTGAGGTACCTGCTAGAGTGAACCAGGAAGACTTATGACCTGATGTAGCAGGTGATCTTTTTCCTATAAAAGAATATGAGAAGTGCTCATTTTGATTCAAACTTTCATTTCTCAACTTCTCAAATTCTCAAATTCTTTCAAGCTTTTATCTTTCTTTAAGCTCTTCAAGAATGTCTGGAGGACAAGGTCCTAGCAAGTCCTCTTTCTCCTAGAAGGAAGCTCTGTACAAGAGGGCCACTCTTCACTTTCTTCAAGGTATAGCTCTTTTATCCCCATTCTCCATTAACCGTTGTTCCACCAGCCTAAAGAGTATGTTAGACGAGAGGGCGGACGAGTACCCAAGAACCATCTATTTTGATGTGTTTCATCACAGAATCATGCTCCGTGAGAAGGATGTCGAAGAGATTAAGTCGACTTACTCCTAGCCCGACCGCTTAAAGATTCGTAGAGCTAAGCCTAGTGAGAGGTCTTGGAACCTCTGCCACCAAAGGCTATTCGTTTATAAAGCGGCCCTTAAGTCTGGGCTACGGTTTCCCCTGCACCCTTTCATTCTGAGGCTTCCAGCTGAGCTCAATATTCATTCATGCCAGCTTTACCCGAACGGGTGGTCTTTCATTAATCTTTTCATAGTGAGATGTCATGACTTGGGCATCCCCTTGAGTGTGATGATGTTTTGTAGTATTTTCATGATGAAGGCCTCTCCTTTGAGTCATCCCAGTTGGGTCGTGATACAACACAGAGCTCAAGTTCTTCATACAGTGAACACCAACTCTCTCCATGACTCAAACCACAAATGGAACAAGAGGTTTGTGGTTGTTGAATGGAAGGGTGGAGACTGGGGGGTGTACTTCAGACGTGACTTTAGCAGCCCAGTTGATAGTTCTCATTTCATTCTTAATCTTTCGGATGCCGAGCTCCTAGCCCAAGATCTCTTCATTGATGACGAAGGAAGAACCCCTTACTGGGAGTTCGTAACAGAAGTCAAGCTCATTAAAGCTGAACTTAGCAGCCTCTCTATAGAGGGTATATATTTTTTTTCTCCTTAACTTTGTGCAAGTTTAGTCTTACATTTGCTTCCGTTTCTTCTTGTTTCAGCTGCTGAGGCTCTCGATGCCAAAGCCAATATGAACGATGCTGTTACGGGTAGGATGGCCAGAGATGCAGCCAAGAAGGCCAACCGTATTCCTAAGATTCCTGCCTTCCTTGAGGCGTCGAGATCAGGTCAGAAGAGGACTAAAGATTTTGATGGGAATGCCAAGACCCCTTTTGAGCCAGGATGGGGTATCTCTACCAACGACTCTGTACTCGGCAATCTCGGCCTTGCCCTTGAGTGTTTGAAGAAATGCATTACTTCTCCTGACCTCCTATTTATCTCTTCTAGTGAGAAGCTTCTAGAGGCCGAGATGCTGGGGGTTCAAGCCCTAAACCAGGTACACCTCTCCTTGTATAAATTTTGTTTAAGTGCATTTATCCTTAGAATTTGAAAAACATTATACGAATCACTCCTTGGGGACTCGACCCTTCACACTTAAGCTTTTTATAAGTGTTATCCATGTTTTCCTTGTAAGGCTAATGCCTACTTCGCGGCATCCTCCACTCAGGTTGTCAAGATGATAGGCAACTATGCTACACTACAGATTTCCATGAACAAAATGACTATCTCCTTGTGGAGTGGGAGTCCAAAGCTTATGAAGCCGAGGGTAAGCTTGCTGTCATGGAGAGGAAATATGCCAGCTCGTAGGAGAAGAGGAAAAATGAAAGGAGAGAGCTCGTAGACTCATACCACATATCCTCATCATTTAATAAGATGATGGATGATCACGATGATCAGATGTTCCCTGTCAACCTTGCTCTAGGTTGGAAGAGGGGAGTGAACGATGCTCAAGGTGTGTGGCCGGAGGTCATCGACCCGGGTCTTCTATCTTGCCCCTGACAGTGACCTGTTATGGATCCATCCGGATAAGCTTCCGGATCTATGCCCTCGACTCCTCGTGTGAGGTCTCAATCGAGTTCTAGTCATGGGGGTTCCGGTTCTAAGGGTAAGGCCCCCTCGGGTAGCCCTAACTCCATAGCAACCCTTCGTGGGAAGATGAGGGAGCCGATCCCAGGGAGCAACGGTTATTCTTTCAAGGAAGGCTTGGATGGAGAAGGGGAGGACTCTTCTGATGTGTGAATGTTGTGGCCTTGCATGACTTTGATCACCGTATGTGGCTTTTATTTTCAGAACTTATTTATTTGAACCTTATTGGTGTGTAACCTATTGGTCCTTCAGGACTTTAACTTAGGATCCTTCGGGATCCCCATCTATGTAATTTGTTTAGTTTCATTTCATACTTGTCTTTTATTTTCAGAATTTGGTCTTCGGGACTTGCACTTTTAGATGCCCGTACTTAAATAAATTGGTAGCCAAGATGATAGAAATAAACTTGCATAAATAGATAATATCTCTAGGAAATGGGTTCAACCCTTACATAAGATGGTTTCATCGACCTTATTTATAAATTTAATATTAAGTACTAGGAACATGTAGTGAATTTCCTAAACATAATAAACCTTCAGGTTTGAAGCATGCCAAGTGTGGGGCACTTCATCAGCATTCAGGGTTCCTAACTTGTTGGATCCTCGTCCCAATGTCTTCTTGACCTTATAAGGTCCTTCCCATTTATGGGATAACTTTACCTTCTCCCCGACTTCTGATGCCTCAATCTTCCTTAGAACCAAGTCTCCTTGCTGAAAAAACTTTCTTTAACCCTTATATTGTAATAGAGGGAGGCCCTTCACTGATGCTCTACATTACGAGCGTTGGCCCCATCTCTGACCTCATCAATAAGATCGAGAGCGAGCTTCATGACTTCTTCATTGGTTTCTGGTTCATAAGATTCGATCCTAGGGGATCTATGCGTGATCTCAAGGGGCACCATGACCTCGGCTCCGTAAGCTAGCATGAATGGGGTAGCTTCAGTTGTCACTTTGCAGGTGGTACGATATGCCCATAGTATAGACAGCAACTCATCCACCTATGTGTTTCTTGAGGGTTCAACTCTCTTCTTAAGTCCATCAAGGATGATTCCGTTGGCAACTTCCGCCTGCCCGTTTGTTTGTGGGTGAGCAACCGAGGTGAAGTGAAGCTCTATGCTGTTATCATCGCAGTACTTTTTGAACTGTACATTATCAAATTATTTCCCATTATCCGTGACAAGGATTCGCGGGATTCCATATCGGCATATCACATTCTCCCAAAAGAATTGGGCAATTTGCTTCGTGGTTATCTTGGCTAGTTATTTAGCCTCAATCCACTTTGTAAAGTAGTCTATGGCTACCACTATAAATTTCCTCTGTCCCAATGCTACAAGACATGGTCCAAGTATGTCCATTCCCCACATTCCAAAAGAGATGGGTGTGTTGATCGATGTAAGACTCTCTGGGGGCTGTCGTACTATTGGAGCGTGCCTCTGGCATCTGTCACATTTCTTCACATAAGCTTTTGCATCGGCTAGCATAGATGGCCAGTAAAATCCCAACCGAGTTATCTTGTGAGCGAGGGCCCTGCCCCCCAAGTGTTGTCCACAAATCCCTTCATGGGCCTCTTTAAGTGCCTCCTCTGCTTCAAGAGGTCTCAAGCACTTCAGGTATGGAATAACAGAGGTCCTTTTGTAAAGAAGGCATTCAATCAATGAATATCTCAATGCTCTAACCGACAGCTTGCGTGCCTCCTAGGCATCGTCGGGGAGCCACCCAGTCTCCAAGTGGGTCTTGCTTGGGTCTATCCAACAGCTTGTCACACCAACCGGTGCCATCAGATTATGACATGAATAGTAGGGGTCTTCAAGACTTGGAAGTAGAGACTTCTTGGATAGTTCTCAATTTCAGACGAGGCGAACTGAGACAAGGCATCCGTCATGGTGTTCTCCTCTCTCGCAACATGTTCAGCGTACCATTTATCAAACTGAGATAATATTCCCTTTATGACTCTCAGGTACTTGGTCATAGTACCATCTTTGGCCTCAAACTCTCCATTAACCTGAGCAACCACAAGTCTTGAGTCTCCACAGACCTTCAGGTTTTTGGCCCTGACGGCTCTATCAAAGCCTAAGTCGGCTATCAATACTTCGTATTCTGCTTCGTTGTTCATAGTTGGGAAGTCCAACTTCAAAGCATACTCAATCATGAACCCATAAGGGCTTTGCAAGACTAGGCCTGCACCACTAGATTTTGTTTTGGACGCCCCATCAAAATGGAGAACCCAATACTCATTCGGGGTTGTTTCTTTATCCTTGTCTTTCTCTCCTCCTTCCGGGGTTACTATCTCTTGCCGCCTGATTTCTTGGTCGTTAATGGTGCACTCGACCACGAAGTCTGCTAAGGCCTGAGCCTTGATGGCTGTTCAAGGCTTGTACTTGATATCAAATTCTCCTAACTCAATTCCCCACTTGATGAGCCTTTCACTGGCCTTCGGGCTATGAAGAATGTTCCTCAAGGGTTGGTCTGTCAGGACTTCGATCTTCTGAGCCTGGAAGTATGGTCTCAACTTCCTCGAGACTATGATTAGAGCAAGCGTGAACTTTTCCGCGGTGGAGTAATTCAACTCTACTCCATGAAGCACCTTGCTTATATAGTATACAGGCTTCTGGAGCTTCTGTTCTTCCTTCACGAGGACTACACCACGGCTTGTTCAGATACCGCGAAGTAAAAATAAAGGGTGTCCTCCAAACTTGGTTTAGCCAACAAAGGGGCTTCAGTCATGTATTTCTTTAGCTGTTCAAAGGCCTTTTAGCTCTCAGCTGTCCATTGAAAATTCTTCACCTTCTTAAGGGTTTTGAAGAAGGGCAGGCATTTGTCTCCAGACTTGGAGATGAACCTCCCGAGAGCTGCGATTCTTCCTGTCAGCTTCTGAACATCCTTGATGGAGCGTGGTGGCTCAATGTCTAGGATGGCTCTGATCTTGTCGGGGTTGGCCTCTATTCCCCTTTTAGACCAAGTGACCCAAAAATTTTCCAGACCCAACACCAAAAGCACACTTGGTTGGGTTTAGCATCATCTTGTGGTGCCTCATCACTTCAAATGCCTCTCCGAGGTGGCTAATATGATCGGCCTTGCTTAGGCTTTTGACTAACATGGCATCAACATAGACCTCTATGGTCTTCCCAATTAGATGGGAAAATATCTTGTTTACCAATCTTTGGTATGTAGCTCCTGCATTCTTAAGTCGAAAAGCCATAACAAGATAACAAAATACACCAAAGTCAGTTATAAAAGATACCTTAGGGGTGTCATCCTTATGCATTCTAATCTGATTGTAACCACTGAAGCCATCCATAAAGCTTTGTATCTTGTGTCCAGTAGTGGCATCGATCAGGGTATCAATCCTTGGTATGGGGTAACAGTCCTCGGGACAAGCATCATTCAAGTCAGTAAAGTCAATGCACATCCTCCACTTTCCATTGGCCTTCTTAACCATTACGAGGTTGGCCAACCACTCAGGTAATTGCACTTCCTCAATGAAACCAGCTTTTAAAAGCTTCTCGACCTTCTGTTTAATGGCTTCCAGCCTATCAGGGCTGTACGTTCTCTTCTATTATTTCATAACCTTTTGAGTTGGATCAATGTTCAACCTATGTGTTATAAGGTTCGAGTCTATACCGGGCATATTAGCTGCTATCTAAGCAAACAAATCACTGTTCTCTTGGAGGATAGTTATCATTTGGCCCTTCAAGGGCTTGTTCGGAAATACCCCAATATACGTTACTTCTCCAGGTCTAAGGGGTCTACGAGAATTGGGACCAAGTCTTCTGCTGGCTTCCCTCATAGTTCGTCATTCTCTCGGACATCCATGTCTTCTGTGGGGAGGACCTGCCTCCCGGTTCCATCGGGCCTAAGTGCTGCAACATAGCAACTGCGGGCCATTTTATGATCTCCTTTCGCTTCTCCAACACCATTCCTAGTTGGGAACTTCAGTACCATTTGCTAGGTTGAGGGCACAGCTTAAAAGCATGGATCCCTGTTCTACCCATGATAACATTGTAAGTAGAGGTTGCCTTGACAAACTGAAAGTTCAACATCTGCGTGGCCTCCCTGGGCTCTTCCCCAATAGTTACGGGAAGTTGTATTGCTCCTTCGACTTTGCATTCCATATGGTTAAACCCGTAGATGGGTGCATTAGATGGAGTTAGTTGAGAATCATTGTAGCCCATCCTTATGAATGTGTCATGGAACGGAATGTCCACAGAAGCTCCATTGTCCACTAGGACCCTCATAACTGGAAAATTTCCAATTATCGGAGTGATAACCAGAGGATAATCCTGAGGAAATTTCAAACCTTCAGTGTCTGGGTCACCAAATTCAAGCGTCATCTCTGACTTAG
Source organism: Apium graveolens (assembly GCF_009905375.1). Lineage (NCBI taxonomy): Eukaryota > Viridiplantae > Streptophyta > Magnoliopsida > Apiales > Apiaceae > Apium > Apium graveolens. Next base: position 43,949,905 of record NC_133657.1, on the reverse strand, counting down.
AACGCTTAGATGGTTCTCCAACTCTGCTTATTACTTCTCTTGTATAAGCTTTTCGGGAGTTCCTTGTAGTGCCAGCTGATGTAGGACCTCCTGAGATTTTATTGATTACTGGCCCTTGGGGTTGTGGGTTGCGATCTCTGTCATTACCCCTTCGATCATCATCTCTTCGATCATTGTCTCTCTTTTGGCCTCCGGCCTCTTCACCCTTGGTGAAACATCCGAACTTTCCCCTTCGGAACAAATACTCAATCTCATCCTTGAGTTGCCTACAATCGTCAGTATTATGATCAACATCTTTGTGAAACCTGCAGTATCGAATCTGTCTCTCTTTTCGGGGTCTACCCTTAGTGGCTTCGTCCATTTGAAATCTTTGTTATTCTCAATTTCTATGAGGATTTGGCTCCTTGGACTGTTCAACCTCGCATATTCAATGAACCTTGCTTGCTGATTCTTCTTAGAAGAAGAGGAGTCAGAGTTTTTGCCAATTTATGGATACTTGTCCTTGGCATCGTACTCCTGATCCGTCTTCCGCTTCTTATTTCCAGCAGGTTCATTATTCACAGCCGTCTTCTTCATACTCTCCTCCACCTTGATATACTTTTCGGCTCTATCCTAGAGCTGCAGTATGCTTTCGGGAGGGCGCTTAGCCAGGGACATCTTAAAGAACTCATCTCTAGTCCCTTGTTGTAGGGCTATCATAGCTACCTTATCATCAAGATCAGGGACCTTCAAAGCCTCCTTCGTAAATCGATTTAGTTATTCACTCAAGGACTCCTTATCTCCTTGGACTATGCCCATGAGAGAGGCTGAACTCTTCTCATGTACTCTGCCACTTATGAACTGCTTGATAAAAGCAATGCTCAAGTCCTTAAAGGATCCAATAGAATTCGGGGGTAGACGACTATACCACCTTTTAGCCATACCCGGTCATTCATGGGTTGTAGCAATAGAGCGTTGGAGAACATCCTGACATGATTAGATGGATCGCCAGTACCATCATATACTTTGATGGCGGGCATCTTGAACTTCCTTGAAATACGGGCATTCATTATTTCATCATTGAATGGGGGGTTTAGATCATCAGGATCTCCTAGGGGCATATGATCACTTGGATCAGCCCTTGGGAAAATAGCCCTTCTTGGTATTGGACCAACCGGGTCTATGATCGGAGGAGGATCTCTCCGTCTTGGAGCAAGTGGGGGTCTTGGAGCCAGATGCATCTCCAGGTTGCGCTTCAGCCTTTTGATCTCAGCTTCATGAGCCTTAATCCTCTCTTGAACATCTTGGGGATTCGTCCCATAAGTGCTCCTAGGGTGCTGGTCAGTACTAGACATCGGCTCTATGATTTACGCCTCCTTCTCGGAGCAGCATCCATTTGAAATCTTTGTTACTCTCAATTTCCATGAGGATTTGGCTCCTTGTACTGTTCAACCTCACATATTCAATGAACCTTGGTTGTTGATTCTTCATAGAAGAAGAAGAGTCAGATTTTTTGCCAATTTATGGATACTTGTCCTTGGCATCGTACTCCTGATCCGTCTTCTGCTTCTTATTTCCAGCAGGTTCATTATTCACAGCCGTCTTCTTCATATTCTCTTCCACCTTGATATACTTTTCGGCTCTATCCTGGAGCTGTAGCATGCTTTCAGGAGGGCGCTTAGCCAGGGACATCTTAAAGAACTCGTCTCTAGTCCCTTGTTGTAGGGCTATCATAGCTACCTTATCATCAAGATCAGGGACCTTCAAAGCCTCCTTCGTAAATCGATTCAGATATTCTCTTAAGGACTCCTTATCTCCTTGGACTATGCCCATGAGAGAGGCTGAAATCTTCTCATGTACTCTGCCTCTTATGAACTATTTGATAAAAGCAATGCTCAAGTCCTTAAAGGATCCAATAGAATTCGGGGGTAAACGACTATACCACCTTTGAGCCATACCCGATATGGTTTGAGGGAAGACCCGACACTTATTACTGTCATTCATGGGTTGCAGCAATAGGGCGTTGGAAAACGTGCTGACATGATTAGATGGATCGCCAGTACCATCATATGCTTTGATGGTGGGCATCTTGAACTTCCTTGAGATGCGGGCATTCATTATCTCATCAGTGAATGGGGGGTTTGGATCATCAGGATCTCCTAGGGGCATAAGATCACTTGGATCAGCCCTTGGGGAAATAGCCCTTCTTGGTATTGGACCAACCGGGTCTATAATCGGAGGAGGATCTCTCCGTCTTGGAGCAAGTGGGGGTCTTGGAGCCAGATGCATCTCCAGGTCACGCTTCAGCCTTCGGATCTCAGCTTCATGAGCCTTATTCCTCTCCTGAACATCTTGGGGATTCATCCCTTAAGTGCTCCTAGGGCGCTGGTCAGTACTAGACATTGGCTCTATGCCAGCACAGCTCCTTCTCGGAGCAGCATTATCATCTGATGATTCGGAGTCTCTATCAGTATAAGGTCCAGAGAATTCATGATCCTCCAGAATCGGAGCTAAGCCACGTATGTATTTGGGTGACTGCCCTTCTGCTTCACTTATACTAGAGTGTCGACTTCCTCCATCCTTGGGGTATAGAGGCATCCCGTAAGGGGGTTAGTGGTCACGGTCTTCGAGTACTCATACCCAACAGGTTGAGAGTTCACAGGTACATGTATCTGCTGAAATTGGGGATTCGTCCCTTGAGGATCCGGGGTGTTTCGTCCCTTGTGGCTGAGCCTCAGTTGCCCCTACCAGGGTTCCTCCTTGGGTGGAGGCATAAGTTGATTGTGGTGGTACTTCCACCATTGATGCGATTATTTGCAATGGAACAGTGGTGTCTATTCCACTATTATTTTCGCTCCGTGTATTCACCATAGTTTTTGTAGTCTTCCCACAGATGGTGCCAAAAGTTATGGAACAAAAAGTAGAGTGTGTTAGTATTTAATGCTAGGGTTGGTGAGCTTCGAGATTTAATGGCTGCTCTTGCGTTCGGGACTATCGATCCTTGCAAGATGCCTACGTATCTTCGTGTAGTAGAGAATCAAGCCAAAAACGTAGTTTTAGGTTGAGGGGTAGAGCTCTTTATATAGAGGTGAGTCTAGGGTTAGACTTCTGTTGGGAGACTTGGAGGACAAGTCTCCAACATAGATGGTGATTAGGAGTCTTATAAGGGAAGGAACTCCAGAACCTTCTATCTAGGAGTTTGAGTCCGTTCAGAACACATGTCTCTGCACTTCCAGTCGTATTGGGCTTAGTCCGTGAACAGCTTGTGTTCATGGACCTTGACGACCTCAGCCGGTGGGCCTTGTCTATATGGGCCATCTTGAGTCTTCTACGAGCTCGGACCAGACAGGTCCATACTGGACTTTAGACAAGAAGCCCATGTGTAATTAATGCGACATTTTATGTTTCTTTAGGATGTATTTTCTATCCATATCAATGTTCTTATGTGTTAATTGAACATGGTGGATAGTTATGGGTTATGACCTTAGGTTAATGGCTAGGTTTTTTAAATACGGCTTGCATGTCGTTTGATCTTGTAATTATAATTCTCGATTGTAACTCGAGTTCTTCTTGTAAGTTCATTAGATTAGTTTTTATATTTCATTCTTGTAATGCACATGAAGACATGAAGATTTAATATCAAGGAAGGGTAATTTCAAATGGAGGCCATCCAAGGAAGGAATACAAGGAAGAGACAACTCAAGAAAGAAGACATGTAATAGTTAGCTTGTATTTATTTTTCACCTTAGATTGAACTAGATCTTTGTCATTAGCTTGATGAAGATCACAAAGGATGAAGCCATAACTAACCACATTTACTTTATTTCACATTACATATATATGCTCATATGATGAATGTATGTATACAGTAGTTTAATGATGCATACTTAATTAGATTAAGGATGTATGTATTAGATATGACACCCATGCCATGCTTGCTAAACAATATAAAATCTCTAATGATCCAAGATTTTAAAATAGACAAATGATTATGAGATTCTCGTGTTTATGAAACACGGAATAAAATACCAATCTTCTTTATTTCCGATATGGGGCGATTTTGTCAAAAGCGAGTTCATTGAATTTTTAAGGGTGGGTTTTAAGCGAGACCGTTGTGACTCGCTCACTACCAGAAAATCAAGCCATTGACAAATATTGATTTGAAGTAATTTATTCAAGGAAAAATTGGGAATCTCTTTATGATGGGATCATGATCGTTTTAAAATTAACAAAACCCTAAAGTTAATATTAAGTTGATCAAATGCCTTTTAATGAGTCCAATGCACTAACCCCTAGATTGTTAGGGCGGAAACAAGCGCTAATATTCACGCAAGTATACGCGTTCCCAAGTAATATAGAATACTTTCTAGTTCATTCCTACAAAGACTCAGACTAATTATGTTCAATTAAACTCACTCACCAATGTATGATTACTTCTCAATGTTAAGACAATAACACTTAGATTTGATTAACTAATTATGAACTATAATTAACTACTAGAATTAAACACTTAATTAACACTTAGAATTAACAATATTAAAACACTCATTAGATTACAACTTCATTACTACTTCCTTCAGTAGTCATTGTTATTACCTCTAGCATGCAACAGCGATGATATTAATCGAATAACACGAAACTGATAAAAGCCAACTTTCATTGTACTAATACCATTCTACCAAACATCCACAATTAAGATAGAAGTTGAATAGGCATCAATTATGTTGAGTCCCTATATGTCTACAGAAATTGACAACATAATGATTTAAGAACAAGTTATTCCTTTTGATTACACAGGGCGAATAAAATGGTTAGAGTTACCCACTAATCATGCAGACTCGTACATGAACCTATACTAGCATGGCAAGTTCTAAATCTCGAGATCCATCATCGCTTCACAAGAGATTAACACCCTATCTTATATGTTCGCGACGCACATAAGACGAATATGCACAACCAATACTAGATATCATACAATCATCACACACTAAGGTATTAAACAACTAACTAAAGAAGTACATAGTAAATCCGTTATGACCCCATGATCACGATTAGCCCATGTTAGCACTCATCGTCATCATGGGTTCATATGAAAGCATGATACATAAACACAAAAGAATAATAACTAAACTAATTATATTAAACCAGAGTATGTCACAAGAGTAAATAGGTTCAAAGCAAAGAAAACTAGCATCCAATGTTACAACGAAATAAAGAATCACAAGAAAATATGCTTCCTCTTCGTTGTGATGTGCTAAAACGGTCTTCTTCCTTATCTCCTTCGCTCCTTGATTAATACAACGATCCAACCCGCGTGAAATGTCTCTGAAATCTACTTATATAGGAGTCCCATAAAACCCAGATTACTCAGAAGTTGGAAGCCAAACAGAATTAGAAGTCTAAAATATTAAATCTGAAATTACGACCCTACGCGGCCGCTCAGCATAGCTGAACGGGCGCTCAGACCCCTTCTGAAAAATGGTCTGTTTGCTCTGTTTCTTCGCTGTAATCTGCTCCTCTCTTCCCACTTGCAATACTAGACACATGCCAAGGCCTATTATTGATAAATTCTCCCCCGAAATGTAACTAATACCCTGAAATGCACAAACACTAGAAAAACGCATCAAATACACAAAATACTTGATTTCAAGACACCAATTTAAGCTATTATAAGACGTTCTAAGTGGTATAAAATGCCACTTATCACACCCCCAAACTTAAATCGATGCTTGTCCTCAAGCGTCACAGACTCAAAAACAAACTAAATACATGCATGAATGCAATCTATATGAAATGCAGTGATCCCCCTTACTACGACCAAACCAACCAACTCACGACATCTCAACAAATGTAATTAGGCGAATAAAGATCAATCGAATCATACAAACTAACATACAGCCAGAAACGTGGTGTGTGCAGATGCTTAACAGATATGCTTCGCAACTAGATTAATTATCATGACTCAACTATCATCCAGGCAATCTCATGATTATACAAAGAATAAAAATTCTAGGCACAAAGTGACTTATAACACTTCGAGAATCCTGGAGCCTATTACAAAATCATGCTTTTTATTTATAACAACAAATACTTATTTGACCGTGCAATGAGTGAGGTCCACAAAAGACTTATACAATGGTATCCATGTAGCGAGCATTAGGTTAGCGGATCCCAGACTATAAAAGCCTTAGGTCACTAGGCACAAGTCCCCTAAGAACTTAATAACTCGAATACCAAAGAGCCCACTCGTGATCAATTATGCATTAACTCTTTATTATTATTTTTTTCTCTTTTTTTATATATGTATTTTTTTTTCAAAAATTTCTGAGCAAGTGCGTTTCACTCCATCCTGCTCAACCCTAGACTACTCGCATATACATACGAGCTGGCTACTAGCCATTTGATGCCTAGCCACAATTAGCAACGAATTCCATTTTTTTACTCCGTATTTTTTCTTTTCATGCCTTTTATCACTAAGAACCTATTATAAAATTCTAAGCATAATAAATAGATTAACCTCGAAAACCGTCGAATCATAACAACAATCTAGTCCTTAAGCATTCTCTAAGACTTAGTGAAATTATAAGTGTTTCTAGCATGCATATCAACCTACATTGTAATAACCCCCAAAATTTTCAACTTTTTATAACCCTTGTGAATAGTGTTTTAGCTGAATGAGAAAACTTTTCATGCCACACTATGTAGGGGTTCTGTTATGGATATTATGAGATTTTATTAGTACTCTATACGGTATATGACTGTATGTAAAGATCGTCAGAATCCAATTCCGAACACTTTGGTTTTTCCCGGAAATCCACTAGATACGGAGAGAATTGAGTATAAGGTAACAGGATAAAAAGGATTTAAATTAAAGGATTATAATAGAGGATCATAAAAAAGGAAAATAATGTATTGAGAAAGGTTAAGGGAACCTAAGTAATAAGATCCCGGGTATGATCCTTCAAACGATAAACGAGAACGAAAGTTAAGCGAACCGTATAACAGATCAGCGGTCATTAGGCAAACAATTAGGAAGTTAATCAAAGGTATTAGAGAGAGTGATGTCACCCAACCAATGAGAAGAGGACAAGGAGGGAAAGATGACATCACCACATGACATGGGCATGACATGGGAAGGAAGGAGATGTGGTGGCTTTTTAACCACATAAAATCAAGGGCAACTAGGTAATTTACTAAAATAAACACAAAATCAAACCAACCAAGCCAAGCAAATCATTTTTCATCAAAATCAAAAAAAGAAACCAAGGCATTTTTCTTCATGCTCTCGGCTTTTTGACATTTTAAAGGCAAGGAAATTCAAAATCAAAGATCCAAGCTTCCTAAATTGGTGAGTTAATTCCCTAATCATCTTTATGCTTAGTTAGGGCTATATCATGAGTTTAAGCCATCAATTCCTTCTCAATCTTCTTCATTTAATCAAAGAAGAAGACAATGAATAGTGTTTTCAAGTTTTTAACTTGAAATTTTTCTTGATTTCCTTGAAGATCCAAGCATTCCTAAGACTTCTCAAAGCTTCTTAAGGCTTCCTAGCTCCTCCCACCACTTCAAGGAAGGTATATCATCTCCAAACCCTAGATTCCTATGTATTATAAGATGATTTTGATTAGTAGGGTGATATTGTAGCTTAATGTTTGTGATTTAGAGTTTGGGATTGAAATGGTATTGAAATGGAATGGTAAATGTTGTTGTTTTGGTTAAAAGATTGTAGTATAGTTAAATTCAAGCTTAGGCATAAGTATGAATGTTAAAATTGAATTGGTTGGGGCTGATATGATGTGATAAGTATGGATGTTGGTTGTATGTTTGATTTGAGGTTGAATTGGGTTGGTTTTGAATGGTTTTAAATTGGGAAATCGCGTAAACATAGCCGTCATAACGTCCGATTTTCTTTAGACTGTTTTTGTGCATAACATTAGGACCCGAGAACCCCCTGCTAGACTTTGACCATTGCCATGTTTAGATAGTTCATGTTACGAGCTTTGTTTTGATATGTAGTTCGTTCGATTCCGATGCACGGTTTAGGAGAAACGACCGTTTCAAGTAACGGCATTTCGCGAACGAAACTTTTCCCCTCGCCTTACTTTGAAACATAGGTTAAAGACCAAAAAGGGTTAATTAATGTATGAAACATTTATGGGAAGTGTGTTAGGCAGTTGGTAAGACACTCACGAAGGAATCGCCTTAAAACTCGTAAAGGTTAAATTATTAAAAATGGTGGAGCCGAGGGTACTCGAGTGACTTAAGTGAATCAGTAAGCGCAAAACAAGCGTTAGAGTCTAAGTTAGTTAAAGTATAGATTTACAAGTGACTTTAGTTTAATTCCAACTTACTTGTTGTTTATAGGTTACCAAACTCGTCCCGAGCCTTTTATCACCCCAAGTCGCTCAGGCAAGTTTTCTACCCGTTATAACTGTTGTTGTGATGTATATATGTATATGCATTACCTTGCGATAGATGCATGTTGGTTAATTAGCAAATGTTGCAATATATTGAAGCATGCTGCTATGGTATATATATGCATGCCTGTTTCGTATTCTTTCCATATATATCTGTTGATTCAGTTGATAATACCTACGCTAGAGAATAGCGGTAATTTGCATATATCCTTAGTATAGGGACCCAAAGGTGAAAACATTTTCTAAAACCGGGAGTCGATGTTCCCGAGTATAATATATATTTTTATATATATATGGTTATAGTTTTCAAAACTATTAATCGAATAAGGTTTATTCGATAACTTTATTTTTATTATTGAATATTATTTCGAATATTCATTCGAGGACTTATGACTCCTTTTATTTTATTATTTGAATATTATTTGAATATTCATTCGAGGGCTTATGACTCAGTTCATATTATTTAATGAATATTATTTGAATATTCATTTGAGGATCTATGACTCCGATTATTTGCTGAGATATGTTCTTTATTTTATTAAAGAATAAGGTGTAAATAATCAAACTTACTTTCGATTATTCAAATAAAGATAGTACTTTTATATAAGTATATCTTTGGTTATTTAATATCCATTTCAAGTATAAGTTTTAATACTTCTACTTCGATTATTTTTATAAGGATTATCTTTATGAGAATAAATAATAATATTCAGGAATTTTCTAAATATACTGGGGACTGATTTACTTCATTAAATCAGCTTTACTCCAAACACTCTTTAAAGTGTTTTCGAGTCTTCAAAATGATTTTTAAAAGTTAGAGCGGATCCCAAAACTCATTTTTATATTTAAGATCTTCCTTTTTAAGAGGATTTAAATACTCACTCAAAACCTGAGGGATCCGGCTCTGTGGTGTATTTTATATTCGCAACAAGGTTGCAGTTTTGGTAAATGAATTGATTACTTACCCAACGTTCGGGAAGTAAGTCCATCTATTGAGTCGGCATAAGCAACATGGGCTCAGTGGGCGTCCATGATAGTGTAAGTGGCTCAGTGGGAGTCCATCAAATGCATAAGTGGCTGAGTGGTAGTCCAGCATAAGGTCCTATTGAGACCAGGGTGATGACCAGTGGGGAATTCGTCCATCTACTAGTAGAAAAGGTTACTTATTGGTATCCTTGCCTGATCAGCAAGATACCTGGTTTATGCCAAAATTCTTTTCCTTTCCCAAAATTTATTGGATGTTTCAAACTCTGTTCATACTTTACATGACAGAGGTTTTCAGGAAATGTATAAAGAAGATGTATATGTGGATATATATATATATCAGAACTTAATGAAGTATATCATAACTTCATTTCCTTTAATAATATTTCAAAGATTTAATCTATTCAAATCTTGTCTTGTAGTCTCATCTATGTGATGAACTGGTAAAAGCTCATTATACTTTGAACAGTGGTAGTTCAAGTAGCTTTATAAATGATATAAGTGTAGTGAAGTATTTGGTAACTTCATCCCTTGTTTTTACTTATATCTAGTAAGTAATTATCTTACACTTGATAAAAGATTCTAGTAAGTATCCATTTATATACTTATATTATTATTAATACTTTATACTATTTTGCGAGCTGTAAGGCTCACTCTTGCTTTATTTCTTCATCACACAACAACAGTTAGGAAATATGGCCAGACTCCAGCAGACCCAGCGCAAGCGCGTGGGAAGCGTCCCGCGTCTTCCCGATGATGTTGTAGCTGCTATAGCTGCAGAGGTAGATCTATTGCAGATCAGACCATCTACTTTTGAGAATCAATTATGTATAATTATAACTTGTGGCTGATAATGGCAATTAACTGTAAATTTATCAAGTAATCATTTTGGGTTGTAATAACTTTTAAATTGTGGATTCAAAGACTTGTACTTATTTCAATTTCATCTCTGAGACTATAACGGGTTGTGGTGTGTGTTAGTGTGGGGTCACAGCATAAGGTTATTATTATTAATTAAGTGAAGTGATATTGTGGAAAGAAAGACCGTGACGACCCAGATCCCCGACCCCGGATCTGGGGGTGTTACAGAAATGGTATCAGAGCCAAGTGTTATAAACCTCAGAGATGATGCGACGATATAATAATAAACTCACAAAGATAATAAGAACTCTTGCCAAGTTCATGGTCGGACTACTTAAAGTAGTGCTGACAGTTAAAACCCTTACGGGAACCCTTATAAGTATCATGATAGTAACTTAGCTCGTTTAATGTGTAGGCGCCTGAGATAGAGGACCCTGAGATGTTCGAGCGTGAGCATGATGAGGCACTGCTAGATGTTGAGGATCAGGAGGAGCCTGAGATGGAGGAGGATGAGGAGGACCCCTCAGGGGAGTCAGAGACGGAGGTCATTGCTATTTCAGATGAGGAGGACCCCTCAGAGGAGTCAGAGACAGAGGTTATTGCTATTCCAGATGAGGAGGACCCGGATGAGGTCCCAGTAGCTGAGGAGCGTGTTGGACCTATGGTAGTGTATGCTGGTACCCCTTTACCCACACTTCCGGTGGTCAGAGCCCCTACCCCTCCACCACTATCCTGGATTCCCGATGATGACAGCTCAGAGACCCATACTTCCGAGCCTAGGCAGACCGAGGAGGCACCCTCAGCGGCTCCGGATTCACCACCTCTTGACCCTGCCCACAGGCAGTCTTCGTTAGCTCATGGATATGTTCAGGATGTTCTGAGAACCCGAGTGGCGGTTGCCGAGGCCCGACTGGATGAGGCCAGGAGGGAGTTGGATGCAGAGAGGGCGGGTAGGCGTACCCGAGCTTATGAGACTAGGGCTTCTATACCCCGATCCTTGAGGAGGGAGCTTACGGGGATAGAGCTTATGTCCCGAGCGAGACTCGGATCTCTCCAGGGGGACAGGCATGGTAGGATCTCCAGGCGGCAGGCCGACTATATCTTCTATCGTGCGATGGAAAAGGTATGGGAGCTGACCCGCTCCGGTGTGTGATTCAGGATTGATGATGGAATAGTCTAGTTGTCTAGTTAGCCGAGGCCTTAGTAAGAGCCAATTTTCCGGGATAGTTGACTTGTATATAGCATCCCTTTTTCTGACTAGACAGATAGACTCTTGTGTATCACTTTTAGGACAGATGACTATAGCACTGTTGTACTTTTGACCAGATCAAACTATGTATTTCTCGCATTATGTATATATTTGTTTCCTTTCGGTTCAGTTCCATAGTGACGGGATCACTGTTTTTATCATTATTATTACTGCACTTCGTATTAGAACTTTCTTAAAATAATAGAATTGCGATATACGTTCTCCCCATTATGAAGCTGTGCAAGGCACAATGTTGTATATGATTGTGACCTAACGATGAATTTCCCAATAATTTTTTTTATTATCAGAATCATGCCGCCAAGAAAGATTGGAACTAGGGCGAACCCTGGATCTGAGGACCAGGGAAGCCATAACCAGGATGATAGGAACCAGGAACACAGTGAAGAGGAAGATGAGGATTATGTGGAACAGGATGACTCCCTGTATGAAGAGGAAGAGGAAACATATGATGTTGAGGGATTTGAGATAGAGGCTGAAGAAGGAGAAACTGAGGTTGAGCAACCGGTACCAAACCCGGGCATGGATCCCATGGGCCAGTTCATGCAACTCCTAAGGCAGAATTTAGAACGTCAACCCAACCCACCCCCTCAAGGAAATAACAATGTTGTGGCAAACTCTTTCAGGGCTTTTAAGTCCCTTAAGCCCCCTGAGTTCCACGGATCAGCCGACCCAGTTGAGGCAAGGGCATGGTTAAAGGAAATGGAGAAATCCTTTGAGATTTTGAGTACCGATGAGGCACAGAAGACTGTATTTGCTACCTACCTTCTGAAAGGAGAAGCTAACTACTGGTGGGAGGCCAAGAAAAACATGGAGACAGATGCTATTATAACCTGGGAGAGATTTAGTCAGTTGTTTCTGGGAAAGTATTTCCCGAGGTTTATGGAAAACCAGATGGAGCTCAAGTTCTTGGAGCTAAAGCAGAATAACTTGTCTGTAGCAGAGTACGAAGTGAAATTTACTGAGTTATCAAGGTTTGTGCTGGAGTTTGTGAGCACCGAGGAAAAGAAAGCTAGGAGGTTTGAGCAGGGACTAAAACCGTGGATTCAGAATAGGGTGGCAATCCTTGAGCTTACGGACTATGCCACTCTGGTGCAAAAGGCAACGATTGTAGAAGTTGGAAGTGAACAGATGCAGAAGGAAAGAGAGAAGAAAGGAATAAAGAGGAAAATTATGAGCATGGGTGGAGGTTCTGCAGGAAGGAGCTTCCCAACTAGATTTAATCGAGGAGCAGTGTCCCTACCAGGAAGGAACACTGGGTTTAAGCCGCCAATGAGTGTGAGTGTGAGCCAGGGCGGCCAGAAATCAAGAATGTCCTATTCCAACCAGTCTCGACCCCCATTGCCAGCCTGTAACATATGTGGAAGGAATCACACTGGGGAGTGTAAAGGAAAGCCAGTAACCTGCTTTAAGTGCGGTCGGGAAGGCCACTATTCAACTAAGTGCCCATCATCAACCCCTGCCGTCATTCTAACCACCACTTGTCATCAGTGTGGACGCCCAGGTCATTGGAAGAGGGAATGCCCAATGAACAAACCAGCAGCTTCGGGAGCAAGTAGGGCTGCTTCTAATAAGCCACCTACTGCAAGGACTTTCAACATGACAGTCCAGGATGCTATGAAAGATTCAGATGTGATAGCAGGTACCCTTTTTCTAAATTCAGTCAGTGCAAATGTTTTATTTGATTCGGGAGCAACTAAATCTTTTATATCAAAGGACCTTGCGCGTAAGTTAAGACTTAAGGTTGAACCCTTGATAGAACCCTTACAAGTAGAAATAGCCAATCATGAAATTATTCCTGTTAACCAGATTCACCCCGCCTGTGAGATAGGCATAGGGGAGCAATCTTTTAGTGTTGATCTGATTCCTTTTAAATTAGGGGAGTTTGATGTAATTTTGGGAATGGACTGGCTATCTAGCAATGATGCTCAGATAGACTGTAAAGGGAAGAAAGTTAAGCTAAATATCCCAGGGAAGAAGGAAGTTATATTTAGAGGAAAGAGGCAGACGCAGAAATTTTTGACTATGGCCCAGGCCAGAAGGATGCTACGAAAAGGAAGTGAGGCCTACCTAGCCTATGTGGTGGACACGCAGAAGGAGGTGCCTAACTTACAAGATATTCCAGTAGTCAACGAATTTGAAGATGTATTCCCACAAGACCTTCCGGGATTACCACCCGATAGAGTGATTGAATTTGCTATTGAGTTGGCCCCAGGGACGGCGCCAGTTTCAAAAGCACCTTACCGGTTAGCCCCGTTAGAAATGAAGGAATTAGCTATCCAATTGCAGGAACTCTTGGATAAGGGTATGATAAGACCCAGTGTGTCTCCATGGGGAGCACCAGTTTTATTTATTAAGAAGAAAGATGGGAGCATGAGGCTGTGCATAGACTATCGAGAGTTGAACAAGCTAACCATAAAGAATAGGTACCCATTACCTAGAATAGACGATCTGTTCGACCAGCTAAAGGATGCTGTTTATTTTTCCAAGATCGACCTGAGAACTGGATATCACCAACTAAAGATTAAACCCGAAGATATTTCCAAGACAGCGTTCCGTACCAGGTATGGGCATTATGAGTTCTTGGTAATGTCCTTTGGATTAACCAACGCCCCAGCGGCTTTCATGGATTTAATGAATAGAGTATTTAAGAAGTACTTGGACAAATGTGTGATAGTTTTTATTGATGATATTTTGATCTACTCAAGGACTGAGACAGAACATGCAGAGCATTTGAGGATAGCTCTAGGAATACTCAGAGAGGAGCAGTTGTATGCCAAATTCTCGAAGTGTGAATTCTGGCGGAATGAAGTACAGTTTTTAGGACATGTGATCAATAAAGAAGGAGTATTGGTCGACCCCTCCAAGATAGAGGCGGTCTCAAATTGGGAAAGGCCAAAAACACCCACAGAGGTAAGGAGTTTCATAGGATTGGCAGGCTACTATCGTAGATTTGTACAGGACTTTGCGAAGATCGCAGCCCCTTTGACACGACTTACTCGTAAGACAGAGAAGTTTGAATGGACGGAGAAATGCGAGAACAGTTTTTAGGAATTAAAGAAAAGGTTGATAACGGCTCCGGTATTGGCATTGCCGGATGGAAAAGGAGATTTTGTGATATATAGTGACGCGTCGCACAAAGGATTAGGATGTGTGCTTATGCAGCACGGTAAAGTGATTGCGTATGCGTCGAGACAATTGAAGGAATACGAGGTTAGGTATCCTACTCATGACCTTGAGCTCGCGGCAATAGTATTTGCCTTAAAAATTTGGAGGCACTACTTGTATGGAGAGAAGTGCGAGATTTTCACAGACCATAAGAGCCTCAAGTACATATTTACGCAGAAAGAGCTCAACATGCGCCAGAGGAGATGGTTAGAACTAATCAAGGACTATGATTGTGAGATTCTCTATCATCCAGGGAAAGCCAATGTGGTGGCTGATGCCCTTAGTAGAAAGGAAAGACTCAGAATGATAACGACTTCGGAAGAATTGATAAGGGATTTTGAGAAAATGGAAATAGAAGTAAAGGTAACCGGAACCGGAACTGAAAAGCTTTTTGAGATCTCAATACAGCCAGAGTTATTGGAAAAGATCAGATTGTGCCAGGAGAAAATAATGAATGAAGGCAGAGAGTCAATGACTGGAGAGGAGATCCATACTGAGAAAGATGATAAAGGGATAATGAGGTACTCCTACCGGATTTGGGTTCCGAATGTTCAAGAGCTTAAAGATGAGATTTTGGATGAAAGCCATAGTTCAAGGTATTCCATTCACCCGGGAAGTACCAAGATGTATAGGGATTTGAAGGAATATTACTGGTGGCCCAACATGAAAAGGGACGTAGCAGAATGGGTAAACAAATGTTTGACTTGCCAAAGGGTAAAGGCAGAGCACCAGAGACCCAGTGGACTCTTACGACCCCTGGAGATTCCCGAATGGAAATGGGAATATATAGCGATGGATTTTGTTTTAGGCTTGCCAAGGACGAAAGCCAATCACGATGCCATTTGGGTAATTATAGACCGACTGACAAAGTCAGCTCATTTCATTCCTATCAATGAGAGATACACAGTCGATAGACTGGTGGACATTTACCTTAAGGAAATAGTAACGCGACATGGAGTCCCAGCATCCATTGTCTCAGACCGAGACCCCAGGTTCAACTCCAGATTTTGGAGGAGCTTTCAGGAATGTGCTGGGACCAAGTTAAATATGAGTACCACGTACCACCCCCAGATGGATGGGCAGAGTGAAAGGACCATCCAGACACTAGAGGATATGTTGAGAGTCTGTGTAATAGACTTTAAAGGGAGTTGGGATGATCACTTGTCGTTGATCGAGTTTTCTTATAACAATAGCTTTCATGCTAGCATCAGAATGCCGCCTTATGAGGCCCTGTATGGAAGAAGGTGTCGATCTCCCTTATACTGGGATGAAGTAGGAGAGCGGAAGATGCTCAGACCCGAAGTGGTCCAAAGGACCAAAGATATAGTGGATCTTATCAGAGGGCGACTTGTAGCAGCCCAAGACAGACAGAAGAAATATACAGACCTAGCCCGAAAGGACAAGGAATATGAAGTAGGGGACTTAGTATTGCTAAAGGTATCCCCTTGGAAGGGATTAATGAGGTTCAGAAAGAAAGGAAAACTAAGCCCAAGATACATTGGACCTTTTGAGATATTAAGACGGATGGGAAAGTTAGCTTACGAGCTAGCCTTACCCCCTAACTTGCAACAAGTTCATAATGTGTTCCATGTGTCAATGCTCAGGAAGTATCATCGGGATGCCAGACACATAGTGGAGTACGAGCAGGTGGATATGCAGCCAGATCTAACTTACGTGGAGAAGCCAGTAAGGATTATAGATAAGAAGGAGCAGGTACTTCGGAACAAAGTGATCAAGCTAGTCAGAGTACTATGGCAGAATCATAATGTGGAAGAATCAACTTGGGAACTAGAGAGCACAATGCTAGAAAAGTACCCCCATTTGTTTTCTGTTTGATTCCGGGACGGAATCCTTTTAAGGAGGGGAGACTGTAATAACCCCCAAAATTTTCAACTTTTTGTAACCCTTGTGAATAGTGTTTTAGCGGAATGAGAAAACTTTTCATGCCACACTATGTAGGGGTTCTGTTATGGATATTCTGAGATTTTATTAGTACTCTATACGGTATATGAGTGTATGTAAAGATCGTTAGAATCCAATTCCGAACACTTTGGTTTTTCCCGGAAATCCATTAGATACGGAGAGAATTGAGTATAAGGTAACAGGATAAAAAGGATTTAAATTAAAGGATTATAATAGAGGATCATAAAAAAGGAATATAATGTATTGAGAAAGGTTAAGGGAACCTAAGTAATAAGATCCCGGGTATGATCCTTCAAACGATAAACGAGAACGAAAGTTAAGCGACCCGTATAACAGATCAGCGGTCATTAGGAAAACAATTAGGAAGTTAATCAAAGGGATTAGAGAGAGTGATGTCACCCAACCAATGAGAAGAGGACAAGGAGGGAAAGATGATATCACCACATGACATGGGCATGATATGGGAAGGAAGGAGATGTGGTGGCTTTTTAACCACACAAAATCAAGGGCAACTAGGTAATTTACTAAAATAAACACAAAATCAAACCAACCAAGCCAAGCAAATCATTTTTCATCAAAATCAAAAAAAGAAACCAAGGCATTGTTCTTCATACTCTCGGCTTTTTGACATTTTAAAGGCAAGGAAATTCAAAATCAAAGATCCAAGCTTCCTAAATTGGTGAGTTAATTCCCTAATCATCTTTATGCTTAGTTAGGGCTATATCATGAGTTTAAGCCATCAATTCCTTCTCAATCTTCTTCATTTAATCAAAGAAGAAGACAATGAATAGTGTTTTCAAGTTTTTAACTTGAAATTTTTCTTGATTTCCTTGAAGATCCAAGCATTCCTAAGACTTCTCAAAGCTTCTTAAGGCTTCCTAGCTCCTCCCACCACTTCAAGGAAGGTATATCATCTCTAAACCCTATATTCCTATGTATTATAAGATGATTTTGATTAGTAGGGTGATATTGTAGCTTAATGTTTGTGATTTAGAGTTTGGGATTGAAATGGTATTGAAATGGAATGGTAAATGTTGTTGTTTTGGTTAAAAGATTGTAGTATAGTTGAATTCAAGCTTAGGCATAAGTATAAATGTTAAAATTGAATTGGTTGGGGCTGATATGATGCGATAAGGATGGATGTTGGTTGTATGTTTGATTTGAGGTTGAATTGGGTTGGTTTTGAATGGTTTTAAATTGGGAAATCGCGTAAACATAGCCGTCGTAACGTCCGATTTTCTTTAGACTGTTTTTGTGCATAACATTAGGACCCGAGAACCCCCTTCTAGATTTTGACCATTGCGATGTTTAGATAGTTCGTGTTACGAGCATTGTTTTGATATGTAGTTCGTTCGATTCCGATGCACGGTTTAGGAGAAACGACCGTTTCAAGTAACGGCGTTTCGCGAACGAAACTTTTCCCCTCGCCTTACTTTGAAACATAGGTTAAAGACCAAAAAGGGTTAATTAATGTATGAAACATTTATGGTAAGTGTGTTAGCAGTTGGTAAGATACTCGCGAAGGAATCGCCTTAAAACTCGTAAAGGTTAAATTATTAAAAATGGTGGAGCCGAGGGTACTCGAGTGACTTAAGTGAATCAGTAAGCGCAAAACAAGCGTTAGAGTCTAAGTTAGTTAAAGTATAGATTTACAAGTGACTTTGGTTTAATTCCAACGTACTTGTTGTTTATAGGTTACCAAACTCGTCCCGAGCCTTTTATCACCCCAAGTCGCTCAGGCAAGTTTTCTACCCGTTATAACTGTTGTTGTGATGTATATATGTATATGCATTACCTTGCGATAGATGCATGTTGGTTAATTAGAAAATGTTGCAATATATTGAAGCATGCTGCTATGGTATATATATATGCATGCCTGTTTCGTATTCTTTCCATATATATCTGTTGATTCAGTTGATAATACCTATGCTAGAGAATAGCGGTAATTTGCATATACCCTTAGTATAGGGACCCAAAGGTGAAAACATTTTCTAAAACCGGGAGTCGATGTTCCCGAGTATAATATATATTTTTATATATATATGGTTATAGTTTTCAAAACTATCAATCAAATAAGGTTTATTCGATAACTTTATTTTTATTATTGAATATTATTTCGAATATTCATTCGAGGACTTATGACTCCTTTTATTTTATTATTTGAATATTATTTGAATATTCATTCGAGGGCTTATGACTCAGTTCATATTATTTAATGAATATTATTTGAATATTCATTTGAGGATCTATGACTCCGATTATTTGCTGAGATATGTTCTTTATTTTATTAAAGAATAAGGTGTAAATAATCAAACTTATTTTCGATTATTCAAATAAAGATAGTACTTTTATATAAGTATATCTTTGGTTATTTAATATCCATTTCAAGTATAAGTTTTAATACTTCTACTTCGATTATTTTTATAAGGATTATCTTTATGAGAATATTATTTAAATAATAATATTCAGGCATTTTCTAAATATACTGGGGACTGATTTACTTCATTAAATCAGCTTTACTCCAAACACTCTTTAAAGTGTTTTCGAGTCTTCAAAATGATTTTTAAAAGTTAGAGCGGATCCCAAAACTCATTTTTATATTTAAGATCTTCCTTTTTAAGGGGATTTAAGTACTCGCTCAAAACCTGAGGGATCCGGCTCTGTGGTGTATTTTATATTCGCAACAAGGTTGCAGTTTTGGTAAATGAATTGATTACTTACCCAACGTTTGGGAAGTAAGTCCATCTATTGAGTCGGCATAAGCAACATGGGCTCAGTGGGCGTCCATAATAGTGTAAGTGGCTCAGTGGGAGTCCATCAAATGCATAAGTGGCTGAGTGGCAGTCCAGCATAAGGTCCTATTGAGACTAGGGTGATGACCAGTGGGGAATTCGTCCATCTACTAGTAGAAAAGGTTACTTATTGGTATCCTTGCCTGATCAGCAAGATACCTGGTTTATGCCAAAATTCTTTTCCTTTCCCAAAATTTATTGGATGTTTCAAACTCTGTTCATACTTTACATGACAGAGGTTTTCAGGAAATGTATAAAGAAGATGTATATGTGGATATATATATATATATATATATATCAGAACTTAATGAAGTATATCATAACTTCATTTCCTTTAATAATATTTCAAAGATTTAATCTATTCAAATCTTGTCTTGTAGTCTCATCTATGTGATGAACTGGTAAAAGCTCATTATACTTTGAACAGTGGTAGTTCAAGTAGCTTTATAAATGATATAAGTGTAGTGAAGTATTTGGTAACTTCATCCCTTGTTTTTACTTATATCTAGTAAGTAATTATCTTACACTTGATAAAAGATTCTAGTAAGTATCCATATAGATACTTATATTATTGTTATCACTTTATACTATCTTGCGAGCTGTAAGGCTCACTCTTGCTTTATTTCTTCATCACACAACAACAGTTAGGAAAGATGGCCAGACTCCAGTAGACCCAGCGCAAGCGCGTGGGAAGCGTCCCGCGTCTTCCCGATGATGTTGTAGCTGCTATAGCTGCAGAGGTAGATCTATTGCAGATCAGACCATCTACTTTTGAGAATCAATTATGTATAATTATAACTTGTGGCAGATAATGGCAATTAACTGTAAATTTATCAAGTAATCATTTTGGGTTGTAATACTTTTAAATTGTGGATTCAAAGACTTGTACTTATTTCAATTTCATCTCTGAGACTATAACGGGTTGTGGTGTGTGTTAGTGTGGGGTCACAGCATAAGGTTATTATTATTAATTAAGTGAAGTGATATTGTGGAAAGAAAGACCGTGACGACCCGGATCCCCGACCCCGGATCTGGGGGTGTTACATACATGATTCAACATTACTTTAATGCTATCACTACACTCGCATCAACATTACAAATCAGTCGGCAAATCAGCGCAAAAGGGATCATGGCAAATACATGAGCTACATGATATGATAAAAAAATAAAGCTATAAATAATAAAAAAAAAACTCTATCTGGCAAAAATTATGCAATTATATGAACTAACTATCATGAATATGCAATTATATGATACACACACAAAATATTCCTTAACTACCACCCCCAAACTTAAAATCTTCACTGTCCCCATTGAAAGTAGTAGAAAGGAACACAGGGTATACCTACTCAGAGAGATCATCATCACCCTCAGTGGGTGGTGTATCAGGAGGCGGATATGCAGAGTCCTCACCAAAAACTGGCCACTGGATGTCAGCTCCAAGGTCTCGAAAAGCGGTCCCTAGCGCAAGGGTGAGCTCCTATACTGGGCATCAGCCATCCCAGCACCCTCCTGAGCTCTAGAAGAACCAGCCTCATCACGCCTTGGCCTCGCCATAGTAGCACCTCGTGCTGGACGCCCTCCTGGAAGACGATAACCCAGCCCATGCTCCTCGGGCTCACCACCGGTCCACTCCTGCATCGCATTCAGAGTCCCGGAATCAATAGGAGCGGCCGGCAACTGCAACTGCTCATGAGACGGCCACTGAACTCCCACCGCTCGGCAAAGCTTAGTAACCGTGGATGCATAAGGGATTTTCATGTGCTTAGCTCCCCTCAAAAACTTTAGAATTCCTTCGTAGATGAACTCACCAAGGTCCACATAGTACTCCTCATTCAAAATTCCCCACAACAACTGTGCTCTCTCAACTGTGACCTCATGTGCATGCGAAGAAGCCAGAATATTAGCACAAATAAACGCATTCCATGCATGGTCATACATGTTCATCGCGATCGCCGGAAAGTGACGATACTCATTAGTTCCAGTCTTGAAAGTCCATACTGTGCCCGGCCTACAGAGAGTAGCACAAATCAAATCCAAGTCAAAATCCTCAGCAGTCTTCTCGTTCCAGCTCTCCCCCGTGGGCTTCCTCTGTCTCTACCCAATCACACGGTGAATCGCCGCTGGGTGATAATCAACCGTCATCCCCCGGACCACAGAATACCCATTCTTCTCGGCCTTCGCGTTCGCATAGAACTCACGAACCACGCTCATCGGCACTGCTTCAGGCGACTCACAAAAAGCTATCCACCCCTTCTCAGCAATCATAGGTAACAACTCACCATCTCTCCCCGATGGTAAAAAGCCCCTCTCCTTCAGAATCGGCTTTTCCAGAAGCCTAGTGTACTTCTCCTCAGCAGCCCTATCATTCAAACCAGGCCTCACAGCAGTACCCCTCGAAGAATCAGCAGTAGGGACAATGTTGTTGCTATCAATAGTCCTTGCTCTCTTGGGTGCCATCGAATCTGAATAAAAGTGCTTGAGATTTATGTTTTTGTGTTTAGGAGAGAGTTGAAGTGTAGAAAGAGTATGGGAGATATATGGGATAGGTGTATGTATATATAGGGTATGGATTAGGGTAGAATTTGATTAGGAGTGGGTTTAAGGGTTAAAATCATGGGATAATGGGGAAATAGGTCGTGGGTTTATGGGCTGTATTTTGTTTTTTTATTTTTTTGATTTTTTTTATTTTTATGGAACTAAAAATTTTTCTCCCAGCCGACCCCTGAGCGGTCGCTCAGCAGAGCTGAGCGGGCGCTCAGGAGGCTACTGAAAAAAAAAATTTATGGCCCAGTTTTTCTGATTTTTTTGTGGTTTTGGATAGGTTATTAACTTCTAAGGGTTCCTGTAACAACAAATCATGGGTTGCCTCCCACGAAGCGCTTCTTTTTCATCATTAGCTTGACGTTGCGTACCTTCCTCAAGTTGACAACAAAACGACAGTAACCACTTCTCGGTTTGTCGTGTCCCCATAGTAGTGTTTCAAACGCTGACCATTATCCTTGAATGCTTGGTCCGGATCATTCTCAAAAATCTCCACCGCTCCATGTGGAAACACAATTTTGACAATAAAAGGTCTAGACCACCTTGATTTCAACTTCCCAGGAAAAAGTCGGAGACGAGAGTTGAATAAGAGAACTTGTTGCCCCGGCACGAATAATTTAGGATGTAGCTTCCTATCGTGCCACCTTTTCACCTTTTCCTTGTACATTTTGTTTTTCTCGTACGCTTGGAGTCGAAATTCATCAAGTTCATTAAGCTGAAGCATTCGCTTCTTTCCAGCTGCATCTAGATCCAGGTTCAACTTTTTCAACGCCCAATAGGCCTTGTGCTCAAGCTCCGCAGGTAAATGACATCCCTTACCATACACCAGTTGAAACGGGGACATACCAAGTGGAGTTTTGTATGATGTTCTGTAAGCCCAAACAGCTTCATCGAGCTTTAAAGACCAATCCTTCCTTGACGGATAAACAACCTTCTCTAGAATGCGCTTGATCTCTCTGTTAGATACTTCCGCTTAACCATTTGTTTGCGGATGATAGGCAGTAGCAACTCGATGATTCACGTTATAATGTTGCATCATAGAAGTGAACTTACGGTTGCAGAAATGTGACCCTTCATCACTTATGATTACTCGAGGCGTTCCAAACCTTGTGAAAATCTGCTTATGAAGAAAATTCAACACTGCCTTTGCATCATTTGTCGGTAGAGCTTTGACTTCTACCCATTTTGAGACATAATCGACTGCCAGCAAGATGTACTGATTATTGTAGGACGAGACAAAAGGTCCCATGAAATCGATTCCCCAAATATCAAAGACCTCGACTTCAAGCATCACATTTAACGGCATCTCATCCTTTCTCGTCAAATTTCCCAATCTTTGGCAACAATCACACCTTAAAACAAATTGATGAGCATCCTTAAACAAGGTAGGCCAGAAAAAACCTGCTTGCAGAATACAAGCTGTTGTCTTCTCACAACCATAGTGTCCTCCATAAACTGTGGAGTGGAAGTCTCGTAATATTCCCTCCGTCTCACAGAATGAGATACATCTCCTGATGATCTGGTCAACTCCCTGTCTAAACAAATACGGTTCATCCCACATATACCACTTCACCTCATGCAGAAACTTCTTCTTTTGAGTTGTGGTCAAATTAGGAGGCATTATATTGCTGACAAGATAATTCACAATATCTGCAAACCATGGCTCTTCCTCCCGAACTGCGAACAACTGCTCATCCGGAAAAGATTCGTTGATCAATATCTTATCATGTGAAGTAGATTCGGGATTCTCCAATCTAGAGAGATGGTTAGCTACTTGATTCTCAGTACCTTTTCGATCCTTGATCTCTAACTCAAATTTCTGTAGTAAGAGCACCCAACGAATGAGTCTCGGCTTCGAATCTTTCTTGGAAACCAAATAGCGAATGGCCGCATGATCAGTGAATACTGTCACTTTTGTCCCAAGCAGATAAGATCGAAATTTTTCGAAACCAAAGACTATAGCCAAGAGCTCCTTCTCAGTAGTGGTGTAGTTCATTTGGGCCCCATTTAAGGTCTTTCTAGCATAGTAGACCACATGAAAGAGATTATTCTTGCGCTGCCCAAGAACTGCGCCTATCGCATAATCAATGACTCCAACCTTGGCTTTGTCCACCTCAAGACCCTTGCTAGAGACCTTATGCCCAAGAATAATGCCTTCACGAACCATAAAATGACATTTTTCCCAATTGAGCACCAAATTAGTTTCCACACACCTTTTGAGCACGGCAGGAAGATTATTCAAACATTCATCATACGAATGTCCAAAGACGGAGAAGTCGTCCATGAACACCTCGACATTATTGCCAATCATGTCAGAGAATATAGCCATCATACATCTCTAAAAAGTGGTCGGTGCGCCACATAACCCAAACGAAACTCTGCGAAAAGCAAACGTGTCAAATGGACAAGTGAAGGTAGTCTTTTCTTGATCCTCTAGTGCAATACAAATCTGATTATACCCCGAGTAGCCATCCAGAAGACAATAATACTCATGACCAGCCAACCTGTCAAGCATCTGATCAATAAACGGAAGAGGGAAGTGATCCTTCCTCGTGGCCTTGTTCTACTTTCGGTAGTCCATGCATACTCTCCATCCTGTGATTCCTGCATCCAGCCACTTCAGAATTTCTTTCTTCACCACCTCTTTCATGATAGGATTAAGTCTGCGCTGTTGCTCAACAGTTGGCTTACTACCCTCCTCCAGCAAAATCTTATGCATGCAATATGAAGGGCTGATCCTCTTGATGTCTGCTATGGTCCATCTAATAGCCGATTTGAATTCTCTCAAAATCCTTAAGAGTTTGTCCTCCTCACTACCTGAAAGGTCAGATGCAATAATAACAGGTAATGTAGATGCATCACCTAAAAAAGCATACCTCAAGTGTTCAGGCAATGGCTTAAGCTCCAAGGTGGGTGCTTCCTCAATTGATGATTTGAGCTTTCCTTCAGCATTTTTGAGGTCAAAAGTACCAAGAGATTCAAATGGCATGTCCAGCTTTCGCCTCTAGGGAGAAACATTAAGATATTGTAATTGCTCATTGTCATCCTCATCATCACTGTCAAAATCCCCCCACTAAGGCCTTTTCTAATGCATCAGACATTAGCATATGATCGAGTTCTGAAGTAACAGCAGAATCAATCAAATCCACATTTAAGCACTCCTCATCTTCTGTAGGGAATTTCATAGCTTTGAATACATTGAAGGTCACATCCTGATCCTGCACCCTCATTGTAAGTTCACCTTTCTGCACATCTATCAAGGTACATCCAGTAGCCAAGAAAGGTCTTCTCAAGATTATGGGAATCTTCTTATCTTCCTCGAAATCCAGAATAACAAAGTCTGCAGGAAAGAAGAGCTTATCCACCTTGACTAGCACATCCTCCACTATGCCTCTTGGGCAAGTAATAGAACGATCAGCCAATTGTAGAGATATGTAGGTGGGCTTTGGATCAGGCAAATCCAACTTTTTAAAGATCGACAACGGCATCAGATTGATGCTTGATCCCTAATCGCAAAGGCATTTGTCAAAAGACAACTTGCCAATGGTGCAAGGAATGGTGAAGCTACCTGGATCTTTAAGCTTTAAAGGTAAGTTTTGCTGCAACACAGCACTGCATTCTTCCGTTAGAGCAATGGTCTCAAGGTCATCCAGTTTCACCTTCCTTGAAAGAATACTCTTCATAAACTTCGCATAACTAGGCATTTGCTCCAGAGCCTCAACGAAAGGTATATTGATGTGAAGTTTCTTGAACACCTCCAGAAACTTACTGAACTGCTTATCCAGCTTTTGTTGTTGCAATCTCTTAGGGAAAGGTGGTGGAGGATAGAGCTGTTTCTCCCCTGTATTACCCTCAGACAGAGTGTGTTCAACAGTAGTCTTCCTTGGTTCCGCCGCTTTATCCTTTTGCTTTACTTCTTCATCTCCAACTTCAGCTTCTCCTTCTTTTTCCTTTATAGCATTAACAACTTTCCCAGACCTTAAGGTAATAGCCTTGACTTGCTCTTTAGCTTCCTTCCTGCCTGGCACTTCCGTGTCACTGGGAAGTGTGCCAGGTTGGCGATTGAGCACTACATTGGCTATTTGACCGATTTGATTTTCCAAGGTCTTGATCGACACCACATGACTCTTGCATAACAGCTTAAATTCCTCAAAATCAGCACTAGTGGGTGTAGCTGCACCTCCCTGTTGAGGATATGATTGCCTTTGAGCATACTGCTGTGGTTGCTGGAATCCAGGTGGATTAAAATATTTACTCACACCTTGCTGATATGGTAGCTGAATAGCATTCTGATTATTACCCCAGCTGAAATTTGGATGATTTCTGTTGTTAGGATGATAAGTAGCTGGCACAGGCTGCTGTTGTCGCTGATAATTGTTCACATACGGAACAAATTCATTAACAAGAGAACACTGATCCATAGCATGAGAACCTGCACAAAGCTCACAGACCATAGCTATTTGATTGACTCCATAGGTAACTAGAGAATCGACCTTCATAGACAACGCTTGGAGCTGCGCTGCAATAGCGGTGGCTGCATTGACTTCCAGAATACCTGCTACCTTCCCAGGCATCATCCTTTGAGTTAGGTTTTGATGTTCATTTGCAGCCATAGTCTCAATAAGATTGTAATCCTCAGTATAGCTTTTGGCCCACAAGGCGCCTCCAGCTGCTGCTTCGAGCATGGGCCGAGATTGGGCCCCTAAACCATTATAGAAACCAGTGATCACCATCCAATCGGGCATTTCATGATGTGGACATTTTCTCAACATTTCCTTGTAGCGTTCCCAAGCTTCGGACATAGATTCTGTAGGTTGCTGCGCAAACTGAGTAAGAGCACTCCTCATAGCAGCAGTCTTGGCCATTGGATAAAACTTCACCAGAAACTTTTGCGCAAGATCTTGCCAAGTAGTGATGGACCCAGCTGGTTCAGAATGTAACCAGTCCTTAGCTTTATCCCTCAGTGAGAATGGGAAAAGCCTCAGCTTGATAGCCTCATCAGTTACACCATTATATTTGAAAGTACTGCAGATCTCGACAAAATTCCTTATATGCATGTTGGGGTCTTCAGTCGCAGCTCCTCCGAAAGAAACAGAGTTCTGCACCATCTGAATAGTGCCCGACTTGATTTCAAAGGTGTTAGCTTGGATAGCCGGATGAAGAATGCTTGACTGAATGTCATCAATTTTAGGCCGAGAAAAGTCCATAAGAGCTGGATCTGCCGAAACAATACGATCACCCATGATTACTGGCTCTTTCTGCTCACTTCCGGAATCCGAATCTTCAAAGTCCATCTTCTCCGGAATATCAAGAACTTCGTCTGTCTCCTTAGCTGTATCTAAAGTCCTCTTCCGAGTACGAGAACGAGTTTGCATAAATGCTCGCTAAAGTACCTGAAACACAATTGGAAACAATAACACGTCTTAATCACTAAGTCCTAACGACCAATGATGGTAAGTACATAAACTAAACATAAATACGCCGAGTCCCCGGCAGCGGCGCCAAAAACTTGTTAGGGCGGAAACACGCGCTAATATTCACCCAAGTATACGCGTTCGCAAGTAATATATAATACTTTCTAGTTCGTTCCCAAAGAGACTCAGACTAATTATGTTCAATTAAACTCACTCACCAATGTATGATTACTTCTCAATGTTAAGACAATAACACTTAGATTTGATTAACTAATTATAAACTATAATTAACTACTAGAATTAAACACTTAATTAACACTTAGAATTAACAATATTAAAACACTCATGAGATCACAACTTCATTACTACTTCCTTCAGTAGTCATTGTTATTACCTTTAGCATGCAACAGAGATGATATTAATCGAATAACACGTAACCGATAAAAGCCAACTTTCATTGTACTAATACCATTCTACCAAACATCCACAATTAAGATAGAAGTTGAATAGGCATCAATTATGTTGAGTCCCTATATATCTACAGAAATTGACAACATAATGATTTAAGAACAAGTTATTCCTTTTGATTACACAGGGTGAATAAAACGTTTAGAGTTACCCACTAATCATGCAGACTCGTACATGAACCTATACTAGCATGGCAAGTTCTAAATCTCGAGATCCACCGTCGCTTCACAAGAGATTAACACCCTATCTTATATGTTCGTGACGCACATAAGACGAATATGCACAACCAATACTAGATATCATACAATCATCACACAGTAAGGTATTAAACAACTAACTAAAGAAGTACATAGTAAATCCGTTACGACCCCATGATCACGATTAGCCCATGTTAGCACTCATCGTCATCATGGGTTCATATGAAAACATGATACATAAACACAAAAGAATAATAACTAAACTAATTATATTAAACCAGAGTACGTCACAAGAGTAAATAGGTTCAAAGTAAAGAAAACTAGCATCCAACGTTATAATGAAATAAAGAATCACAAGAAAATATGCTTCCTCTTCGTTACGATGTGCTAAAACGGTCTTCTTCCTTATCTCCTTCGCTCCTTGATTAATACAATGATCCAACCCGCGTGAAACGTCTCTAAAATCTACTTATATAGGAGTCCCATAAAACCAAGATTACTCAGAAGTTGGAAGCCAAACAGAATTAGAAGTCTAAAATATTAAATCTGAAATTACGACCCTGCGCGGCCGCTCAGCATAGCAGAGCGGGCGCTCAGCTTCCTGCGCGGCCGCTCAGCATAGCAGAGCGGGCGCTCAGACCCCTTCTGGAAAAATGGTCTGTTTGCTCCGTTTCTTCACTGTAATCTGCTCATCTCTTCCCACTTGCAATGCTAGACACATGCCAAGGCCTATTATTGATGAATTCTCCCCCGAAATGCAACTAATACCCTGAAATGCACAAACACTAGAAAAACGCATCAAATACACAAAATACTTGATTTCAAGATACCAATTTAAGCTATTATAAGACGTTCTAAGTGGTATAAAATGCCACTTATCATAGATCGATAAGGAGTGGGTTTTCCAAAGTGAAGTACTCACATCTATCATGGGAGATGTGTTGAAGTATGTGGATACTTTTTGACTATTGGGTTTAACTTAACTAAGTTACCATAATAGTATTGTAAACTTAGAGGCATAGACTTTGGCGAGATTTATTAGATAATTATGAACAAATATTGTTCCACCAAGCTATACAAGAGTTATATAGTTGATATAATTGACAAATGTTGCTTACCTAAATAATCATGTTTTAGGAGAAAAGCCAAAGCTGAAATATGGATATTGACTCACTAAAAAAGATATAGAAGATATTCTTTCCGAATTAATAGTTAGGGCTATTGATTTGATAAAAATAGTGGGAGGTATATATTGTGAATATATATGAATAATCACTTGAACATGATTTAATGATCATCTGTAGACTAATTCATTTTATGCATTTTAATATTGTAGATATCAAATGACAAATAACACAAATAACTTATCTATGTAATAGTCCTTGAGAAGGACAAGCTGACATGAAATAATTTCCTTGAATAACATGGGAACTTGAGGATTGTCCTCAGGTTCAAAGATATCACTCGAACCCCTCCCTTATTTCTTCAAGCTGAGAATGTAACATGTGATGAACAAAATGCTTACCTGAAGCAAACTGATTATGCAACCGATGTTTCACGTCTCATGCTTGTAATTATGAGTGTCGAGCTTTAGAAGAAAAAAGAGCATAATGATGCTTATGATATGATTGAGCACCTTCAAAGGATGTTCGAAGGATAGGCTCGTCAGAAAGATTTGACAATAATAAGACTATATTTTTGCATTAATGGGAGAATGATATCCGATAGGACCACATGTTCTAAAGATGATAGGTATACGTACCTTGTTATTTTGGGTTTCAAGATTGCGCTAAAGACTCAATTTAATTTGATCAAGCAATCTTTGAACAACCTCTATTCTCAGTTTGTTGTGAACAAAATGAATGAGATAGATAAAATACCCACCGAGTTGTTAGGCATGTTTAGAACTGCTGAAAACAACATGGTAAAAGCATGAACTATGTCCATATTGATGGTGTACACATGGAATACAAATGGGAGAGGATAAAGGACAGGCAAGGTGAAGATTTGATCTTAT
Organism: Apium graveolens; assembly: GCF_009905375.1. Lineage (NCBI taxonomy): Eukaryota > Viridiplantae > Streptophyta > Magnoliopsida > Apiales > Apiaceae > Apium > Apium graveolens. Next base: position 43,919,874 of record NC_133657.1, on the reverse strand, counting down.
TCGGTGTCAAACCAAAGTCCAATCCCAAAGCGCTTTTGAAGCCTGATTGTGGTATTTCTAAAAGTGATGATTGTCATTTCTGTGGAAATAACTGGATGATTGGAATTTAAATTTTCGAGCTTGTTTGGAAGATCTGAAAAAGAAGACCATTAATGGTCAAGCTTCAGTTATCAGGTTAGAATTAGAGCAAAAGTTATTGCTCTAGTTGAAGGAACTCGGTAACTAATTTTTCCCATAAGGTGAAGTTGATAACTTGGTAAATTGTTAATATGTGCCTGCATTTAGCGGAGACATTATATCAATTTCTTTTCCGGACAATAAAGGATTTTCATTTTAATTAAATAAACAACAGTTGTTTATTCTATTTCAATGATAAGGCTTATAATGTTGCACAATTAGTTAACAATTTTTTTGTTGTAAGATTGCTTAAATCAAACATTACCTCTAGCATTATCGTTTAAGACATATTAATGAGAAACATATTTTTGAGTTTCATATTGTTATGGATAAAAACTTAGAGTGTATCTAATGCTAGGTTTCGTGAGCTTCGAGGCTCGATTTGACTGCTCTTGTGTTTCGTGACTCAATCTGCCTGTAGTTCTGAGGGGAGGGGTGAGACCTCTTATATAGATGTTGGGGGTCCTTTAATTGGACTGAGGTTATGAGACATGGGGGACAAGTCTCAGAATTTGGATAGACTTTGGAGTCCTATAATAAGGGAATCAGACTCCTTGTTGGTTTAGGTGCCCTTTAGGCTATCTACCATAGAGTTATATTACTGATTAGACTTATTTAATGAGCTGTTAATCCTCCCTATTTATTAATTATGAAATTAATAAATACTTAGGAATATTGGGCCTTCTTTGTTCCATCAGGCCTGATCAATGTATTAACCTTCTTGTGCGTGATCAATGTGTTAACCTACTTGGGCCTGATCAATGTGTTAACCTTCTTAGTCTGAATGTCATACACATGGCCTTCTTTAATGGGACTTGTAGTCCTAGATGTAATTAATGCAACCTTAATTATGTATTAAGGTTTATTTTATCCCCTATCATTTGCCCTCCAACTTCTGGGAAATCATAAAAGATTTCGTAGAAGTTAAGTTCATTTGTTCCCTTACAAGGTATCGTACTCTGCGCAAAGTGTGGAGCGACCTATATATTTATAACGATTTGCCTTGTACACGGCTTCAAGGTATTTTTTAAAACTCCCTTATCACTTTCCTTATCATATACTTACTTTGTAGGATTTTTCTGGTGCTTTCCTTATTTTCAGGAATTTTTCCTTATTTTTCTGGAATTTTTCCTTATTTTCTGGAATTCTCCTTTATTTTTCTGGAATTTTTCCTTATTTTCTGGAATTTTCCTTTATTTTCTTAGTATTTTTCGACCACAAATCTAATTAAATCGACCATGATTTCTAATCAAAATAGACCAGGACTCTGGTCGAACTATCCTCAAATCTGTCATCATAGTCGACTGTAAAACCGACCTGGATTCTTGATCAAAATCGACCAGGATCCTGGTCGACTTACCTTCACTTTTGGCATTGTCGTCTAAAATAAAATCGATCAGGATTCCTAATCGATTCAACCAGGATTTTGATCGACTTATACTCATTTTTGACACTGAGGTCGAACTAAGTTTCGATCAGCATTTTTGACCGATTCGATTAGGATTCTGATCGACTTATACTCATTTTTGACACTGAGGTCTCACTGTATTTCGATTATGATTCCTGATCGATTCGATCAGGATTCTGGTCGACTTATTTTATTTTTTATCACTCTAGTCAAGTGAATATTCGATCAAAGTTAATTTCTCCATCGATCAGGACTCTGGTCGAACTAAGTGATTTTCTACCATTATAGTCGAACAATTATTCGATCAAAGTCACTTTTTCCATCGACTAGGACTCTGATCGAACTAAGTGATTTTTTACCACTCTTGTCGAATAAACTTTCGATCAAAGTCATTTTTCCCATCGATCAGGGTTCTGGTAAATTTTAGACCTTTCAAATTCATTTCAACAATCTAGATTGTCCTAGAAACATCTTTTTTAGTGGGCTTCCCTTATTGGGCCATATTTCAATGGGTTTCTATCGATTTTCTTCCCTTTACTCTACTATATAAGTGTGGTGAGGGGTAGAGCTCCTCATTTCATTTCTCACTCATAAATTTTTCTCAAGTTTCTCTCAAGTTCCTCTCTAAAGAATGCAATTTCCGGCGTTATCTTCCACCGTAGCTCCACCACCTTCAACCACATTCTGGGTTTCTAGTCTCCTTCCCAAGAACATTAATGGCGGATCGTGACCTTGCTAGGCTGGCCAAGATGAACACTTCCAAAAGAGGTACCGCCATTCAAATACGCTCTCCTTATACTTCTCTTATAGACATGATTAACACCAGAGGGGATGAATATCCATCTCTGTCTGATTTAGATTCTTACAATCATGGTAATACTTTCCATGAGTTAGATGGTAGGATAGAGGTTTTTAACACCATGTACAAACTCCCTCCTCACCTTAGAATTATTCCGGCCGCCCATGAGGATAGGACTTGTAACTGAGAGGGGGATACAATCTTTATTTATCGAGGAGCCCTAACCGCAGGTCTTAGGTTCCCCTTTCACGAATTCATTCCATGTTTTCTTGAAGATTTACAATTAATCCATGTCAGCTCCCTCCTAATGCATGAAGAAATATTATTTGTTTTATTGTCTTATGTATTAGGAATGAATTTCCTCTTTCAATCGCTATTTTTAGAAAGATTTTCCAGTTTTATAACAGTGCTTTAACTCAACCGGGCTGGGTTTTAATATGTCAAAGGCCTAAAATTCCCCATATTTTTTATGGTAACTCCAATGTCGAAAATAGCCCAAAATGGAGAGATGAATTTGTTATGCTAACTTGGGCCGGAGGCGATTGGGCCACTATTTTTCGTAGGCCCTTTTGAAAAGTAGTCGATGGTAGCCCTTCTAGAATTAGGTTAACTGATGAGGAGGAGGTCGCTTATCAAGCCCTCATCGCGGATAACGGCCAAACAGACTCCAGGACCCTTTTAGAAGAGTTCTCTTTGAAGAAAGTCGGTCTCTCTCAGGCCATTGATAAGGGTAACTTCATCTATTTTTTATTTCTCTTTCTTTGTCGAAACTTAATTACTTCCAGAATTTAATTTTTTTATCCCTCTTTTTTTTTATTTTAGTTTGCGAGGCCATTAACAATATTAACAGGCATAAGGAAGGAGAATCGGGACCCCAGAAAAGGGCTAACTTGAATAGGGACCAAAGGAGTAAGCCCGATGCCCCTATCTTCTTGAGGCCTCATGTCCCCGAGGTCGCGCTGGGGGATGATGTGGATCCTCCACTCTAGGCGCACTCTTTTAGGCCCAACTGGAGCTTTAGAATAAGTGACACGGTGGTAGGGTCTACCAAACATGCTAAGGATTGGTTCTACCACTCCATCACTCCCACGACTTCACTAACATTGTCACGGGGAGAGACATTGAGACTATTGAGCTTCTAGGTTCTCAAGCTCAAGCTTCGGAAATGTTTCTCCCTTTTCCTTTAATTGTTATCACCTTTTCACTTTAAACCTGTGTTGAATCATGCTTCCCTTGTGCAGAGTAATACCTACTTCCAGGCGGAGCTTCACCAAGCTAGGTCTTGGAAGGGGAACTCGGATGAGTTTGAAAGGGAGATGAAGAAATGGAAAGTGAGGGCTGGGTTCCTTGAGAAGAAGCTGAAGAACAAGGATGAAGAGTTGTCTAAGGCCCATGCAGACCTGGTCAAACTCCGGAGTGATAAGGAGACACTCATTGATGATTACATGGATTCCCAGAAATTCAGGTATCTGATGAATATTCATGATGAGGGTCTCTTTCCCATCCAGTTTACACAAGGTTGGGATGCTGCAGTGAAGGCCATGGCGAAGAAGCACCCTGTCTTGATAGAGGTCCAGGACTTTATTAGTCCTAAGCAGGCGGAGACTGAAGATAGCTTAGACGCTCTTTTCAACTCCCCTATGCAAGAAGATCGCATCCTTGGTCCTAGCACTACTTCTCTTCCTTCCTCCCGGGCAAAGGATACAGAGACTTCTACTAATCCGGATGAGGGGCACACTGAAGCTGAGAAGGATCAGGATGATCCTGCTAGGGATGAGTAGATTTTATGTATTTCTAGACTTATGTTTTATCTTTGTAACTTTTGAACTCATTACCCTTCGGGGTTTATTTATGTCATTTACCTTGTCTTATCTAGCCGCTTTTTAATTTTCCAAGTGCTTTTGAAGTTTTTTTATTATTTTTTTATTTTTTAAAGAAATAGATTATCAACCCGAACTACGCAGTTCTAAGGGTCATGCACTAAATAATGGAAAAAAGACTGAAAATCAGATGTATATGATAGACTTGAAAATGTTACTCATGACATTTTATTTATCAAGGCATAAATATTACTAGATAAACAGAGCCTTATCCTAACTTGTCTCCCCAAAGTTTGAAATAACTTCAACTTATATAATCTGGTTTTCAAAACTTATACAAAATGGGTTCAACCCTTAATAGTCAAAAACTAGAATGTGAATCCTACTAAAACTGAGATATAAAATCCTAGAAAAATAAAGCTTCAAGGTGCTTTTGAATCTTGTTACCACTATAGTAAGTACGAGCTATAGGTAGTAAACTTTCAGGTTTTGAGCATGCCAAGTCTGAGGTACTTCTTCTCCATCCAGGGTCTCCAATTTGTAAGATCCTCTTCCTTGAATGCTCTTAACCTTGTACGGCCCTTCCGAATTCGGGGTGAGCTTTCCTTTCTGCCCTACTCCAAAATCTTCGACCTTTCTTAGGACCAAATCTCCTTACTTGAAGAATCTATCTTTCACCCTTAGGTTGTAATACAAAGAGGCTTTTTTCTGACATTCCACGATCTTTGTGTGCGCCGCATCTCGTACTTCATCTATTAAATTCAGGGCTAATCTTTGCCCCTCCTCTTTTCCTCAGCATTGAAAGATTGGATTCTAGGATATGAGTGCAATATTTCTACAGGAACAACTACTTATGCCCCATATACTAACATGAAGGGAGTTGCTCCGGTAGTGACTCTACAAGTAGTCATGTAAGCCCAAAGTATTGGGAGTATTTCATCCACCCAATTATTCCTGGTTTTTTCAATCCTTTTCTTTAACCCATCTAAAACTATACGATTTGCCACTTCCGCTTGCCCATTGGCTTGTGGGATGAGCTACGGAGGTAAACCGTAACTCGATCTCATTCTCCTCGCAATACTTCTTGAACTCTTCATTGTTAAACCGTGTTCCATTATTGATGACCAGGATGCGAGGGATTCCATATCGGCACATGATGTTTTTCCACAGGAATTGTGCAACCTGCTTGGTTGTGATCTTGGCTAAAGGTTTAGCTTCAATCCACTTAGTAAAATAATCTATAGCTACAATCAGGAACTTCCTTTATGCAGTGGCCATGGGGAAAGGTCCAAGTATATCCATTCCCCATATGGAAAAGGGAATGGGTGAATTGATGGAAGTCAGCATCTCTGGGGGTTGTCAAACAACCGGTGCATGTTTCTGACAACAATCACACTTCTTCACATATTCTTTGGCATCGGCCATCATCTCCGGTCAATGAAAGCCTAAATGGGTTATCTTATATGCCAGTGCTCTGCCCCCCAAGTGTTTCCCATAAATACCTTCATGTACTTCTTCTAGAGCCAAATGTGCCTCATCAGGTCTAAGACATCTTAAGTAAGGAACCACATAAGATCTTTTGTACAGAATCCCATCGATCAAGGAATATATCAGTGCTCGAACAACCAATTTTCATGCTTCAGTCACATCGTTTGGCAGCCAACCGGTTTGAATATAGGCCTTAATGGGATCTGTCCATGATGTCCCCAGCCCTATAGGGGCTACAAGCTTAACATCAATGCTTCATGTTTTCAAAACGCGGAAGTATACACTTCCTGAACTTTTCTCTATCTCTGATGAAGCGAACTTAGATAATGCATCTGCTTTAGCATTTTCCTCTCTTGGAATGTGCTCAACATGTCATTCATCGAATTGAGTCATCACATCCCTTACTAGGAGGACATACTTAGCCATTGTTTCATCTCTTGCCTCGAACTCTCCCTTGATATGGGATATGACAAGCTTGAATCCCCACAAACTTTCAAGTTCTTGACCCTCAATATTCCTGCTAAGCCAAGGACAGCTATCAGATCTTCATACTCAGCTTCATTATTTGTGGTTGGGAAGTCTAACTTCATGGCATATTCAATCAAGAACCCATCTGGACTATGTAAAACAAGCCCTGCTCCACTCGAATTTGTTTTTGATGCTCCATGAAAATAGAGAACCCAGTATTCCTAATCTTTAACACCTTCTTCTTTGTCTCCTTTGTTACCTTCCGTGTCTTGAGGTATAGTATCTTCTTGGCCCCTGACTTCTTGGTTGGGTATGGTAAACTCCACCACAAAGTCAGCCAATGCCTAGGCTTTTATTGCTGTTCGCGGCTTGTAGTTGATGTCGAATTTTCCCAGTTCTATTGCCCATTTAATCAGTCTCCCACTAGCTTTAGGACCGCGAATGATGTTTCTCAAGGGCTGATTTGTTAGCACGTCAATTTTATGAGCTTGGAAGTAGGGACGCAACTTCCTTGAAGCCATCACGAGGGCTAAAGCAAACGTTTCAATAGTCAAATAATTCAACACAACTCCGTGCAGAATCTTACTAACATAATATATGGGTTTCTGGACTTTAAGTTCCTCTTTAACCAATACAGCGCTCAAGGCATTTTCTGAAATGGCCAAATATAAGTACAAAGTTTCATCCAGAGCTGGTTTAGCCAACAACGGGACTTGAACCATATATTTATTCAATCCTTCAAATGCCTCCTGACTTTCCTCAGTCCATATGAAATCTTTTACTTTTTTCAAGGATTTGAAGAATGGCAAACACTTGTCTCCGGATTTAGAGATGAATCGTCCTAGAGCCGCAACTCTTCCAGTGAGTTTCTGAACGTCCTTTATGGAACGTGGTGGTTCCATATCCATGATAGCATTTATTTTATTGAGATTGGCCTCGATTCCTCTTTTAAATAACATCAATCCCAATAACTTTCCAGATCCCACTCCGAATGCACACTTTGCAGGCTTTAGCATCATTTTGTGATATCTCAGCACCTCAAAAACTTCCCTCAAATGGGTTATATGATTATTCTTCACCAGACTTTTGATTCACATGTCATCGACATAAACTTCCATTGTTTTTCCTATAAGATCCTTGAAGATCTTATTTACCAACCTTTTATAAGTAGCTTCTGCATCTTTAAGGCCAAACGCCATAACAAGATAACAGAAAACACCAAAGTCAGTGATGAATGATACCTTTGGGATGTCACCCTTATGCATCTTAATCTGGTTGTATCCACTGAATCCATCTATAAAACTCAGCATCTCGTGACCAGCGGTTGCATCTATCAATGTATCTATTCTTGGCAGCGGGAAACAATCCTTCGGGCATGCATCATTCAAATTAGTGAAATCCACACACATTCTCCATTTTCCATTAGCCTTCTTTACCATTATAGAGTTTGCTAACCATTCTGGAAATTGTATCTCTTCAATGAAACCAGCCTCCAAGAGCTTTTCTACTTCTTGCTTGATTGTCTCATGCCTCTCAGGAGCAAAACTCCCTTTCTTTTTCTTCATAGTCTTTCGATTCGGGTCTATGTTTAATTTGTGAGTGATCAGTTCTGAGTCTATGCCAGGCATATCTGCTGCTGACCATGCAAATACATCACTATTCTCTTGTAAAAACCTCACCAACTTCCCTCTAAGGGGCTCCTCTAATGATGCTCTAATGAAAGTCTTCTGCTGGCTTCCCTCTTTTCTCATCATTCTCACGGATCTCCAGGTCTTTAATATGCAACACCTGCCCTCCAACACCATCAGCCCCAAGAGAGGCTACATAACAACTCTTTGCCATATTTTGATCTCCAATCCCGTTCCGGGTGGGAAACTTTATCACCGAATGGTAAGAAGAGGGGACTGCCTTGAAAGCATGTATTCCCGTTCTTCCCATGATTTTATTGTAAGTTGATCCAGACTTTACCACTACAAAGTCCAACATCTGTGTTGTTTGTCTTGTATCCTGACCTATAGTCAGGGGGGAACTTAATTATTCCCTCCACGGGGCACTTGACTCCAGCAAAATCGTATGTCGACATATCAGTTGGGGTTAATTGAGAATCATTGTAACCCATCCTTTTAAAATTATCATGGACTAAGATGTCTACTGAAGCTCCATTATCTACGAGGACTCTCTTCACCGGGCTGTTCCCTATTATTGGTGTTATGACCAGAGGATCGTCATGAGGAAATTTGACACCCTCTAAATCAGAATCATAGAACGTCATTATTACTCCTATCCTAGCCCTCTTCGGGGCTTCTCCGACAATATGAATAACTTCTCTATTATATGCTTACCTTGAATTCTTAGATAAATAAGTAGTAGTTGGTCCTCCGAAGATTGTATTTATCACTAGCCCTCGGGGTCGTGGTCCTCCAAAGATTACGTTTATCACCGGTCCCCTGGGTTGGGGATTTCGCCCCTGATCATCATGATCCCTTTTGCGATCATTAAAGTTCTTTCTCCCATTATTATTCCTATCTCCTCCATCTCCAGTATACTTGCTCAGCCTTCCTTTTCGAATAAGGAATTCTATTTCATCTTTCAGTTGCCTACGCTCATCGGTATCATGTCCTGCATCCTTGTGAAATCTACAATATTTGCTCTTATCTAGCTTAGTAGGATCAGCCTTCAGGGGTTTAGGCCAACGAACTTCCCTATCTCTTTCGATTTTTATTAAGATCTGACTTCTAGGAGCGTTCAGTTTAGCATATTCGGTGAACTTTTATCCATGTCCTCCCTTCTTCGAGGTTGAATAAGTGTTTTGCTCAGTTCTAGGACACTTGTCCTTAGCATTGTATTCTAATCAGTCTTTCGCTTCTTGCCACCAGCGGGCTCGTTATTCACTACCGTCTTCCTCATGCTTTCTTCCACTTTGATATACTTCCAGGCCCTATCTTAGAGCTGCAACATGCTTTCAGGAGGGCGCTTGGCTAATGACATCTTGAATAACTCATCCCTAGTTCCTTGCTGTAATGCTATCATATCTACCTTGTCATCAAGGTCTGGGACCTCCAAAGCTTCTTTGGTGAAACGGTTCAGATAGTCTCTCAAGGACTCCTTTGCTCCCTGTACAATACTCATGAGGGATGCTGAACTCTTCTCATGCACCATCTCACTGATGAACTGCTTAATGAAAGCTCGATTCAAGTCTCTAAAGGACCCAATTGAATTTGGTGATAAACGGCTGTACCACCTTTCAGCCATCCCCGACAGGGTTTGAGGAAAGGCCTGACATTTAATAACATCGTTTACGGGATGTAGCAATAATGCATTAGAGAATGTTCCGACATGATTATCGGGATCTCCAGTACCATCATAAGCTTTGATGATGGGCATCTTAAACTTTCTTGAGATATGGGCATTCATTATCTCTTCACTGAATGGTGGAGTTGGATCATCCGTATCTCCTAGGGGCAGAAGATCACTTGGATCTGCCCTTGGGACAACAACCCTTCTTCGTATTGGACCATCCAGGTCTATGACCGGAGGATGATCTCTCATCCTCGAAGGTAACGGAGGTCTTTGGGTTAGGTGCGCCTCCAGGTCGGGCTTCAGCCTTTGGATCTCAGCCTCATAAGCCCTGATTCTCTCTTGTACTTCTTGGGTATTCGTCCCTCGTATGCTTCTGGGGCGTTGGTTAGCATCAGGCATTGGTTCTTTACCAACACGCCTCCTTCTTGGAACCGCATCGTCATCTGAAGATTCGGAGTCTCTTTCGGTGTAAGGTCCAGAAAATTCGTGGTCCTCCGGAATATGAGCCAAACCGCGTATGTAGGGAGGTGTCCATCCTTGTGCTTTACTACGATTAGCATGTCCACTTCCTTCAACATCGGGGTATAGGGGCATCTCGTAAGGGGGTTAGTGGTAGCAATAGTTGAATATTCATATCTAATATGTTGAGAGTTCACAGGTGCACGTACCTGCTAAAATTGGGAATTCGTCCCTTGAGGAGCCGGGGGATTCGTCCCTTGTGGAGACGGGGGATTCATCCCTTGTGGCTGAGGCTCAGTTGCCCCTATCGGAGTTCCTCCTTGGGTAGAGGCGTATGATGAGTGTGGGGGTATCTCCACCATCGACGAAATTGTTTGAGTTCTTCCAGCTGGTGTTCCTTCAGAGGCGTTGTTTCCACTCCGTGTTCTCGCCATGGTTGTCGTTAAGCTTTCCCACAGACGGCGCCAAATGTTATGGCTAAAAACTTAGGATGTATTTAATGCTAGGGTTCGTGAGCTTCGAGGCTAAATTTGACAGCTCTTGTGTTTTGTGACTCAATCTTCCTTAACAAGATGCCTATGTACCTTGCTGTATGCCAAGGATCAAGTCAGAAAACATAGTTCCGAGGGGAGGGGTGAGACCCCTTATATAGATGTTGGGGTCCTTGGATTGGACTGGGGTTATGAGACTTGGGGGACAAGCCTCAGAATTTGGATCGACTTTGGAGTCCTATAATAAGGGAATCAGACCCCTTGTTGGTCTAGGTGCCCTTTAGGCTATCTACCATAGAGTTATATTACTGATTGGACTTATTTAATGAGCTGTTAATCCTCCTTATTTATTAATTATGAAATTAATAAATATTCAGGGTTATTGGGCCTTTTTTGTTCCATCAGGCTTGATCAATGTGTTAATCTTTTTGGGCATGATCAATGTGTTAACCTTCTTGGGCCTGATCAATGTGTTAACCTTCTTGGGCCTGATCAATGTGTTAACCTTCTTGGTCTGAATGTCATACACATGGCCTTCTTTAATTGGCCTTGTAGTCCTAGATGTAATTAATGCAACTTTAATTACATAATTAAGGTTTATTTTATCCCCTATCACATATAGATGGGTACTTGGATAAGTTTGATTTTGAATCATACGGAAGATGCGAACTTTCTCTCATTGGCAAAATGACTAAAGCTTCTTTTACCTGATCAGGTGAAAGGGCCACCGAACGATTAGGACTTATACATAATGATGTATGTGGTCGAATGCGTATGATGGCAATGAGTGGCTTATATTACTTCATAAAATTTACTGATGATTTCAGTAGATATGGATATGTGGTTCTTATGAAGAACAAATCCGATTCTTTCAAAATTTTCAAAGAATATAAGGCCGAAGTAGAAAAGCAAACAGGGAAAAGTATAAAATTTTATGATCAGATCGTGGAGGAGAATACTTAAGCCTCAAATTTAAGAGTTTCTTGAAGGACTGTGATATTGTATCATAAGTTACTCTTTCTGGAACACCTCAATGGAGTATAGATTCTGAGAGGAGAAATCGTACCTTATTGGACATAGTGCAATCGATGATGAGTCAAGTGGATCTTTCAATCAGTTTCTGGGGTTATGCTCTAGAAACGGCTACACATACACTTAACCGAGTTCTGACAAAAGGGGTTCAAAAGACTTCATATGAGATATGGACTGAGAAACGTCATATCATGTCATTCATGAAAATTTGGGGACGTGAAGCTGTTAGGACGAAAACACTTGCTAATATTCACGCAAGTATAAGCGTTCGCAAGTAATATAGAATTCTTTCTAGTTCGTTCCCACAGAGACTCATTTGGTTAACTTAAGATTTTTGCACTTATGCAAAAATGATATGGCTATTGTTCAATGCTAAGACAGATAACAATTTGATTTGTTTTATAACTAAGAATTAAATAACATGCAATTAACTATGAGATTAAAGAGGTTGATTTATTATATGAGACAAACATGGGATTCTAACTTCATTAAATACTTCATTCCAAGTCATTGTTCTTAACCTTAGCATGCAATGGTGATGACAACTAATCAGATAACACGAAACTAGTAGACACCAACTTTCGTTGCATGAATACCATACTACCAGACATCCACAAAAGAAATAGAAGCTGAATAAACACTGTTAGGTCCCGAATTATCGTAGAAGGGGGGGTTTAATACGATAATCACTAAATTAAAAATTCTTTTGAATCTTTAGCGGATATAAGATTTAGTGCTCGATTAGTGGTTTCGTTTTCTTAAGAAGAATAGTGTTTGGAACAATAAAACGAGGAACACAAGATATTTGGGGATGTATATATTCATATATAAATCCTCGAGGGGTGTTGCTACACTCTGGTAAATAAATTAATCGGCTACAACCTAATAACAACAAAGTTCCTAGCTTCTACAAAGATCAACAAATTAAATCATATACAATGATCTATCTTTTGTTTGTCTAAGAATTTTAAATACCGGGTAACGATTATAATGCCCCTATGAATATACAAGAGTTAAATCGGGCATTATAACGTTACTCCGGTGAGAAGTTAAACAAATATTCAAGGTTCCGGAGCTTCTCTATAAATCTTTGCTTCTTGTTTTATCAGCTCTCTTTTTTTTGGAGAAGAAGATAAACAGAACTATATTTTTGATCTACTGCTTGTGTAGACTTATATCCTGAAATTGAACCACAAAAATAATTGATTGTACAATAAATTATGGCTGAAGATTCTGTGGCGACCAGGAGTACTTGTTCTGTGGCGACCAAGAGATATATGAGTAGTGTTGCTCTGTGGAGACCAGGGGAACTCATTTGCCTTTATTATTCACACATATGTGTGGCGACTCAGAAGGTACAGGGAGTAGTAATTGTTATGGCGACTTGGGTGTCTTTTCCTGTGTTGCCAACAGGCGACCACAAGGTTGCATGTTTTCTTTTATTTATTTCTTTTTTCTTTTTCCTTTTTCTTTCTTTTGTTTTTCTTTTTTGTTCTTTTTGTTTTTCCTTTTTTTATTTTCTTTTTCCTTTTTCTTTCTTTTCTTTTCTTTTGTTTTTTCTTTTTCTTTTTTTTTTCTTTTTAAGTTTAAATTGTAATTAATTAATTTATAAAATAAACTTAAATATAACTTATATAAATAAAATAATTTAAATTTATAAAAATAACTTATTTAAAGTTTATAAAATAAATCATTTTAAGTTTATTAAATAAATTATATTAAAAGTCATTAAATAAATTTATTTAATTTAACAATTAAACTTTGAGCTTCGCCAGTCCCCTGAGCTGTTTAGCTGTATAACCCGTGCACCTCTTCTCGTACTTTAACAGATAAACGTTCAATCCAAGTATGTTCCTCAAATTAACAATTCTTCTAAAAATAATACCCAGATTCCTTTCACGAGCTGTTGACGCCTAGTGCAACTCGTCTAGTTCACAGACGACTAACCCCGATTCAGGTCTTCGTATTATGGCCCTGATTACATTGTTAAGCTTGCAACAACTTTATCGCTTCGAACACTGACTGTTTAATAAAAAACTGTACCTTTACTGGAATCCTTTCTGGTAATATAGACAACGTCTTCATTGCTACTACAATCTTGAATACTTCATTCACTGTTCTTCACTAACGCTTGAACATATAAATGAACTCCTTTCAGTGAGTATAACTTCAAGACTGCAGATGTCTTCTTTAACCTTATACCCTGTCTTCAATTCTTCAGATTCCTATGCTTCAAACACTGTCTATCTTCAATCAATGCCAATACACTGAAATCTTCCGGTAGCACTTGTATACTGAATCTTCAACATTTTTGAAACCCTGAAAGTCTTTAAACATTATTCTTCACTGAGGCATGATCATATTAATGAACTTCTTTTAGTGACCTGTAGACAGACTTCAGGCCTTCTTCTAATCTTATGATTCTTTGTATTTTCCTTGTCTTCATTCTTCCTGATTTCTTGTGTAGACGTGGTATTATTAACCTGTCATATTCTAGTATTGTTATCATGTTGAGTTATCACGTAACTGTTTATACAGCTACGCAGCCTCACCAACAATCTCCCCCTATTTGATTGTTAAACCTAACAAACAAATTAAATAGAGAGGATAACTCAACTAACAACTATAAAAAGTGAATTACCAGGACTTGTAAATAATGCTACTGGTTTTCTAGATCAAATACTGCATTTCCAGATTTATTGAGTAACTAAAATGAAAGATTCTTGTTCCTCTAGCACTGAACTGATCTTCAAGTATTTTCATCTTCATTTCCTTGGTTCTTAAAATCTCTGCCAGATAACACTTCTCAGTCTTGAAGTAATCATCAGCATCTTCTTTTCTGCAACCACATTTCATGTTGAGAAGCGCATATCTCTCTTGCTTCCCCCCTATTAGAATCAACTGCTTAAAGGAGATCACCTTCGTCTACCACCTCTCCCGTACAATAGGATCTGTAGATAAGAACTAATGGTGCTCCCCTTTTGGAAAACAACTTCTTCTCTTATGAAGAATAGTGATGAACCAAATCACTTCTTCTGATTACTAGGAAATCACCTTGTGTTTTACCACCTCTCCCGTTCAATATGATCTGTAGTTTCAAACAACAATGGTGTGGTGTAGTGTACATGTGCTTTACCTTTTTCCTCCTCCCTGCTATTTTTCCCCCTTAGTTGAGGAATCCTCCAACTATTACTTAAGCTTTTATCTCCCCCTTAGAGAAGGAATGTATGTTATCGTCTGAAGGAGTTCTCATATTTCACTTGGTTGGAAAAGAAATAACAAGTCATAGTCTGATCAACCATATCCCTTGAAATTCTGCAAAATGGCTTCATTGTTGATCATCCTGTTAACAAATATTCCCAACTCATTATACCTCCCAACTGTGAAATCACCAATTGTTACCAATTGTTAGCTCCCAACTTGTTAGGTCTCGAAGTACTCTAATCCAGTCTGTAATTGTTAGGTTCCTAAGAGTTAGGTTCCAATCATATATAGAATCAAGACTCAAAGTATCAAGAACCACGTTTAGGGATAGGGAATGGGATATGTTTTTTGTCTTTCTTCCTCACTGTGAGTGTGTGATTATGTTTCGTGTCCCTCATAAGTGTTTCACTTTTCTCTCCACTCATGTTTACACTCATTCTCACAAGTGTATCACTTCTCTCATAGCTCCAAAATCCAGCTCTACTTGCACGGAAAATCACCTCATCCATCCTTAAGGAGGTCACAGGTGGTGCAATGGGAGTTCGCAAATCCCCATCCTCGTTAGACTCGTCAGATGAATCTGAGTCATAATCTACAAGTTGTTAGATTCCCTTTTAGGGTTCCAGATTTGAACTCTGGGAAGGTAAACAATGATCCAAAGAATTTAGCATAAACATCAAAGTTCCATTGTAATGTCTGTGAAGACATTTCCTTGTGACTCATCAGGTAATATCTGAATCATTGTCAATAAGTTTTCGATCTGCACCTATGTCAGATCCACTATCCGTAAATGCATCCAGGGGATTTAAGCCTGGGGAGGTAGACCCTGATTACTGACATATGGCTATTGGATCAGTATCCTCTTCTAACACCTGTAAAGGTAATTGGTCCATCAAAGAACTTTGAACAATCGAATCTGACCGTAAAATGGTCAAAACTCTTGTTTCCGTCAACTTATTCTTTGTGTGTGTAACCTTTCCTTGTGCATCAAGAATTGCTTATGTTTGAGGTGGTGACACTACATTAGATACCCTGGCCGATAGGAAAATTTCAATAAATGCAACTTGTTAAGATGATGAATCTAGTAACTGTTTCTGTGCCTTTTCAGCCATTACATCTTTTTGAGAAGATGTATGGGGGCTAGCAGTTGCCTCAGTTTTAATATATCTCAACTTTGTAGGAGACAGAGCTACTGAGTTGACTTCAGAACCTTCCTTATATGGTGCACTAAGGCACTTTCTCCCTCACGCTCATTCATACTTCATTTTAGTGGTAAGAGAGTGTTGATTGATCCTGTTTCTGTGTTTGTCTTTACAGTCTGGGATATAAGTTATGGGTCTTCAACCTCATGACTATCAAATGAAAGAATGCCATTGGAGGCTGAACCTGTATCACAGAACATATGGGAGTATAGAGATAAAATGTACTTAAGATCTATAATGAATGAAAATTATGCATTTAATCTTTGAGAGAAATGATGTACAATAGTGATTTCAAAAGATTTTAATGAAATAAGAAACCACCACTATAAAAAGAAGTTTGATTTTTCTCTTAAAATTGTTCGAGTGCATGAGTCCATTTTTATGCATAAAGGGATAAATGATTTGATAAGACACAGACAGATGACCTAGCAGTATTAAGAAGAGAAAGAAAGATTTGTCTTTTAATATGAATCAGTTTTTGTAAAAGCATTGATCACTTAGGGTAAAGTCTAAGTGATTCTCATTCATGTCAAAAGCTCCATAATCTATCTTAATAAAATTATAATCAACAACACTGTGTATTGATAAATAATCTTAATAAGAATGACTATGCTGCTGATTTAAAATTATAGTGAATCTTTCAAATAGAGAACTCATATAAATCCACCAGAACGTAAAATCTCACAATTATCTGCAATATATATCATTGATTGATACTTGTCAAGTACTTTAGATACCAATAATTATGTTGCACCCTACTTTAAGATTATTTAAATCATGAAACTGATTTGACATGGGATTTTCGAATATCATAATTCAAATATATTAGAGTAAGATACCAATGAATTAAATACCAATTATCTATCAACTAGATATTAGCACTCAATATCATATTCTATACAATTGTTAACTCCTAACAACTGTAATATTTCAGACAACATTGGTTCGATAAATAAAGCAATATTAACCAACATTGTCTTGTTTGCAATCTTAGAAAATCATTCTAAGTTCCATGTACTTTGATCCATTGAGTATGGAATTTATTATCAAAGTGTTTAGGAATTTGCAAGTAAGTATAAAATTATTCTAAGTGGACAACATATGGTTACTTCTAATAAAGCATCAAACACTATAACCACAGTTGTACTTTAAGAAAGATATTTACACTTTTTATATTAGTATAAGTGACTGAGAATAAGCATTTATTACTTAGAGGAGTTCTAAGTAATGTCACAAATACTAATACTTCACAATTAGTTCATAGTTAAACTCTTAACTAAATATCATTAACTGATATAAGTCAAGAATTAGTATATAACTAATCACATTACAATCATGATTCTGATTTTAGTAAATTCTTGAGATGTATTCATTACCAAATTCACTAAAACCAAAATCTCATAATTAACTTATAACACATAAGTTATAATCAATATGCTAGGTATCAATTGTTGACAGATTTAGTTATAATCAATCATGCTGCTTATCTATTTTAAGTTAGTTTGAATTATGGAGCAAATAAAATCATTGAATTGCTTCAATTTCCGTAATCCAAACTACCCAAAATAAATACTAAATATCTATGAGTTAGATACTAGCACTTAAATATTTTCATAATTACCCTTGAATAATCACCAATAGGATATATGACTTATATACATGGCAATCACTTTCTGGATAATTAGTAATTTTAGAAATACTTACTAAGCATATAAAATATTGAGAGTTGTATACATATAACTTAGAAAATACTTCAACTTTCAATATTAGTGATTTTAGAAATAAGCATTTATTACTTAGAACAAAAATTCTAAATAATATCACCAATACTAAAAGTACCACAATTATTCGTATATGATACAAATAACTATGTTGCATATTATTTTAATATAATTTAAATTATTAGACTGATATAGAATGGAATTTTCTACAGTCATAACTTAAATCAATTAAAATAGTATTCAAACTTAATGCTATAATACTTAACTACCACAAATGTATATGACATTGTAATCATGATAATCAAGATAGTAGCCCTAAGTACGAGGTACTGGATTACTGATAAATTCACAAGTCGTTTAAATATTAAAGATTTAATACTTGTGAACTTATATAAAGAATTCCTTACAACTGGGATTTCCAACTAATATGCAATGAATGGTATCCCACACTTACAAACCAGTCTTGAAAATTAACTTTAACAAGTAATTTAATAAGTGTTTCTGCAAGTGACTCTTTGACTAAAAGACATGCTCTCTAAAGTAATGATACCTGGTGTGAAGGTGCCTTGTTATAGAGTGTTCCACAGAGTTGTTGGATTTGAAGTTATTTCTCATCATAACAGGAAATCAATCTTCTTCCACGAAGTTGACAGCCTGAGATGCTTCTCCTGTCACTTGGAGTAAAGTACCCTAAAGATATTGTGCTTAACATATTTGGCTATATAGATACAGATTGTGCTTAACAAGTGATTTAATAAGTGTTTCTGCAAATGACTCTTCGGCTAAAAGACATGCTCTCTAAAGTAATGATACCTGGTGTGAAGGTGCCTTGTCATAGAGTATTCCACAGAGTTGTTGGATTTGAAGTTGTTTCTCATCATAACAGGAAATCAATCTTCTTCCACGAAGTTGACGGCCTGAGGTGCTTCTCCTGTCACATAGGTTGACAGCTTCAAAGATGCTTCTCCTATCTTTCTTACAACCTGCATAATATGTATCTATATAGCCAAATATGTTAAGCACAATATCTTTAGGGTACTTTACTCCAAGAGTTGGTAGTCCCTTAAGATATCTAATAATCTTGTTAATAGCTATAAGATTGGATTCTCTAGGATCCACTTGGAACCTTGCACTTTGGCAGCTGGAGAACATTATATCACTACACATATATAACACTATGTTTATGTCTAGTGATAAGAGAGTTATTAATATGACGAATCTACTAGTTCATTTTAAACTTGTAACTTCAGTTAGAATGCCATACCATGTCCTTGATGATTGCTTGAATAGTATACTAGTTCATACCAACCTGAAATGAGCTTGTGAAGAAGAGATATACAAAGTCCAATAGATCTACAACTGCAAAGTCCATGTACTGTTATGCATTGACTACTTCCTTTGACTCACCAACCAGGAGTACATTTGTACACATCTACTAGAGTCCAATTCCAAGTGTAATGTGCATCAAGTGCCTGATATGTCGTAATATCCTCAAGTCTTGTCACTGGGGCTTTCTGTCAGATACTGCTTCCTGATAATAACCTAGCATCCAGTTTGGCCTTGTCCCTCGTGACAATGTCATTGTCATCCATTTTTGACTTCTGGTTATCCTTGTACCAATTATAATATTGTCACTTGGTTTGGATACCAGCTTCCCTACAATCTGCTTGCTGACTGATTAAGCTCATCTTGCTTTTCAATCAACCAATCAATCTGGATCTATCAGAGCTTCTGTAAATTTCTTAGTTTCTTCTTCAGATAGAAAACTAAAAAAATAATCATTCGCACCCAGTAGCCCTGCTAATCATTACTCCACCATTTGGATCACTTAAGAACTAGACTCTGGGAATAGACTTGACATCAAACCATTTGTCTCAACGAATAAGTTCTTGTTGTTTCCTCTTGATTTTCAATGTGGTGTTGTGCCTGACTAGTTGATCCTTCTTTTTCTCCCCCTAAGCTGTTGCTGGGATTTCCTAAAAATCCTTACCTTTGCCGACTGGCTTCATTGAAATAATAAGTTGTGTAGATACACTGCCATTCCACTGCTTGGATATGAATCATCAATACTATTTATTTCTCATTTAACAGCTTGGAGCATGGAGTTGTTGAACTGTACACTTAGACTTTCTATCACCTTCTGTTGATCAACCACAAATACCCTGTAGGTTGTAGACTCCACTGAGTAGCCATGAAGAATATCCTTACAGGTCTTAGCTGCAACTGCCAAGATCTTCAAATAACTGATAACATTTAATTATTTTCTTCTGTAGAACATTCTCCCCAAACACTTTCAGGTTATCCGGTGTTTGCTTCTATTGTCATTGACTCATTAGCGGTCTTCATGTATACATCCAGATCAAGGCTTGATCTTACTTGTTGCAAACTGTTTTGACTGCTCCAGCCCTTTGGTATTTAGAAAGTCTTGATTATCTTGATATTTCCCTTGTAGCTTTAATCAAGTTCCGGTTCTTCCTTGTACCACTCCATTCTGACACGGAGCTCCCAGTGCTGAATATGTATCAAAATATTCTTGATGTTACATATATTAATTAGAACTGCTTCTTGAATTCAGTCCCATTATCTGACCACAAGATCATTTCTTTTACAGTTGCTTCCAGCTTGAGCTTCTTTGATATGATCAATCACCATCTGTTATGTCTTGTCTTGAGAACGCACGAACAACAACTTTGTTTAATAAGAGTAATCAACCACCATCACTAAGATATATCTTTAATTTGATGTGATGTTGTCTTTGACTTCTCTTCCATACATGCCTCACATATATCATCTTCTGAATTCCAGATGAGGCGGTCCTCCCACTGACCCTTTTTACAAAAGAGTTTCTTCAGTTGATGTTCAAGGGTGAGTGCTTCCAATGCCATAACTAAATTTTTTTCAGATGAAGCTTTATAGTAGAAACCATTGACTTCACCTTTCTAGAGATTCTAGTTTAGCTACGAGCATATCCTTTCTTTACTCTTAATCATAGCAAGCTTCTCAGCCTTCCTGCTTCAGATGAGACACTAATCCTTCTTTGAATTGACATTTTGTCCTTTGATGCAGAACTGTCTGATTAAAAGATATGTGTCTTAATTCTACAATAAGAAAGATGCATCAATCGTTATCAGTAACTCCAATGATCAGTTATTATCAGTGATAGCAATTGTTGCATCTATGATGACATCCCTTTTTCAGTATAACTTGTCCAGTGATGAAAACCTTAGCTGTCATCTCCAAAGATTATTGACGGAATAGATTTTGTCAATCACATTTGATTGTGAGGCTCTTTCTTTGATCGCATGCCTTGAGTATGAAATACCAAGAATACATATGAATCAAATAACCTGTTACGTCCTGCACTCACAAATTGATTAACAGTTCTTGGTACCCAACTTATGAGTTTGGGTCCAGATGGATTAAGGATTTTACTATAACCAGAGATAACAAGAGCTGCAAACTTATCATGCTAATTCTTATCTTTGACTAACCATTTTCTCCATTTTAATACCCTTAATAGATTTGTCTCTAGGCTAGGGGAATATGGTTCCAATCTTACATAAGGAGGACTACCAGTATTTGCCCTATTGTAATTCTAAACATGCTTTTTCTACAATTAATGCAAGTACTAAGAGATGCATTCATGGCATAAAATTAAGCAAGCATTGAAATAGAAATACATGGCATTCATTCAGAAATATGACACATAAGAATTAAGAAATATAGGCATGATCTGGAACAAATAGAATTAACAATTAAATCACTAATTCTATCTAGTCCAATCTTGTTTATAAATCTCATCTAGCTATTTCAATCCAATAATAAACTAATACATCTTAACAAACAATTCAGATCAAATGAATAAATCACATTATAATAGGATACAGAGAGTACGCATAAACAAAGGTCTTATATGCTGGAAACACATATACCTCACTAAAGCAATTAATCATGTTCTGTAACGTCTGTAAATACTATGATATTATAATTCTATGATGTGGCATTTCTGTACATTGTTGTGAGTACATCAGTTTCTAAATGTTATTTTTCAGCGATTATGTGAATTAAGTAAATGCGAATATATTTTCTTTCATGACGATTCGAATGTTCGTACAAATATTTGGATATGAAAATTATGTGCTTATGCGATTAGATAAATTGGTATAATGCTAGATTATATTTTTAAAACTTTATTTGCATTAAAATGTAATTAAATTATATTTTTATGTGGCCTGTTATAGAAGTATTATTATAAAGAAATTTTTTTTTAAAATTATTTTTATTCAAATTTCTTGAAAATACTTTTATAAAATTTCTAAAATCTTAAAGTAAATTATGGCGTAATTTTTATGATTTATGGAATTGTACTTTATTTATTAAAATTCATTCTTTTAAAGCATATTTTTAATTCTAGAAAAATGAGTACTAGATTACTAATGTATCCTTGCATGCAAAATCCCTTATAATAGAGACCAAGGATAGAACCGTCATTTCCAACCCCACTAACTCACTTTAACCAAGCAAAGTACACATCTACCCTTGCATGCAAAATGTCTTAAGCTTGTAGAAAGGGCATAGAAGTCATTTCTACATTCCACTACCATTTTAACACATTAAAACCCAAAAATACAAGCTACTCTCTCTCATTTGCACACCCACTTCACTCCCTCCCCTCCCCTTTCTCTCCCTCTCGGCCGAAGCTCACCCTCCCCCTCTTCTTTCATTTTTTTTTCTTCTTTCTCAAACACTTTATTCAAGGAGCTAATTCATTCATATTCCCACATTTATACTTAAAATATTTAGATCATAAAAGGTATGTTTTACTATGTGTTAATGTGTTCTTGTAGCCAAGATTTAGGCCTTGAATTCCCATGGATTTAAGGACTAAAATCATAAGGGCTTAAAGATATGGACTTGATATGATCTTGGAGAAGTATTTTTACTTCAACATTCCAAGTCATAATCTTGTTCATAGCATTTGGCAATGATTTATTAAAAGAGCCGAATGTATATGGATTGTTCTTTAGAAATTTCTATGAAAATGACTTTGCATGTTGCTTATAAAACGTGTTTTCTTTTAAAAATGATGAATTATAATGTTTAAATTCTTGAATGCTATGAATTTCTTCAATTATATTAAGTTTTAAGACTTTCATGTTAGTTATAGCCCTTGCATGTTGAAATTTACCCTTGCATGTTGATTTACAAGTGATTTTAGACTAGGAAACCATACTTGTTTGTTTTGAGCCTTGATACTTGATTTTTATTAGGTGCATGCCACGAATTATGTGTTAAAATGATAGTTTAATTATGTCTTGATTAAAAGAGATTAAAATCAGTAGGTGTCATGATGTTTTCATGCATGTGTAATTCGAATTTTCGCTCTAAAATGACTAAGTGATGGCTTGTCTTGTGAGGTGTTACTTTGCTTGTCCTTATAATTGGTTTCTTGATAAATAAAGTTATAAATCAACCTTGTGCACTATAGTTCAGTAGGTGTTAGCATGATATTAGGCTTGGTTGTTGGTTTGTTCATTGGTTTTGATGGTTAAGAAGGAAGTTAAGGTGGAAGGAATGCATTAGTCCTATTTGGACAGATTTTAGCACTAGAAGTGTAGGTCATTTTAGGTATGTATTTGTGAGGCCTTGTTAGGCCCAAGTTCAGTGGAGTTAGAACTTTGTATGTACTTGATTCCATAAGCTTTAGATTGGGTACAATCATGCATTTGGTTATGTGCACATGCACAAAACCGAGAGGAACTCAAAACAGGGCAGATTTGGTACAAGTCCATATTTGACCCATTATAACCATTTTTTAGGATAAGTATTCATTGGGACTTGGTTTATAATAGTATAAAGAAGTCCTAGAAATCTTAACAAGTCATTAAAATCAATAATTGAACAATTTAAGTAAGTTTTAAGTTGGTAAAAATAGGGCAGTTTGGAAACCAGGGAAGACAGATTTATGTCAACTTCCACTTGAGGCCTAGGGAGGCCCAAGTGAGGTTTTTGAGTCATTCCAACTCTAAGAGTTAGTTTATAGTCTTAGGAACCTCAGAGAGTTGGTTTGGAGTGAAGGACCAAGGTAGAGATACCCCATTTCCACCAAAATACCCGAGAGTCACCATAAGAGTTGCATTAGGAAGCCTATAAGGATTGAATTGTGTTTAAGTGCTTTATGAGTGAGGCCTTGATGTCAAGTCAAGTTTGGGAGTTTCATTATGTCATAAGAGTATGTAGAAACCATAATTAAGTAAAGACCCAAGTTAAAAAAGTATATTTGTGTCGAGGCACACAAGTGGTGCCGAGGCATGCATCAAGGAAGAGTTTAGAATATGCATTAGTTATGTGAGTCTTGTGAGGTGAGGCACAAGTGTGCCTTACTGAATTTAGATTGTGTTGAGGTTTGTAAAGGAGGATTAAGAGTAATAGTCTTGTTAATTATTTGTTAAAAGGATAATTGCTTGAGTGATTAGGATCTAAGTATACTATTGCCATGCCTTTTCTTGCTATGTGTTATGTGAACTATGTGAAGCATATATTACTAGAAATTAAGTGTGTTAAGTGTGTATATATATATATATATATTTATATGTGTGTGTATATACAATGTACGTGAAAGGGTAGTTAGCAAAAGTTGTGACGAGGATACTATTTATTATAGGTTCAAGTAGGAGGCCAGGAAAGGAGCCCCTAGACGATCCCATTCAAGTACTCAGTAAGCGTAGTTCAGGAAAGTGACCCTCTTTCAAACTTAATTATGCAAGTGAACTTTCAACTTATCTTTATAATTCTGTTTCTTGTGATTGAACACCCTGTGAATGTATGACTATCATTTAATAACATTGATTAGTCCCTGACATCACTCAATGATTGGATCTTGAACTTAGTTAATCGCTTCCATACTTGAATTGACCCCTTTTTCCTCACATATTACCTCGTATCTCTGCGAATACCCCCTACAAATAGTTCCTTAATATATCCAGTGGAACCTAAAACCCTCATACATCAGATTCATTTCCTTTGGAAACTATCATCATCTCATTCGAACCTTGTCATTTCCCTTGTTATATTATCCTTGATCAAGAACCCCTTTTAAATTAAAATGAGTTATTAAAATGGAATTGAATGAAATAATAAGACTGAGGTGCCAGTCACTATTAAAGTTTTGAAACCTCAGTAGCAGGGAGCCTGATGGTTTTATTTGGCCAATGTGTGTCTAGGATCCTCAATGGTTGTGAACCACTTGTTGTGTGGTTCAGAGCTTTGATGTGGGATGATCACCCCTCATTGCTCATAACACTGTGTGATTTCAATTCCATTCACTTATTAAAATCCTGAACTTTACTTGAATAATTTATATTGTTGATTTACCTTCTGTTATTTTTTTATTGAGCATGTGATGAACTGTTGTACCCTATTATTCACTTGCTGAGCATTTTGCTCATTAATATTGTTATTGATGTTATCCCTTCAGTTAAGCCCGAAGATGCCTTGTTTCAAGCAGACCGCGCGTAAGAATTGTGGTGGTTCAGGGTATGCCTACCGTCAAATATTGGAGCAGGTATAGAACTGGTTGTTCCCTAAGGTTTAAAGAACTTTTGGAAATTTAAAATTGGTAGATGTACTTGGCTTTGGATATTAGACTTTGGTATTATTAGTTGTTTAGATGTTGTTCAAACTCTTACATGTGGATTCATGGACTTGGATTTATGGTTCTGTAATAATAATTAACTAGTTGTAATCCTTTAATGCTTTGTTTATCTCTATTATTTCTAGTTAGTATTAGTGGGTCCGTCACATGTTCAACAAATATTCAAAAAATTATTTAAGATTATCTAATGTAACATGCACAAGTTAAACATCAGTCCTAGTTACCAGAAAAATAATCTAGGTGAACTAGTTCAGCATTATCCATGTGTGATGCTATCATGCTTGTGCGAGTGTTAAACATTTAAACACTAAGATCTTATCATGAATTGAATATTGAGAACAAGATATTGCAGTGGTTCAAGAAATTGACACCTGAGATATGTGAGTTAGATCATCTTCAGAGATTGCTCTGAAAGCAAGATATTCATTATCCTCGTCATGTGATCCATCCCAACTCTTTCCCGTGCACTATAAGTTTTGATTGGCTGCTTCCCTAAAAACACATTCCACCTTTGTCTCAATTCTTCAACTGAATCCCTACTCATCCTTGTTTGTCAAGCTTCTTGTTCTGTTGTAGCAAAACCCCTGATAGTTACTTGACACATATGTCTTGTCATAACTATAGCTATCAAATCTTGTTTTTGTCCCAATCTCAGTCTTGTAATCACCTCTTGAACTGAATCTGTAAAAGTCGCTGCTTCAGAATAGATAGGCTTGATCCTTGGATATAGCTTATGTACTCCATGTGAATCTAATGCGACTAAACTTCCCTGACAAGTGAACACTGCCCTGACGTCCAGTCTCACAAGTACTTCCACCTGAGCTTCCTCTGATTCAGCTATCAGTAACTCTTACATTCTGTCCTGAGGTTCCAACTTTACTGCATGTAATTGAGTTATCTGTATGTCCCGACTATTCTCTATGACCTCCACAATTCCTGCCTTTCTGATCTCTGTGATTCCCGGATAAATGTAGTATTGGTACAATCCACTGTGTGACTATATAATCTGGAATCATAGAGTTGTCTTAAAATCTCCGAGAAAAACTGTACCCGTAGAAATTTCATTCAATTCTTGCGTCTGAAAACCCAGTGGTATCCTATTGACTAAGCCTTTGAGGAGGTTTCACGATTTTCGTCTGTAAGTCTTGAAATCAATTCCATTGGAGTAAAAAAACCATTATCTAGCACAAGGTCTTCGTTCTCTTTAAAAGATTAAAATTCACTTTAAAAGCCCAGAGGAATTTCGAGTCTACCAATAACTTGAGTACCCTTAATTTAATATTTAAGAGAAATTAAATTTTCAGTATATTTAATTTTCTTAGAAAATAAATTAATCAAAAATAAATATTTACGTAAAATCTAATTTTCAAGAATTTCGAATTTTCTTAAAAAATAAATAAAACGTAAATTATTATCTAAGAAAAAATTAAATTTAAGAATTTTAAATTTTTATGAAAAAATAAATAAATCAGAAATGATTAATTTGGGGTAACAAAATTTGTTAAATACTCTGTGGCGACTCAGGAGTAAAATATTTACACTTAAAAATATAAAAGGTTCTATGACGACTCCTTCTGCGAGCCTGTGGCGACCTACTAGTACTGCGCCGTCTTTTGCAAATCGTGTATGGCGACCAGAGTAATAACAGGAGCAATTGTTTGTGGGTATGGCGACCTTGTTTCTTCTGTTTGAGAAATTCGCGCATGCACCATTTTTCTGCCAGGCGCGTGCATGTCACCTCGTATTACTTGGTTTAAATCTCCTCGCGTATCCAGCCGGCTGAAACGAACGCGCGTGTCCTGTTCTAGGCGCATGACTTTCAGTACATGTACTCAACCTTTTATTACTTTCCTTCTGTTTTAATCTAGCTGCCAAATCCAAGTTGCATGCCAATTCTTTGAACATATGTACGCCTTTTATTCCAACTAACTGGCAATCAATTTTAGGTGATAAAAATTACAATTCGAATCATAAAAATAGATTTAAATTAAAAATTTTATTTACTAAAATTTAAGTAGTAAATTAATGTAGGTAAATTTATAAAATAAATTTATTTAAATTAAGTTCATACAATAAACTTATTTAAATTAAATTTATAAAATAAATTTTCTAAATCAATTTACAAAATAAATTTATGTTAATGAAAAATTAATAAAATAAATTATTTTTAAGGATCCCGATTTCTGTATCAATCAGTCAGCTCTGATACAAATTGTTAGGTCCCGAATTATCGTAGAAGGGGGGTTGAATATGATAATTACTAAATTAAAAATTCTTTCGAATCTTTAGCGAATATAAGATTTAGTGCTCGGTTAGTGGTTTTGTGTTCTTGAGGTGAATAGTGTTTGGAACAATAGAACGAGGAACACAAGATATTTGGGGAAGTATATATTCATATATAAATCCTCGAGGGGTGTTGTTACACTCTGGTAAATAAATTAAACGGCTACAATTTAAGAACAACAAAGTTCCTAGCTTCTACAAAGATCAACAAATTAAATCCTATACAATGATCTATCTTTTGTTTGTCTAAGGATTTAATTATCGGGTAACGATTATAATGCCCCTATGAATATACAAGAGTTAAATCGGGCATTATAACATAACTCCGGTGAGAAGTTAAACGGATATTCAAGGTGCCGGAGCTTCTCTATAAATCTTTGCTTCTTGTTTTATCAGCTCTCTTTTAGTTGGAGAAGAAGATAAACAGAACTATATTTTTGATCTGCTACTTGTGTTGACTTATATCAATTAAATTGTGTGGCTGAAATTGAACCACACAAATAATTGATTGTACAATAAATTATGGTTGAGGATTCTGTGGCGACCAGGAGTAGTTGTTCCGTGGCGACTAAGAGATACAGGAGTAGTGTTGCTCTATAGCGATCAGGGGAACTCATTTGCCTTTATTATTCATGCATGTGTGTGGCAACTCAGAAGGTACAGGGAGTTGTAATTGCTATGGCGACCAGGGTGCCTTTTCATGTGTTGCCAACATGCGACCACAAGGTTGCATGTTTTCTTTTATTTATTTCTTTTGTTTTTCTTTTTTCTTTTTCCTTTTTCTTTTTCTTTTTTTTGTTTTTGTTTTTGTTTTTCTTTCTTTTTCTTTTTCCTTTTTTTTTGTTTTCTTTCCTTTTCGTTTCTTGTTCTTTTTTTTTTTCTTTTTAAGTTTAAATTGTAACTAAATTAATTTATAAAATAAACTTAAATATAACTTATATAAATAGACTAATTTAGATTTATAAATAAAACTTATTTAAAGTTTATAAAATAAATCATTTTAGTTTATTTAATAAATTATATTACAGTCCATTAAATAAATTTATTTAATTTAACAATTAAACTTTGAGCTTCGCCAGTCCCCTGATTTGTTTCGCTGTATACCCCGCGCACTTCTTCTCGTACTTTAACAGATAAACGTTCAATCCAAGTACGTTCCTCAACTTAACAATTCTTCTAAAAATAATACCCATATTCCTTTTACGAGCTATTGACGCCTAGTGCAACTGGTCTGGTTCACAGACGACTATCCCCGATTCAGGTCTTCGTTTTATGGCCTTGATTACATTGTTAAGCTTGCAACAATTTTATCGCTTCGAACACTGACTGTTTAATAAACAACTGTACTTTCATTGGAATCCTTTCTGGTAATATAGACAACGTCTTCATTGCTACTACAATCTTGAATACTTCATTCACTGTTCTTCACTGACGCTTGAACATATAAATGAATTCCTTTCAGTGAGTCTAACTTCAAGACTGCAAATGTCTTCTTTAACCTATGTCTATACCCTGTCTTCAATTCTTCAGATTCCTATGCTTCGAACAATGTCTATCTTCAATCAATGCCAATACACTGAAATCTTCCGGTAGCACGTGTATACTGAATCTTCAACATTTATGAAACCCTTAAAGTCTTTAACCATTGTTCTTCACTGAGGCATGATCATATTAATGAACTTCTTTCAGTGACCTGTAGAAAGACTTCAGGCCTTCTTCTAATCTTCTGATTCTTTGTATTTGCCTTGTCTTCATTTTTCCTGATTTCTTTTGTAGACGTAGTATTATTTACCTATCCTGTTCAGTGTTGTTATCGTGTTGAGTTATCACGTAACTGTTCATACAGCTTCGCAGTCTCACCAATAGACACCAAGTATGTTGAGACCCTATATGTCTATAGAATTTGACAACATAAAGGATTAATACACAAGTCATCTATCGTGATTACATAGGGCAAGTAAGATGGTTAAAATTACATACAAATCATGCATAACAAATACATGAACCTATGCTAGCATGGCAAGTTCTAAACCTCTAAATTCACTTTCGCTTCAATAGGGATTAATACGCTATCTTATATGTTCGCGACGCACATAAGACAAATAAGCACAGGCAATACTGGGATATCATACAATCACCACACACTAAGATATCGAAATAAATTAACTATTGAAATCCATATATAAATTCGTTAAAACCCCACGATAACGATTAGTTCATACCCGAACTCATCATCACCGTGGGTTCCGATAAAAGAATGGTATAATAAACTAGGTCTTTATAAACTGAATAATAAACAAAGTACGTTATCCAGAGTAATAGGTTTAACAAACCAGAAAACTAGCATCCAAGATTACAACTTAAACAAAGAATCACAAGAATAAACTAGATCATCTTCGCCTTCATTGTATTTGTGCTCTTTGGTCTTCTCGCCGTCTTCTCCTTAGTCTTTAGATAGTCTTTATATAGTAGCTCATTCAGAAGAGAAGTCCAGAAAATCCATCTTCTAATCAATTTAGGATTCCAGGAATTCGACCCGGCGCGGCCGAGCGCTATCCCAGCATAGGCGCGCTGTACTTCTGCCAAACCGGCGCGGCCGCGCGCTAACACAGCGCGGGTGCTCTAAGCTACTAGAAAAACTTCTGATTTCTATTTTATTTGCTGGTTTTTTATGGCGATCGACAAGCGAACATCCGAGGCACCTTCCTAACACCAATTTAGCACGAAAACAATGCTAAATCTCATTCTTCCTTCAGCTATGCCCTGAAATGCTAAACACTACAAAAACGTATCAAAAACACAAACAACTCGAGTACAAAACACCAAATCAAGCCTTTACGAAGTGTTATAAGTGGATATAAATGCCACTATATACACCCCCAAATTTGAATCGATGCTTGTCCTCAAGCATAAACAGACGTAAACAATAAAAATAAAAATGCATGAATGCAAACTACATGAATGCAACGATCTCCATAGAGTAACTAACCAATTAATAAGCAATATCTCAATGAATGCAATTATTCGCACAAGTTCAATCAACTCACAAGCTAGAAACGTGCGTGTTTGCAATTGCTTAACAGATATACCATCGCAACTAGATCAATAACCATAACTCGCCACTCATCAAGGCAATCATAAGGTTATAAACAGAATAAATGATAAACTCAAAATGACTGACAACACTTCAATTTTATTAGAGTTATACAAGTATTCATGCTTTTATTGTAAACATATAACAAACACATATATTCGTATTTGATCGTGCAATGAGTAAGGTCCACAAAAGACTTATGCAATAATACCCATGTAGAGAGCGTTAGGTTAGTGGATCCCAGACTATAAAAGTCTTAGGTCACTACGAACAAAGTCCCTTAAGAACTTAATAACTCGAGTATTAGAGAGCCCACTCGTGATCAGTTATGCATAACACATCTTTTTTTTCTATTTTTTTCTTTTTTTTATTTCTGAGCGAGTGTGTTTCGCTCCATCTCGCTCAACCCTAGACTACTCATATAAAATGAGCCGACTACTAGCCATTTGACACCTAGCCACAATAACTAGGAATGAAATCCAATATTTTTCTCCAATTTATAAAAATCCCTGTTATTCATCATTAATAGAATATCCTAAATTCTAAACATAAACAAGTGATTAAACCTCGACAAACAACAAGCCATGACCATGATCTAGCACGCAAGCAACCTATAAGACTTGGTGAAATTTTCTTACTTCTAGCATGCAAATAAACTCGTTAGGACTTAACATTCCTATATATGACATCACTATACTCGCATCAATATCACAAATCAATTGGTAAATTAACCTAAGGAATCATGTTATAATGCAAATGCCACTATATGCAACATACTAACATGCAAAATAGTTCAATGAAAACTACATGATGAATATGCAACTATATGAACTAAACTATCATGAATATGCAACTATATGGACTCACACAAACATATTCCTTAACTATCACCCGCAAACTTAAAATTTTCAATGTCCTCAATGAAGGTAATAGTAAGGAATAAGGCATACCTACTCAGAAGAAGAACCATCATTACCCTTTGTGGGTGGAGTGTAAGGAGGCCGGTACACAGTATCCTCACCAAATACGGGCCACTGAATGTCAACTCACGTGGCTCTAAAAGCTGTCCCCAACGCCTGGCTGAGATCATGTGCAAACCTGCTATGGATATCATGCATCACATCCATCCGCCTCGTCAAGCGCTTATACTGCGCTGAACCCAAACCAACACTAGCCTCAGCCTCCTGTTTCCACTGCTAAGAACTAGGTTTACCAAGTTGATGCCCCATGCTGCTCTGCGTGCCTGAGAAGAACCACCAGCATATATCTGATCAGCCGGCTGTCCACCCGGCAAGTGATCATATGAGTAACTGAGCCCCTTCTCATTCGCCTTTCCACCAAACCACTCTTGCATACTCAAAAGCGTGGAACTGTCAATGGGAGCACTCGGCAACTGAAGTTGTTCGTGCACGGGCCAATGAACTCCGACCACCATACAAATCTTCGTCACAATGGATGCATAGGGAATAAACCCCGTAGTGCTGCCTCGCGAAAACCTCAAGATGCCCTGATAAATCAAAGAACCAAGATCCACATAATCACCCTGTAAGATCCCCCACAACAACTTTGCCCTACCGACCGTCACATCATGCACATGAGATGATGGCATGATGTTCACACAGATGAACGCGTTCCAAGCACGAGCAAACCAATTCATGCATGACACAGCAAAAGTGGCATACTCGTTCGTGCCCCTCTTAAATTTCCAGTGAGTCTTTGGGACACATAGCGTAGCAACAATCAAGTCCAAGTCAAAAGCCTCCCCGGTCTTAGTCACCCAATACTCTTGAGCCAGCTATCTCTCGGGTTGGTTAATCACCCGACGAATAGCCTCAGGACTGTAATCCACCGTCAACCCCCTCACCATAGTAAAACCATTCTTATCCGCCTTCACGTTCACATAGAACTCGCAAAAAACACTTATAGGCACAACAACAGATGCTTCATAAAAAGAAACCCAACCCATCTCGAAAATCATCTCAAGCAACTTACCATCCTTACCCGATGGCAGAAAACCCCTCTCCTTCGCTATCGGCTTCATCAACAGCCTCACATATTCTATTTCAGCCTCCGGAGTAGCAAACCTGAAAGGAATATGTCCTAAGTCCAATCATGTATTAGGATTTAGCAATAACTTCCTGTGTAATCTGTTTTGATTTCATTGATATTAATAAAAGACTTGTTTTGTTTTTATTACGGGCTTTATCTATTTAAGTGTTTAAATAAGATATACCATAGTTTAGAGTAAAGTTTTTTATGGATTATGATGAGATCATAATAGTGAGACCTAAAAGATGATAACTCTAAACTTAAATAGTTCCTGGTCATAGGATTACTAACTGGTAATTAAATAATCCGCAAAGATCGGTACATACTATGCTTACTTTATTTTGAAGGATGTCTGTTCTCATAGATATTTGTATGGTGACACTATAGCTAGTATGTAGGTGCTTATTATAGAATAAGTTCACTGAACATGACTCGCACAGCTGAACAACTGATGGAGTTCACTCACGTGTCAGCAGTTGTTCACATAGTGATAGTTGTACAAGTATCCTTAGACTTGAGGTCATCATAGTCATCTTGTGTACACTGAACTATGCTTTGGTTTAGTTCTTAGTCTCCAGGGATAATTATTAGGGCTCTACTGGGTATAGGAATTTGTACACGAAGATAGTGTATGATCAATAAAGGATCTACCCCTTCCAGTGAAGGAAGCGAATGTTCAAGGCTGATCCACTTATGCTAGTTCAGGAATCTCTGGCCAGAGTGAATGAAATTAGAAAGGAGTTTCTAATTTGCATAGAACTAAGCATAGTAAATGGTAAGCAAGTGATTAAATTAGATAGGCTTGACACGAGATCCATATCTTGTATTTAATCGGGACATTGTAGGGTAGAAGGAGTTTATTGTACGGTAACTATTCACTGAATAGGTTCTTGGTATTCTAAGCAGTGAATTCATATTATCCGGATAGTCGCGATATGCTGAGAAGTATCCCTCACGATGTAGAATAAATGTGATTAATTAATTAATCATATTTAATAAATTAGAGAATTTATATAAATAATGATAAAATAGTTTTATTATTATTTATTTCTACTACCGGCTTAATATTAAACCTACAGGGTCACACCATAAAAAGAGAATGATTTAATGGTGGAGGAATTAATTAATAATGGCTAATAATTATTTATTTATGAAATAAATAATTAATTGGCAAATTTAATAATTGATTAAATGAGATTTAATTGATTATAAATTAATTAAGAAAAGTTCTTAATATTATTAATTAAGAATTTAATTTTTGGAAATTAAATCTAGAGAGAGAATTATTTCTAAAGTGTTTAGAAAAAGGATTAATAATTAAAAGGTGTTTTAATTATTAATGAGAATAATAAATGGGTTAATAATAATAATATTTTATGAGAAAATTTCAGCTGAAAATTTTGCCTATAAATATACTATTATAAACCCTATTTTCATTCTAACCCAAAATCCAAAAGTTTTAGAAAACCTAATTCTCTCCACCTCCTCCTCCTCCTTAACGTCGTTTTCTTGGTGGACACCGGTGGAGTGCTTCACGTTTGAGGAGCAGCTGCTAAGGATCTCCGATCGTTGCTCTTGGATCGCATATTAAAGGTTAGTATTCGATTCATATGTTTTTACCACGATTTATATGCTTTTATTTGGATTTTATATGTGTAAAAGTGTTTTACCATGCCTCCACTGCGATTAAATTCCAACAATGGTATCAGAGCACAGGTTGTATGCATATAGATCTGTGGTAAAAATTTCAGAATTTTATGTGCTTGTATGAATTAATTATGATTTTTACAAGTTATATTATGGATTAATTTTGTCTGATAAGAAATCGTTTCTCAGAATAATTTTGAATGTTGATCTGGGTTCTACAAGTGTTGTAGATCGTCTGGGTATTTTTTTCATAATTTTATGATGTATAGATTTTTATTATGAATTTTTGAAGTTGTTGCAATTAAAATTCGTAATTAAATAAGTATATATATGTATATTCTGTTGTATATATATATATGTTTGTATATCTGCTATGTTGTGTTGTTGCACGGAAACAAACAAAGACAGAGAATGTCAGGCACTACAATCAAGACGATGTCAGGCGGCGGCGAATCGCAGAAAGGGGGAGGACCGCGCATCAACCACGCGCGCGTGGGGCTCACGTGCTGGCGTGCCACGCGCGGCGCGTGGTAGACACGCGCTGGTGACGTCATGCTGACGTCAGCGTAGGGTTCTGGGCGCGTGAAGCGCGTGGGCGCGTGGGCGCGCGTGGGCGGAGTTCTGACACGCGCCTGACAGCGCGTGTGCGCGTGGCCGCGCGTGGGGGACCTTGTTTCGGCGAGTGAGGGCGCGTGCTAGCTCAGATTTGGGCGATTTTGGTGCCATTGGATTCGTCTTTTCGAGACGCTTCTAATGGTATGTTATATGATATTTTATGAAATTGTTTTGAACTGTTTATAGCTAACAGAAGTGTTTTTAAGCTAATTTTAACTGTTTTAATTGCTTTTAAATGCTTCATGTGATACATAGAGATGTATAATGCTTAGACTAATGTGCTAGATGATATAACATGCCTACCTTGATGTTTATTCATGTTTATATATGTGATATATGCTTAATTTATCATGCGATGATAGATTTAGGTGAACTTAAATGAACATAAGGCGTTTGTTAGACAACCTAGTATAGTGAAATTGTTTCATAACCTTAATAATAATATTATGAATACAATCATGAGATTCTTGTGTTTATGAAACACGTAATTGAATATGAATTTTCGATATGAGAGAAAGGATGATTTTGTCAACAACAGATTTCTATCTGTAAGAAAGGGTTATTAAGTGACGCCTCTTGACAATGCTCCACCCGATCTGGGAATCATCTGATTATCGATTATTGATTTGAAATATTTAATTTAAAAGGAAGAATCCCTTTATAATATGATTATGATTGTAACGTAATATAATCCCTCTAAAATTAAATAATATCAAGTAGTAATTGGCCAATGACACAACGGGCTTGTGTCGGTCATAGCCTTCCAACATGATAGAAAGTAGTTCTTATTTTTAAATCATTGTCGTTTCGTGCCACAGCCGAGGGCTTTGATTTTGAAATAAGAAATACTTGTCTATTATATAGAGATGTGTACATTGAATAAGAATCTAAAGGTCGTTACGTGCCACAGCCGTGGGCCTTTGGGGACTGATTCAATTGTACGGAATGTTGGGTTAGACTTGACTTAGAATATTGAGTTTGTCGTGCCACAGCCGTGACTCAATTATTCAAGAGGCTAAAGTTTGATTAGGGAATAACATTAGATGTAATTGACAAGAGTTGTCTGCCTATTGAACATTACATGGCGTTTCGTGCCACAGCCGGGGTTGTGTAATGGAATGTAGGATCCCTATTCCCACTAGCATTATAAATGCTTAATTTTTCACGTAGGGGGTTGAATAAATAAGATAAACTAGTGGGAGCCACTTATGAATAAAGACCCGATTCATATAGTGTTTTGAAATGAAATTGAATATTTGCTAAGTGTTGTTATGTGTTTATCATTTACAGATTTACAATATATATTATGTCTTCTGTACTATCACTCAGGAGCATATTGGATGCTCACAAATTGACTGGTCCTAATTATGCTGACTGGCTTCGAAACTTGAGAATTGTTCTCAGGATTGAGAAGCTGGAATACGTGATTGACTCACCTAAGCCTACTGAACCTGCTAGTGATGCACATAATGATGAACATGTTGTGTATCGTAAGTGGATAGATGATGCAAATGTTGCTCAATGCATCATGCTAGCTTCCATGAACATTGAGCTACAAAAGCAACATGAGCATATGGATGCTCACACTATCCTCATGCATCTACAAGAGTTGTATGATGTGGCAGGGAGGACAACTCGATATGAGATATCGAAGGAGCTGTTCGGTTGTAGGATGTCTGAGGGATCATCTGTGAATGACCATGTACTTAAGATGATCAATTTGATTGAATGTTTTGGACAACTTGGTTTTGCCATGGATGGGGAGCTGAGCCAAGACTTGGTCTTGCAATCGCTTCCGAATTTGTTCTCGCAGTTTGTTGTGAACTTTCACATGAATAAGTTGGATGTCAGCCTGCCTGAACTCCACAACATGTTGAAGACTGCGGAATCGAATTTTTCCCCTAAGAAGAGTTCTGTTCTTCTAATTGGTGAAGGTTCCAATCCTAAGAAAAGGAAGAGGAACTCTTCCAAGAAGAAGAAAGTAGGTGAAGAAAAGCCGGTTCCACCAAAAGCTGAAGACCCCAAGAGCAAAGTTGTTTGCTTTCACTGTAACAAGGTGGGGCACTGGAAGAGGAACTGCAAGGTTTACCTTGCAGAATTGAAAAAGCTGAAGGGTAGTGAGATTACCGCTTCTGATTTAGGTATGTTCATGATAGAAGTGAATATATCATTAAATCAAATTTCTACTTGGGTATTAGATACCGCCTGTGGTTCTCATATCTGCAATTTGTTGCAGGGACTAAGGAGAAGTAGGACTCTTGAGGAAGAGGAGGTAATTCTACTGATGGGAAATGGAGCAAGAGTTACTGCTGAAGATGTAGAATCATTTCATTTACATATGCCTACGGGCAAGACTATTGTTTTAAATAATTGTTATTTTGTTCCCTCGATTGTGAGGAATATTATTTCTATTCCCATGTTAGACTTGGCTGGATTTTCATTTATTATTGAGAATAATGATTGTTCTATTCTTAGAGATAATATTCTTTATGGACGTGGTGCTTTAAATAATGGTCTATATATATGTGACATAATTTACTTCAGATTGAACAAACTAATAAAAGAAAAGGGATGATGAAAATCTCACTTTATAGTGGCACTGTAGTCTCCATTTAGTAGACATGGAGAGAGGACTGCAAATTTGCTAGGAATGGTACACACAGATGTATGTGGACCAATGTCTAAGCAAGCCATGGGTGGATTTTCATACTTCATTACTTTCATAGATGATAGATCTAGATTCGGATATGTGTTTGATGAAACACAAGTCTGAAGCCTTTGAAAAGTTCAAAAAGTATAAGTATGAAGTGGAGAAACAAACCAAACATAGTATTATAATTCTTCGATTAGATCGAGGTGGTGAATACTTGAATGGAGAGTTTCTGGATTATCTCAAAGTAAATGGTATAGTCTCCCAGTGGACTCCTCCAGATTGGTATCTGAAAGGAGAAATCAAACTTTGTTAAACATAGTTCGGTCCATGATGAGCTATGCGAATCTTCCAGTATTCCTATGGGGTTACGCATCGGAAACCTCAGCATATTTACTGAATAAGGTGCCTTCCAAATCTGTTCCTCAAACTCCGTATGAGATATGGAAAGTAAGGAAACCGGGTCTTAAACACGTTAAGATTTTGGGATGTCCAGCTTATGTCAAGAAAGTTGACCCAGATAATCTGGAATATCGATCCGTAAAATGTAGTTTTGTGGGATATCCTGAAGAGACTTTAGGGTATTACTTTTACACCGATCATCGGGTGTTTGTCTCCAGACATGCTACCTTCTTGGAAAAGGAGTTTATCCTTGAAGGAAACAGTGGGAGCAAAATTTGAACTTGATGAAGTTCAAGAAGCACAAACTACTACGGATCAAGTGGAAACACCTGTTCTGACTGAACGACCTTCTGTGGAATAGCCCATTCGTAGGTCAGGGAGAGTGTCTCGCCAACCTGAGAGGTAATATGGCCTTGTCATTGAGAATGACAATGAGTTGTCGATCATTGATGATGACGACCCTGTGACCTATAATGAGGCTGTGAGTAGTGTTGACTCAGAGAAATGGCATAGTGCCATGAAATCCGGAATGAAATCTATGTATACGGGATACAAAAGAATGATTAGAGCAGATGGCCAGGTGGAGACCTTTAAGGCCAGGCTTTTGGGAAAAGGATTCAAACAAAGGCAATGGATTGACTTTGATGAAACCTTTTACCTGTAGCCCTGTTATAATCAGTTCGGATTTTGCTTGCGAATGCTGCTTACTACGACTATGAGATCTGGCAAATAGCCAGATGGTTTTCTTTCCAAGAGAAATGAAAACCTAGTGTGTAAGCTGCTGCGAACCATATGTGGTTTAAAGCAAGCTTCTCGTAGATGGAACATCCGTTTTGATGAGACAATCAAAGAGTTTGGTTTTCTGAAAAACGTAGATGAACCATGTGTCTACAAAAGGGTTAGTGGGAGCGCGATAACATTTCTTTTATTGTATTGAAATAGAGTTGACACACATAACAACATAGCAGACCCACTCACAAAGCTACTTTCTGAAAGTCACTTTGATCGTCATAAATACTAGATGGGTATTAGATACCAGAGTGATTGGCTTTAGTACAAGTGGGAGATTGAAAGGAATATGTCCTAAGTCCAATCATGTATTAGGATTTAGGAATAACTTCCTGTGTAATCTATTTTGATTTCATTGATATTAATAAAAGTCTTGTTTTGTTTTTATTACGGGCTTTATCTATTTAAGTGTTTAAATAAGATATACCATAGTTTAGAGTAAAGCTTTTTATGGATTATGATGAGATCATAATAGTGAGACCTAAAAGATGATAACTCTAAACTTAAATAGTTCCTGGTCATAGGATTCCTAACTGGTAATTAATAATCCGCAAAGATCGGTACATACTATGCTTGCTTCATTTTGAAGGATGTCTGTTCTCATAGATATTTGTGTGGTGACACTATAGCTAGTATGTAGGTGCTTATTATAGAATAAGTTCACTGAACATGACTCGCACAGCTGAACAATTGATGGAGTTCACTCACGTGTCTCCAGGGACAATTATTAGGGCTCTACTGGGTATAGGAATTTGTACACGAAGATAGTGTATGATCAATAAAGGATCTACCCCTTCCAGTGAAGGAAGCGAATGTTCAAGGCTGATCCACTTATGCTAGTTCAGGAATCTCTGGCCAGAGTGAATGAAATTAGAAAGGAGTTTCTAATTTGCATAGAACTAAGCATAGTAAATTGTAAGAAAGTTATTAAATTAGATAGGCTTGACACGAGATCCATGCCTTGTATTTAATCGGGACATTGTAGGGTAGAAGGAGTTTATTGTACGGTAACTATTCACTGAATAGGTTCTTGGTATTCTAAGCAGTGAATTCATATTATCCGGATAGTCGCGATATGCTGAGAAGTATCCCTCACGATGTAGAATAAATGTGATTAATTAATTAATCTTATTTAATAAATTAGAGAATTTTTATAAATAATGATAAAATAGTTTTATTATTATTTATTTCTACTACCGGTTTAATATTGAACCTACAGGGTCACACCATAAAAAGAGAATGATTTAATGGTGGAGGAATTAATTAATAATGGCTAATAATTATTTATTTATGCAATAAATAATTAATTGACAAATTTAATAATTGATTAAATGAGATTTAATTGATTATAAATTAATTAAGAAAAGTTCTTAATATTATTAATTAAGAATTTAATTTTTGGAAATTAAATCTAGAGAGAGAATTATTTCTAAAGTGTTTAGAAAAATGATTAATAATTAAAAGGTGTTTTAATTATTAATGAGAATAATAAATGGGTTAATAATAATAATATTTTATGGGAAAATTTCAGCTGAAAATTTTGCCTATAAATATACTATTATAAACCCTATTTTCATTCTAACCCAAAACCCAAAAGTTTTAGAAAACCTAATTCTCTCCACCTCCTCCTCCTCCTTAACGTCATTTTCTTGGTGGATACCGGTGGAGTGCTTCACGTTTGAGGAGAAGCTGCTAAGGATCTCCGATTGTTGCTCTTGGATCGCATATTAAAGGTTAGTATTCGATTCATATGTTTTTACCACGATTTATATGCTTTATTTGGATTTTATATGTATAAAAGTGTTTTACCATGCCTCCGCTGCGATTAAATTCCAACAAAACCTAGGCCTTGTACCCCCAACACTCGAAGAATCGATGGTGATGCTGCTTACTTGAATCCTTTATCTCTTGGGTGCCATTGAATGTAAATAAGTTGAGAAAATTGAAGTGTATAAGAGAGATTTAGGTTTGAGATTTGAAAAGTGATGGAGATGATTGTGTATAAGTGTATGTATATATAGATATTGAGAATTAGAATTAGAATAGAAGTGGGTCAAGAATATGGAATTAGTGGGGGTAATGGGGTGTAAAAATTGAATTGGAGAAGGAATTAAGGGAAGTGGATGAGTGACATTCGGCTGGAGTTTTGTTTTTATTTTGATTTTTTGATTTTTCTATTTTTTTTGTGCAGGAGGTCAGCGCGGCCGCCCCGCCTGGCAGTGCGGCTGTGTCGTGGTTGTGGAATTCCAGCGCGGCCGCCCCGCATACCAGCGCGGGCGCATGCAACTACTGGAGTTTTAGCGCAGCCGCCTCGCTTCCCAGCGCGGGCGCGCCGTGCTACTGTAGTTGACACTGAATTTTTTTATTTTTTTTTAGTTTTCTTCTTGTTTTCTTCTTCTTTCTATCTACTAATATACAAGAAGCTTGGGTTGCCTCCCAAGAATCGCTTGGTTTACATCGTTAGCTTGACGTAGATTTCCCAGATCAAGTTGCCAACAAAACGGCACTAACCACTTCACGGTTTGCCGTATCCCCATAGTAATGCTTCAAACGCTGTACGTTTACCTTGAATGCTTGGCCTGGATCATTCTCAAAAATCTCCACCGCTCCATGTGGAAACACAGTTTTGACAACAAATGGCCCTGACCATCTTG
Source organism: Apium graveolens (assembly GCF_009905375.1). Classification (NCBI taxonomy): domain Eukaryota; kingdom Viridiplantae; phylum Streptophyta; class Magnoliopsida; order Apiales; family Apiaceae; genus Apium; species Apium graveolens. The sequence goes on along the minus strand of NC_133657.1, from coordinate 43,878,468 downwards.
ACTTTAACTTTCCAGGAAGAAGACGGAGACGAGAGTTAAACAAAAGAACTTGTTGCCCCGACACAAATGATTTAAGAACTAGAACCCTATCGTGCCACCTCTTGACTTTCTCCTTGTACATTTTATTGTTCTCATACGCTTGAAGTCGAAACTCGTCGAGTTCATTCAATTGAAGCATCCTTTTCTTACCAGCTGCATCCATATCAAAGTTCAATTTCTTCAAAGCCCAATATGCCTTGTGCTCTAGCTCCACAAGCAAATGACAACATTTACTATAAACCAACTGATACGGTGACATGCCTAGCGGAGCCTTGAATGCTGTTCGATAGCCTAAATAGCTTCATCCGGCTTCAAAGACCAATCCTTCCTCGATGGACATACAACCTTCTCTAGAATACGCTTGATCTCTCTATTAGATACCTTAGCTTGAACATTAGTCTGAGGATGGTAGGTTGTAGCAATACGATGATTGACATTATACCCTTGCATCATAGCAGTGAACTTGCGATTGCAGAAATGCGATCCCTCATCATTGATTATGACCTTTGGAGTCCCATATCTTGTGAACATCTGCTTGTGAAGGAAATTAAGCACTACCTTCATATCATTTATCAGCATGGATTTAACTTCCACCCATTTTGACAGATAATCAACCGCCATCAAGATATACTGATTATTGTAAAATGAGACAAATGGCCTCATGAAGTCAATTCCCTAAACATCGAGGACCTCAACCTCGAGAAGCAAATTAAGAGGCATCTCATCCCTCTTCGACATATTACCAACACGCTGGTATTGATCACATTTCAAAACAAACTGATGTGCATTCTTAAATAAAGTCGGCCAGAAGAATCCTGCTTGAAGGATACGAGATGTTGTCTTTTCTCCACCATAGTGGGCTCCATAAACAGTCGAATGACAGTCTCGAAAGATTCCCCCTGTTTCGCTTTATGGAATACATCTCCTAATGATTTGGTCACCTCCTTGCCGAAACAAAAATGGCTCATCCCACATGTACTACTTCACTTCGTGAAGAAACTTCTTCATTTGAGCATAAGTCAAGTCTGGAGGCATAACGCTCACGAGATAGTTCACAATATCTGTGAACCACGATTCTTCTGCTTGCACCCCCAAACAACTGCTCATCGGGAAAAGACACATTTATCAAAGACTTATCCTGCGAAGCTGTACCTGGATCTTCTAAACGAGAGAGATGATCAACGACTTGATTCTCAGTACCTTTTCTATCCTTGATCTCTAACTCAAACTCCTGAAGTAAAAGAACCCATCGAATCAATCTAGGCTTCGAGTCCTTCTTCGAGACGAGATAGCGAATAACAGTATGATCAATGAAAATTGTCACCTTTGTCCCAAGCAAATAAGATCGAAACTTCTCAAAACCGTAAAAAATGGCTAAGAGTTCTTTCTCAGTCGTCATGTAATTTAGTTGAGCACCATTGAGGGTCTTACTAGCATATTAGACCACATGAAATATATTGTTCTTCCTTTGCCCAAGAACTGTTCCAACTGCATAATCACTTGCATCGCACATTATTTCAAATGGCTCATTTCAATCAGGTACGGTAATGACTAGTGCCGTGATCAAGCTTTTCTTTAAGCTCTTAAAAGCAGCTAGGCACTCGTCGTCAAACTTTAAAGGAACATCTTTCTCTAGCAAATTGCACAACGGCTTCGAAATTTTAGAGAAGTCCTTTATGAAACGCCGATAGAAACCTGCATGACCATGAAAGCCGAATTCCCTTAAAAGAAATTGGTAGGGGAAGATTTTCAATGAAACCCACCTTGGATTTTTCCACCTCAAGACCCTTACTAAAGACTTTGTGCCCAAGAATGATGCCATGTCGCACCATAAAGTGACATTTCTCCCAATTGAGAACCAGATTGGTCTCAATACACCTTTTCAGCACTAAACCAAGATTGTGCAAGCATTTATCATAAGAAGTTCCAAAAATAGAGAAGTCATCCATGAACGCTTCTACATTATTTCCAATCATATCAAAGAAGATAGCCATCATGCATCTCTGAAATATGGCTGGTGCACTACATAGCCCAAAAGAAACTCTCATGAAGGAAAAATTACCAAAAGGACAAGTGAAGGTAGTCTGTCCTTGATCTTCTGGAGCAATACAAATCTGATTATAAGCCGAATAGCCATCCAGAAGATAGTAGTACTCATGCCCAGCCAACCTATCAAGCATCTAATCAATAAAAGGAAAAGGGAAGTGATCTTTCCTTGTGGCTTTGTTCAGCTTTCTGTAATCCATGAAAATTCTCCACCTCGTGACTGTTCGAGTAGGAATAAGCTCATTCTTTTCATTAGCAACCACGGTGATACCTCCTTTCTTCGGTACATACTAAATTGGGCTTACCCAAGAACTGTCAGAAATGGGACAGATGATCCCTGTATCTAGCCACTAGAGAATTTCCTTCTTCACCACTTCTTTCATGATCAGATTTAGGCTTCTCTATTGCTCAACAATAGGCTTGCTTCCTTCCTCTAGCAGAGTTTTATGCATGCAATAAGAAGGGCCAATTCCCTTGATATCTGCTATAGTCCATCCAATTGCCGATTTGAACTCTCTAAGAATTCTCAAGAGCTTTTCGTCATACTACATGAAAGGTCAGATGCAATAATAAGAGGCAAAGTAGATGCATCACCTAAAAATACATACCTCAAATGTTCAGGCAAAGGTTTGAGCTCAAGTATATAAGCTTCCTCAATAGATGGCTTGAGGTGCTTTGGAGAGTTTTTCATCTCTTCCAATCCAAGAGATTCAAAAGGCATTTCCAATCTTCACTTCCAAGGAGAAGCATTTAGATACTATAACTGCTCATCACTTTCATCATCTTCACTATCTGAATCCCCCATCAAGGCTTTCTCTAAGGCATCAGATTTTAGCATATGATCAAGCTCTGAAGTTACCACAGATTCAACCAATTCCACCTTAAAGCACTCATTTTCATCAGTAGGGAATTTCATGGCATTAAAAACATTAAAGATCACATCCTGATCCTGAACTCACATAGTGAGCTCACCTTTCTACACATCAATCAAGGTTCGGCCAGTTGCCATGAAAGGTCTTCCCAAGATTATGAGAATCTTCTTATCCTCCTCGAAATCAAGAATTACAAAGTCAGTAGGAAAGATGAGTTTGTCCACTTTGACCAATACATCCTCTACAATGCCTCGTGGATATGTAATAGAGCGATCGGCCAACTACAAGGACATATATGTAGGCTTTAGATTAGGTAAACCCAACTTCTTGAAGATAGACAAAGGCATCAGATTGATGCTAGCTCCCAAGTCACATAAGTATTTGTCAAATGACACTTTTCTGATGGTGCAAGGAATAATGAAGCTTCTAGGATCTTTAAGTTTCGGAGGCAACTTCTGTTGCAGCATAACACTGCATTTCTCTGTGAGAGCAACGATCTCTAAGTCATCAAGCTTCACTTTCTGAGAGAGAATACCTTCATGAACTTCGCATAGCTTGGCATTTGTTCAAGAGCTTCAACGAAAGGTATGTTGATATGAAGTTTCTTGAAAACTTCCAAGAACTTAGCAATTTGCTTATCAAGCTTTTGCTTCTACAGCCTCTTAGGAAAAGGAGGTGGATGATAGACCTATTTTTCCCCTATATTACCCTCAGGAGGAGTGTTGACAACAGCTGTCTTCCTTGGTTCCACCTCTGCTTCCTTCTGCACATCTTCTTCAGCCACAACTTCAGATTCTGGAACTTGAGATTTTTCAGGATTTGTAACCTTCCCAGACCTTAATGTAATTGCCTTAACCTGCTCCTTAGCTTCCCTCTTGCCTAGCACTTCAGTATCACTAGGGAGTGTACCAGGTTGTCGATTCAGCAAGACATTGGCAATCTGCCCAATTTGAATCTCCAAGGTGTTGATAAAAACCGTTTGGCTCTTGCACATGAGCCTCAACTCCTACAATTCAGATTTTTCATTAGATTGTGGTAGCTGCTGAAGTTGGAGTTGTTTCCATGGTCCATATTGCGGTTGTTGAAAACCAGGAGGGTTATATTGGTTTGCTGCATATGGCTGATAAGGCTGTTGCACCGCATTCTGATTGTTGCTCCAGCTGAAGTTAGGATGCTTGCGGTTCTTGGGATGATAAGTGGCTGGAGCTGGTTGCTGCGACCTCTGGAAGTTATTCACAAACTGAGTTGATTCACTAGAAATAGCACAATGCTCAGTCTCATGTGCACCAGCACAAAGCTCACAAACACTTGTGATCTGATTAACTCCATAATTAGCCAAAAAATCCACTTTTATCGTCAAATCTTGAAGTTGAACAACTATAGCTGTAATATCCGCGATATATCGTGTAATTATTTTTTTTGCTAATAAATAATTAATATATGTGTTCAGTATCTATTTTGTGAATTAATTGTTAAGTGTTAAATATGTTTGGATGTTTAAAAATATTATTAATTGAGTATTTTAATTTTTATATGTCCAAAATAAAATATAGATAATTGTCATATCTTCCTAATTATTTTTATGTTGATTTATGAATTTATAAGGATCATATGAAATTTATAAAATCTTTTTCCGAGTATTTAAAATCTATTTTATAAAAACAGGAACCAACCGACGTCATCCGTTGTTACGTTTTTTGGAACCCGAAACTCTTCCGAGAACTCCTTCCTAACCTAATTGTAATATTCTGAGCATATTTCATGTTTCGACTTTTTCGATCCGGCGTACGGTTTATCCTGCGCGGGTCCCGGCGCAACATTTTTGATACAATATTCGTTTTGGTAAATCAATAAAACTCGTATTTTCGATAAACGGGAGCTTTTTATTAAACTATCCCAATTATCACCTCGTAGTACGTGTAACCAGGCGCTGAGATCAAGACCGCAGTACAAATTGTACTGGTTTGGAAAACTGTCTCGAAAACCGATACCGTTTGGATCAGTTTTTACAAATAAACGTACCGTTTTATATTCGGAATGATCCAACGGGATACTAATTTTCCGTAATTATAAAAAGCCTTTACCGTATTTTATTTCGTATCAAAAATCATTTGCAGTCAGTAATTATATAAATTTTCAGAGAAAATTCATATATTCATAAACCTATCTGAGAATCAAACCAACAACCGGAGGTGTTACCGGAGTCCGTTTGGAAAGCTCGAGTACTCAATCCAAAGGTCTTTAGGTGTTCTATCAGATTCTGTGTTCCAAATCACTGCAGAAATCAAGGTTTATTTTCTGAAAAATTATTTATTTTCAAAATTAATTTTATTAAAAATATGAATTTTTGTTCGGATGATTGTTTGTATGATTTGATGCTTGCATGTTGTAGAGCTTGTTTTCCTGATGATTTTCATATGTCATACGTCTGATTTGGAGTTCAATAACATGCTCAAAAGTTGGTTTAATTCTCGAATTTTAAAATTAGAGTTTATAACTCGTATGAATGTTTTCAATTGAAATTTGAGGCTTTTTGATTTAGGGGTTATTAGCTGTTGATTTATAGTGGATTATGTTCCTTATGAAATTTGCAATCGATTGGTATATAGCTCGTTAACAGAGGATGTCTGAATCGAAGGGAGTTGTGTTTTGAAAATTTCCGAAGTTCGCCGGAAACCGGCGATGTTCTTGGCCAATTTTCGGCCAAGTCTGGGGTTATTTGAATGATTTGATTGCATGAATAAGTTCCTGGTTGTCTGTAGATGTGATCTGGAGCTTGTGGTGAGGTGAGGGTGCCGAAATCGTGTTCTCCGGCCACCCTTATATTTTCCGGCGACGGGGGTTGTAAAATTGCAGTTTGCTACCTTATCTTTTGGGGAAGAAATAGTTAGGTCCCTGAGGTTTCCAGAACTTGCAAATTTTGGATTCCTGTTTTAAAAATATTTAAAAATCATATTTCCTATTTATTTTAATTATAAAAATTCGATTTTAATTTCTAAAAATTCCAAAAATTATTATTTTAATTCCGAAAATTATTTTTAATTAAAAAATAAATCTAAATTAATTAGTTAAATAATTTCAGTTAATTTTTAATTTATTAATTGGTCAATTAATTCGAAAATTGATTGATTAATTGATTTAATTAATTATTAATTGATTTTAATTAATTATTTAATTAGATTTAATTATTTAAAAATGATTTAAAAATTCTGAAAAATAGTTTTGAGCTTTAAAATATTATTTTAAATTATTTTCAAGGCTCGATAATTATTATGAAATTGTTTTAAAGCCGGAATTGGCCAACCGAACCCTATTTACTACTTCGAAATTGATCCAACGACCCGTTTTAATTCTGAAAAATGTTTTAAAAATCATTTTAAATACCAGAAAGCTTGTTTATGACCCGAGACTTATTTATAAATAATATATTATTGATTATGTGACGTGCTATGTGTTATATGTGACTTGTTAGTTGACTGTCGGTCCGTATATTCGATGTTTACTTGTTTATTGCATAACTTTCAATCCGTTAATCGGATTTGGGTGAAATGAAGGGTAGATAGGAGTATGTGTCGAATAGAATCGTATGAGTTAAATATTGTTAGATGCTTATAATATGTGAGTAGAAGAGGCAAGGCGTAGGTAAGGGAAACAGATAGTCAAGGAGTAAGGCAGTGGTGATTGAGAGCAAGTGCAGTGTAGTAAGCTAATACCAGGAAAGTGTTCTGAACTTTCTCGAGATATTGTAGTAATTGATATTTCTATTTTATATTGCAAGTGGTTTGAAGCACTGAACCCTACACCTTAATTCCAGTTATTGATCTTGAGCCGTAAACCTGATTCTTTCTAGACCATTGATTGTTGTATACCCAAATATGAACCTCAAATATATGATACTACTCCACAAATACATACAAACTAAATATTAAACACTGAATCAGATTGCTTACACATTCAAACCATTGTATCTTATGCTTTGAAAGACCAATTCCTTGGAACCCTGAAATGTTAATTCCTTTGTTATCCAACTCTTTCGTTACCTAACAACCAAGCTTTGGAAATGCCATATGGATCTTTATACAGATTGAAACCATTTTCATTATTGAACGTCCAATGTTGTTAATGATCCTGTTTATTGTTTATTACTGTTTATTCTCATATTATGATAGAATTGGATTGTTTTTATAAAATTGTGGACCAGATTCGTGGTCAGACCATATAATGGTCAAGTTATGCCAATGTGTGCCTTGGATCCAGTAGTTAGAGTAGTGATGTGTGCTTTGCTCGGGATTAGTGTGTGACTGATCAGCAGCCTAACCTTGGTTTTTAAAATGAAAATATAATATCCAATTCTAAATTATAATCCATTGTTCACTTGATATCATAACCATATTTCCCTGATGATCATTATTCTCAGTTTTGTCATTGTGACTTGCTGAGCTAGTTAGCTCATTTGTGCGATGTTGTTTATGTTCTTTTCCAATTAAGAAGGAACCGTTTGGTTGATAAGTGGATTTTATATCCACTTGGAATGCTTTATTACAAGCTTAAATTGGTGTTTTGGACTCAAGTTGTTGGTATTTTGATGTATTTTTGTGTTAATGCATTTCAGGTATCAGTTAAAGGAAGAAAAGAGCTTTTAAAGGAAATATGATGAAAAGTGATCAGAATTGGAAGCCAAGTCCATTTTCAAGTTGTAGAGAATCTCAATAGCTTCGCGTGGGCAGTTGAATCACCTAATTCTGACGAGTAGAACTCAATTTATGGCCAAAACAAGATTCATCAGAATATTTTTCCCAGTCAGTAGCTGAGCGCCCGCTCAGCAGAGCTGAGCGGCCGCTCAGAGAGCTGAGCGGCCACTCAGGGCGCGGCTGGTCGCTGATTTCGCTGAAAAAGCCTTTTTTGAGTAGAATTTGACGATTTTAAGGGTCCAGGTCCACTAGGGGCGTATATATACTTAAAAAAAGGGTTTTCATCATCCGGGAAGATTGGGATACCAAGGAGAAGACCTAGAAGCACAAAACAACTCTGAAAAAGAAGATCTTGTTTTCAACTTGTGATTCTTTGAATTAGTTGTAACTTTGGATGCTCGTTTTCGTTCTTGTTGAACCTAGATCTCGTTTATTCGTACTTTGATTATTATTTAGTTTATTAAGACCTTATTTATACCATGCTTTCATTGGAACCCATGGTGATGATGAGTTCGATTATGGGCTAATCGTTGTCATGGGATTCTAGCGGATTTATTTATGGATTTCAATAGTTAATTGTTTCGATATCTTGGTGTGTGGTGATTGATTGATATCCTAGTATGGTTGTGCTTATTCGTCTTATGTGCATAGCTAACATATAAGATAGCGTGTTAATCTCTATTGAAGCGACAGTGAATATAGAGGTTTAGAACTTGCCATGCTAGCATAGGTTCATGTATGTGTATGCATGATTCGTAGGTAACTCTAACCGTTTTACTTGCCCTATGTAATCAAGATAGATAACTTGTGCTTAAACCGTTATATTGTCAAATTCTATAGACATATAGGGTCTCGATATAATTGGTGCCTATTCAGCTTCTATCTCTTTTGTGGATGTCTGGTAGAATGGTACTCGTGCAACGAAAGTTGGCGTTTATCAGTTTCGTGTTATCTAATTAGTGTCATCACCATCACATGCTAAGGTTAAAAACAATAAGGCTATTGAATGAAGTATTTAATGAAGTTAGAATCCCATGTTTGTCATATATAGTAATTCAACTTCAATTCTCTTAGTTAATGTTATTTAGTATAATCTCTTAGTTTAATAAAAACCCAATTTGTTATTTGTCTTAGCATTGAGCGATAACCATACATTGTTGCATAGGTGCATAAATTGAACTTAACCTAAACCAGTCTCTGTGGGAACGAATCTGATTTATATCTTATACTACTTGCGAACGCGTATACTTGCGTGAATATTAGCGCGTGTTTTTTCCCTAACAAGTTTTTGGCGCCGCTGCCGGGGACTCGGTGTTAATTTTTAGTTTATGTGCTTGTCATCAGTGGTCGTTAAAGTTCACTGACTCAGATTCTTTTACTTTCACGGTTTATTTGTTTGTGTTTCAGGTACTCATTACAATGGGAGATCCAGCAGCACGAACGAAAGCCTTGATGGATTTTTCTCAACCCAAGATCAATGACATTCAATCTAGCATTGTCTGGCCAGCTATCACAGCTAATACCTTTGAGATCAAGCCTAGCATAATTCAATGGGTACAGACTTCAGTCCAGTTTGGGGGTTCTCCAACGGAAGATCCCAATACACACATTAGGGATTTCATTGAAATATGCGACACCTTCAAGTTCAACGGTGTTTCTGAAGATGCTGTAAAGCTGAGACTGTTCCCATTCTCTCTGAAGGACAAGGCTAAGAGCTGGTTACACTCTCTACCATCTGGTTCGATTACTACTTGGGAAGATCTTGCTCAGAAGTTTCTTACTAAATTCTTCCCTATGGCGAAGACAGCTGCACTCAGGAATGCTATTACTCAATTTATGCAGCAAACGGGAGAATCGCTATGTGAAGCTTGGGAGCGCTACAAGGAGATGCTTAGGAAGTGTCCTCATCATGGAATTCCTGATTGGATGATCATCACTTCTTTTTACAATGGGTTGGGAGCACAGTCCAAACCCATGCTCGATGCAGCATCAGGCGGAGCATTATGGGCAAAGAGCTATAAGGAAGCTTATGATCTAATTGAACTGATGGCTGCTAATGAATATCAGTATCCAACCCAGAGATGTCCACAGGGCAAGGTAGCAGGAGTACTTGAGGTGGATACAGCTACGGCTATCACTGCTCAACTAAAGGCGTTGTCTATGAAGATCGATTCTCTGGCTAACTATGGTGTTAAGCAGATAATTAGTGTTTGTGAGCTGTGTGCAGGTCCGCATGCGACAGAGCAATGCGCTATATCTAGTGACTCAGCTCAGTTTGTGAGCAACTTTCAGAGATCGCAACAACCAGTTCCAGACACTTATCATCCTGACAACTGGAATCATCCTAACTTCAGCTGGAGCAACAATCAGAATGTGATGCAACAGCCGTTCCAGCCGTTTGGAAATAAGCTGTTCAACTCTCTTGGTTTTCAGCAGCAACTCCAACTTCAACAACAAACTCATGATGCAGGTCTATCTTCGAATCAAAAATCTGAATTAGAGGAGTTGAGGCTTATGTGCAAAAACCAGGCTCTTATATGCCAAAGCCAAGCTGTTTCTATCAAGACTCTGGAGAACCAAATTGGGCAAATTGCTAATGCCTTATTGAATCGGCCACCAGGAATGCTTCCTAGTGATACAGAAGCCAATCCAGGAAAGAGGGAAGTTGAAGAACATGTGAACACCATCACCTTAAGGTCTGGAAAGGTCGCAAGCCCCCAAGTTCAGCAAGACGAAGAGCCAGAAAAATCTCAAGATTCAGAAAATGCAGTTGTGGCTGAAGAAGATGTGCAGAAGGAAGTAGAGGTGGAACCAAGGAAGACTACTGTGGAACACACTCCTCCTGAGGGTAATACAGGGGAGAAATAGATTTATCCTCTACCTCCTTTTCCTAAAAGGCTGCAGAAGAAAAAGCTGGATAAGCAGTTTGAGAAGTTTCTGGAGGTGTTCAAGAAACTTCATATCAACATACCTTTCACTGAAGCTCTTGAACAGATGCCTAGCTATGCGAGGTTTATGAAAGGTATTCTCTCTCGGAAAGTGAAGCTCGATGACTTAGAGACCGTTGCTCTAACGGAGGAATGCAGTGTTGTGATGCAACAGAAGTTGGCTTCGAAGCTTAAAGATCCTGGAAGCTTCACTATTCCTTGCACCATCGGAAACTTGTCGTTCGACAAGTGTTTGTGTGATTTAGGAGCTAGCATCAATCTGTTGCCCTTATCTATCTTCAAGCAGCTTGGTCTGCCTGAGCCGAAACCAATATACATGTCATTGTAACTAGCTGACCGTTCCATCGCTTATCCACGAGGTATAGTGGAGGATGTCTTGGTCAAGGTGGATAAACTCTTCTTCCCTGCTGACTTTGTAATTCTTGATTTCGAGGAAGATAAGAAGATTCCCATTATTTTGGGAAGACCATTCTTGGCTACAGGCTGAACTATGATCGATGTGCAAAAAGGAGAGCTTACGATGAAGGTTCATGATCAGAAGGTCACTTTCAATGTGTTCAAGGAAATAAAATTACCCACAGCTAAAGAGGAGTGCTTTAAAGTAGAGCAAATTCAGGTTTTGAATGCACCTCTGTGGAAGAGGAAGTTGGATGTGCCATTCGATTCTCTTGGGTTAGCAGAGCTGAAAATTTCTCAGGATCGTCTCGAGTCGTCTATTGAAGATGCTCCTACACTTGAGCTCAACCCACTACCAAATCACTTGAGTTATTCATTCTTAGGTGCACCCCCTGACAAGGGGTTGGGATATATCTTTGATGATGTAGAGGGTAGCCGAACGGATCCTCCAGTTCCTATAGAGGGTTCTTCTCATGTGCAGCAGGTAGTTGATAGGACTGGTGTTGGTGACGAGCAGTACAGGCGAGTAATTAGGCGTATGGAGGCCATGCACGACATTCACCGTCATTTTGCTGAAGATTTGACACACGCTTTCGGTACTATTTTCCGAGACACTAGTGGCGAGGTTGATTGGCCACCTGATCCTCCACCCGAAGAGGGTGATCTTTTCCACGACTAGGTATGCCTGAAATCCTTATTATTACCTTCAATGAGGACATTGAAAATTTTAAGTTTGGGGGTGATAATGTAAGGATTAGTAGTGTGTGTCCATATAGATTCATATAGATTCATGTTGCATGTTTAGTTGTAGTTCATTCATATTTTTGTATGATTGTTCATTTAGGACATATTTGTTTTTTTATGTAATTTCATATAGTTGCATTTTCATGCATATTTAGCATGATCCCTTAAGATGAACTATGATATTTGATAAGTTGATGTTGATTTCAGTGTGGTGATGACGAATAGAGGGATGTTTAAGTTCTAATGAATTGATTTGCATGCCAGAAACAAATATTTTCACAAAGTCTTATAGGGTTGCTTTTGATCTAGATCATGATCATACTTGTTTGTTGTTGAGATTTAATCACTTGGTTATATTTAGAATTTGTGATCTTCTCGTAGTGACGTAAAAACACTGATTCTTTTTATCTGGAGAAAAACTTGGATTTCATTGCTAGTTGTTGTAAGGCTAAGTGTCAAATGGCTAGTAGCCGGCTCATATTTTTATGAGTAGTCTAGGGTTGAATGAGATGGAGCGAAACGCACTCATTCAGAAATTGTTGAAAAAAAAAAGAAAAGTGAAAAAAAAGAAAAAAAAAGAAAGAAAAAAGTATGTGTTTATGCATAATTGATCAAGACTGAGCTCTTTAATACTTGAGTTATTAAGTTTTAGGGGACTTTGTGCCTAGTGACCTAAGGCTTTTATAGTCTGGGATCCACTAACCTAACGCTCGCTACATGGGTATTATTGTATAAGTCTTTTGGGACCTCATTCATTGCACGATCAAATAAGCATCTTTGTTATGTGTTCAATAATAATGTGAATCCTCGTATAACTCTAGTAGAAAGGAGGTGTTGTGAGTCATAATGCGTTTATTGTCTATTCTATTTATAAACTTTTGATTGTTTCGATGATAGATAAGTTATAGTTATTGATCTAGTATCGAGAGTATATCTGTTAAGCATCCACACACGCACGTTTCTGGTTTGTGAGTTGGTTTGTGAGATTTATTTGAACTCTATTTCAAGTTATTGCATTCTTAGAGGCATTGGTTTATTCATTTGGTTATGGTTATTCTGAGGGGATCGATTGCATTATCATTTAGTTGCATTCACATAGTTGCATTCATGCATTAGGTTTGTTTTGTAGTTTTGAGTCTGTTTATGCTTGAGGACAAGCATCGATTCAAGTTTGGGGATGTGATAAGTGGATTTTATATCCACTTGGAATTGCTTTATTACAAGCTTAAATTGGTGTTTTGGACTCAAGTTGTTGGTATTTTGATGTATTTTTGTGTTAATGCATTTCAGGTATCAGTTAAAGGAAGAAAAGAGCTTTTAAAGGAAATATGATGAAAAGTGATCAGAATTGGAAGCCAAGGCCATTTTCAAGTTGTAGAGAATCTCAATAGCTTCGCGTGGGCAGTTGAATCGCCTAATTCTGACGAGTAGAACTCAAGTTATGGCCAAAACAAGATTCATCAGAATATTTTTCCCAGTCAGTAGCTGAGCGCCCGCTCAGCAGAGCTGAGCGGCCGCTCAGGGCGCGGCTGGTCGCTGATTTCGCTGAAAAAGCCTTTTTTGAGTAGAATTTGACGATTTTAAGGGTTCAGGTCCACTAGGGGCGTATATATACTTAAAAAAAAGGGTTTTCATCATCCGGGAAGATTGGGATACCAAGGAGAAGACCTAGAAGCACAGAACAACTCCGAAAAAGAAGATCTTGTTTTCAACTTGTGATTCTTTGAATTAGTTGTAACTTTGGATGCTTGTTTTCATTCTTGTTGAACCTAGATCTCGTTTATTCGTACTTTGATTATTATTTAGTTTATTAAGACCTTGTTTATACCATGCTTTCATTGGAACCCATGGTGACGATGAGTTTGATTATGGGCTAATCGTTGTCATGGGATTCTAGCGGATTTACTTATGGATTTCAATAGTTAATTGTTTCGATATCTTGGTGTGTGGTGATTGATTGATATCCTAGTATGGTTGTGGTTATTCGTCTTATGTGCGTAGCTAACATATAAGATAACGTGTTAATCTCTATTGAAGCGACAGTGAATATAGAGGTTTAGAACTTGCCATGCTAGCATAGGTTCATGTATGTGTATGCATGATTCGTAGGTAACTCTAACCGTTTTACTTGCCCTATGTAATCAAGATAGATAACTTGTGCTTAAACCGTTATGTTGTCAAATTCTATAGACATATAGGGTCTCGATATAATTGGTGCCTATTCAGCTTCTATCTCTTTTGTGGATGTCTGGTAGAATGGTACTCATGCAATGAAAGTTGGCGTTTATCAGTTTCGTGTTATCTGATTAGTGTCATCACCATCACATGCTAAGGTTAAAAACAATAAGGCTATTGAATGAAGTATTTAATGAAGTTAGAATCCCATGTTTGTCATATATAGTAATTCAACTTCAATTCTCTTAGTTAATGTTATTTAGTATAATCTCTTAGTTTAATAAAAACCCAATTTGTTATTTGTCTTAGCATTGAGCGATAACCATACATTGTTGCATAGGTGCATAAATTGAACTTAACCTAAACCAGTCTCTATGGGAACGAATCTGATTTATATCTTATACTACTTGCGAACGCGTATACTTGCGTGAATATTAGCGCGTGTTTTCGCCCTAACATTGGTACCGAGGATCCCCAGTCCAGCGCGAGATCTAGGGGTTCAGGTTGATCGAGTTGAGCTAGTAGGCTTCTTTTGGAATAATTTAAGTTTGTAAAAAGTTTGTAATAATGTTTAATACTCAGTTCTGAGTTGGATAGTTGGGATTTGAATGGTTTGTAATATAAGTAAGTGTGGTTGGCTTGTGTGCATACTTTAACCTGTTGCGATCCGTGTTAGTTGATAAGTAGGGTCACGGCATATTATTATTATCTTTATTATTGTTATAAGCAGGTTATAAATAAGGTGTATGTGTGTGGACCCCAAACTTCTGACCCGGGTTTGGAGGGCGCCACAATAGCAGTAGCTGTATCCACTTCTAGAACTCCTGCTACCTTGCCTTGTGACATTCTCTGTATTGGCTTCTAGTATTTATTAGAAGCCATTAGCTCAATCAACTCATAAGCTTCATCATAGCTCTTAGCCCATAAGGCTCCACCTGATGCTGCATCGAGCATTGGTCTAGACTGTGCGCCCAAACCATTATAGAAACAATTTATGATTATCCAATCAGGCATGCCATGGTGAGGACACTTCCTAAGCATCTCTTTGTAGCGATCCCAAGCCTCACACAAAGATTCTCCAGATTGCTGCGAAACTGAGTAAGAGCATTCCTGATTGCAGCTGTCTTCGCCATAGGGAATAATTTAGTGAGAAACATTTGAGCAAGATCCTCCCATTTGGTGATAGAACCTGCTGGTAGAGAATATAACCAGCACTTAGCTTTATCCAGTGTTCTTTTACGAGATCGAGAATGTGTTTACATAAACGCACTCTAGAGTACCTGAAATACAACAAGTACCCAAGTAAGTAAAAATATCCGAGTCAGTGAACTTCACCGACCATTGATGACAAACACATAAACTAAAAATAAACACCGAGTCCCCAGCAGCGGTGCCAAAAACTTGTTAGGACGAAAATACACGCTAATATTCACGCAAGTATACACGTTCACAAGTAATTTAGAATCCTTCTAGTTCATTCCCACAGAGACTCTTTTTGTTAACTTAAGATTTATGCACTTATGCAACAATGATATGGCTATTGTTCAATGCTAAGACGAATAACAATTTGATTTGTTTTATAACTAAAAATTAACTAACATGCAATTAACTAAGAGATTAAAGAGGTTGATTTACTATATGAGACAAACATGGGATTCTAACTTCATTAAATACTTCATTCAAAGTCATTGTTCTTAAACTTAGCATGCAATGGTGATGATAACTAATAAGATAACACAAAACTAGTAAACGCCAACTTTCATTGCACGATTACCATACTACCAGACATCCACAAAAGAGATAGAAGCTGAATTGACACCAAGTATGTTGAGACCCTATATGTCTATAGAATTTGACAATATAAAGGTTTAATGTTCAAGTTATCTATCGTGATTACATAGGGCAAGTAAGATGGTTAAAATTATCTACAAATCATGCATAATAAATACATGAACCAATGCTAGCATGGCAAGTTCTAAACCTCTAAATTCATTTTTGCTTCAATAGAGATTAACACGCTATCTTATATGTTTATGACACATATAAGACGAATAAGCACAACCAATGCTAGGATATTATACAATCACCACACACTAAGATATCGAAACAAATTAACTGTTGAAATCCATAAATAAATCCGTTATAACCCCACGATAACGATTAGTTCATACCCGAACTCACACAAGAACAAACTAGATCCTCTTCGCCTTCGTTGTATTTGTGCTCCTTGATCTTCTCGCCGTCTTCTCCTTAGTCTTTGTTATGAAAATCATCTTTAGATAGTCTTTATATAGCAGCCCATTCAGAAGAGAAGTCCAAAAAATCCATCTTCTAATCAATTC
Source organism: Apium graveolens (assembly GCF_009905375.1). Classification (NCBI taxonomy): domain Eukaryota; kingdom Viridiplantae; phylum Streptophyta; class Magnoliopsida; order Apiales; family Apiaceae; genus Apium; species Apium graveolens. The sequence goes on along the minus strand of NC_133657.1, from coordinate 43,862,215 downwards.
AGGATTCTAGGAATTCGACCCGGCGCGGCCGCGCGCTATCCCAGCGCAGGCGCGCTGTACTTCTGCCAAAGCGGCGCGACCGCGCGCTAACACATCGCGGGTGCGCTAAGCTACTGGAAAATCTTTTGACTTCTGTTTTATTTGCTGGTTTTTGATGGCGATCAACAAGAGAACATTTAAGGAACCTTCCTAACACCTATTTAGCACCAAAATAATGCTAAATCTCCTTCTTCCTTCAGCTATGTCCTGAAATGCAAAACACTACAAAAATGTATCAAAAACACAAACAACTCGAGTACAAAACACCAAATCAAGCCTTTATGAAGCGTTATAAGTGGATATAAATGCCAGTTAATAGAAGCGTTTGTGAAACATTTAGCCTCTAACAAGCTTGTACCAAAGTTAGATAGATGCTATTTTTTAGGATACCCAAGTAGGACTAAAGGGTATAATTTTTATAATCCTTCCGAGAATAAAGTGTTTGTTCCTCGGATCGCTGTATTTCTTGAGGGAGAACTACTTTCTAAGAAAATCAGTGGGAGGATAATACATCTTGATGAAGATCGAGAACCACATGATAACATTAAACCATAGTTGGAACGAGATAAGGATGTACATCAAAATATTGAAAGTAATCAAGTTCAGGAAACACATGTTGTTCGTAGATCTAGAAGGATTCACCATGAGCCTGGGAGATATTATGAATTTCTCTTGACTCAAAATGGTGATGTGAAACTGACGGATAAATGATAAGCCTCTCACCTACTAAGATGCTATGAACAGTCCAGACTCCGAGAGATGGGTGGTGGCCATGAAATTCGAGATGGAATTCATGTATTAAAATAAAGTATTGACTTTAGTTGATCCACTCGAATGGGTAAAACCTATAGGGTGCAAGTGGGGTTTCAAGAAGAAAACTGACATGGATGGTAAAGTACAGACCTATAAGGTGTGACTAGTAGCAAAAGGTTAAAAAACATAATGGTATAGACTATGATGAGACTTTTTCACCAGTTGTTATGGTCAAGTACATCAGAATTTTGCTAGAAATAGCTGCTTACTTTGACTATGAGATTTGGAAAATGGATGTCAAAACCGCTTTCTTATATGGGAACCTTGAAGAGGATGTATAAATGATACAACATGAGGGTTTTATCGATACAAAGTTTTCTAAGATGGTCTGTAAGTTGCTGCTATCTATTTATAGATTGAAGCAAGCCTCAACTAGATGGAATATTCATTTTGTTGAACAGTCAAAGAGTTTGGATTTATTCAAAATGAAGATGAACTATTTGTTTACAAGAAGGTTAGTGGGAGCCATGTGACATTCCTAGTATTATATGTAGAAGGCATACAACAAATAAGAAATGACATACCTTCTCTACAGGTTGTTAAGACTTGGTTGAGAAATAGTTTCTCGATGAAAGACTTAGGCGATACTACCTATATATTAGGGATAAAGATCTATAGAGATAAATTGAGAAGATTAATTGGCCTAAATCAAAGTACATACATTGAAAAAGTATTGCATCATTTTAGGATGCGGGAGGAAAAGAAATGATATGTTTCGATGTCTCACGGGAAAGTGATCTCAAAGGATAATTTTCCCTAGATCATTAGATGATAAGGGCCGTTGAGAAAGTTCCATATGCTTCAGCAACTGGATCTATAATATATGCAATGATATGTATTTCGTATGCTTTGAGCATGAGGAGAAGATACTAGTCTAATCTATGTGAGGGTCACCGGAAAATACTTAAAGAGAACTAAAGATTTATTTTTGATGTATGGAGAAGATAGGGAACTGGTTGTAAAGCATTACACTGGTGCTAGTTTCTGAACCTAATTTTTGGACAAACAAGGATGATTTTATGTCTAAGTTTGGTTTTGTGTTTTATCAAAATTTTAGTGATGTTAGCTGGAATAGTTCACAGCAAGAACATTGACAATTCTATAATGGAACCTGAATATATTGATGCTTTCGAAATAACCAAGGAGATTGTTTGGGCATGTGCTTAGGTGATATCACCTTATAATGAGATTAATGATAAAGGAGATATATATGTAAAGTGCATAATAATGATAATATTGCTGACCCACTGACTACGGCTTTATCACAACAAAAGGACAATGGTAATACTAGTTCCATGAGTATTAAATACATGGGCGATTGGCTCTAGTGCAAGTAGGAGATTGTTAGTGTTTGTGCCCTAGAGATAACACGATAATGTTTAAGTTTAAGATATTTATATTATTAACGTTATGTTCTATCGATTATTCCCTTTATAATTTATTATGTCTTAATATACTGGGATATAAATGTAAGATTAATAAATGTCCTTGAATATGATATAAACTCTATATCTCCAAGTACTTGACTTACAAATGAGATTATGAGAATAGCATCAAAATTTCTAAAGGTCCCTAGTCGACTATTATTATTAAGGGACAATAATAATGTATTAAGACTAGTGTGTCACTGTTAGGGCGAAAACACATGCTAATATCCAGACAAGTATACGCGTTCGCAAGTAATATAGAATACTTTCTAGTTCGTTCCCACAGAGACTCAGACTAATTATTGTTTAATTAAACTCACGCACCAATGTATGATTACTTCTCAATGTTAAGACACTAACACTTAGAATTGTTGACTAAACATTAACTACAATTAACTACTTAATTAATCACTTAATTAACACTTCAAATTAACAATATTAAAACACTCATGAGATCACAACTTCATTACTACTTCCTTCAATAGTTATTGTTATTACCTTTAGCATGTGACAGTGATGATATTAATCGAATAACACGAAACTGATAAAAGCCAACTTTCATTGTACTAATACCATTCTACTAAACATCCACAATTAAGATAGAAGTTGAATAGTCATCAATTATGTTGAGTTCCTATATGTCTACAGAAATTGACAACACAACGATTTAAGCACAAGTTATTCCTTTTGATTACACAGGGCAAATAAAACTGTTAGAGTTACCCACTAATCATGCACATCATACATGAACCTATGCTAGCATGGCAAGTTCTAAATCTCAAGATCCACCGTCGCTTCACAAGAGATTAACACCCTATCTTATATGTTCGCGACGCACATAAGACGAATACGCACAACCAATACTAGATATCATACAATCATCACACACTAAAGTATTAAACAATTAACTAAAGAATTCCATAGTAAATCCGTTGCGACCCCATGATCACGATTAGCCCATAATAGCACTCATCGTCATCATGGGTTCATATGAAATCATGATAAACAAACACAAGAAAATAATAACTAAACTAATTATATTAAATCAGAGTACGTCACAAGAGTAAATAGGTTCAAAGTAAGAAAACTAGCATCCAACATTACAACAAAACAAGAATCATAAGAAAATATGCTTCCTCTTCGTTGTTGTGTGCTAAAACGGTCTTCTTCCATATCTCCTTCGCTCCTTGCATAATACCACGATCCAACCTCGTGAAAACATCTCCAAATCTACTTATATAATAGTCCCATAAAACTCAGATTACATAGAAGTGGAAGCCAAACAGAAGTAGAAGTCCTAAAATAAATTGTCTTTTTCCCGACCCTGCGCGGCCGCTCAGCATAGCTGAGCGGGCGCTCAGCTTTCTGCGCGGCCGCTCAGCATTGCTGAGCGGGCGCTCAGGACCCTTCTGGAAAAATCCTGAGTTTGCTCCGTTTCTTCGCCGTAATCTGCCCATTTCTTTCCTCTCGCAATGGTGAACACATGCCAAGGCTTATTCTTGATGATTACTCATCCGAAATGCAACTAATACCCTGAAATGCATAAACACTAGAAAAACGCATCAAATACACAAAATACTTGATTTCAAGGCACCAATTTAAGACATTTTAAGATGTTCTAAGTGGTATAAAATGCCACTTATCACACCCCCAAACTTAAATCGATGCTTGTCCTCAAGCGTCACAGACTCAAAAATAAATAAAAACATGCATGAATGCAATCTATATGAAAATGCAGCGATCCCCCTTACTACGAACAAACCAACCAAATTGCAACAACTCAACAAATGCAATTAGGCGACTAAAGATCAATAAACTCATGCAAACGAACATACAGCCAGAAACATGGTGTGTGCAGATGCTTAACAGATATGCTTCGGAACTAGACCAATTATTATGACTCGACTATCCTCAAGGTAATCACATGATTTTACAAAGAATAAAAATTCTAGGCACAAAGTGACATACAACACTACAAGAATTCTGGAGTTTATTACGGAATCATGCTTTTTATTCACAACATAAATACTTATTTGACCGTGCAATGAGTGAGGTCCACAAAAGACTTATACAATGGTATCCATGTAGCGAGTGTTAGGTTAGCGGATCCCAGACTCTAAAAGCCTTAGGTCACTAGGCACAAAGTCCCCTAAGAACTTAATAACTCGAATACCAAAGAGCCCACTCGTGATCAATTATGCATAAACACCACAATTTTTTTCTTTTCTTTTTTTTTTATAAAATTTCTGTGCAAGTGCGTTTCGCTCCATCTTGCTCAACCCTAGACTACTCGCACAACATGCGAGCTGGCTACTAGCCATTTGACGCCTAGCCACAACTAGCAACAAATTCCATTTTTTTTACTCCATTTTTTTCTTTTTCATGCCTTTATCACTAAGAACCTATTATCGAATTCTAAGCATAATAAATAGATTAACCTCGAAAATAATCAAATTATAACAACAATCTAGCCCTTAAGCATTCTCTAAGACTTAGTGAAACTACAAGTGCTTCTAGCATGCATATCAACCTACACGACTCAATATCACTTTAATGCTATCACTACACTCGCATCAATATCACAATTCAGTTGATAAATCATCGCAAAAGGGATCATGGTAAATGCATGAGCTACATGACATGATAAACAAATAAAGCTATAAAAAAAACTATATGGTATAAATTATGCAACTATATGAACTAAACTATCACGAATATGCAGCTATATGACACACACAAAATATTCCTTAACTACCACCCCCAAACTTAAAATCTTCACTATCCCCAGTGAAGGTAGTAGAAAGGAACACAAGGTATACCTACTCAGAGTCATCATCATCACCCTTAGTGGGTGGAGTATCAGGCGGCGGGTATGCAGAGTCCTCACCAAAAACTGGCCACTGGATATCAGCTTCAAGGCCCGAAAAGAAGTCCCTAACGCAAGGGTGAGCTCCTGAGCAAACCTGCTCTGCGTCTCGTACATGGCATCCATCCGCCGTGAAAGCCTCCTATACTGGGTATCAGCCATCCCAGCACCCTCCTGAGCTCTCGAAGAACCAGCCTCATCACGCCTAGGCCTAGCCATAGTAGCACCTCGTGCTGGACGCCCTCTTGGAAGATGATAACCCAACCCATGCTCCTCGGGCTCACCACCGGTACACTCCTGCATCCCGTTCAGAGTCCTAGAATCAATCGGAGCTGCCGGCAACTGCAACTGCTCATGAGCCGGCCAGTTCACTCCTACTGCTCGGCACAGCTTCGTAACCGTGGATGCATAAGGGATGTTCATATGCTTAGCGCCCCTCAAAAACTTCAGAATTCCTTGGTAGATAAACTCACCAAGGTCCACATAGTACTCCTCATTAAGAATTCCCCACAACAACTGTGCTCTCTCAACTGTGACCTAGTGTGCATGCGAAGAAGGCAAAATATTAACATAAATAAATGCATTCCATGCACGGGCATACCTGTTCATAGCTATCGCCGGGAAGTGGCGATACTCATTAGTGCCGGTCTTGAAGGTCCAATCTGTGCCCAACCTACAGAGAGTCGCACAAATCAAATCCAAGTCAAAATCCTCAGCAGTCTTCTCATTCCAATTCTCCTTCTCGGGCTTCCTCTCTCGCTGCCCAATCACACGATGAATCGCCGCTGGGTGATAATCAACCGTCAGCCCTCGGACCACAGAAAACCCATTCTTTTCGGCCTTCACGTTCGCATAGAACTCGCGAACCATGCTCATCAGCACTGCTTCGGGCGACTCACAAAAAGCTATCCACCCCTTCTCTACAATCATGGATAGCAACTCACCATCCCTCCCCGATGGTAAAAACCCTCTCTCCTTCAGAATCGGCTTCCCTAAAAGCCTAGTGTACTCCTCCTCCGCAGCTCTGTCGGTCAACCGAGGCCTTGTAGCAGTACCCCTCGATGAATCAGCAGTAGGAACTGTGCTGCTGCTATCAATAGTTCGTGCTCTCTTGGGTGCCATTGAATCTTGAATAAAAGTGTTTAAGAACTGAGTTTTTGTGCTTGGGAGAGAGTTTAAGTATAGGAAGTTTGTGGGAGATATGTAGGATAGGTGTATGTATATATAGGGTGTGGAATAGGTTAAATTAGATTAGGGTTGGGGATTGAGGGATAAAATCATGGGGTAGTAGGAACAAATCGTGGGTTTATGGGCTAAAGTTGGGTTTTATTTTTTTATTTTCTGATTTTTTTTTTGGTTTTTTTCTGAACTAAAAAAAAATTCATTCAGCCGACCCCTGAGCGGTCGCTCAGCAAAGCTGAGCGGGCGCTCAGGGGGTCACTGGAAAAAATAAATTCCAGCCCCGTTTTTCTGATTTTTTTGTGTTTTTGGATAGGTTATTAACTTCTAACAATCATGGGTTGCCTCCCACACAGCGCTTCTTTTTCGTCATTAGCTTGACGTTACGTACCTTTCTCACGTAGTCAATAAAATGGCACTAACCACTTCTCGGTTTTCCATATCCCCATAGTAGTGCTTCAAATGCTGACCGTTAACCTTGAATGCATGGTCCGGATCATTCTCAAAAATTTCCACCGCTCCATGTGGAAACACAGTTTTGACAATAAAAGGTCCAGACCACCTCGTTTTCAACTTCCCAGGAAAAAGTCGGAGACGAGAGTTGAATAAGAGAACTTGTTGCCCCGGTACGAATAACTTAGGATGTAGCTTCCTATCGTGCCACCTCTTCACCTTTTCCTTATACATTTTGTTATTCTCGTACGCTTGAAGTCGAAATTCATCAAGTTCATTAAGTTGAAGCATTCTTTTCTTACCAGCTGCATCTAAATCCAGGTTCAACTTTTTCAACGCCCAGTAGGCCTTATGCTCAAGCTCCGCAGGTAAATGACATCCCTTACCGTACACCAACTGAAATGGGGACATACCAAGTGGAGTTTTGTATGCTGTTCTGTAAGTCCAAACAGCTTCATCGAGCTTTAAAGACCAATCCTTCCTTGACGGACAAACAACCTTCTCTAGAATGCGCTTGATTTCTCTGTTAGATACTTCCGCTTGACCATTTGTTTACGGATGATAGGCAGTAGCAACTCGATGATTCACATTATAACGCTTCATCATAGAAGTGAACTTACGGTTGCAGAAATGCGATCCTTCATCACTTATGATTACACGAGGTGTTCCAAACCTTGTGAAAATCTGCTTATGAAGAAAATTCAGCACTGCCTTTGCATCATTTGTCGGTAAAGCTTTGACTTCTACCCATTTTGAGACATAATCGACTGCCAACAAGATGTACTGATTATTGCAGGATGGGACAAAAGGCCCCATGAAATCGATTCCCCAAACATCAAAGACCTCGACTTCAAGCATCACATTTAACGGCATCTCATCCTTTCTCGCCAAATTTCCCACTCTTTGGCAACGATCACACCTTAAAACAAACTGATGAGCATCCTTAAACAAAGTAGGCCAGAAAAAACCTGCTTGCAGAATACGAGCTGCCGTCTTCTCACCACCATAGTGTCCACCATAAACCGTGGAGTGGCAGTCTCGTAATATCCCCTCCGTCTCACAGAACGGGATACATCTCCTGATGATCTGGTCAGCTCCCTGTCTAAACAAATATGGTTCATCCCACATATACCACTTCACCTCATGCGGAAACTTCTTCTTTTGAGCACATGTCAAATTAGGAGGCATTATATTGCTGACGAGATAGTTTACAATATCTGCAAACCATGGTTCTTCCTCCTGAACTGCAAACAACTGCTCATCCGAAAAAGATTCATTGATTAATGTCCTATCTTGTGAAGTAGAATCGGGATTCTCCAACCTAGAGAGATGGTCAGCTACTTGATTTTCAGTACCTTTTCGATCCTTGATCTCTAACTTAAATTCCTGAAGTAAGAGCACCCAACGAATGAGTCTCGGCTTCGAATCCTTCTTGGAAACCAGATAGCGAAAGGCCGCATGATCAGTGAATACTGTTACTTTAGTACCAAGCAGATAAGATCGAAATTTCTCGAAACCAAAGACTATAGCCAAGAGCTCCTTCTCCGTAGTGGTGTAGTTCATTTGGGCCCCATTTAAGGTCTTACTCGCATAGTAGACCACATGAAAGAGATTATTCTTGCGCTGTCCCAGAACTGCACCTACCGCATAATCACTCGCATCACACATTATCTCAAACGGCTCTGTCCAATCTGGTGCTGTAATAACTGGTGCAGTGATCAAACTCTTCTTGAGTGTCTCGAATGCCGCCAAACATTCATTATCAAATTTGAAAGGCACATCTTTCTCAAGCAAATTGCACAACGGCTTAGATATCTTCGAAAAGTCCTTGATGAATCGCCGATAAAAACCCGCATGACCAAGAAAACTATGGATTCCTTTCACAGAAATAGGTGGTGGAAGATTTTCAATGACTCCCACCTTGGCCTTGTCCACCTCTAGACCCTTTCTAGAGACCTTATGCCCAAGAATAATGCCTTTATGCACCATAAAATGACATTTCTCCCAATTGAGCACCAAATTAGGTTCCACACACCTTTTGAGTACGGCGCGAAGATTATTCAAACATTCATCATACGAATGTCCAAAGATGGAGAAGTCGTCCATGAACACCTCGATATTATTTCCAATCATGTCAGAGAATATAGCCATCATACATCTCTGAAAAGTGGCCGGGGTGCCACATAACCCAAACAAAACTCTGCGAAAAGCAAACGTGCCAAATGGACAAGTGAAGGTAGTCTTTTCCTCATCCTCTGGTGCAATACAAATCTGATTATACCCTGAATAGCCATCCAGAAGACAAAAATACTCATGACCAGCCAACCTGTCAAGCATCTGATCAATGAACAGAAGAGGGAAGTGATCCTTTCTCGTGGCTTTGTTCAACTTTCGATAATCCATGCATACTCTCCATCCTGTAACTGTTCGAGTGGGGATGAGCTCATTCTTCTCATTTGCTACCACAGTGATACCTCATTTCTTAGTTACACATTGTATGGGGCTCACCCAAGAACTGTCAGAAATAGGATAAATGATGCCTGCATCCAGCCATTTCAGAATTTCTTTCTTCACCACCTCCTTCATGATAGGATTCAGTCTGCGCTGCTGTTTAACAGTCGGCTTACTACCTTCCTCTAGCAGAATTTTATGCATACAATATAAAGGACTTATACCCTTGATGTCTGCTATGGTCCATCCAATAGCCGATTTGAATTCTCTCAAAATCCTTAAGAGCTTGTCTTCCTCACTACCTGAAAGGTCAGATGCAATAATAACAGGTAAAGTAGATGCATCACCTAAAAAAGCATACCTCAAGTGTTCAGGTAATGGCTTGAGCTCAAAGGTAGGTGCTTCCTTTATTGATGGTTTAAGCTTTCCTTCAGCATTCTTGAGGTCAGAAGCACCCAGAGATTCAAACGGCATGTCCAGCTTTTGCTTCCAGGGAGAAGCGTTCAGATATTGTAATTTCTTGTTTCCATCTTCATCATCACTGTCAAAATCCCCCACTAAGGCCTTTTCTAATGCATCAGACATTAGCATGCGATCGAGTTCCGAAGTAACCGCATAATCAATCACATCCACTTTTAAGCACTCCTCATCTTCAGTAGGGAATTTCATTGCCTTGAATACGTTGAAGGTCACATCTTGATCTTGTACCCGCATAGTAAGTTCACCTTTCTGCACATCTATCAAGGTACGGCCAGTAGCTAAGAAAGGTCTTCTCAAGATTATGGGAATCTTCTTATCTTCCTCAAAATCCAGAATAACAAAATCTGCAGGAAAAAAGAGCTTATCCACCTTGACTAGCACATCCTCCACTATGCCCCTTGGGTAAGTAATAGAACAATCAGCCAATTGTAGAGACATGTATGTGAGCTTTGGATCAGGCAATTCCAACTTTTTAAAGATCGACAACGGCATCAGATTGATGCTTGCTCCCAAGTCATAAAGGCACTTGTCAAAAGTCAACTTGCCAATGGTGCAAGGAATGGTGAAGCTACCTGGATCTTTCAGTTTTGGAGGTAACTTTTGTTGCAGAACAGCGCTGCATTCTTCCGTGAGAGCAACGGTCTCAAGGTCATCCAGTTTCACCTTCCTTGAAAGAATGCTCTTCATAAACTTCGCATAACTAGGCATTTGCTCCAGAGCCTCAGCGAAAGGTATATTGATGTGAAGTTTCTTGAACACCTCCAGAAACTTACCGAACTGTCTATCCAGCTTTTGTTGCTGCAATCTCTTAGGAAAAGGTGGTGGAGGATAGAGCTGTTTCTCCCCTGTATTACCCTCAGGCAGAGTGTGTTCAACAGTAGTCTTCCTTGGTTCCGCCGCTTTCTCCTTTTGCTTAGCTTCTTCATCTCTAATTTCAGCTTCTCCTTTTCTTGCCTTTTTAGCATCAGCAACTCTTCCAGACCTTAAGGTAATAGCCTTGACTTTCTCTTTAGCTTCCTTCCTGCCTGGTACTTCCGTGTCACTGGGAAGAGTGCCAGGTTGACGATTGAGCACTGCATTGGCTAATTGACCGATTTGATTTTCCAAGGTCTTGATAGAAACCGCCTGACTCTTGCATAACAGCTTCAGTTCCTCAAAATCAGCACTAGTAGGTGCAGCTGCACTTCCTTGTTGAGGATATGATTGCCTTTGAGCATACTACTGTGGTTGCTGGAATCCAGGTGGATTAAACTGTTTACTCACATCTTGCTGATATGGTGGCTGAATAGCATTCTGATTATTCCCCCAGCTGAAATTTGGATGATTTCTGTTATTAGGATGATAGGTAGCTAGCACAGGCTGCTGTTGTCGCTGATAATTATTCACATACTGAACAGATTCGTTGACAAGAGAACACTGATCTGTAGCATGAGAACCTGCACAAAGCTCACAAACCATAGCTATTTGATTAACTCCATATGTAGCCAAAGAATCAACCTTCATTGAAGCGCCTGAAGCTGCGCTGCAATAGCGGTGGCTGCATCGACTTCCAGAATACCTGCTACCTAACCAGGCATCATCCTCTGAGTTGGGTTTTGATGCTCATTTGCAGCCATAGTCTCGATAAGATTATAAGCCTCAGTATAGCTTTTAGCCCATAAGGCGCCTCCAGCTGCTGCATCGAGCATGGGCCGAGATTGGGCCCCTAAACCATTATAGAAACCAGTGATCACCATCCAATCATGCATTCCATGATGTGGACACTTTCTCAACATTTCCTTGTAGCGTTCCCAAGCTTCGCACATAGATTCTGTAGGTTGCTGCACAAACTGAGTAAGAGCACTCCTCATAGCAGCAGTCTTTGCCATCGGATAAAACTTCACTAGAAACTTTTGCGCAAGATCTTGCCACGTAGTGATGGACCCAGCTGGTTCAGAATGTAACCAGTCCTTAGCTTTGTCCCTCAGTGAGAATGGGAAAAGCCTCAGCTTGATAGCCTCATCAGTCACGCCATTATACTTAAAAGTGCTGCAGATCTCGACAAAATTCCTTATGTGCATATTGGGGTCTTCAGTCGCAGCTCTTCCAAAAGAAACAGAATTCTGTACCATCTGGATAGTGCCCGGCTTGATTTCAAAGGTGTTAGCTTGAATAGCCGGATGAAGAATGCTTGACTGAATGTCATCAATTTTTGGCCGAGAAAAATCCATAAGAGCTGGATCAGCTTGAACAATACGATCACCCATGTTTACTGGTTCTTTCCGCTCAGTTCCTGAATCCGAATCTTCAAAATCTAACTTCTCCGGAATATCGAACTTCGTCTGTCTCCTCAGCTGTATCTAAAGTCCTCTTGCGAGTACGAGAACGAGTTTGCATAAACGCTCGCTAAAGTACCTGAAACACAACCGGAAACAATAAGTAACTACTACGTCCTAATCACTGAGTCCTAATGAACAATGATGGTAAGTAGATAAACTAAACAAATACGCCGAGTCCCCGGCAGCGGCGCCAAAAACTTGTTAGGGCGAAAACACACGCTAATATCCACGCAAGTATACGCGTTCGCAAGTAATATAGAATACTTTCTAGTTCGTTCCCACAGAGACTCAGACTAATTATTGTTTAATTAAACTCACGCACCAATGTATGATTACTTCTCAATGTTAAGACACTAACACTTAGAATTGTTGACTAAACATTAACTACAATTAACTACATAATTAATCACTTAATTAACACTTCAAATTAACAATATTAAAACACACATGAGATCACAACTTCATTACTACTTCCTTCAATAGTTATTGTTATTACCTTTAGCATGTGACAGTGATGATATTAATCGAATAACATGAAACTGATAAAAGCCAACTTTCATTGTACTAATACCATTCTACCAAACATCCACAATTAAGATAGAAGTTGAATAGTCATCAATTATGTTGAGTTCCTATATATCTACAAAAATTGACAACACAACGATTTAAGCACAAGTTATTCCTTTTGATTACACAGGGAAAATAAAACTGTTAGAGTTACCCACTAATCATGCACATCATACATGAACCTATGCTAGCATGGCAAGTTCTAAATCTCAAGATCCACCGTCGCTTTACAAGAGATTAACACCCTATCTTATATATTCGCGACGCACATAAGACGAATACGCACAACCAATACTAGATATCATACAATCATCACACACTAAAGTATTAAAAAATTAACTAAAGAATTCCATAGTAAATCCGTTGCGACCCCATGATCACGATTAGCCCATAATAGCACTTATCGTCATCATGGGTTCATATGAAATCATGATAAACAAACACAAGAAAATAATAACTAAACTAATTATATTAAATCAGAGTACGTCACAAGAGTAAATAGGTTCAAAGTAAGAAAACTAGCATCCAACGTTACAATGAAACAAGAATCACAAGAAAATATGCTTCCTCTTCGTTGCTGTGTGCTAAAACGGTCTTCTTCCTTATCTCCTTCGCTCCTTGCGTAATACCACGATCCAACCTCGTGAAAACGTCTCCAAATCTACTTATATAATAGTCCCATAAAACTCGGATTACATAGAAGTGGAAGCCAAACAGAAGTAGAAGTCCTAAAATAAATTGTCTTTTTTCCCGACCCTGCGCGGCCGCTCAGCATAGCTGAGCGGGCGCTCAGCTTTCTGCGCGGCCGCTCAGCATTGCTGAGCGGGCGCTCAGGACCCTTCTGGAAAAATCCTGAGTTTGCTCCGTTTCTTCACCGTAATCTGCACATTTCTTTCCTCTCGCAATGGTGAACACATGCCAAGGCTTATTCTTGATGATTACTCCTCCGAAATGCAACTAATACCCTGAAATGCATAAACACTAGAAAAACGCATCAAATACACAAAATACTTGATTTCAAGGCACCAATTTAAGCCATTTTAAGATGTCTAAGTGGTATAAAATGCCACTTATCAGTCACATCTCATTGATCATAGGTATAGTGATACTAAAGTCAAAAACACAGGCAGATGTAAATGTACATGGTGCTGGATAGACCCAATGTGAGATTCTACATGTATGTTGTGTCATAAGTAATTCTCACTGTGATAATGCTATAATGGTCCTTAGACTTGAAATTATTATATTTTTATATGAGAATTAATGCACTTTGTTTACATTAAAAGTTACCTTTGACCGGGTAATGATAAAAGTGTATTTCGGGTATATTATAAATCATATGAGAAATATGAATGATATAGAAATAATTTAACCCTCCTATTTCAGGAGTGATATTATTGGCCTCTTGTATGAGCTAGACTATGAAATGCGTGGCCATGCTCAAATGTTGATTTGATATGATAGTCTACTCATTGAGCAAGGAAACTTGGATTAAACTATGATGAGGATGATACATTACATGCCTCTAGTTTAATCTATAATATTTGGTTAAAGGGATTATATTACATTGTACATTATCACAAAAAGTTTATTCGAATCACCGATTTAATTATTATTACTAGGGTAGCAATGATATATCACCAGATGCCTCTCATTATTTATAATTTTAATATGAGATGTAAAATTATTGTCAACGTAATAATAACCTACAGGGTCACACACAAAGAGTGCTTGAAGGATAAATAATTTAAATTATAAATTTAAATTATGTAAGTAATTTGTTTTATTTATGATATAATTAAGTATGGCTTAATTAATTAAATAAATAAAATAGGGAAATTACTTAAACTAATTCTCAAATAAGTTATTAATAAATTAAGTGTGACTTAATTAAATAATAAATTGGGATTTCAGATAAGTATTAATTATAATTAGATTATAATTAGAAAACTTATTCTTTTCTATATATAAATTCTTTGAGGGCTGAGTTACAAAATGATACATGGTTTACAAATTCCTAATCGTTGAAGGAGAAAGACGAAGAGTGGTAGAGATGGAGTTTTCAGGTGCTTGTACACATCAATCCTTCAAGAAAAGCATTCGTGTGGATACCGTAGAGCGTAGATTGCGAGAGCAGGATACGTGGTGATTCAACAAGGTTTGGAACTCCATTATTCCTCCTTTAATGAACTCTTAAAGCTTCTTTAAGGTAAAGATTCTTACTACGAATTAAATATGTAATGTTGTATGGATGCTGCGTAGGGTTTCTATTTTATTTTGGTTTTAATTTAATTTTATATTGTTTCTGTTGCATTTATATGCTCGAAACCCTTCATATTGATGACAGAATCGAGAAGGGTTTTGGCTCAACTGCTACTCGGGATCAATCTGTGAATCATTTCACTCAGTTTAAGCCAATCACAATGGATGAAATGCAGCTAGGAAAAGGAGATAAGGGTGAACCCTCAACAAAGAATGTGTTCAAAAACTTTTTGGTGTTGAAGCCTAAACAAGCAAGTGTCACAATATGAACAAAACACCCAATGTTGGTTGATTATTCTCCTCCTAGGCCAGATGAAGATAAACTGATGGGTGCATCAATTGAAAGCTTCAAGATCACCAAAGATGCCATGTTAAGACCAAGAATTGCAAGAATCTACAGATATGGCAAGATGATTTGTGTGATGAATGGGCACCCTCAGTTTGGGAAAGCTAAAGAAGAAGAAAACATAAGACTTGAAGCTCATATAAGTAGGAAGAAGCAGGCCATTAAAGGAGTAAAAAGAAAACGGGAAATGCCTCATAAATCAACTGAAAGTCTGAAACTAACAAGACTTTAGCTTATGAACCAAAGAAGAAAGAAGCAAAACCAGAGTGGGTAAAGGGGAATAGGAAGAAAGCTAACTCAAAAAGGCCAGCTAGTACTACTGAAAATGAAACTGAGCCAATTCAGTCAACTATGCCCACTGAGGAGCCTGTTAAATTCAAGGTTCATCCAAGCACCAACTTTAATGGAGAGCTTATTTTACCTAAGGATGAACCCATAGATTGGGATGGTTTTCCTTTACCTGAACTCAATCTACCATTTCCCACCAAAAAAAGAAATCTAAGGAAGAAAAGTATAAGAGTAAAGTCAAACCCACCTCAGCTCAAAGTGGTTTATAAGCCTAAGACCAAAGTCAACAAAGATGGTCAACTATTCATCTATGACATCAAATAATTTTCAAATATCAATCTTTTCTTGGACAAGATGGATGAAGTTAGGGGGAATTGTTGCTTACAACAAGCTTCTAGAAAGATTGGTGTTTAAATACAAGGGAGGCAAGGAGATCACTTGGCATTTACACATAATTCTCTATGAAGGCTACAATATCCTAGTGAAGGTGTTCTCTGCAATGAGAAAGCATTTAGGCTTCACCAAAGTTGCCAATTCAGAAGTACTTAGCGAGATCATCCAAATCAGACAAAGCTGGAGAGATCCAAATACAATGACTAGAGTTTTAACTATCTCGTACAATGGTGATACATTGCATTTGAGACCTTATTGGATGATGGAGTTCAAAGATGGAAAGGGTGTCAGAAGATTTTTCATACTTGAAGACCAGCTACAAATATCAACCAATGATATAGTCAAAGAAATGCAAGAGATGCCGGATCTCAATAATGATAATGAAGCTGAATTCTTTAGACAACTCAAACACCAAATTGAGGAAAATGAAAAAAGGCTGGGAAATAGGACTAGGGATCAAGGAAAAAGAAATAATCAGCTCAGACTAGAGGAGCACCTTAAAATGACATGTAACTAAACTCAACTTCCTTTGTTCAAATTTTATTTGAAGTATTTTTGTAATTTTTTTACTGCTTACAGTCTTAGTTTTATTAGAGTGTTCTGTAATCATAAAGTTAACCTGAATTGATGCCTATAATTCTATTAGACATAAATTGGGGGAGATTGTTAGGAATATATTGTAGGCTTGATGATAAATTAAGAAAACACTCTAAGTAGATAAGTTCAATGATTTTGTAACCATCAATTGATGGAGTAGCTTGCATTAAACAAGTTTGTAGCATATTTCTGGATACAATAAAAAGCTTAGTAGTTTAAAAGTCATAGTGAATCATGAGTCATGTTGACTACTAGAAAGATATACAAAATAGGTTGGCTAATTGTAAATAGAAAATGCCTTGTAATTTTCTATAAGTGAAAGAGTGTCAACTGCTAAGGAACTCATCATCAACGGATAAACATAAAGCTTCAACGGATGACTCAAGACACTTTCAACGGATAATCCATTAGAGACTCAATGGATAAATTAAAGGGAGTATCAACGGATAATTCTAAAGTCTCAACGGCTAACAGAATCAAAAAGCAGTTAAAAGCGAATTGACAGTCACATGGGTTGATTTTCTACAAAAGGAATGTGACAACCTAGCTATTTGCAGGTTTTTGAGAACAAAGAAACATTTCCATTTCCATGCTTAACTGAAGATATTCAAAGGTGCTGGATAGAGAAATGAAGCAACATGTGAATAGACCTAGATTCTTTTTTTTACTGTTTGTCTTATTCATATGTAACTTGGTAGTATATAAACCTAGTGTAGCGTTTATCAATGGATCGAACGAGTGAACAGTAGGAATTGAACATAGGAATAGTAAAAGCTACATCTGGTAAGAATTCTCGTTATTCATCTTTGTAAAACACTTGTAAGAAGTTGTGTGTATTCTTACATCATAGAGTTCTCGAATATATATATATATATATCTGGTGGAAAGTTCAATCCACCAGAAATTTTTTAAATTATCTTGTTTAATTACTTTGTGTTTGAATATTTAAAATCTTTTAATCCGTACTACTGCATATTCATTCACAGTTATATATATTTAAAAGAGATTTTAAATTTCCAAAAGAAATCAGAATTCCATTCAACCCCCCTTCTATAATTATGTTGTTAGATTGTTAGGTAATAACACTACTCATCCGCCTTTGGTCTGGCTCTAAATCCTCTACAATGTCTTCATTTCTTTCTTGGCCTCTCAACAGTGGCTGGCGCCTCTCCTTTTGGAAGGTAAATGGCAAAACAGTCTTTTACGCTTCATCAATAATGTAGAATCTAAAATGATTCCTCTATTTCCTTTAGCCAGAATCTTGCCTTGATTGTGTCATCTGTTATTTGGAACTCTCAGAGCTTAAGCGACTAAAAGATCCTGAAAGAATTTCCCACCACATTGTTTTCTAGGGGTGGTGGTTGGGGATAATAGTCTAAAATCTGTTTAGGTAGATCCATGAATTTGCCTCATATGAGTACCTTCCTGGTTTCCCCTTTCTTGTTTGAATTATATTTTCTCAGTATGAAAGGTTTTATCCTTCTCCCCATTATTTGGGTTATCCTATATGTTTAAATCCTCATTTTCCACTTCCTTATGCTCTGGGTTCCTTCTATCTTGACGGTGACCTCCCTGATTATCATATTCAGGGTTTTCCCTAAATCTTATTCCTCACGGTGGCATAATTCTTGGAAAATTTAAAAACCTTTTTATATTGGTTTTACCTACTTTGCTTAAGTTTTTCTCTAAAATAGTCCTTACATGGTCGGAAAATTTGAATTCCCAGTTTCTATATGTATCATGGCACTCTTAAGTGTTAACAATGCAAATAACACTATGAACAAACTTGCGATCTTATCACGAAAGAACTGGTCTGAACTGAAAGAAACAAATATATACATAACCATTTGTTTGAGATTATAACAACTAAACACATGAAAGAAAATTACATCATTTGATCTGATCTATCTTACAAGTACTACTACAGATAGTCATCTAGTCAATCTATATTAATCATTCATAACTTAGGCTAATCCTCCAAAAGTAGTGTTGAATGAAAATCCTCATCTGATCATTTTGACTCTGCACACTACACTGGATCAAGGAATGCGGGCACAAACGACATTCCTAACCTGCTCCATCAATGACGTGATGAAATCTAGGATGGTCTCAGGTAGAGCTGGATCAATCTGACCCTCAAGATGACATCTAGCTGTAATTCGGGTGGTAGCCTCAATCCTATCCATGCTATAGACTAAGTCTACCGGAAGTACCTTGCCCTTGCTCCTTGGTGCAGTAAGTCGATCCAATAACTCACTTCTAACATTATGGGCCTCACACAGGCCGCCCAAAGTCATTTGATAATCGGCGATAAGAGACGCCTGAACGGTTGCATCTAGACATGGCAAAATGGGTCTTGATTCGAAGAACCGAACCAAAATCTATGGACCCGAGATCCGAATTATATAATCCGATAATTATCTGAAAACCAAACTAAACCGATCCGAAAAATAATCGAACCAAAAATTTAACCGAAAATGATCTGAAATACTAGATCCAATTATAAATTGGAACCGAACAAAATCGATTATATAATATTCGAACTGAATATGATCCGAAATAAGCAAAATTCATACTTCAATGTATCTTATATTCGTGATAATATAATAAATTAATTATAAACTAATGTACAAGTACATTGTATTATATTAAAAGTACTGCATTTAATAGAAAGATTATTTTTTAAGTCTTAAAACATGAAAAAATATGTTAGGAGAAATTGATGATATCAAACAGAAACTATCAGATTCATCAACAGATGATGATTACAAGCATCAACGGATGACGATATCGACGAATGTTGGTATTCGACGGATGATGATGTCAATGGATGATGAGATCAGTATTTGCCACATCAGTTGATCTTTGAAGAGGAAAAGGAAACATGAATTTCAAGGCGGTGGATGACTTTATCTCATAAGCAATTATATAGGTTTCCTTGTTATTAATAGAATATGATTCCTTATACATTGGTAGTTGTGCTCTATAAAAGCATAGTTTAGGTTCATGCTATATGCATTGCGACATTGTTATATCTTTCGCATAACCTAGCAGCTCTCAAGGATATTAGTTCATCCTTTCGAGAGAGTACTTATGCAATAAGTTTTTATAAGATTTATATAAAAACTATTTGATTATGTTGAAGTTTTGTCTAGTTGATCGAATTAAATTTATTCACCCCATGTAATGACTGGGAAATTACGCTTGTATTATATCGTAATAAAGATAAATTATATGTTATTATGTCATTTATGTGTACTTAAGTATAAAACCCTAACCGCTATGTGCTACGAGAGTTCCGTATTGTCAGGATATTTTTCGGGTATTTATCGGATATTTAATCTAATATTAAAAGCTTATGTATCAAAAGTTATAGGACCTGAACTGTGTTTTAATAGCTGATATTTCAAGTAAAATAATTGGCCTTATTTTTCCTAGAATGGCTTGTACCATTACGTTATTCTGAACATCTAGATGTTTTATAAATTTTCTTGTTTCGCGAAAAATGACTTTTTCGGGCCCCATTGGGTGTTAAAACCCCCACAAAAATCGCATTTTTATATTTATAAAATAATAGGACTTTCAAATATACAATTTCTTTTCATTTTTTAGTTATTCACAATTTTTGGAAATTTTTGGCATATATATTGTATATATTAAATATTTAAAAATTAGAAACTAAGACTCAAAAATAATAAAATTAGGGGCTAATTAATTTTAAAAGATGTACAATTAGGGCCTTAATTTTAATTAAGAGTAATATTTTGCCTACCATAAATAGCCTAATTTTTATTTAATTATTTATAATTAATAATTAAAAATCAGAAAAATCAGATAATTCTAGTAATTTCGAGTCAGGATTTTTAGGTCGGGTCGAAGAATCAAACCGTGATTTTAAGCTGATTTCCGCATCAAATCGAGTGATTCTAGTACTCAAATCAAAGGTTTTGATCTGTTATTTCAATTTTTGATATTAATTTCAAGTTTTAAGTCGTATATTTTGATTTTCGATTTCTAGGTTTTATGTTCGAATTGGGTCTTTTTGATTTTAGGGTTATTAGGATGATTTGATGATTGATATAGCTTCATATGATGATTTGCAGTCGATTCATGGTATTTAATTGAACGAACGATTCCTGGATATATGAATTCGATGTTTAGGGTTTATTTTCAATTTTAATTTATACGTTTTTTATTTTGAGAAAGCTGAGTTATATAGGGTGTTAGGGCTTTGATTCTGTGTTGAACAAACTTTAATTTGAGCTATGAAAAATCAAAGTTTCATGTACAGATGAAGAAAAACGATTGTTGGTCGGAGTTGTAATCGATTTTACCGGAGAAATTGATTCAGGGATGTTTTTGGTTTGTTTTGGCCGGAGATAAACTGTTGTAGTTGATTAGAATTAAAACCTTGTAAGAAACACACCAAACGGTGTTGTTTTTGCCTTGAATTAGGCCTGCCAGAATCTGCTCTGGTGGCCGGATTCTGGGCAAAATCCGGCGTGTTCTTCACGACCCGGATTTTGACCCGTTTGACCCGATTAGTTGGCTCGTGTTTGATCTGTTTTGTCAGAGATTTTGGTTTTGACAAATGTTTCTCGCAATTTATTTTATTTTTATTTTTATTATTTATAAAAATCAATTTTATTTTTTTTATAAATTGATTAATAATTATTTAAATAATTGATTTATATTATAAATAATTCTGAAATATTTTCTAAAATTGGAAATTATTTATTTCTCTAATTATAAAATTTGAAATTATTTATTTCTCTAATTTAATTAATTGATTTATTATTTGTTGACTGATGATCACATCTCATTGATCATAGGGATAGTGATACTAAAAGAAAAACACAGGCAGATGTATATGTACATGGTTCTGGACATACCCAATGTGAGATTCTACATTTATGTTGTGTCAAAAATAATTCTCACAGTGATAATGATATAATGGTCCTTAGACCTGAAGTCATTATATTTCTATACGAGAATTAATATACATTGATTACATTAAAAGTTATCCTTGACCGGGTAATGATAAAAGTGGACATTGGGTATATTATGAATCGTACGAGAAATATGAAAGATCTAGATGGGATTTAACCCTCCTATTTTAGGAGTGATATTATTGGTCTCTTGTGTGAGTTAGACTATGAAATGCGTGGCCATGCTCAAATTTTGATTTGATATGATAGTCTACTCATTGATCAAGGAAACTTGGATTAAACATTGATGAGGATGACACATTATATGCCTCTAGTTTAATCTATAATATTTGGTTAAAGGGTTTATATTACATTGTACATTATTCACGAAAGGTTTAATCGATCACCGATTCAATTATTATTACTTGAGTAGCAATGATGTATTACTAGATGTTTCTCATTGTTTACAAATTTAAATTAGATTTAAAATTTGTTGCCAACGTAATAATAACATATAGGGTCACACACAAAGAATGCTTGAAGGATTTAATTTAAATTGGATTTAAATTATATTAAAGTAATTCAAATTATTTATAATATTAATTAAGTATGACTTAATTAATTAGATAAATATTGATATTCGAATTTACTAATATTAATTATAAAATTCATTTGTTTAATAATTAAGTGTGACTTAATTATTATACAAATAAGAATTTCAAATTAATAATAACTCATAATTAGTTAAGAGTTATAATTCTTTTTCTACTCTACATATAATATCTCTTGTATTGCTGATTTGGTAAGCAAGACTTTTACTAAAACCCTAGCCACCAAGAGAGAAGATGGAGAGTTCAATAAAAAACGAGTTTGTGCTAGTACACATCCAATCCTTGAGTTCAAGCATTCGTGTGGATATCGATGGAGCGTAGATCGCGAAAGCGGGATGCGTGGTGATTGAACAAGCTTTGGATCTCCATTAGTCAACCAATTTGTAAAGCTTCTTAAGGTAAACAATCTGATCTACGAATTAAATATATTTTTTTCGCATGGATCATGCGGTGGGTTTCGAAAACTCTGATTTTTCACGTTTTAATTACTGTTTCTGTAGCGTTTATGTGCTCGAAACCCAACAATGGCATCAGAGCTACTTGTGAAAAGTGTTTAATTCGTTTATGTGTTTACTGGTTTTATGATGATAACATGTATACAATATTCCATGACTGTTATGTATGAAATTTTATATATTTTACATGTTGTTATGTTTATATATACGTATGTATATATATGTTTTGAATATATAATATTCATGAGAGTTGTATAATCATATGATGATTATATAATCTGTATATATACTGATATATAAATGTTTTTTGTTTGTTCTTATTATAAGACTCGTAAGGCGTTTGACGTCTTTTAGGCCCTGTAATCTGCGATTTAATGTTATCAGATTTAATTTCAAATTTTCTGATTTTTTTTTAATATTTGGTTTTCATGATTAAATCATGATGGGTATGATATGTTAAAATCTGATTATGTGTTTTAAGATGTTCTTTTATGTTAATTGAGCGTGGTGGATGGTTATGGCTTGTGACCTTAGGTTAATGGTTTTGGTTTTTCAAATACGGCTTGCATATCGTTTAATCATGTAATTATTAAATCTCGAATGTAACTCGAGTTTTTCTTGTAAGTTCATTAGATTAGTTTTCATATTTAATTCTTGTAATGTACATGAAGACATGTACATTTGAAGATCAAAGATAATCCCACATGGAGGTCATCCAAGGAAGCAATACAAGAAAGAAGACATGTAATAGTTAGCCTGTATTTATTTTTCACCTTAGACTGACCTAAATCTTTGTCATTAGCTTGATAAGGATCACATAGGATGAAGTCATAACCAACCACGTTTATTTATTGCACTTTACATATATATGCACATATGATGAATGTATGTGTAGAGTAGTTTATTAAGATGCATGCTTAATTAGATTAATGATGTATGTATTAGATATGACACCCATGCAATGCTTGCTAAACAAGAAAAAATCTGTAACGACTCAAGTTTTTAAAATGAACAAACAATTATGGGATTCTCGTGTTTATGAAACACGAAATAAAATATAAATTTTCTTTATTTCTGACATGGGGCGATTTGGTCAAAAACGAGTTCACTGAACTTGTAAGGTTGTGGGTTTTAAGTGAGACCGTTGTGACTCCCTCACTGCCTGGAAATCAAACCATTGACGAATTGATTTGATGTATTTTATTCAAGGAAAAAATTAGGAATCTTTTTATGATGGGATCATGATCATTTTAAAATTAATAAAACCCTAAAGTTAATATTAAGTTGATCAGATGCCTTCCAATGAGTCCAATGCGTTAACCTCTAGATCGAAAAGGAGTGGGTTCGCCAAAGCGAAGTACTCCTATCTATCGTGGGAGATGTGTTGAAGTATATTGATATTTTTTTACTATTGGGTTTGACTTAACTAAGTTACCACAATAGGATTGTGAACTTAGAGGCATAGAGTTTGGCAAGATTTATTAGATAAATATGAACAAATGTTGTTCCACCAAGCTATCCAAGTGTTATATAGTTGATATAATTGACAAATGTTGTCTACCTAAATAATCATGTTTTTGGACAACAGCCAAAGCTAACCTAACGCATGGTGAAATATGTATCTTGGCTCACTAGAATGGATATAGAAGATATTCTTTCCGAATTAATATATAGGGCTATTGATTTGATAAAAATAGTGGGAGATATATATTGTGAATATATATATATATTAATATTCACTTGAACATAATTTAATTATCATTTGTAGACTAAGTCATTTTTATGCACTTTAATATTGTAGATATCAAATGACAAATAACTTATCTATGTAATAGTCCTTGAGAAGGACAAGCTGACATGAAATAATTTCCTCAATTGACATGGGAACTTGAGGATTGTCCTCAGGTTCAAGGATGTCACTCAAACCTCTCCCTTATTTCTTCTAGCTGAGAATGAAACATGCGCTAAACAAAATGCTTACCGGAAGAAAATTGATTATGCAACTAATGTTTCATGTCTCATGCTTTTAATTATGAGTGCTGAGCTTTAAAAGCAACAAGAGTATAATGATAATTTATCAAGTTCTCAATCTCGCCTTATGGGCAAAATTAGGTATCGAGTTTGTAAAACGTGAAGCGTTTGTAATATTTTTAGCCTCTGACAAGCTTGGACCAAAATTAGATAGATGAAATTTTGTGGGATACCCAAGTGAGACTAGGGTATAATTTTTATAATCATTCCGAGAACAAGGTGTTTGTTGCTTGGGCTGCTGTATTTCTTGAGGGAGAACTAAATTCTAAGAAAATCAGTGGGAGGATAATACATCTCGATGAAGATCGAGAACCACATGATAACATTGAACTAGAGTTGGAATAAGATAAGGATATACATTAGAATGTTGAAAGTAATCATGTTCAGGAAACACAGATTATTTGTAGATCTAGTAGGATTCACCATGAGTCCGGGAGAAATTATGGATTTCTTTTGACTCAAGATGGTGATGTGATGCTTACGGATAATGATAAGCCTCTCACCTACCAAGATGCTATGAATCGTCCAGACTCCGAGAGATGGCCAGAGGCCATAGAATCCGAGATGGAATCCATGTATCAAAATAAAGTATTGACTTTAGTTGATCCACTCAAAGGGGTAAACTTATAGGGTGCAAGTGGGTTTTCAAGAAGAAAACTGACATGGATGGTAAAGTACAGACCTATAAGGTGCGACTAGTGGCAAAAGGTTTCAAACAAATTCATGGTATAGACTATGATGAGACTTTTTCACCAGTTGCTATGGTCAAGTCCATTAGGATTTTGTTAGCAATAGTTGCTTACTTTGACTATGAGATTTGGCAAATGGATGTCAAAACTGCTTTCTTATATGGGATCCTTGAAGATGATGTATATATGATACAACCTGAGGGTTTTGTTGATATAAAGTTTGATAAGATAGTTTGTAAGTTGCTTTTATCTATTTATAGATTGATGTGGCGCCCCAAAACCCGGGGTCAGGAGTCTCAGAAGCCACGCCATCTAAACTCACACAACTCACACTACAATATGTAAATACTCACGCTTCACGACCCCACACTTATCACACACACACTTACAGGTTATTGTCTTGAAAACGAACCATCATTACTAGAGAAATTTTATTACAACCCAAATATAATTAGTCTTACTGGGGAGTGACCTTTAGGTAAGGTTAGTCCGCCGGCCAAATATACGGTTCTTATTTCTTATCTTACATAAACCATACTTTTAAATAAGCCGAACTATAAACAACTGAAAACTAATCCAGCTTATTCTGACTACCTGAGGTACAACACCAAATAATCTACGGAACAGATGGCCATTTCCTACCCGTTTCCTGGCTGTGGTTCTCATGGAAGGCATCTTGATTCACTGTTGTGTTGTGTCAATTTAAGAAAATAAGTGTGAGCTATAATGCTCAGCATAATAATGTACAGTATGAAAATGACTGTATAATAACATCATATATTATATATATGTTTTATTTGAAAATAGATTTCTTGGTGTCCTACACCTTCTTACGAAAATAATACTTTAAGGGGTTTTATAACCTGCGAATACCTTAATAGTAATCCCAACACCTAGGCTTGGGTTACAGTATTGCATATCAATTCCAATTGGAAGAGTTTGGACATCTCACTGGAGCCACCGCATACGATGATCAGTCGTACTACGAAAGTAACCTTCTTTACTAGTAAAAGGACGAAACCGTCATCTCTTCGGTATCACCCTGGCCGCATTCGGGCTACGTGTCCCATTTTCGGGTATGCACATACTTCACAAGTTCCTGAGTACACAGAGTACCTTCGCCTGCGGTACCTTTGGTAGCCCATCTAGCACACATAGTACTAGAGTCTACCCCTCCATTGTCCTTTCAAAAGAATTCTATCAATCTCGAGAATTCGAACCACATCGAAGTTCCCCAAGCGTTTTGCTTGTTGATAGAAATAGTTTATCTCTTTAAAATATAAGTGTATATATATGTATATACGTACTTCCGAGAATTTCGGAGGAAGTACTAAGGATGTGAGTTGACCGTTGTCAACATATAATTAATAAGGGGAAAAGTTTCTTCTCGAAACTATATTTAATATAAAAATAAGTTGGGATAATATTCACCGACGATCTGAAATTATTCGAATTATACTTCTAAATCAGAAAGTATATCAGGATCTATGATCTTTAAATCAATAACAATCCTTTAATAAATAATAATTAATTAAATCATAGTCTATAAATAATTAAATGATAATTGATATTAATCATACCTCGAATGAGTTTACTCTCTAAAAGATTTATTTAAATAATATTCCTCAACTAGTTTGTGTTTACATAATTAATAATCTATAATGATTAATCGGGTTTGAATAAATAAACGTTGAAGTATACTACTCCTATAATAAAGGAATACGTATATAATATTTACTATCCGAATCAATAAAATATAGTTGAGGGAATATGCTCGTTGGGAAATCGTTTTAAAAGTTTGAGGTGTTTTAATGTTTCGTAAATGGACGATGAGTCCCTTTAAAATGTACTATTATGGACTTATATCCACCCTATAATATCTCCTGAATGATTCCCGGGTTTTTTCTTAAATTCCGACCGACTCTTGGTCTTATATAATACGTCACGCCTTAAAGCGAAATAACATTTCACGATATATACTTATCGTACAACATCGCTATATTATGCAAAAATTCAACAACTACGTATCATGGAAAACATGGTATTTAAGCGATGATAGTAAAACAATAATTTCACAACACAATGGTAAAAATGTATTTGGGTTTGTAAACTTGCCTGAGTATCTCGAGGTGGAGGATGCTCTAGGTTCCGCTCCGAAATCTATAACCATAAACATATTTCATTTCGTTAGGTTCCGTCCTAACTTACGGTAACTCGTACTAATGTGCTACTTATTATACACCCTCTAAACTCATATTACCCTTAACATTTCTTTTAAGTCATAATCACTTTATGGTCACTTCATTTTCCTAAGTATCTTGAGTTCATTCTCATTATCGTTGTCGGCTCCGCTTAAAGATTCTTACGGTTTCTACTCGCGCGGTCTCGGCTCTGACATTTTTATAAAATTGAGAAATAATTATTTTCACTTGAAATATTTATGACAGTTAGGAAACTCGATATGTTACTCTCTGTAAAAATTTCATGATTTATGAATACATTTAAGTCTATCCTTTATATTTTCAAAGTTCGTAATTCGTATCAGTTTTTGTCGCGTAAATCACTTTTACTAAAACGACCATAACTTTTGATCCCTAAATCGGAATCAAGCGATTCAAGCGCCTAAACGATCCTTATAACATTGTATACCTTAAAAAAAGGTTATTTTTCAAGAATATACATTTTAAAACTTCGGGACCTTCTGCAGAAACTTAAAGTTACGGTTTGTTGGTTTTAACGAAGTTACATTTACGATCGGGGTTTTGTTTACGCCTTAACTATCAACACAACCACCAACAATCATCATATCATCATTAACACACAAAATCCTCTTAAGAACATCATGTTCTTAAGGCAACAACAACCAACCTTAAGTCTACTTAACTTAATCATCAAGATTTCATCAATAACACTTAGTAAGCTAGGTTTACTAACACCCACTAAATGGATCTTAAACATGAATCTTAAATAAAGTTAGGCCAAAGATTTTTACCTTTCTTGAAAGATTGAGATGTGTTCTTGAGGATGGTGGAGGCTTGGAAGTTCTTGGTATGATTTTTAGAACCTAAAACCACCATTGAAATCAAGAAACCAAAGAGAGGTTACTATTCACACTATTCACTAGGGAGTTTCTTAAATTTATTCCACCCATCAAACCTTGATAAAAAGAGATGAAAGATTTTTCTTACCTTAGTTTAGTTGCTAGGAGGCTTGGGAATTAATTGTGTGATTTTACAAGAACTAGAGCTTGGAGTTTTGAATTCCAATTCCCCTTTTTTCTTCAAAATAGCCGAATGGGAGCTTTGTGTGGGGTGGGGTATTTATAGCACTTGGTTACTTCTCTTGGATGATTTATAGGTTGCTTCTTGGAAGGTGACTTGATATCTTTGTAACTTGATCTTTATTCTTCCTAGGATAGCATTAGGTTCATTCCTTGTCTCCAATCCATGGACATATCTTTGTAGCTTGCTAGCTTACAAGCTAAACTACAAGGTTAGCTCCTTAGTACACTATTTGCTAGCTAGCTTGGTCATCCTAGGGTTAGCTCACTATTTAATGAAGTAACCATGGTTACTTCCTTACCATGGTTTAGTTAGTGCGTTACATTTAATTAATCGTTTACGCGTTCGCTCAATTACTTAAACGTTCTCCGTAATACTTACCCGTAAGTGGTTCGCAATGAAATTCCTTTCGCATTTATTCCTTATATTTTTATTTATCCTACTTGAATATAAATCCGTAGGATTTTAATCTCGTAATTATATTATGATTCCCTTAATTCTCGATAAGTCGTAAATACGGTCATTTTTCAAAGTTCATTTTCTTCGAAAACTAATAGCGTTTAGATACACTAATTTGGTACGTAAAGTCGTAATATCGATTCCGAAACTCATTTTCTCATGCACTATATAGTGTGGGCTCAAAAGTTTTTCCCGTCTGTCAGGGTTACTATTCATTAAACGTTTTACAAGGTCTCAAAAATTCGAGTTATTACAGTCTTCCCCTCTAACAAGGATTTCGTCCCGGAATCAATTATAAATAAGTAGGGATATCTATTCCTCATTGTGTCTTCAAGTTCCCAAGTTGATTCCTCAATATTTTGATTTTTCCACAAGATCCTAACTAGCTTCACCGTTTTGTTCCTCAGCACTTTTTCTTTCTGGTCCATTATCCTAACTGGCTGCTCGATGTAGGTCAGGTCTGGTTGTAAATCTACCTGTTCGTACTCTATCACATACCGAGCATCGGCATGGTACTTTCTCAACATGGATACGTGGAACACGTTATGTACTTATTGCAAATTTGGAGGCAAGGCGAGCTCGTAAGCTAGAGGTCCTATCCTCCTCAAAATTTCAAAGGGTCCTATAAATCTGGGACTCAGCTTCCCTTTCTTTCCAAATCTCATCACTTCTTTCCACGGAGATACCTTTAATAACACCGAATCTCCTACTTCATATTCCCTATCCTTCCTGTCTGGTCGGCGTACTTCTTTTGTCTGTCCTGGGCTGCTACCAGTCTCTTCCTGATGAGTCCTACCATTTCTCTGGTCTGCTGGACTAACTCTGGTCCTAATATCCTGTGTTCTCCAACTTCATCCCAACACAGGGGAGAGCGACATCTTCTCCCGTAAAGAGCTTCATACGGGGGCATTCCTATGCTAGCGTGATAGCTATTGTTGTAAGAAAATTTGATCAGGGGTAAGTGATCATCCCAATTTCCTTTGAAATCGATGGCACACACTCGCAGCATATCTTCTAGGGTCTGTATAGTCCTTTCGCTTTGTCCATCAGTCTGGGGGTGGTAAGCGGTACTCATGTTTAGTCTGGTGCCTACACATTCCTGGAAGCTTCTCCAAAATTGGGAAGTAAACCTCGGGTCTCTATCTGACACTATGGCTACAGGAACGCCGTGTCTTATTACAATTTCTTTCAAGTAAATATCTACCAACTTGTCTACGGTGTACCTTTCGTTGATTGGTAGGAAGTGTGCGGACTTGGTCAGTCTATCAATGATAACCCATATAGCATCGTGATTAGTCTTTGTCCATGGTAAGCCCATCACAAAATCCATGGCTATGTGTTCCCATTCCCATTCCAGAATTTCTAGGGGTCGTAACAGTCCACTAGGTCGCTGGTGTTCCGCCTTCACTCTCTGGCATGTCAAGCACTTGCTGACCCACTCTACTACTTCTCTCTTTATCTTAGGCCACCAATAATATTCCTTAAGGTCACGGTACATTTTCGTACTCCCTGGGTGGATTGAATATCTAGAGTTGTGCCCTTCATGCAACAGCTCGTCCTTTAATTCTTGCACATTCGGAATCCAAATCCGGGACGCATACCTCATGATCCCTTTCTCATCCTTCTCGCATCTCACTTCTTCACCGGTCAATGTCCCTTTTTCCTCACTCATCTTCTTTTCTGACATGCTCGTATCTCTTTAGTCAGTTCTGGTACTAGCTTAATCTCAAATAATCCTTCCGTTCCCTTAACGGTCATTCTCACATCAATTTCCATCTTCTCAAATTCCTTAATTAATTCCCCGATGTCATTATCATCTTGAGTCTTTCCTTCCTACTAAGGGCGTCAGCCACCATATTGGCTTTACCCGGGTGATACAAAATTTCACAGTCGTAGTCTTTTATCAACTCTAACCATCTCCTCTGTCTCATGTTCAGTTCCTTCTGAGTAAAAATATATTTGAGGCTTTTATGATCAGTGTAGATCTCGCATTTCTCACCGTATAGGTAGTGTCTCCAAATTTTTAGGGCAAATACTATGGCTGCTAATTCTAGATCATGCGTAGGGTATCTGCTCTCATATTCCTTCAATTGCCGAGAGGCATACGCTATAACTTTGTTGTGCTGTATTAGTACACATCCTAATTCTTTAATCGATGCGTCACTGTATATCACAAACTCTCCCTTTCCATCGGGAAGGGCGAGCACTGGTGCTGACACCAGCCTCCTTTTCAGTTCTTGAAAACTCTCCTCGCATTTTTCTGTCCATACGAACTTTTCTGTCTTCCAGGTAAGTCTAGTCAGTGGACCGGCTATCTTAGCAAACTCTTGCCTGAATCTTCGGTAATATCCTGCTAAACCCACGAAACTCCTAACTTCTGTTGGGGTTGTTGGCCTTTCCCAATTGGATACCGCCTCTATCTTGGCAGGGTCAACTAAAACTCCTTTGCTACTCACCACATGTCCTAAAAACTGAACTTCTCTCAACCAAAATTCGCACTTCGAGAACTTGGCATACAATTTCTCATTCCTCAAGATTTCTAAGACTATCCTCAAATGTTCTACATGTTCTTGCTCTGTCTTTGAGTAGATCAGAATATCATCTATAAAAACTATCACACATATATCCAGGTACTTTTTGAACACTCTATTCATCAAATCCATAAAGGCTGCGGGTGCATTGGTTAACCCAAATGACATGACTAAGAACTCGTAGTGTCCATACCTAGTGCGAAAAGCAGTCTTTGGTATATCTTCCAGTTTGATTTTCAACTGGTGATATCCTGTTCTTAAATCTATTTTGGAAAAATGTACAGCTCCTTTGAGTTGGTCGAATAGGTCATCAATTCTGGGAAGTGGGTACCTATTCTTTATGGTCAGTTTATTCAGCTCTCGATAGTCTATACATAATCTCATACTTCCGTCCATTTTCTTGACGAATTGTACTGGCGCTCCCCATGGTGACACACTGGGCCTTATCATTCCATTATCTAATAATTCTTGCAGTTGAGAAGCTAGTTTTTTCATCTCAACTGGGGCTAACCTATATGGGGCCTTGGACACTGGTGCCGTCCCTGGCGCTAACTCAATAGCAAACTCTATTTCTCGGTCAGGTGGTAGTCCTGGTAAGTTTTCTGGAAATACATCCTCGAATTCGTTTACTACGGGTATGTGCTGTATATTAGGGACTTTCTACTTGGTATCTATCACATAAGCCAAATAGGCCTCATTACCTTTCCTTAACAATCTCTTTGCTTGAAGCATGTTCAGAAATTTCTGGTTCTGTCATTGACCTTTAAACACTACTTCTTTTTCATTCCGCACTCTTATCTTAACTTTCTTCTGTTCACAATCTATTTGCGCTCCATTACTAGATAACCAATCCATTCCTAAGATCACATCAAATTCTCCTAATGCGAATGGTATTAGGTCGACCTCGAAGATCTTCCCTTCTAATTTCAGCTTGCACTTAGGGTATACTTGATTTACAGAGATTATTTCTTTGTTTGCTATTTCCACTCGTAATACCTCATATAAGGGTATGGCATTAAGTTTTAACTTACTAGCAAAATCGTGAGATATAAAAGACTTGGTTGCTCCAGAATCAAATAGGACATTTGTATGTTTGGAATTTAACAAAAGGGTACCTGCTATCACGTCAGTGTTTCGGACAGCATCCTGAACAGTCATGTTGAAGGTCCTAGCGGCTGGAGGTTGGTTGGATGCAGCTTTGCTCATTCCTGAGGCTAGGGGCTTCAATATTGGGCAATCTCTCTTCATGTGTCCTGCTTTCCCACATTGGAAACACGTTACTTTGGGTCGGGTGCAGCTGTTGGCAAGGTGCCTGATTTGGTCACACAGGTAACATCTCAGAGGGGCTCTTGTCTGGGTACACACTCCAAGGTGCCTCTTCTTACAGGTTTGACACTCTGGTATTGGGGCACGTGGTTGGCTATGAAATGTTGACCTAGATTGTCCGCCGCCTTGGCCAACGCTCTCACTCGGGGCCTTTCTGAATCCGGGGCCTCGTGTAGGTTGGGACACCGCTCCCCTGACGAACCTACTCGGAAGGCTCCTGTTCCCGGTTCCTATTCCTTGACTTCCTATCTTCCTCTTCCTATTTTCCATTTCTTTCACAATCTGCTCACTGCCAGCTTCAACAATCGAGGCTTTCTATACTAAGGTGGCATAGTCTGTCAGCTCTAACACTGCTACTCGGTTCTGTATCCATTATTTTAGACCAAGCTGAAACCTTCGCGCTTTCTTTTCTTCGGTATTCACAAACTCTGGCACAAATCTAGACAACTCAGTAAATTTGGCCTCATATTCTTCCACAGCCATCTTATCATATTTCAACTCCAGAAACCTAATCTCCATCTGGGTTTCCATGAACCTAGGGAAGTACTTGTCTAAGAACAGTCGGGTAAATCTATCCCATGGGATCACAACATCAGTTTCTAGGTTTCGTTTGGACTCCCACCAATAGTTAGCTTCTCCTTTCAGCATGTAAGAAGTGAAAATGGTCTTATGTCGTTCCTCAACACCTAGTATCTCGAAGGATTTTTCACTTTCTTTGAGCCAGGCCCGTGCTTCAATGGGGTCGGCAGATCCTAGGAACTCTGGGGGTTTGAGGGATTTGAAGGCTCTAAAGGCAGTAGCTGCAGTCTGTTGGGCAGCATTGGGCTATGGTGGAATAGGTTGTTGGTTCAGATTTGCTCTCAGCAGTTCCATAAATTTATTCATGGGGTTCCCTCCCTGTTGAGTGTCCTCAGCCTCTTCTTCTACATATTCTTCCTCATCATATTCATTATAGTCTAGGTCTTCTTCACTTTCCTCATTTACTACTGGGTCACCTCGTTGTTGGTTAACAAACTCTGCGGGCTGTGCCCTGGTTCCTCTTCTACGGGGTGGCATTGTTCTGATAAAGAAAATTGGTCACATGATTATAACAGTTGGGTTATTTTATTCATATGTAAGCATGTCATTTATTATTTAACAGGTTTTTATAAAGTGCAGTAATATAGATATCATTTCTAAATAACTGCTTAGATATATATATTCATAAGATCTCCCATTTATATCTTGGGGATGAAATAATTAGCCGAGTTCATACATGCCTGATTACAATCTATCACTACTAGTTCTAAATACTGGAATGGAAATATATAAGCTGTGCACCCTGAAAGGCTAGGAACGCTATCTACTACTAGCAATCCTATCAAAATTGGTGACAAGTCACTCAGCCTTCTTCAAGGTCTACATCTAATCACTAATCTCTCAGTCACTATCACTGCGAGTGAGGTCACGCACCCTCCTCATCGCTCCTGCAATCATCATCTCTGCATCCACTACGGGGATGTATCCTCCCACTGATGTCATCCTCATCTGAACCCTGGTACGGAGCTCGATCCCATCGATCTCTCTGCGGGCTATGGCTGGGGAAGTAGCTCGGAAATCTCCTGGGTATCCTAGTCGGGTGGCTCTCTCAGCTGTCAGTGCCTGGTGTAACTCAGCAATGCGAGCAGATGCCGCAGTGATCTCAACATTAAGCTGACCCACTATCCAGTCGTGTACGGCTACATGCATGGTCGCCGGTGGTGGTAGAGGTGAATCTGGGTCGCTAGAGGATATGTCACGGACCTTATGGAACTGTGCACGTATCGCCTCCTCATCATCGTCATCAGTATAGGACATAGGGCTCTGGATCCTTGGGGGTGGTGTAGGAGAGCGAATAGCCTGGTGTGGGTACATCTCTACATGTCTCCATACTACGCCATTAGCTACGGGGACAGGAAGCTCAGTCTCCTCCTCTAGGACATCTTCAGTAGGTTCATCGTCTGAATCATCAATGGGTGGGCCCTCTGGCTCGGGAATAGGGTCACGCTCAGGAATCATGACATCATCAATAGGTTCAACCTCCCTCCTAGGCTCCACTGGTACCTGACATAATAGGCAAGGTATTACTAACTTAGAGTTGGAATTCCTTTGAGGGTAAAACAGTCAAGACTACCCGTGTAGCTTGACGACGAACTCGACTTGAGCTCTAATTGATTGTTTTATTATTCTTAGGTCTACATATTTTATATCCTATCGTTTCCAAGATTTGATAACCTAAGGCTCTGATACCATTTCTGTGGCGCCCCAAAACCCGGGGTCAGGAGTCTCGGAAGCCACACCATCTAAACTCACACAACTCACACTATAATATGTAAATACTCACGCTTCATGACCCCACACTTATCACACACACACTTACAGGTTATTTTCTTGGAAACGAACCATCATTACTAGAGAAATTTTATTACAACCCAAATATAATTAGTCTTACCAGGGAGTGACCTTTAGGTAAGGTTAGTCCGCCGGCCAAATATAAGGTTCTTATTTCTTATCTTACATAAACCATACTTATAAATAAGCCGAACTATAAACAACTGAAAACTAATCCAGCTTATTCTGACTACCTGAGGTACAGCACCAAATAATCTAAGAAACAGCTGGCCATTTCCTACCCGTTTCCTGGCTGTGGTTCTCATGGCAGGCATCTTGATTCACTGTTGTGTTGTGTTAATTTAAGAAAACAAGTGTGAGCTATAATGCTCAACATAATAATGTACAGTATGAAAATGACTGTATAATAACATCATATATTATATATATGTTTTATTTGAAAATAGATTTCTTGGTGTCCTGCACCTTCTTACGAAAACAATACTTTAAGGGGTTCTATAACCTGCGAGTACCTTAATAGTAATCCCAGCACCTAGGCTTGGGTTACGGTATTGCATATCAATTCCAATTGGAAGAGTTTGGACATCTCACTGGAGCCACTGCATACGATGATCAGTCGTACTATGGAAGTAACCTTCTTTACTAGTAAAAGGACGAAACCGTCATCTCTCGGGTATCACCCTGGCCGCATTTGGGCTACGTGTCCTATTTTCGGGTATGCACATACTTCACAAGTTCCTGAGTACACAGAGTACCTTCGCCTGCGGTACCTTTGGTAGCCCATCTAGCACACATAGTACCAGAGTCTACCCCTCCATTGTCCTTTCAAAAGAATTCTATCAATCTCCAGAACTCGAACCACATCGAAGTTCCCCAAGCATTTTGCTTGTTGATAGAAATAGTTTATCTCTTTAAAATATAAGTGTATTTATATGTATATACGTACTTCCAAGAATTTCGGAGGAAGTACTAAGGATGTGAGTTGACCGTTGTCAACATATAATTAATAAGGGAAAAAGTTTCTTCTCGAAACTATATTCAATATAAAAATAAGTCGGGATAATATTCACCGACGATCTGAAATTATTCGAATAATACTTCTAATCCAGAAAGTATATCAAGATCTATGATCTTTAAATCAATAACAATCCTTTAATAAATAATAATTAATTAAATTATAATCTATAAATAATTAAATGATAATTGATATTAATCATACCTCGAATGAGTTTACTCTCTAAAAGATTTATTTAAATAATATTCCTCAACTAGTTTGTGTTTACATAATTAATAATCTATAATGATTAATCGGGTTTGAATAAATAAACGTTGAAGTATACTACTCCTATAATAAAGAAATATGCATATAATATTTACTATCCGAATCAATAAAATATAGTTGAGGGAATATGCTCGTTGGGAAATCATTTAAAAAGTTCGAGGTGTTTTAATGTTTCGTAAATGGACGATGAGTCCCTTTAAAATGTACTATTATGGACTTATATGTAACACCCCCAGATCCGGGGTCGGGGATCCGGGTCGTCACGAGTTCCATTTCCCTTAATAACACCCAATCTTAATAATTACTCAACTACTCTGTACTGTGACCCCACAATAAACACACACACCACACGTTATAGTCTCAGAGATGAAATTTAAATAAGTACAAGTCTTTGAATCCACAATTTAAAAGTTATTACAACCCAAAATGATTACTTGATAAATTTACAGTTAATTGCCATTATCTGCCACAAGTTATAATTATACATAATTGATTCTCAAAAGTAGATGGTCTGATCTACAATAGATCTACCTCTGCAGCTATAGCAGCTACAACATCAACGGGAAGACGCGGGACGCTTCCCACGCGCTTGCGCTGGGTCTGCTGGAGTCTGGCCATCTTTCCTAACTGTTGTTGTGTGATGAAAGAAGAAAGCAAGGGTGAGCAGCAAGCCCACCAAAATAATATGTATAATGATTTACAATATATGAGCCTACTCATAATACTCATGAAAGTCTTGGTCAAAAGAAATGAACCAAGTTGATAACTTAATGCGATGAAGTCGCAAAATATTCAGTATATATACATATATACTTTTCAAAATATTGGAAGTCCTCTTCCATGCATAATATACACAAAGTCCTAGTGTGTAACTGTATGAAAAAAATATCGTTGCAAGGTGATCTCATATATCTAACCTTGTCTCAACGTTTTTCTGAAAATCTTTATCATACATAAGACAATTATTAATTAGATATAAGTTTAAAAGATGAGGTTACCAAATACCCCAATATACTTATATCTTTCCCAATACTACTTGAACTACCACCGTTCAAGTTATAATCAGTTTCAAAAGTTCATCACATAGACGAGACTACAAGATAATACTTGAATAGATTCAACCTTTAAAATATCATCAAAATAAAATGAAGTTATGAGATACTTCATTTGATGCAAACATTATTTTGAAAACTTGACCCTGCCAACACTCAACAATCGCCCAACCGTAGCCTTTCTATCGAAGTGCTTTGGGTAGTGTTGCAGAAATATCCAATTGGATGATGAACTCATTACGGGAGTTTACCGCGCCAGGAAGACCACTTACGATGATCAGTCGTAGTAGTACAACCCCACCATTTTCTACATGTAGAGGAGAACCTGTCGGATTTACTTGTCAACCGAACACTGAACTCCTAAGGAATGGACCGCCTTAGCGGAACTTCCAGGCCATTTGGGCCAATATAATAAGGCTGGGCCGGCGCTACTCGACCACTTACGCCACTCCTAGTTCAAATGAAATCCATGACTCTGAAACGTAAAGCTCGTTTCCCCCTTTCCCCAAGTAGAAACTTGTTGATACGGCTCCACCAAGAAGTCGTACCTAGTTGGAAAGGAAAACTCACCGATATTTCCCAGGCGATGCCTGTTAATGGATTAACTTGTTCCAAGAATTTTACTTCCCGAATATTGGGTAAGTAATCAAAAACTCTTTTACCAAGACAGCAACCTTGTTGCGAATATAAAACACACCATCGAGCCGGATCCCCCAGGTTTTGAGCGAGTATTTAAATCCCCTTTTTAAAAGGAAGATCTTAAATATAAAAATAGTTTTGGGATCCGCTCTAACTTTTGAAAATCATTTTAAAGACTCGAAAACACTTTAAAGAGTGTTTGGAGTAAAACTGATTTAATGAAGTAAATCAGTCCCCAGAATATTTAGAAAATGTCTGAATATTATTATTTAAATAATATTCCCATAAAAGATAATCTTTATAAAATAATTGAAGTAGAAGTATTAAAACTTATACTTGAAATGAATAGCAAATAATCAAAGATATACTTATACGAAAGTAATATCTTTATTTGAATAATCAAAAATAAGTTTGATTATCGACACCTTATTCTTTAATAAAATAAAGAATATATCTCAGCAAATAATCGGAGTCATAGATCCTCAAATGAATATTCAAATAATATTCAATAAATAAAATAAGCTGAGTCATAATACCTCGAATGAATATTATAAATAATATTCATTAAATAAAATAAAGGAGTCATACATCCTCAAATGAATATTCAAATAATATTCAATAAATAATGTAAAGGAGTCATACGCCTTCGAATAATATTTGAAATAATATTCAATAATAAAATAAAGTTAAAGTTATCGAATAAACCTTATTCGATTAATAGTTTTAAAAACTATATCCATATATATATATATATAAATAAATATATATATATATATATACTCGGGAACATCGACTCCCGGTTTAGAAATATGTTCACCTTTTATCCCCTATACTAAGGGTATACGCAACTACTTGCTTATTTCTAGCATAGGTATTATGCAACTATAAGCATTGAAATCAACAGATAGATAACCAGATTACGAAACAGACATGCATATATACCATA
Source organism: Apium graveolens (assembly GCF_009905375.1). Classification (NCBI taxonomy): domain Eukaryota; kingdom Viridiplantae; phylum Streptophyta; class Magnoliopsida; order Apiales; family Apiaceae; genus Apium; species Apium graveolens. Next base: position 43,823,136 of record NC_133657.1, on the reverse strand, counting down.
TTAGCATGCTCCAATATATCGCAAAATTTGCTAATAACAATCATGCAATATCACAAGATAATGCATATACATATATTTACATCACAACAACAGTATAACGGGTAGAAAACTTGCCTGAGCGACTGGGGGTTACGAATGGCTCGGGACGAGTCTGGTAACCTATAAGCAACAAGTAAGTTGGAATTAAACCAAAGTCACTTGTAAATCTATACCCTAACCAACTCAGACTCTAACGCTCGTTTTGCGCTCACTGATTCGCTTAAGTCACTCGGGTACCCTCGGCTCCACCATTTTTAATAATTTAACCTTTACGAGTTTTAAAGCGATTCCTTCGCGAGTGTCTTACCAACTGCCTAACACACTTACCATAAATGTTTCATACATTAATTAACCCTTTTTGGTCTTTAACCTATGTTTCAAAGTAAGGCGAGGGGAAAAGTTTCGTTCGCGAAACGCCGTTACTTGAAACGGTTGTTTCTCCTAAACCGTGCATCGGAATCGAACGAACTACATATCAAAACGAAGCTCGTAACATGAGCTATCTAAACATAGCAGTGGTCATAATCTAGCAGGGGGTTCTCGGGTCCTAATGTTATGCACAAAAACAGTCCAAAGAAAATCGGACGTTACGACGGCTATGTTTACGCGATTACCAATGTTTAAACTACTCCAATTAACCACCAACCAATTCATAACCATCAATACAACAAAACTTCACCTAAACCATACCACATCAGTCCATAATCTCCAAGGTTTTCAACTCAAACAACCACAATCAAGATCTATGAACTATAATCAAGCTTCAATTACTAAAACACTTCCAAATCAAACCAAACTACTAATAATCACAATCCATGCTTCTCATTTCACAACACCAACCATTAAACTTACTAACAAATAAAGTAAAGGCTAGGGTTTGAAGTTTATACCTTCCTTGGGAGGTGTTAAGTTGCTAGGAAGCCTTAGGGAGCCTCCTACAAGCTTGATCTTTCCAAAAAAAATCAAGAACACAAAGTTAGGCTTTGAAGTTTCTAAAAGTCCGATTTAAAGAACTGTAAAAATGAGGGTCTTACCATGATTATTTGGACGAGACTTGTGAACAAGAGTTGTAGGCCATCTCAATACCTTTCCAATGAGCTATAGAACACAATATTTGAGTGAGAAATGAAGGAGATACAGCAGTTTTAGTGTTCTGATTCTGTTTTGGCCGAGAGCATGAAGAACAATGCCTTGGTTTCTTTTTGATTTTGATGAAAAATGATTTGCTTGGCTTGGTTGCTTGGTTTTTGTGCTTGCTTTAGTCAATTACCTTCTTGCCCTTGAATTTGTGTGGTTACAAAGCCACCACACCTCCTTCCTTCCCATGTCATGCTTATGTCACCTTGCACATGTCATAATGCTCCCACTTGTCCACACCTTGTGGTTTGATGATGTCACAATCCCTGGCTTCTTGTACAAGCTTGTCTCTTGATCACTTATTTGTTTTACGGTTCGCTTATCTTTCGTTCTCGTTTATCGTTTGAGGGATCATACCCGGGATCTTATTACTTAGGTTCCCTTAACCTTTCTCAATATATTATATTCCTTTTATGATCCTCTCCTATAATCCTTTAATTTAAATCCTTTTTATCCTGTTACCTTATACTCAATTCTCTCCGTATCTTGTGAATTTCCGGGAAAAATCAAAGTGTTCGGATTTGGATTCTGACGATCTTTACTGTAACACCCCCAGATCCGGGGTCGGGGATCCGGGTCGTCACGGTCTTTCTTTCCACAATATCACTTCACTTAATTAATAATAAATGATCTTATGCTGTGACCCCACACTAACACACACCACAACCCGTTATAGTCTCAGAGATGAAATTTAAATAGGTACAAGTCTTTGAATCCACAATTTAAAAGTTATTACAACCCAAAATGATTACTTGATAAATTTACAGTTAATTGCCATTATCTGCCACAAGTTATAATTATACATAATTGATTCTCAAAAGTAGATGGTCTGATCTACAATAGATCTACCTCTGCAGCTATAGCAGCTACAACATCAACGGGAAGACGCGGGACGCTTCCCACGCGCTTACGCTGGGTCTGCTGGAGTCTGGCCATCTTTCCTAACTGTTGTTGTGTGATGAAGAAATAAAGCAAGGGTGAGCAGCAAGCCCACCAAAATAATATGTATAATGATTTACAATATATGAGCCTACTCATAATACTCATGAAAGTCTTGATCAAAAGAAATGAACCAAGTTTGATATCTTAATGCGATGAAGTCGCAAAATATTCAGTATATATACATATATACTTTTCAAAATATTGGAAGTCTTCTTCCATGCATAATATACACAAAATCCCAGTGTATAACTATATAAAAATATCGTTGCAAGGTGATCTCATATATCTAACCTTGTCTCAACGTTTTTCTGAAAATCTTTGTCATTCATAAGACAATTATTAATTAGATATAAGTTTAAAAGATGAGGTTACCAAATACCCCAATATACTTATATCTTTCCCAATACTACTTGAACTACCACCATTCAAGTTATAATCAGTTTCAAAAGTTCATCCCACTGATGAGACCACAAGATAAGACTTGAATAGATTCAATTTTTTGAAATATTATTGAATGAAATAAAGTTACGAGATACTTTATTTAGTCCCGATATATATATATCCACATATATATATCTCTTAAACATTTCCTGGAACCTCTGTTATGTAAAGTATGAACAGAGTTTAAAACATCCAATGAATTTTGGAAAGGAAAAGAATTTTGGCATAAACCCGATATCTTGCTGATCAGGCAAAGATACCAATAAGTAACCTTTTCTACTAGTAGATGGACGAATTCCCCACTGGTCATCACCCTGGTCATAATTAAGACCTATGCTGGACTGCCACTCAGCCACTTATGCATTTGATGGACTCCCACTGAGCCACTTACACAATAATAGACCGTACCCCGGCCTGTCGCTTATGCCGACTCAATGAGATGGGCTTACTTCCCGAACGTTGGGCAAGTAATCAATTCATTTACCAAATCTGCAACCTCGTTGCGAATATAAAATACACCACAGAGCCGGACTCCCCAGGTTTTTGAGCGAGTATTTAAATCCCCTTTTAAAAAGGAAGATCTTAAATATAAAAATGAGTTTTGGGATCCGCTCTGACTTTTAAAAATCATTTTGAAGACTCGAAAACACTTTAAAGAGTGTTTGGAGTAAGACTGATTTAATGAAGTAAATCAGTCCCCAGAATATTAGAAAATATCTGAATATTATTAATTAAATAATATTCCCATAAAGAATAATCTTTATAAAAATAATTGAAGTAGAAGTATTAAATTTATACTTGAAACGAGTATTAAATAACCCAAGATATACTTATATGAAAGTATTATCTTTATTTGAATAATCGAAAATAAGTTTGATTATTTACACCTTATTCTTTAATAAAATAAAGAATATATCACAGCAAATAATCGGAGTCATAGATCCTCAAATGAATATTCAAATAATATTCAATAAATAATATAAAAGAGTCATAAGCCCTCGAATGAATATTCAAATAATATTCAATAAATAATTAAAAGGAGTCATAAGTCCCCGAATGAATATTCAAAATAATATTCATTTAAATAAATAAAAGGAGTCATAAGTCCTCGAATGAATATTCAAAATAATATTCATTTAAATAAATAAAAGGAGTCATAAGTCCTCGAATGAATATTCAAAATAATATTCATTAATAAAATAAAGTTTAAAGTTATCGAATAAACCTTATTCGATTAATAGTTTGGAAAACTATAACCATATATATATATATAAATATATATATATATATATATATATATATATATATATATATATATATATATCCATATCCATATATACAAGATTACTCGGGATCCTCGACTCCCGGTTTTAGAAAATATTTTCACCTTTGGGTCCCTATACTAAGGGTATATGCAAGATACAACTATCCTCTAGCATAGGTATTATCAAATAACCAACAGATATAAATTTCAAGAATATGAAACAGGCATGCATATATACCATATCACATGCTACAATATATCGCAAGAATTTGCTAATAACAATCATGCACTATCGCAAGATAATGCATATACATATATTTACATCACAACAACAGTTATAACTGGTAGAAAACTTGCCTGAGCGACTGGGGTTACGAATGGCTCGGGACGAGTCTGGTAACCTATAAACAACAAGTAAGTTGGAATTAAACCAAAGTCACTTGTAAATCTATACTTTAACTAACTTAGACTCTAACGCTTGTTTTGCGCTCACTAATTCGCTTAAGTCACCCGGGTACCCTCGGCTCCACCATTTTTAATAATTTAACCTTTACGAGTTTTAAGGCGATTCCTTCGCGAGTGTCTTACCAACTGCCTAACACACTTACCATAAATGTTTCATACATTAATTAACCCTTTTTGGTCTTTAACCTATGTTTCAAAGTAAGGCGAGGGGAAAAGTTTCGTTCGCGAAACGCCGTTACTTAAAACGGTCGTTTCTCCTAAACCGTGCATCGGAATCGAACGAACTACATATCAAAACGAAGCTCGTAACATGAGCTATCTAAACATGGCAGTGGTCATAATCTAGCAGGGGGTTCTCGGGTCCTAATGCTATGCACAAAAACAGTCTAAAGAAAATCGGACGTTACGACGGCTATGTTTACGCGATTACCCAATTTTAAACAACTCCAAATCATCTCACAATCAACCCACAATCACAACCCAATTCAACCTCAAATCCAACATACAACCAACATCCATCCTCATCACATCATAACAACCCCAACCAATTCAATTTAATCATTCATACTTATGCTTAAACTTAACTTTAATCATACTTAAGTTCCTTTATATCAAAACCACAACAATTACCATTCCATTTCACTACCATTCCAAATCCCAAACTCTAAATCATAACAACAAGCTACAATATCAACCCACTAATCAAAATCATCTTATACTATATAGGAATCTAGGGTTTGGAGATGGTATACCTTCCTTGAAGTGGTGGGTGGAGCTAGGAAGCCTTAAGAAGCTTGGAGAAGTCTTAAGAATGCTTGGATCTTCAAGAAAACCAAGAAAAGTTCAAGTTAAAAAACTTGAAAACACTATTCATTGTCTTCTTCTTTGATTAAATGAAGAAGATTGAGAAGGAATTGATGGCTTAAACTCATGATATAGCCCTAACTAAGCATGAAGATGATTAGGGAATTTACTCACCAATTTAGGAAGCTTGGATCTTGAATTTTTGAATTCTCTTGCCTTTTGAATAGTGAAAAGCCGTGAGCAATGAAGAACAAAGCCTTGGTTGCTTTTGATTTTTGATGAAAATGATTTTACTTGGCTTGGTTGCTTGGTTTTTGTGCTTGTTTTAGTCAATTACCTTCTTGCCCTTGAATTTGTGTGGTTACAAAGCCACCACACCTCCTTCCTTCCCATGTCATGCTTATGTCACCTTGCACATGTCATAATGCTCCCACTTGTCCACACCTTGTGGTTTGATGATGTCACAGTCCCTGGCTTCTTGTACAAGCTTGTCTCTTGGTCACTTATTTGTTTTACGGTTCGCTTATCTTTCGTTCTTGTTTATCGTTTGAGGATCATACCCGGGATCTTATTACTTAGGTTCCCTTAACCTTTCTCAATAAATTATATTCCTTTTTATGATCCTCTATTATAATCCTTTAATTTAAATCCTTTTTATCCTGTTACCTTATACTCAATTCTCTCCGTATCTTGTGGATTTCCGGGAAAAACCAAAGTGTTCGGAATTGGATTCTGACGATCTTTACATACACTTATATACTTCATAGAGTACTAATAATATCCCATAAGATCAATAACAGAACCCCTACATAGCGAGGCATGAACAGTTTTCTCATTCAGCAAAAACACTATTCATAAGGGTTTCAAAAATTTCCAAAAAAATTGGGGTTATTACAGTCTCCCCTCCTTAAAAGGATTCCGTCCCGGAATCAGATAGAAAACAAATGGGAATACTTGCTTAGCATTACACTTTCTAACTCTCGAGTCAATTTTCCCACATTGTGGTTCTACCACCAAACTCTGCCTAGTTTGATAATCCTTCTCCTAAGCACTTGTTCCTTTTTCACTCTATAACCCTTCCTGGTTGCTCCATATAGGTTACGTTGGGTTGCATATCTATGCGCTCATATGCCTCTATTTATCTGGCATCTGAATTACACTTCCTTAACATTGATACGTGAAACACGTTAAGACCTGCTACATGTTCGGGGTTAGGGCTAGCTCATATGCTAACTTCCCAAACGTCTTGACATATCCAAGGGTCCAACAAATTGTAGACTTAGCTTTCCTTTCTTTCCGAACCTCATCAATCCTTTCTAAGGGATACCTATAACATTACTAGGTCCCCTATTTCATACTCTTTATCCTTTCGTGTGAAATCAACATACTTATCATGTCCATCTTGGGCTACTACCAGCCGTCCTCTGATTAGATCTATCATATCCTTGGTCCTTTGGACTACTGCGGGTCCGAGCATCTTGCGCTCTACAACTTCATCCTAACATAAGGGAGATCGACATTATCTTCCCTCAAGGATCTCATAAGGTGACACCTCGATAATGACATATGATCTATTGTCGTGATATAACTAAATCCGCGTTAAGTGATCATTCCAAATTCTTTCAAGTCTATTGCACAGACTCTCATTATAGCGTTTAGCATTAGAGCTTTTACTTCTCAATACCCATTCTTTTCTAGTTCGTAATCGCTACAACCTTCCGTTCCTAATATTATACTAGTTATACTTTTGATCGTTAGCGTTCTATAACCTTTTAATAATCACGTCAACCTTAGTATCACGAATGTGTTCCCATTCCGCATACTACCACCACTTTATTACTCCTTTTTCAGCTGCTTCTATCTTTGGAAGCTTGATCAATCATATAGAAGTAAAGGAATTTGTTGAGAGATCACTATGATCATGAACACTTGTTATATCGCATAGTTAGTACAGAAGGTGGCCAGCCTTTAGTACTTGACAAGCAATTAAACAACATGTGGCATCCTACTAGGCTTCTATCACAAAGATAGATAGTCATTCGGCAATACCTCCCCTTCTGGAAGGGTTGTTCTTCTCAGCTTACATGAAATGAAAAGAAGAGAAAAGAACGAACTGAAGAGAATTGTATATATGAAAAAAAATTATACTGCCACAAAATATCTGGCTTGGAATCTACCTCTGAACTATAGAGGTTTGTCATAGAAGAACAAAACATATATGTATTTATATCAACATCAAGTATTATAGCATCGCATTTCACGTGCTTAAATATTTTCTCTATCCCATCCATCATTCTATGGACCCATGCTCTTCCTCGAGCTTATACACAATCACCTTTGAAACTCCCTCGACATCGAAAATCGAATCTGGGATCTCATTCTATATATCACCGTTACTAGGATTCTATGCTCGCATCGCAACCTTCCTCGTATAATAATACGGCTCTCTATTGATAAGAAAGAATAAATATTCACTAGGTAGATACTCTACTTAATTAGTCTATCAATGATAACTTATACACTACCACGACCCGATTAGTGGTACTCAATCTCAACACCCATTCCAATACAACTCTCACGGTTGTAATCAGCTCATTACTCGCAGAATCATTGCTGCCTTACTATGGTCCACCACTGACCCACTGTAGTCATTCATTTTCCATGAAGTCTTAATAGCTAACCATACGGAGTCTATCCATGTCGTATCAAATCCTTCTAAGGAGGTAACATAATCACCATTCCTGATTCATAAAGAACACTCCTGATCCTGACATACATACATGACATGAAGCATATAAAATTGCAGAAGAGTTTCAATCAAAGCACCGATAGCAGGTTAATACCATTCTTAATCATATGCCTTCAATAGAAGACTTAACTCAAAGGTTTGTTTGGTCCTTTTTGAAACATGGTCCTGGCTTATCTCAAGATAGGACCTTCTAAGATAGATAGCCCGTTCATGGCGATTACACAATTTAAACCTTTACCAACTACTATTACGGTTGGGTATTGCACAGTCATCAGAAGGAATGTCAATCTTCCAAACCATAATTCAACCTTCACATTTTTAACCATCATCACTGTATTCTTTTGGCACACGCGCCTATAATTATCCACTTACCTTTAAAGTGTCGGCCACCTCTTTGGCCTTTCCTGATAGTAAAATTTCCTTACAGTCAATGTCATTTTAACCACCTCCAAATAAATTTTCTACCTTATTTCCGATCACTGCTTGAGTGAAGATGTTTTCCTTAAAATCAGATGGGAAAGAAAAAAAATTTCCATTTTTCCATAAGTTATCCCCTCAGTCTTTAGAGGTTAATCACTGTCATGACTGACTCTCAATCATAATTAGAACATCTTTTATCTTAAGTCCTAATTGCCCTGAACAATTTCGACCATTACTGGTTCGATCCATACTTTCTCGTGGTTTAACACGTGCCCCACTTGGCAACATTATAATTATGTCATATTTCCTTTATCAACATTTTTATTCTTGAGAATTTTGAATATTACCTTTCTCCTTGTAAAACCTCTAAGGTTATCCTTCAATCATCCCTCCTGTATTCCCTAGATACAGGGCATATCAAAATACCATTCACTATTACTAGAACCATTGTCTATATACTTCTGAAAATTTCTCCACTGATCCTTAAAGGTTGTTGTTATCTTAATCATTTCCAATTCATACTGTCAAAACTCATACTATCCCTATTAAGGGTGAAATGCCAACCTTTATGCATTCCCCTAGGATTCGTTTTAAGTTACCGATGTTCTATCCTTAATTCCACCTCTAAAAAGGTACAAGCATCCTTCCATGGATAAATAAAGTCATATATCCCTGATAAGGGTATCTTGTTCAATCATTTCCACCACGATAGTCTATACCTAACTTCATAATAGCATCCTTATTCAAATTAAGGTCAATCCATATGGCCTCCAAAAGATAACAACGGTTATCCGCTTGTCTTTCCTGATTTGGTAATGATCACATGGATGATCTGGAAGATATTGGTCGTGTTCAACGTGAACTTCTTCTTAATAAATCCTTATTTACTTTTGTTGTTTATCTCAACAGTCACCTCAATGTTGGTATATCTTTCATACCTGGCGTCTCCCTTCCTGGGTATCATGCCACCGGTCTTACACTTCACATTCTTGAAGGTCACTTCCTTCATCCAATTTTCCTAATTTCTTACTTCCTTGTCTCCTCAGTCTATCCGCGTCTCACTATTTATCCTTCGAACTATCTCAATGTTTCCTCGAATCCTCCCAACTTAAAGGGGGTACAATATATGTATCTCTTATGCCTTCAACCATCAATTTTAACTCATGGTGAATCATCCTCATCCTGACAATTACATACTTTTCTATGTCTATTGCTACGAGTCTTTAGGGTTTCCTCATACCCAACTCCCTTATCATACCTCAAACTCTATTGCCTTTATATTCCTTTCCACTTCAGTTTCTTTTTATTTTCCTTTCTCTTATCATTATTTCATGAACTAACACAACATAAGTATTGATTTCAAACATCCCGTCATTCTGGATTCGCGTCTTCAGAACGAATCTTAACAACTTTTACAGCTTAGATTCATAATTCATCATACTCGTCTTCCTTTGTTTTGGCTCTAAAGCTTTTACATTATCTCCATAACCTTGGGAAGTACTTTCCTGAAAACAATTGACTGAACTTAAATCAATTTATTATAATCTCTTGCTCCGTGCCTTCCTTGGCCTTTCACCAGCGGGTGGTCTCTCTCTTAGGAGGGTGAGTGATACAAACAGTCTTTTGTGGTTCATCAATCATTTTGAATCTCAAATGATTCCTATATTTCCTTTAGCCAGGCTCTTGCCTCGGCTGGGTCAGCCTGTTCCTTGGAACTCTGAGAGCTTAGCGATTTAAAGGTCCTGAAAGAATTTCTCACCTAACTGTCTCCTCAGGGTGGTGGTTGGGGATAATAGTCTAAGTTCTCTTTAGACAGGTCCATGAATTGCCGTATAGGAGTACCGTCTCGGGTCTCCTTTCCTTACTCGACTTTCTGTTTCCTTAGTATGAAATGTTCCATCCTACTCCCCATAATTGGGGTCATCTTTTAATTTAAAATCCTCATTTTCCACTCCATTATGTCATGGGTTCCTTCTATCTTGATGGCGACCTCCCTGACTATCACGTTCAGGGTTTGCTCTAAATCTTATTCCTCAAACTATGGCTCTCATCTAAGTTCTCATCCTTACGCTCTTGAACTTTTGGAACCCAAATTCTATAGGAATACCTCATTATTCCCTTATCATCTTTCTCAGTATTAATCTCATATTTATTTGTTGGCTCTCTGCCTTCATTCATCACCTTTTTCTGGCACAATATGCTCTTTTCCAATAATTCGGTCTCTATTGCAATTTCAAACAGCTTTTCGGTACCGGCTCCGGTTACCTTCACTACTATTTCCATTTTCTCAAAATCTCTTATCACTTCTCCCAAAGACATTATCATCTTGAGTCTCTCCTTTTTACTAAGGGCATAAGCCACCATATTGGATTTCCCCGAATGATAAAGAATCTCCCAATCATAATTCTTGATTAGCTCTAACTGCCTCCTCTGGAATATGTTGAGCTCTTTCTACGTGAAAATGTACTAGAGCACTTATGGCTTAGGTAATTCTCGCACTTCTCTCCATACAAGTAGTGCCTCCGATCTTTAGGGTAAAACTATTGCCACGAGCCTAAGCTCATGGGCGGGGATATCGAATTTCATATTACCTTAATTGTCTTGACGCAGACGCGATTATCTTGCTGTGCTATATAAGAAGCACCCTAATTTCTTATGCGAAGCGTCACTTACAAATCACAAAATCTCATTTTCCATCCGGCAACGCCAACATAGGGAACGTCACCAACCTTTGCTTCGGTTCTTAAAAGTTGTTCCCACATTTCTCTGTCCATTCGAACTTCTCAGTCTTACGAGTAAGCCGCGTTAAAGGGGCTACTATCTTTACAAACTTGAACGAACCTCCGGTAGTGACCGGTCAATCCTACCTCTGGTAGTCGACCAAACCATGGTCATCAATTCATCAGTGGTCCTTTATCCAATCCTGTCAGGATTCTCCATGGGATCCTCCTCAACAACTATCCCTTCTAGGACAACATCCTCAACCGCTAAATCCTCAATATCAACATCATCCGGTCCTGCATTAGGACACTCTATCGGATCCACAATCCGATCTCCAATTAGTAATAAAATATCATCGCGATGTTGCTCCTCAACCTCAGGGTTCGGAGTCCCGCTACCATATACGATAACGAACTACGCTCCTATCACGATATTTATAAGGGTTCCCATAAGGGTTTTAACTGTCAGTACTACGTTAGGTAGCCCGACTATGAACTTGGCAAGAGTTCTTATTATCTTTGTGAACTTATTATCTTAACGTCACATCATCTCTGAGGTTTATAACGCTTAGCTCTGATACCATTTCTGTAACACCCCCAGATCCGGGGTCGGGGATCCGGGTCGTCACGGTCTTTCTTTCCACAATATCACTTCACTTAATTAATAATAAATGATCTTATGCTGTGACCCCACACTAACACACACCACAACCCGTTATAGTCTCAGAGATGAAATTTAAATAGGTACAAGTCTTTGAATCCACAATTTAAAAGTTATTACAACCCAAAATGATTACTTGATAAATTTACAGTTAATTGCCATTATCTGCCACAAGTTATAATTATACATAATTGATTCTCAAAAGTAGATGGTCTGATCTACAATAGATCTACCTCTGCAGCTATAGCAGCTACAACATCAACGGGAAGACGCGGGACGCTTCCCACGCGCTTACGCTGGGTCTGCTGGAGTCTGGCCATCTTTCCTAACTGTTGTTGTGTGATGAAGAAATAAAGCAAGGGTGAGCAGCAAGCCCACCAAAATAATATGTATAATGATTTACAATATATGAGCCTACTCATAATACTCATGAAAGTCTTGATCAAAAGAAATGAACCAAGTTTGATATCTTAATGCGATGAAGTCGCAAAATATTCAGTATATATACATATATACTTTTCAAAATATTGGAAGTCTTCTTCCATGCATAATATACACAAAATCCCAGTGTATAACTATATAAAAATATCGTTGCAAGGTGATCTCATATATCTAACCTTGTCTCAACGTTTTTCTGAAAATCTTTGTCATTCATAAGACAATTATTAATTAGATATAAGTTTAAAAGATGAGGTTACCAAATACCCCAATATACTTATATCTTTCCCAATACTACTTGAACTACCACCATTCAAGTTATAATCAGTTTCAAAAGTTCATCCCACTGATGAGACCACAAGATAAGACTTGAATAGATTCAATCTTTGAAATATTATTGAATGAAATAAAGTTACGAGATACTTTATTTAGTCCCGATATATATATATCCACATATATATATCTCTTAAACATTTCCTGGAACCTCTGTTATGTAAAGTATGAACAGAGTTTAAAACATCCAATGAATTTTGGAAAGGAAAAGAATTTTGGCATAAACCCGATATCTTGCTGATCAGGCAAAGATACCAATAAGTAACCTTTTCTACTAGTAGATGGACGAATTCCCCACTGGTCATCACCCTGGTCATAATTAAGACCTATGCTGGACTGCCACTCAGCCACTTATGCATTTGATGGACTCCCACTGAGCCACTTACACAATAATAGACCGTACCCCGGCCTGTCGCTTATGCCGACTCAATGAGATGGGCTTACTTCCCGAACGTTGGGCAAGTAATCAATTCATTTACCAAATCTGCAACCTCGTTGCGAATATAAAATACACCACAGAGCCGGACTCCCCAGGTTTTTGAGCGAGTATTTAAATCCCCTTTTAAAAAGGAAGATCTTAAATATAAAAATGAGTTTTGGGATCCGCTCTGACTTTTAAAAATCATTTTGAAGACTCGAAAACACTTTAAAGAGTGTTTGGAGTAAGACTGATTTAATGAAGTAAATCAGTCCCCAGAATATTAGAAAATATCTGAATATTATTAATTAAATAATATTCCCATAAAGAATAATCTTTATAAAAATAATTGAAGTAGAAGTATTAAATTTATACTTGAAACGAGTATTAAATAACCCAAGATATACTTATATGAAAGTATTATCTTTATTTGAATAATCGAAAATAAGTTTGATTATTTACACCTTATTCTTTAATAAAATAAAGAATATATCACAGCAAATAATCGGAGTCATAGATCCTCAAATGAATATTCAAATAATATTCAATAAATAATATAAAAGAGTCATAAGCCCTCGAATGAATATTCAAATAATATTCAATAAATAATTAAAAGGAGTCATAAGTCCCCGAATGAATATTCAAAATAATATTCATTTAAATAAATAAAAGGAGTCATAAGTCCTCGAATGAATATTCAAAATAATATTCATTTAAATAAATAAAAGGAGTCATAAGTCCTCGAATGAATATTCAAAATAATATTCATTAATAAAATAAAGTTTAAAGTTATCGAATAAACCTTATTCGATTAATAGTTTGGAAAACTATAACCATATATATATATATAAATATATATATATATATATATATATATATATATATATATATATATCCATATCCATATATACAAGATTACTCGGGATCCTCGACTCCCGGTTTTAGAAAATATTTTCACCTTTGGGTCCCTATACTAAGGGTATATGCAAGATACAACTATCCTCTAGCATAGGTATTATCAAATAACCAACAGATATAAATTTCAAGAATATGAAACAGGCATGCATATATACCATATCACATGCTACAATATATCGCAAGAATTTGCTAATAACAATCATGCACTATCGCAAGATAATGCATATACATATATTTACATCACAACAACAGTTATAACTGGTAGAAAACTTGCCTGAGCGACTGGGGTTACGAATGGCTCGGGACGAGTCTGGTAACCTATAAACAACAAGTAAGTTGGAATTAAACCAAAGTCACTTGTAAATCTATACTTTAACTAACTTAGACTCTAACGCTTGTTTTGCGCTCACTAATTCGCTTAAGTCACCCGGGTACCCTCGGCTCCACCATTTTTAATAATTTAACCTTTACGAGTTTTAAGGCGATTCCTTCGCGAGTGTCTTACCAACTGCCTAACACACTTACCATAAATGTTTCATACATTAATTAACCCTTTTTGGTCTTTAACCTATGTTTCAAAGTAAGGCGAGGGGAAAAGTTTCGTTCGCGAAACGCCGTTACTTAAAACGGTCGTTTCTCCTAAACCGTGCATCGGAATCGAACGAACTACATATCAAAACGAAGCTCGTAACATGAGCTATCTAAACATGGCAGTGGTCATAATCTAGCAGGGGGTTCTCGGGTCCTAATGCTATGCACAAAAACAGTCTAAAGAAAATCGGACGTTACGACGGCTATGTTTACGCGATTACCCAATTTTAAACAACTCCAAATCATCTCACAATCAACCCACAATCACAACCCAATTCAACCTCAAATCCAACATACAACCAACATCCATCCTCATCACATCATAACAACCCCAACCAATTCAATTTAATCATTCATACTTATGCTTAAACTTAACTTTAATCATACTTAAGTTCCTTTATATCAAAACCACAACAATTACCATTCCATTTCACTACCATTCCAAATCCCAAACTCTAAATCATAACAACAAGCTACAATATCAACCCACTAATCAAAATCATCTTATACTATATAGGAATCTAGGGTTTGGAGATGGTATACCTTCCTTGAAGTGGTGGGTGGAGCTAGGAAGCCTTAAGAAGCTTGGAGAAGTCTTAAGAATGCTTGGATCTTCAAGAAAACCAAGAAAAGTTCAAGTTAAAAAACTTGAAAACACTATTCATTGTCTTCTTCTTTGATTAAATGAAGAAGATTGAGAAGGAATTGATGGCTTAAACTCATGATATAGCCCTAACTAAGCATGAAGATGATTAGGGAATTTACTCACCAATTTAGGAAGCTTGGATCTTGAATTTTTGAATTCTCTTGCCTTTTGAATAGTGAAAAGCCGTGAGCAATGAAGAACAAAGCCTTGGTTGCTTTTGATTTTTGATGAAAATGATTTTACTTGGCTTGGTTGCTTGGTTTTTGTGCTTGTTTTAGTCAATTACCTTCTTGCCCTTGAATTTGTGTGGTTACAAAGCCACCACACCTCCTTCCTTCCCATGTCATGCTTATGTCACCTTGCACATGTCATAATGCTCCCACTTGTCCACACCTTGTGGTTTGATGATGTCACAGTCCCTGGCTTCTTGTACAAGCTTGTCTCTTGGTCACTTATTTGTTTTACGGTTCGCTTATCTTTCGTTCTTGTTTATCGTTTGAGGATCATACCCGGGATCTTATTACTTAGGTTCCCTTAACCTTTCTCAATACATTATATTCCTTTTTATGATCCTCTATTATAATCCTTTAATTTAAATCCTTTTTATCCTGTTACCTTATACTCAATTCTCTCCGTATCTTGTGGATTTCCGGGAAAAACCAAAGTGTTCGGAATTGGATTCTGACGATCTTTACATACACTTATATACTTCATAGAGTACTAATAATATCCCATAAGATCAATAACAGAACCCCTACATAGCGAGGCATGAACAGTTTTCTCATTCAGCAAAAACACTATTCATAAGGGTTTCAAAAATTTCCAAAAAAATTGGGGTTATTACATTTACATACACTTATATCCCATATAAAGTACTAATAAAATCTTAGAATATCCATATCAGAACCCCTACATAGTGTGGCATGAAAAGTTTTCTCATTCAGCAAAAACACTATTCATAAGGGTTTCAAAAATTTCCCAAAAATTGGGGTTATTACAGTCTCCCCTCCTTAAAAGGATTCCATCCCGGAATCAGATAGAAAGTGAATAGGGATACTCTCTTAGCATTGCACTTTCTAACTCTCGAGTAAATTTTCCCACATTGTGGTTCTACCATCAAACTCTTACTAGTTTGATAACCCTTCTCCTAAGCACTCGTTCCTTTTTACTCTATACCCTTCCTGGTTGCTCCATATAGGTTACGTCTGGTTGCATGTCTATGCGCTCATATGCCCCTATTTGTCTGGCATCCGAATTACACTTCCATAACATTGATACGTGGAACACGTTATGAACTTGCTACAGGTTCGGGGGTAGGGCTAGCTCATATGCTAACTTCCCAAACGTCTTAATATATCCAAGGGTCCAACAAATTGTAGACTTAGCTTTCCTTTCTTTCCGAACCTCATCAATCCTTTCCAAGGGATACCTATAACATTAATAGGTCCCCTATTTCATACTCTTTATCCTTTCGTGTCAAATCAACATACTTATCATGACCATCTTGGGCTACTACCAGCCGTCCTCTGATTAGATCTATCATATCCTTGGTCCTTTGGACTACTGCGGGTCCGAGCATCTTGCGCTCTACAACTTCATCCTAACATAAGGGAGATCGACATTGTCTTCCCTCAATGATCTCATAAGGCGACATCTCGATAATGACATATGATCTATTGTCGTAAGATAACTCAATCCGAATTAAGTGATCATTCCAAATTCTTTCAAGTCTATTGCACAGACTCTCATTATTGCTTTTAACATTAGAGCTTCTGCTTCTCAAAACCCATTCTTTTCCAGTTCGTAATCGCTACTACCTTCCGTTCCTAATATTATACTGGTTATACTTTTGCTCGTTAGCGTTCTATAACCTTTTAATAACCACGTCAACCTTAGTATCACGAATGTGTTCCCATTCCGCATACTACCACCACTTTATTACTCCTTTTTCAGTTGCTTCTATTTTCCAAAATTTGATCAATCAAATAGAAGTAAAGGAATTTGTTGAGAGATCACTAAGATCATGAACACTTGTTATATCGCATAGTTAGTACAGAAGGTGGCCAGCCTTTAGTACTTGACAAGCAATTAAACAATAGCTGGTATCCTACTAGGCTTCTATCACACAGATAGATAGTCATTCGGCAATACCTCCCCTTTCTGGAAGGGTTGTTCTTCTCAGCTTACATGAAATGAAAAGAAGAGAAAAGAACGAACTGAAGAGAATTGTATATATGAAAAAAAAATATACTGCCACAAAATATCTGGCTTGGAATCTACCTCTGAACTATAGAGGTTTGTCAAAGGAGAACAAAACATATATGTATTTATATCAACATCAAGTATTATAGCATCGTATTTCCCATGCCTAAATATTTCTATTCCGTTCATCATTCTATGGACCCATGCTCTTCCTTGAGCTTATACACAATCACCTTTGAAACTCCCTCGACATCGAAAATCGAATCTGGGATCTCATTCTAGACCTCATCGTTACTAGAACCCATTTCTATACCGCAACCTTCTTCGTATAATAATACGACTCTCTATTGATAAGAAAGAATAAATATTCACTAGGTAGATACTCTACTTAATTAGTCTATCAATGATAACTTATACACTACCACGACCCGATTAGTGGTACTCAATCTCAACATCCATTCCAATACAACTCTCACGATTGTAATCAGCTCGTTACTCGCAGAATCATTGCTGCCTTACTATGGTCCACCACTGACCCACTGTCATCATTCACTTTCCATGAAATCTTAATAGCTAACCATACGGAGTCCATACATGTCGTATCAAATCCTTCTAAGGAGGTAACATAATCACCATTCATGATTCATGGAGTACACTCCTGATTCTGACATACATACATGACATGAAGCAGATAAAATTTGCAGAAGAGTTTCGCTCAAAGCAACGATAGCAGGTTAATACCATTCTTAATCATATGACTTCAATAGAAGACTTAACTCAAAGGTTTGTTTAGTCCTTTTTGAAATATGGTCCTGGCTTATCTCAAGATAGTATCTTCTGAGATAGATAGCCCACTCATGGCGATTACACGAATTAAACCTTTACTAACTACTATTACGGCTGGGTATTGCACAGTCATCAGAAGGAATGTCAATCTTCCAAACCATAATACAACCTTCAGCTTTTAACCATCATCACTGTATCCTTTGGCACAAGCGCCTACAATTATCCTTTTACCGTTAAAGTGTCGGCCACCTCTTTGGCCTTTCCTGGTAGTAATAGTTCCTTACAGTCAATGTCATTTTAACCACCTCCAAATAAATTTTCTACCTTATTTCAATCACAGCTTATGTGAAAATGCTTTTCTTTAATATCTGATGAGTAAATAAAAAAAATATCACCATTTTTCCATAAGTTATTGCCTCAATCTTTAGAGGCTAATCACTGTCAAGACTGACTCTTAATCATACTTAGAACATCTTTTATCTTAAGTCCTAATTGCCCTGAACAATTTCGACCATTACTGGTTCGATCCATAGTTTCTCGTGGTTTAACACGTGCCCTACTTGGCAACATTATAATTACGTCATATTTTCTTTATCAACATTTCTATTCTTGAGAATTTTGAATATTACCTTTCTCCTTGTAAAACCTCTAAGGTTATCCTTCAAATGTTCCTCCTGTATTCCCTAGATACAGGGCATATCAAGATACCATTTATTAATACCAGAATCATTGTCTATATACTTCTGAAAAATTTCTCCACTGATTCTTAAAGGTTGTTGTTACCTTAACCCTTTCCCAATCATTCTGTCAAAACTCATACTGTCCCTATTAAGGGTGAAATGCCAACCTTTATTCATTCCCCTAGGATTCATTTTAAGTTACCGATGTTCTATCCTTAATTCCACCTTTAAAAGGTACCTGCATCCTTCCATGGATAAATCAAGTCATATATCCCTGATAAGGGTGTCTTATTCAATCATTCCCACCTCGATAGTCTATACCTAACTTCATAATAGCATCCTTATTCAAATTGAGGTCAATCCATATGGCCTCCAAAAGATAACAATGGTCATCCACTTTTCTTTCTTGATTTGGTAATGATAACATGGATGTTCTGGAAGATATTGGTCATGTTCAACGTGAACTTCTTCTTAATAATTCCTTATTTACTTTTGTTGTTTATCTCAACAGTCATCTCAATGTTGGGATATCTTTCATATCTGGCGTCTCCCTTTCTGGGTATCATGCCACCGGTCTTACACTTTACCTTCTTGAAGGTCACTTCCTTCACCCAATTTTCTTAATTTCTTACTTTCTTGTCTCCTCAGTCTATCCGCGTCTCATTATTTATCCTTCGAATTATCTCAAGGTTTCCTCGAATTTTCCCAACTTACAGGGGATAAAATATATGTATCTCTTATACCTTCAACCATCAATTTAACTCATGGTGAATCACTCTCATCCGGACGATTACCTACTTTTCTATTTCTATTTCTACGAGTCTTTAGGGTTTCCTCATACCCAACTCCCTTATCATTCCTCAAACTCTCTTGCCTTTATATTCCTTTCTCTTATCGTTATTTCATGAACCAACACAACATAAGCATTGATTTCAAACATCCCGTCATTCTGGATTCGTGTCTTCAGAACGAATCTTGATAACTTTTACAACTTAGATTCATAATTCATCATACTCGTCTGCCTTTGTTCTGGCTCTTAAGCTTTTACACTATTCCATAACCTTGGGAATTACTTTCCCGAAAACAATTGGCTGAACTTTAATCAGTTTATTATAATCTCTTGCTCCGTGCCTTCCTTGGCCTTTCACCAGCAGGTGGTCTCTCTCTTAGGAGGGTGAGTGATAAAAACAGTGTTTTGTGATTCGTCAATCATTTAGAATCTCAAATGATTCCTATATGTCCTTTAGCCAGGCTCTTGCCTCGACTAGGTCAACCTGTTCCTTGGAACACTGAGAGCTTAACGATTTAAAGGTCATGAAAGAATTTCCTGCCGCATTGTCCCCTCAGGGTGGTGGTTGGGGATAATAGTCTAAGTTCTGTCTAGACAGGTCCATAAATTGCCATATAGGAGTACCGTCTCGGGTCTCCTTTCCTTACTCGACTTTCTGTTTCCTTAGTATGAAATGTTTCAACCTTCTCCCATAATCGGGGTTATCTTATACATTAAAAACCATGTTTTCCACTCTATTATGTTATGGGTTCTTTCTTTCTTGATGGCAACCTCCCTGACTATCACACTCTGGGTTTGCCCTAAATCCTATTCCTCAACTATGGCTCTCATCTAAGTTCTCATCCTTAAGCTCTTGAACTTTCGGAACCCAAATTCTATAGGAATACCTCATTATTCCCTTATCATCTTTCTCAGTATTAATCTCATATTTATTTGTTGGCTCTCTGCCTTCATTCATCACCTTTTTCTGGCACAATATGCTCTTTTCCAATAATTCGGTCTCTATTGCAATCTCAAACAGCTTTTCGGTACCGGCTCCGGTTACCTTCACTACTATTTCCATTTTCTCAAAATCTCTTATCAACTCTCCCAAAGACATTATCATCTTGAGTCCCTCCTTTTTACTAATGGCATCAGCCACCACATTGGCTTTCCCCGAATGATAGAGAATCTCCCACTCATAACTCTTGATTAGCTCTAACCGCCTCCTCTGGCGTATGTTGAGCTCTTTCTACGTAAAAAGGTACTAGAGCTCCTATGGTTTGTGTAAATCTTGCACTTCTCTCCATACAAGTAGTGCCTCCAATTTTTAGGGAAAAACTATTGCCACGAGCCCAAGCTCATGGGTAGGGATATCGAATTTTATATTCCCTTAATTATCTTGACGCATACGCGATTACCTTGTTGTGCTGTATAAGAAGCACCCTAATTCCTTATGCGAAGCGTCACTACATTTCACAAAATCTCATTTTCCATCCGGCAACGCCAACACAGGGAACGTCACCAACCTTTGCTTCGGTTCTTAAAAGTTGTTCTCGCATTTCTCTGTCCATTCGAACTTCTCAGTCTTACGAGTAAGCCGCGTTAAAGGGGCTACTATCTTTACAAACTTGAACGAACCTCTGGTAGTGACCGGCCAATCCTACCTCTGGTAGTCGACCCAACCAGGGTCATCAATTCATCAGTGGTCCTTTATCCAATCTCGTCAGGATCCTCCATGGGATCCTCCTCAGCAACTATCCCTTCTAGGACAACATCCTCAACCGCTACATCCTCAATATCAACATCATCCGGTCCTGCGTTAGGACGCTCTATTGGATCCACAATCTGATCTCCAATTAGTAATAAAACATCATCGCGTTGATGTTCCTCAACTTCAGGGTTCGGAGTCCCGCTACCATATACGATAACGAACTACGCTTCTATCGCTACATTTATAAGGGTTCCCATAAGGGTTTTAACTGTCAGTACTACGTTAGGTAGTCCGACTATGAACTTGGCAAGAGTTCTTATTATCTTAGTGAACTTATTATCTTAACGTCCCATCATCTCTGAGGTTTATAACGCTTGGCTCTGATACCATTTCTGTAACACCCCCAGATCCGGGGTCGGGGATCCGGGTCGTCACGAGTTCCATTTCCCTTAATAACACCCAATCTTAATAATTACTCAACTACTCTGTACTGTGACCCCACAATAAACACACACACCACACGTTATAGTCTCAGAGATGAAATTTAAATAAGTACAAGTCTTTGAATCCACAATTTAAAAGTTATTACAACCCAAAATGATTACTTGATAAATTTACAGTTAATTGCCATTATCTGCCACAAGTTATAATTATACATAATTGATTCTCAAAAGTAGATGGTCTGATCTACAATAGATCTACCTCTGCAGCTATAGCAGCTACAACATCAACGGGAAGACGCGGGACGCTTCCCACGCGCTTGCGCTGGGTCTGCTGGAGTCTGGCCATCTTTCCTAACTGTTGTTGTGTGATGAAAGAAGAAAGCAAGGGTGAGCAGCAAGCCCACCAAAATAATATGTATAATGATTTACAATATATGAGCCTACTCATAATACTCATGAAAGTCTTGGTCAAAAGAAATGAACCAAGTTGATAACTTAATGCGATGAAGTCGCAAAATATTCAGTATATATACATATATACTTTTCAAAATATTGGAAGTCCTCTTCCATGCATAATATACACAAAGTCCTAGTGTGTAACTGTATGAAAAAAATATCGTTGCAAGGTGATCTCATATATCTAACCTTGTCTCAACGTTTTTCTGAAAATCTTTATCATACATAAGACAATTATTAAATAGATATAAGTTTAAAAGATGAGGTTACCAAATACCCCAATATACTTATATCTTTCCCAATACTACTTGAACTACCACCGTTCAAGTTATAATCAGTTTCAAAAGTTCATCACATAGACGAGACTACAAGATAATACTTGAATAGATTCAACCTTTAAAATATCATCAAAATAAAATGAAGTTATGAGATACTTCATTTGATGCAAACATTATTTTGAAAACTTGACCCTGCCAACACTCAACAATCGCCCAACCGTAGCCTTTCTATCGAAGTGCTTTGGGTAGTGTTGCAGAAATATCCAATTGGATGATGAACTCATTACGGGAGTTTACCGCGCCAGGAAGACCACTTACGATGATCAGTCGTAGTAGTACAACCCCACCATTTTCTACATGTAGAGGAGAACCTGTCGGATTTACTTGTCAACCGAACACTGAACTCCTAAGGAATGGACCGCCTTAGCGGAACTTCCAGGCCATTTGGGCCAATATAATAAGGCTG
Organism: Apium graveolens; assembly: GCF_009905375.1. Taxonomy (NCBI): domain Eukaryota; kingdom Viridiplantae; phylum Streptophyta; class Magnoliopsida; order Apiales; family Apiaceae; genus Apium; species Apium graveolens. The sequence continues at coordinate 43,800,356 of NC_133657.1, read as the reverse complement.
GGCCGGCGCTACTCGACCACTTACGCCACTCCTAGTTCAGATGAAATCCATGACTCTGAAACGTAAAGCTCGTTTCCCCCTTTCCCCAAGTAGAAACTTGTTGATACGGCTCCACCAAGAAGTCGTACCTAGTTGGAAAGGAAAACTCACCGATATTTCCCAGGCGATGCCTGTTAATGGATTAACTTGTTCCAAGAATTTTACTTCCCGAATATTGGGTAAGTAATCAAAAACTCTTTTACCAAGACAGCAACCTTGTTGCGAATATAAAACACACCATCGAGCCGGATCCCCCAGGTTTTGAGCGAGTATTTAAATCCCCTTTTTAAAAGGAAGATCTTAAATATAAAAATAGTTTTGGGATCCGCTCTAACTTTTGAAAATCATTTTAAAGACTCGAAAACACTTTAAAGAGTGTTTGGAGTAAAACTGATTTAATGAAGTAAATCAGTCCCCAGAATATTTAGAAAATGTCTGAATATTATTATTTAAATAATATTCCCATAAAAGATAATCTTTATAAAATAATTGAAGTAGAAGTATTAAAACTTATACTTGAAATGAATAGCAAATAATCAAAGATATACTTATACGAAAGTAATATCTTTATTTGAATAATCAAAAATAAGTTTGATTATCCACACCTTATTCTTTAATAAAATAAAGAATATATCTCAGCAAATAATCGGAGTCATAGATCCTCAAATGAATATTCAAATAATATTCAATAAATAAAATAAGCTGAGTCATAATACCTCGAATGAATATTATAAATAATATTCATTAAATAAAATAAAGGAGTCATACATCCTCAAATGAATATTCAAATAATATTCAATAAATAATGTAAAGGAGTCATACGCCTTCGAATAATATTTGAAATAATATTCAATAATAAAATAAAGTTAAAGTTATCGAATAAACCTTATTCGATTAATAGTTTTAAAAACTATATCCATATATATATATATATAAATAAAAATATATATATATATATACTCGGGAACATCGACTCCCGGTTTAGAAATATGTTCACCTTTTATCCCCTATACTAAGGGTATACGCAACTACTTGCTTATTTCTAGCATATGTATTATGCAACTATAAGCATTGAAATCAACAGATAGATAACCAGATTACGAAACAGACATGCATATATACCATATTAGCATGCTCCAATATATCGCAAAATTTGCTAATAACAATCATGCAATATCACAAGATAATGCATATACATATATTTACATCACAACAACAGTATAACGGGTAGAAAACTTGCCTGAGCGACTGGGGGTTACGAATGGCTCGGGACGAGTCTGGTAACCTATAAACAACAAGTAAGTTGGAATTAAACCAAAGTCACTTGTAAATCTATACTTTAACTAACTTAGACTCTAACGCTTGTTTTGCGCTTACTGATTCTCTTAAGTCACTCGAGTACCCTCGGCTCCACCATTTTTAATAATTTAACCTTTACGAGTTTTAAGGCGATTCCTTCGCGAGTGTCTTACCAACTGCCTAACACACTTACCATAAATGTTTCATACATTAATTAACCCTTTTTGGTCTTTAACCTATGTTTCAAAGTAAGGCGAGGGGAAAAGTTTCGTTCGCGAAACGCCGTTACTTGAAACGGTTGTTTCTCCTAAACCGTGCATCGGAATCGAACGAACTACATATCAAAACGAAGCTCGTAACATGAGCTATCTAAACATAGCAGTGGTCATAATCTAGCAGGGGGTTCTCGGGTCCTAATGTTATGCACAAAAACAGTCCAAAGAAAATCGGACGTTACGACGGCTATGTTTACGCGATTACCAATGTTTAAACTACTCCAATTAACCACCAACCAATTCATAACCATCAATACAACAAAACTTCACCTAAACCATACCACATCAGTCCATAATCTCCAAGGTTTTCAACTCAAACAACCACAATCAAGATCTATGAACTATAATCAAGCTTCAATTACTAAAACACTTCCAAATCAAACCAAACTACTAATAATCACAATCCATGCTTCTCATTTCACAACACCAACCATTAAACTTACTAACAAATAAAGTAAAGGCTAGGGTTTAAAGTTTATACCTTCCTTGGGAGGTGTTAAGTTGCTAGGAAGCCTTAGGGAGCCTCCTACAAGCTTGATCTTTCCAAAAAAAAATCAAGAACACAAAGTTAGGCTTTGAAGTTTCTAAAAGTCCGATTTAAAGAACTGTAAAAATGAGGGTCTTACCATGATTATTTGGACGAGACTTGTGAACAAGAGTTGTAGGCCATCTCAATACCTTTCCAATGAGCTATAGAACACAATATTTGAGTGAGAAATGAAGGAGATACAGCAGTTTTAGTGTTCTGATTCTGTTTTGGCCGAGAGCATGAAGAACAATGCCTTGGTTTCTTTTTGATTTTGATGAAAAATGATTTGCTTGGCTTGGTTGCTTGGTTTTTGTGCTTGCTTTAGTCAATTACCTTCTTGCCCTTGAATTTGTGTGGTTACAAAGCCACCACACCTCCTTCCTTCCCATGTCATGCTTATGTCACCTTGCACATGTCATAATGCTCCCACTTGTCCACACCTTGTGGTTTGATGATGTCACAATCCCTGGCTTCTTGTACAAGCTTGTCTCTTGATCACTTATTTGTTTTACGGTTCGCTTATCTTTCGTTCTCGTTTATCGTTTGAGGGATCATACCCGGGATCTTATTACTTAGGTTCCCTTAACCTTTCTCAATATATTATATTCCTTTTATGATCCTCTCCTATAATCCTTTAATTTAAATCCTTTTTATCCTGTTACCTTATACTCAATTCTCTCCGTATCTTGTGAATTTCCGGGAAAAATCAAAGTGTTCGGATTTGGATTCTGACGATCTTTACATACACTTATATCCCATATAAAGTACTAATAAAATCTCAGAATATCCATATCAGAACCCCTACATAGTGTGGCATGAAAAGTTTTCTCATTCAGCAAAAACACTATTCATAAGGGTTTCAAAAATTTCCCAAAAATTGGGGTTATTACATTATATCTGCCCTATAATATCTCCGGAATGATTCCCGGGTTTTATCTTAAATCCCGACCGACTCTCGGTCTTATATAATACGTCACGCCTTAAAGCGAAATAACATTTCACGATATATACTTATCGTACAACATCGCTATATTATGCGAAAATTCAACAACTACGTATCATGACAAACATGGTATTTAAGCGATGATAGTAAAAAAATAATTTCACAACACAACGGTAAAAATGGAGTTGGGTTTGTAAACTTGCCTGGGTATCTCGAGGTGGAGGATGCTCTAGGTTCCGCTTGGAAATCTATAACCATAAACATATTTCATTTCGTTAGGTTCCGTCCTAACTTATGGTAACTCGTACTCATGTGCTACTCATTATACACCCTCTGAACTCATACTACCCTTAACATTTCTTTTAAGTCATAATCACTTTATGGTCACTTCATTTTCCTAAGTATCTTGAGTTCATTCTCATTATCGTTGTCGGCTCCGCTTAAAGATTCTTACGGTTTCTACTCGCGCGGTCTCGACTCCGACATTTTTATAAAATTGAGAAATCATTATTTTTACTTGAAATTTTTATGAAAGTTAGGAAACTCAATATTTTACTCTCTGTAAATATTTTAAGATTTGTGAATACATTTAAGTCTATCCTTTATATTTTCAAAGTTCGTAATTCGTAGCAGTTTTTATCGCGTAAATCACTTTTACTAAAACGACCATAACTTTTGATCTGTAAATTGAAATCAAGCGATTCAAGCGCCTAAACGATCCTTATAATATTTTCTATTTTAAAAAAAGGTTAATTTTCAAGAATCTACAGTTTACAACTTCGGGACCTTCTGCAGAAACTTAAAGTTACGGTTTGTTGGTTTTAACAAAGTTACGTTTACGATCGGGGTTTCGTTTACGCCTTAACTATCAACACAACCACCAACAATCATCATATCATCATTAACACACAAAATCCTCTCAAGAACATCATGTTCTTGAGGCAAAAACAACCAACCTTAAGTCTACTTAACTTAATCATCAAGATTTCATCAATAACACTTAGTAAGCTAGGTTTACTAACACCCACTAAATGGATCTTAAACATGAACCTTAAATAAAGTTAGGCCAAAGATTTTTACCTTTCTTGAAAGCTTGAGATGTGTTCTTGAGGATGGTGGAGGCTTGAAGTGCTTGGTATGATTTTTAGAACCTAAAACCACCATTGAAATCAAGAAACCAAAGAGAGGTTACTATTCACACTATTCTCTAGGGATTTCTTCAATTTATTCCACCCATCAAACCTTGATAAAAAGAGATGAAATATTTTTCTTACCTTAGTTTAGTTGCTAGGAGGCTTGGGAATTAATTGTGTGATTTTACAAGAACTAGAGCTTGGAGTTTTGAATTCCAATTCCCTTTTTTTCTTCAAAATAGCCGAATGGGAGCTTGGTGAGGGGGGGGGGGGGTATTTATAGCACTTGGTTGCTTCTCTTGGATGATTTCTAGGTTGCTTCTTGGAAGGTGACTTGATATCTTTGCAACTTGATCTTTATTCTTCCTAGGATAGCATTAGGTTTATTCCTTGTCTCCAAATCCATGGACATATCTTTGTAGCTTTCTAGCTTACAAGCTAAACTACAAGGTTAGATCCTTAGCACACTATCTGCTAGCTAGCTTGGTCATCCTAGGGTTAGCTCACTATTTGATGAATTAACCATGGTTACTTACTTACCATGGTTTAGTTAGTGCGTTACGTTTAATTAATCTTTTACGCGTTCGCTCGGTTACTTAAACGTTCTCCGTAATACTTACCCGTAAGTGGTTCGCAATGAAATTCCTTTCGCATTTATTCCTTATATTTTTATTTATCCTACTTGAATATAAATCCATAGGATTTTAATCTCGTAATTATATTGTGATTCCCGTAATCCTCGATAAGTCGTAAATACGGTCGTTTTTTAAAGTTCGTTTTCTTCGAAAACTAATAGCGTTTACACTCATTTGGTACGTATTGTCGTAATATCGATTCCGAAACTCATTTTCTCATGCACTATATAGTGTGGGCTCAAAAGTTTTTCCCGTCTGTCAGGGTTACTATTCATTAAACATTTTACAAGGTCTCAAAAATTCGAGTTATTACAATTGAAGCAAGCCTTAAGAAGAATGAATATTCATTTTGATAAAATGGTCAAAGAGTTTGGATTTATTTAAAACGAAGATGAACCATGTGTTTTCAAGAAGGTTAGTGGGAGCTATTTGACATTTCTAGTATTATATGTAGATGACATATAACAGATATGGAATGACATACCCTATTTACAAGCTGTCAAGACTTGGTTAAGAAATAATTTCTCGATGAAAGAATTATGCGGCGCTACGTCTATATTAGGGATCAAGATCTATAGACATAGATTGAAGAGATTAGTCGACCTAGTCGAAGTACATACATTGATAAAGTACTACATCATTTTATGATGCAAAAGACAAAGAAAGGATATGTTTCGATGTCTCATGGGATAGTGATCTCAAAAGATAGTTGCCCCCTAAATCATTAGATGATAAGGACTGTTTGAGAAAGTTCCAGATGCATCAGCAATTGGATCTATAATGTGTATAATGAAATGTATTTATCCTGATGTTTCGTATGCTTTGAGCATGACAATCAGATACCAGTCTAATCCAGGTGAGGTCACTGGATAGTTTTCAAGAATATTCTTAAGTACTTAAAGAGGACTAAAGATTTATTTTTGGTGTATAGAGAAGATAGGAAACTGGTTGTAAAGGGTTACACTGATACTAGTTTTTGAACCTAATTTTTGGACAGACAAGGATGATTACGAGTTTATGTCTGTTCTGTGTTTTGTCTAAATATAATTGATGTTAGCTTGGACAGTTCACAGCAAGAACATTGATGATTCTATGGAAGCCGAATATATTGATATTTTTTTGAAACAGTCATGGAAACTGTTTAGACATGTCCTTAGGCAATATCGCCTTATTAATGACATTAATGATTAAAGATATATAAATTTAAAGTGCATAGTAATGATAGTGTTGCAGACCCACTGATTGAGGCTTTGTCGCAGCAGAAGTACGATGGTCATACTAGTTCCATGAGTATTAGATACATGGGTGATTGGCTCTAGTGCAAGTGGGAGATTGTTAGTGTTTGTGCCCTAGAGACAACACTATGATGTTTAAGTTTAAGACATTAGGATTATTAATGTTTATGTTTTATTGATTATTCCCTTTATAGTTTATTAATTCTTAATTTACAGCGATATAAATGTTAGATTAATAAATATCCTTGGAATATGATATGCAATTTTATATCTCTAAGTACGTGACTTAGAAATGAGATTATGAGAATAGTATCAATATTCCTAAAGGTCCCTAGTCAGGTATTATTATTAAGGGACAATAATAATGCATTAAGACTGGTTTGTTTTTTGACTGATGATCACATCTCATTGATCATAGGTATAGTGATACCAAAGTCAAAAACACAAGCAGATGCATATGTACATGGTGCTGGACAGACCCAATGTGAGATTCTACATGTCTGTTGTGTCATAAGTAATTCTCACAGTGATAATGATTTAATGGTCCTTAGACCTGAAGTCATTATATATCTATACGAGAATTAATATACATTGATTCCATTAAAAGTTATCCTTGACCGGGTAATGATAAAAGTGGACATTGGGTATATTATGAATCGTATGAGAAATATGAATGATATAGATGGAATTTAACCCTCCTATTTTAGGAGTGATATTATTGGCCTCTTGTGTGAGCTAGATTATGAATGCGTGGCCATGCTCAAATGTTAATTTGATATGATAGTCTACTCATTGATCAAGGAAACATGGATTAAATATTGATGAGGATGACACATTACATGCCTCTAGTTTAATCTATAATATTTTGTTAAAGGGATTATATTACATTGTACATTATTCACGAAAGGTTTAATCGATCACCGATTCAATTATTATTACTTGGGTAGCAATGATGTATTACTAGATGTCACTCATTATTTACGATTTTAAATTAGATATAAAATTCGTTGCCAACGTAATAATAACCTATAGGGTCACACACAAATTATGCTTGAAGGATTTAATTTAAATTGGATTTAAATTATATTAAAGTAATTCGAATTATTTATAAAATTAATTAAGTATGACTTAATTAATTAGATAAATATTGATATTCGAATTTAGTAATATTAATTATGAAATTCATTTGTTAAATAATTAAGTGTGACTTAATTATTATACAAATAGGAATTTCGAATTAATAATAACTCCTAATTAGTTAAAAGTTATAATTCTTTTTCTACTCTATATATAATATCTCTTGTGTGGCTGATTTGGTAAGCAAGACTTTTACTAAAACCCTAGCCACCAAGAGAGAAGATGGAGAGATCAAGGAGAAACGAGTTTGTGCTAGTACATATCCGATCCTTGAGTTCAAGCATTCGTGTGGATACCGATAGAGCATAGATCGCGAGAGCGGGATACGTGGTGATTGAACAAGCTTTGGATCTCCATTAGTCAACCAATTTGTAAAGCTTCTTAAGGTAAATAATCAGATCTACGAATTGAGTATCTATTTTTCTCATGGATCCTGCGGTGGGTTTTGAAAACTCTGATTTTTCACGTTTTAATTATTGTTTTCGTTGCGTTTATGTGCTCGAAACCCACCAAGATGAACTATGCAATGACATTTCAACCAGAATTATTAGAAAAGATTAGAAGATGTCAAGAAGAGGTGATGAGTCAAGAAGACGACAACCTAACGGGAGAAGAAATCACAAGTCAGAAAGATGATAAAGGAATTCTACGATTTTCATCAAGAATCTGGATACCTAATGTTCCAGAATTAAAAGAAGAAATACTACGAGACGCTCATAACTCGAGATATTCCATACATCCAGGAAGTACAAAAATGTATCGAGATCTGAAAAAAAAACTTTTGGTGGTCAAATATGAAGAAAGAAATAGCTGAGTGGATGAGTAAATGCTACACGTGCCAACGATTCAAGGCTGAACATCAACGTCCCAGCGGATAACTGCAACCATTGGATATTACAGAATGAAAATGGGAACATTTATCAATGGATTTCGTGGTAGGACTTCCAAGGACCAACGCAAATCATGACGCAATTTGGTAATTATCGACAGATTAACCAAGTCAGCACATTTTCTCCCAATCAACGAAAGATTTTCACTTGACAAATTGGTGCATTTGTACCTTAAGGAAATTGTGATGCGACATGGATTTCCTATATCCATCGTATCTGATCGAGATCCACGTTTCAATTCAAGATTCTGGAAACAGTTTCAAGAAAGCCTTGGCACTAAATTGAACATGAGTACCACTTATCATCCGCAAACAGACGGTCAAAGTGAAAGAATAATTCAAACAATTGAAGATATGTTACGAGTCTGCGCAGTTGATTTTGAAGGCAGTTGGGACGAACACTTACCGCTAGTGGAATTTTTTTACAACAACAACTATCACGCAAGCATTGAAATGCCACCTTATGCAGCTTTGTATGGAAGGAAATGCAGATCATCTGTATATTGGGATGAATAGGTGAACGCAAAATTCTAGGTCCGGAATTGATTCAGCAGACCAAATAAAAATTAGAACTTATCAGAAAGCGACTCGAAGCAGCATAAAAACGACAACGCAAATATGCAGATCAAGCCAGAAAGGATATGGACTATCGGGAAGGAGAACACATGTTATTAAAAATATCGCCATGGAAAGGTTTAACCAGATTAGGCAACAAGGGTAAACTGAAGCCACGATATGTTGGTCCATTTGAAATATTGAAGAAATTCGGGAAAGTTGCGTGCGAGTTAGCCTTACCACCTCACATGCAATATATTCATAACGTATTCCACGTGTCAATGCTTAAAAGATATAATCCTGATTCTAGACATGTAATAGAATATGAACCAATAGAGATTCAACCTGATTTGTCTTATGTAGAACATCCAATACCAATTCTAGATCGGCAGGAAAGAGTATTGAGGAATAAGTCTGTACCTTTAGTTCGAGTTTTATGGAGAAATCCGATGGTTAAAGAGTCAATCTGGGAATTGGAAAGTGAAATGTTAGAAAAGTATTCTCAGTTATTTTCTTAGCGAGATTCTGAGGACAGAATCCTATTAAGGGGGAAGGATGTAACGACTGGGAAATTACGCCTGTATTATATGATAATAAAGATAAATTATATGTTATTATGTCATTTATGTGTACTTAAGTATAAAACCCTAACCGCTATGTGCTATCTGAGTTCCGTATTGTCAGGATATTTTCCGGGTATTTATCAGATATTTTATCTAATATTGTTAGATATGAATACAACACAGGGGGGGTGAATGTGTTTTGGCTTAAATGTATACTTTTTGATCGACTTTGGGTTTAGCAGTTGGTTGTTATCAATGATTTTATAGAACAGATGTTAAACATAAATAACAATGCAAATATGTAAAACAAAGATCTTCAAAACTCACTTAATTTTATATTAAAAATCAAGCAGTGTTTTGCTACAAAATCTTTAAGTTCTTGGTTTAGAACTTAGCTTCTTTCTGGAGAGAGAATACAAGATTTTCTATCTTAATTCGTACTACTGACTAAGGACCTGTGTTAACTTTATAACTCAGTTAACTGCTGGTTTACATAGTGTGTAATAAGATATGCTATTAGCTTTTCTAAACTGTTACTTGTCATTTCTATTTATAGAAAAACAGATCTTCCATTTCTGGCTTAGCATATCTTTAGCATCCCGTGTTCACTTTAATCTTCCTTTGTCAGTTAATCTTTACCATTAATCTTGCACATCTCTCAAGCTGCTTTTTGTAGACTTGTCAATCCAGCTATGTGAATTGTTTGTTGATTTGCAACCTTGGATATTGAATTATTCTGCAATTCTGTACTTAGAGAAATTTCTTCACTTCGAGATCTCCAATTAAGCTGTAGAGAACTCGACATCTCGATAGGCATGTTGGCTTGTCGATATCTCTGAAACTTCATTGTTGACTTGACTTATCGACAACTCTGAGTTCTCTAGTGAATTTTGGTTTATCGATAACTCGGAGTTCTCTAATGGACTTTGGATTATTGATAACTCAGAGTTCTCTAATGAATGTATACTTGTCGATATCTCTGAGTTCTCGAATGGGTATCTGACTTGTCGATATCTCCAATAGCATTTCCTGAGTTCTCGATAGACTATTCCTGAGTTCTCGATAGGTCTTTCTGAGTTCTCGATAGGTCTTTCTGAGTTCTCGAATGACTTCTCTATAACACTAATTATGTGACTTGTAGAGATCTTGACTTAGAATGTTTTTCACCAAATAGAATTATTCAACTCCAAGCTTCTTCATTATTCTCTTGAGGCATGACCTTCTTGATCTTCTTCCAGATAGAATTCTTAGGCTTGACACTGTTTAGGGAAAAATGCTCCAGTCTGCTCCATTTACATTTTACAGACATTAAGTGTTACAAGTATAAATTACAGATTAAGGTTACAATACAACTAATCTTAGGGTTGTCAATATGACTTAGTCTTGTTATGATACAGGCATGTCTTGCACAACAATCTCCCCCAATTTGTGAGAAGATTGCTTATCACCAATTCATGCCTGTTAACAAGACTACCCCCAAGTTAAAGAATGAAAATAAAACAATACAAAAGCTGATACAACACTTGTACATTGAACATTTGACAGTTTACAATAATTAAGTAAAGAGTGAGCTTTCAGATCTTTTCTCAATTATGTTCTTAATCTGCACAAGTATTTCTAATTCTTCTAGGATGGGGGTGTCAGTTAGAGCCTCTATTAGTTTCAGCAAATCTTGCTTAGGATAACTAGCTAACATCCCTATCCTGTATCTTGACAAAGAGCCAGCTTTTACATTCAGAAATCTTCCATCCTTTGATATTCTTCTCTTGCCTGCTGCCTTCAACTCTTCTGATGTTCTAATATACTCATCAATGTCATGCTCATACTTTCTCCTCTTTTCAGCTAGCAAAGCTCTATGCTCATCTCTCATTTCCTCTCTGTTAACCACAAACACTGCCAATACTGTTCTCCATGCCTTAGTGGCTGAATCTTTACCATTCATCAAGCTTATCACCCTTTTCAGTTCAACAATTGAGAGAGAATCCATTAGTCTATTTCCAAGCTGTTCAAAGGACCCATCACTGTAGTAGATTCTAACTTCTTTGATGTTAACAACCCAAACTCTGACAATTCTTTTAGCTAGCTGTTGGAAGTAGTCTTCATCTGAATCTACAACATTTAGAGGCTGGAAATCATCTTGATCATATCTGTTCCAGATGGCCTTTTCACCAAATCCATGATCATTGAGAAATTCAGCTATCAGTTGTCTTCTCTTTTGTCTTCTTTGTCTTCTGAGTCTTCTCTTGACCTTGGCTTCTTTTGGACCTATTCCAACTATTTTGAAGTGTATTTTATGGGGTGGCTTGAATGAAGGTACAGTTTTGAGTCTTTTCAGAGAAGTGTGGCTGTGAGTGATTTGAGTTTTGATGAGAGAGTTTGCAGTGAGCTTGTAGAAATATTTAGACTTAGAGGTTTGAGGTTGAGCAGTTTTTGATGAGATTGAATGTGAAGATTTAGCAATTGGTATTTTGATATTTAGGGTTTGGAGGGGTTGTGAGGTATCATTCTTTTGTCTTTGTCTCCTTCCACCCCTCCTTTGAGTCTCAGATCCACTTTTCTTCTCCTTCTCCTTCTCTTTCTCACTATCACTTTTTCCACCAATTGCCTTGCTAGATTGACTTGAGTTTGAGCCAGAAGGGTTTTGACCACCTTTCTTCTGCTCATCATCACCCAACTCATCTGTGTTGATTTGAGTTTTAGGTAAATTGGCTTCAGGGTTATCAATGTATCTCCTCAGAATCTTGATCATAGCTTCATCTTCATTAGTCTTGAATTTCTTACTTTTCAGCTCAGACTCAAGCACCATTATCAGTCTTCTGTTAGCCATGACACAGTTTTTAGGTACTTAGAAATGTTTCAGTTGCTTGGTTGTAGAGCAGATATAGTGCACCCCTTTGCTTGGATGTAGATAGGCTTCTGGGAATGCTGCTTCTTGAGCCTTCTTCAACTCTGCTAGTAGCATTTTCTCTTCATTGGTGATTATCCTGACCTTGTTAATCAAAATATCCACCTCAGATGCTCTTCTAGAAATTAGATAATTGAAATTGACTTGCATACATCTGTCTACACCAGAATCATTAAGATTAATCACTATCCTTTTCTCCAAAAACTGGTCCTTGACTGGGATCTGCAGCACCCTGATGTAATTGATAGTCTTTTCCAAGGTCTTTTTGTAAGTGAAGAAGTTGTTGTTGAGAGAGTTCTTTAGTCCAGTGAGCAAATTGTTAAACTCTTGTGTCATTCCTGGACCTTGGGCAGCCATAAGGAGCCTCTCTTGTTATAGACCTTGTACTTGACCTTTGAGTTTTGATTGTGCTAGCCTTGCATCTATCTCCCCCTTAGTCTTGGTAACATGCATGAGTAGGGGAGTAGGAATCTCAGGTCTTACATCTTCAGGCAATGCTGGAAGTGGTATGTTGAGTTTTCCCATAATGGCTCCCAAAACAACTGTATTCTGCATTTGTAAATGCTTATGGGACTCCACTAGGGCCTGAATATCATGTTGTTGACTCTCAACCAATGTGGTTAGAGCTCTGACTTGTGAAGATAAATCTAAGTTGGAAGCTTGAAGTGAAGAAATTTGATCTTGAAGTTCTTTTATTGGAGGAGTAGAGGTTTTGCTTGAGAAGGACCCAAAGTGTTCATCAACGGCTTTTCTGACACCCTCCATGAGAAGAAATGAAGGCTCATACCTAGAAGTATGCATTTGATTTAGCTTGACCCTGGTATCATTTGAATTTGTGATATGATGTAATAACCCCAAAATTTTGAACTTTTTGTAACCCTTATGAATAGTGTTTTTGCTAATTATGCTGAATAAGAAAACTTTTCATGCCACACTTTGTAGGGGTTCTTCTATTGTTATTCTGAGATCTTATTAGTACTTTATATGGTATATAAGTATATGTAAAGATCGTCAGAATCCAAATTCGAACACTTTGATTTTTCCCGAAAATCCACCAGATACCGAAAGATTTAAATTCAAGGATTATAAGAGTGGATCATAAAAGGAATATAATGTATTGAGTAAGGTTAAGGAAACCCAAGTAATAAGATCCCGGGTATAATCCCTCAAACGATAAACGAGAATGAAAGTTAAGCGAACCGTATAACAGATCAGCGGTCATTAGCCAAGTAATTAGGAGCTAATCAAAGAGGTTAGTGATGATGATGTCACCACACCAACAAGAAGAGGACAAGTGTGGGAAGATGACATAGGAAAATAACATAAGCATGACCAAAGGGAAGGAAGTGTTGGTTGATTATAAACCACATAAAATTTACCATGGTTAAAAGGTAATTAAGCAAAACAAAAGGCAAAACAACCAACAAAACAAATCACAAATCACAAAAACACATTTTACTCCACCTTTTCAAGAAGAAGCTCTCGACCCCTTGTATTTTTCAAAGAAAGAAAAACTCAAATTCAAGTTCCAAGCTTTGTTAATTAGTGAGGTAATTATCTAAGGTTCCTTGTACATAGATATAGATATCCTATGAATCTAAGCTTCAAATTCCTTCACAATCTCTTCCTATAATTCATGGAAGAATAGAGTGAATAGAGTTTTTCAAGAACTTGAAATTTTGATCTTGTGTTTTTGTTTAGATAAAGCTTTAGTAAGGATTTTCCAAGGTTGTTTCAAGCTCATTACTTACTCCTACTCACAAGGAAGGTATAATCTCTTAACCTAGCATTGTTATTGAATGTTAAGAGCTTATTATGAGTAGTATAGTTCATGAGAGGCATGATTATTGAATATTTAGAGATTGGTTAGTTTGGTAATGTTTTTGGAGTTGTAAATCTTGATGATTAGTTAATGAACTTAAGTAAGCTCTTAGTTCATGATTGAGAAGTAGTATAAATTGGAAATATTGAGTTGTTGGGGCTGTTGTAGTAAAGAATGGATGAATTTTGTTGTAGTGGTGATTGTGGGTTGAATTATGAATTGATTGGAATGGTTTAAATTTGGTAATCGCGTAAACATAGTCGTCGTAATGCCCGATTTACTTTAGACTGTTTTTGTTCTAAATATCAGGACCCGAGAACTCACTGTTAGGTTTTGACCATTGCCACGATTAGATAGTTCATGTAACGATCTTCGTTTTGATATGTGGTTCGCTTGAATCCGACGTACGGTTTAGGAGAAACGACTGTTTTAAGTAACGGCGTTTCGCGACCGAACCATTACCCCTCGCCTTACTTTGAAACCTTGGTTAAGGCCCTTAAATGACTAATTGGAGTATAAAACAAGTACTCGCGAAAGAATCGCCTTAAAACCCTTAATGGTTAATTTATTAAAAATGGTGGAGTCGAGAGTACTCGAGCGACTTAAGTGAATCGTTAAGCGCAAAGGCGAACGTTAGGGTCTAATTGGTTAAAGTATAGATTCTTAAGCGACTTTGGTTTAATTCCAACTTATATGTTGCTTATAGGTTACCAGACTCGTCCCAAGCCTTTTATCACCCCCAGTCGCTCAGGCAAGTTTTCTACCCGTTATATTGTTGTTGTGATGTATATATGTATATGCATTATCTTGTGATAGATGCATGATGGTTAATTAGCAAATCTTGCGATATATTGGAGCATGCTGATATGGTTTATATGCATGTCTGTTTCGTAATCTTGATATCTATCTGTTGATTCCAATTTTTATAATTGCATAATACCTATGCTAGAGATAAGCAGTAGTTGCGTATACCCTTAGTATAGGGGACCCAAAGGCGAACATTTTCTAAAACCGGGAGTCGATGTTCCCGAGTATACTATATATATATTTATATATATATAGATATAGTTTTCAAAACTATTAATCAAATAAGGTTTATTCGATAACTTTATTTTTATTAATGAATATTACTTTGAATATTCATTCGAGGACTTATGACTCTGTTTATTCTATTTAATGAATATTACTTTGAATATTCATTCGAGGACTTATGACTCCGATTATTTACTAAATAATATTCTTTATTTTATTAAAGAATAATGTTTCGATAATCAAACTTATTTTTGATTATTCAAATAAAGATAGTACTTTCGTATAAGTATATCTTTGGTTATTTAATATTCATTTCAAGTATGAGTTTTAAAACTTCTACTTCAAATTATTTATATAGAGATTATCCTTATGGGAATATTATTTAAATAATAATATTCAGATATTTTCTAATATATCGGGACTGATTTATGTCATTAAATCAACATTACTCCAAACATTCTTAAAAGTGTTTTCGAGTCTTCAAAATGATTTTAAAAGTTAGAGCGGATCCCAAAACTCATTTTTATATTTAAGATCTTCCTTTCAAAGGGGATTTAAATACTCGCTCAAAACCTGAGGGATCCGGCTCTGTGGTGTATTTATATTCGCAACAAAGTTGTTGTTTTGATAAATGAATTGATTACTTACCCAACGTTTGGGAAGTAAGTCCATCTATTGAGTCGACATAAGCAACGTGGGCTCAGTGGGCGTCCATGAAAGTGTAAGTGGCTCAGTGGGAGTCCATCAAATGGGTAAGTGGCTGAGTAGCAGTCCAGCATAAGGTCCTATTGCGGCCAGGGTGATGACCAGTGGGGAATTCGTCCATCTACTAGTAGAAAAGGTTACTAATTGGTATCTCTGCCTGATCAACAAGATATCAGGTTTATGCCAAGGTTTTCTCCTTTCCAAATTCATTGGATATTACAACTCTGTTTATAATTTTCATAACAGAGGTTTTCAAGGAGTGTATGAAATGTATATATATATATAGGTGTATATATATATCAGGACTTAATGAAGTATCTCGTAACTTTATTATTTATAATGATATTTCAAGGATTGAATCTATTCAAATATTATCTTGTAGTCTCATCTATGTGATGAACTTTTGAAACGGATTATACCTTGAACGGTGATAGTTCAAGTAGTATTCGGAAAAGATATAAGTATATTGGAGTATCTCGTAACTTCACCTTTTCAACTTATATCTGGTTAATGATTATCTTATACATGACAAAGATTTTCAGAAAAACGTTGAGACAAGGTTAGATATATGAGATCACCTTGCAATGATATTTTTATACAGTTATAAACTGGAACTCTGTGTATATTATGCATGGCAAAGGATTTCAAAGATTTTGAAAAGTATATGTAAATATATACTAAATATTTTGCGACTTGGTCGCATTAAGAGGTCAAACTTGGTTCAATTCTTCTTGACCAAGACTTTCATGAGTGCTATGAGAATGCTCATATATTGTTAATCATTATACATATTATTTTGGTGGGCTTGTTGCTCACCCTTGCTTTCTTCTTTCATCACACAACAACAGATAGACAAGATGAACAGGATCAAGCTCCCAATTCGTGAGCGGATAGGAAACGTTCCCCAGTTTCCTGTAGGCGTTGATGCCGTTGTAGCTGAGGTAGGATCTATCAATAGGCTAGGCTTTCAACTTTTGATGTACCAGACTTATGTATATTTATGAATTGTAATAATGGCAAAGAATATGTAAATTATTCAGAAACCCTTTTTAAGGTGTAATGGTTTATAATTGTGGAATAAAATGACTTGTGTTATTTTTTGGTATTCATCTCTGAGACTATAACTTGTGGTGTGTGTGTGTATATTGTGGGGTCACAGTACGCAGTAGTTGGTTGACTGATAAGATTAAGTATTGATAAGGGAAATGGAACTCGTGACAATCCGAATCCCCGACCCCGGATTTGGGGGTGTTACAGAAATGGTATCAGAGCTAAGCGTTATAAACCTCAGAGATGATGTGGCGTTAAAATAATAAGTTCACTAAGATAATAAGAACTCTTGCCAAGTTCATAGTCGGACTACCTAATGTAGTACTGACAGTTCAAACCCTTATGGGAACCCTTATAAATAACGTGATAGAAGCGTAGTTTGTTATCGTATATGGTAGCGGGACTCCGAACCCAGAGGTTGAGGAACAACAACGCGATGATGTTTTATTACTTAATGGAGATCAGATTGTGGATCCGATAGAGCGTCCTAATGCGGGACCGGATGATGTTAATATTGAGGATGTAGCGGTTGAGGATGTTGTCCCAGAAGGGATTGTTGCTGAGAAGGATCTCGTGGAGGATCCTAACAAGACTGAAGAGATGGTCGCTGAGGAATTGATAACCATGGTTAGAGCGACTACCAGAGGTAGGATTGGCCGGTCACTACCGGAGGTTCGTTCAAGTTTGTAAAGATAGTAGCCCTTTTAACGCGGCTTACTTGTAAGACTGAGAAGTTAGAATGGACATAGAAATGCGAGAACAACTTTTAAGAACTGAAGCAAAGGTTGGTGACGGCCCCTATGATGGCATTGCCGATGGAAAAGGAGATATTTTTTTTTGATTTGTAGTGACGCTTCGCATAAGGAATTAGGGTGCTTCTTATACAACACAGCAAGGTAATCGCGTACGCGTCAAGACAATTAAGGGAATATAAAATTTGATATCCCCACCCATGAGCTTGGGCTCGTGGCAATAGTTTTGCCCTAAAGATTGGAGGCACTACTTTTATGGAGAGAAGTGCGAGATTTAAACAAGCCATGAGTGCTCTAGTACATTTTAACGCAGAAAGAGCTCAACATGCGCTAGAGGAGGTGGTTAGAGCTAAGAAAGGATTACGATTATGAGATTCTTTATCATCCAGGGAAAGCCAAAATGGTGGCTAATGCCCTTAGTAGGAAGGAGAGACTCAATATGATAATGTACTCGGAAGAGTAGATAAAAGATTTCGAGAAAATGGAAATAGAAGTGAAGGTAACCGGAGCCGGTACCGAAAAGCTGTTTGAGATTGTAATACGGCCCGAATTATTGAAAAAGATCATATTGTGCCAAGAAAAAATGACGAATGAAGGCAGAGAGCCAATGACTGGAGAAGAGATTAATACCGAGAAAGATGATAAGGGAATAATGAGGTGTTCCTACAGAATTTGGGTTCCAAATGTACAAGAGCTTAAAGATGAAAATCTTAGATGAAAGCTAGTTTGAGGAATAAGATTTAGAGCAAACCCTGAACGTGATAGTCAGGGAGGTCGCTATCAAGAAAGAAGGAACCCATAACATAATAGAGTGGAAAAAAAGGTTTTTAACGTATAAGATAACCCCAATTATGGGAGATGGTTGAAACATTTCATACTGAGAAAACAACAGTCGAACCAGATAGGGAGAACCAAGATGGTACTCTTATTGGGCAATTCATGGACCTGCCTAAATAGAGCTTAGACTATTATCCCAACCACCACCTTGAGGAAACGATGCGGTAGGAAATTCTTTCATGACCTTTAAGTCGCTAAGAGTTCCAAGGAACAGGTTGACCCAATCGAGGCAAGAGCCTGGCTAAAGGAAATATTGGAATCATTTGAGATTCTAAATGATTGACGAATCATAAAAGACTGTTTTTATCACTTACCCTCCTAAGAGAGAGGCCACCCGCTGGTGAAAGTCCAAGGAAGGCACAGAGCTAGAGGTTATAATAAACTGATTAAAGTTTAGTCAATTGTTTTCTGGAAAGTAATTCCCAAGGTTATGGAGATAGTGTAAAAGCTTTAGATCCAGAACAAAGGCGGACGAGTATGACGAATTATGAATCTAGGTTGTAAAAGTTGTAAAGATTCGTTTTAAGGACAAGAATCCCAGAACGACGAGAAGTTTGAAGTCAGTGATTAGGGGGTTCATGAAATGATTGTAAGAGAAAGGAAAATAAAGAGAAACTGAAGTGGAAAGAAATAAAAAGGCAATACAGTTTGAGGAACGATAAGGGAGTTGGGTATGAGGAAACCCTAAAGACTCGTAGCAATAGAAATAGAAAAGTATGTAATCGTCAGGATGAGGGTGATTCACTATGAGTTAAAGTTGATGGTTAAAGGCATAGGAGATACATATATTTTATCCCCTGTAAGTTGGGAGGATTCGAGGAAACCTTGAGATAGTTCGAAGGATAAATAATGAGACGCGGATAGACTGAGGAGACCAAAAAGTAAGAAATTAGGAAAATTGGATGAAGGAAGAGACCTTCAAGAATGTGAAGTGTAAGACCGGTGGCATGATACCCAGAAAGGGAGACGCCAGGTATGAAAGACATCCCAACATTGAGATGACTGTTGAGATAAACAACAAAAGTAAATGAGGAATTATTAAGAAGAAGTTCACGTTGAACACGACCAATATCTTCAAGAACATCCCTGTTATCATAACCAAATTAGGAAAGAAAAGCGAATAACCATTGTTATCTTTTGCAGGCCATATGGATTGACCTCAATTTGAATAAGGATACTATTATGAAATTTGGTATAGAATATCGAGGTGGAAATGATTGAATAAGATACCCTTATCAGGGATATATGACTTGATCTATCCATGGGAGGATGCATGTACCTTTTTAAAGGTGGAATTAAGGATAGAACCTCGATAACTTGAGATGAATCCTAGGGGAATGCATAAAGGTTGGCATTTCGCCCTTAATTGGGACAGCATGAGTTTTGACAGTATGAATTGGAAAGGATTAAGGTAACAACAACCTTTAAAGATCAATAGAGAAATTTTTCAGAAGTACATAGACAATTGTTCTAGTATTAGTAAATGGTATTTTGATATGCCCTGTATCTAGGGAATACAGGAGGAACGATTCAAGGACAACCATAGAGGTTTTACAAGGAGAAAGGTAATATTCAAAATTCTTAAGAATAGAAATTTTGATAAAGGAAATATGACGTAATTATAATGATTCCAGGTGGGGCACGTGTTGAACCATAGGAAAGTATAGATCGACCCAATGAGGGTCGAGATTGGCGAAAACAAGAAGGACCCAAGATAAGAGACGTCCTAAGTATGATCGAGAGTCAGTCGTGACAATGTTAACCTCTAAAGACCAAGGCAATAACTTATGGAAAAATGGTGATATTTTTTTTTCTTTTTTTCTTTTCTCACCAGAGCTTAAGGAAGAGCATTTTTACATAAGCAGTGATTGAAATGAGGTAGAAAATTTATTTGGAGGTGGTTAAAATGACATTGATTATAAGGAAATTTTACTATCAGGAAAGGCCAAAGAGGTGGCCGACACTTTAAGTGTAAGAGGACAATTATAGGTGCTCGTGCCAGAGGAATATAGTGATAACGGTTAAAGCCGTGAAGGTTGTATTATGTTGTGGAAGATTGACATTCCTTCTGATGATTGTGCGATACTCAACCGTGATAGTAGTTGGGTAAAGATTAATTTTTGTAATCACCGTGAGCGGGCTATCTATCTTATAGGGTCATATCTTAAGATAAGCCAGGACCATGTTACGAAAGGACTAAATGAATCTTTGAGCTTCATGTCTCCTAATAAAGACATATGGTTAATAATGGTATTAACCTGCTATCGTTGCTTTCATTGAAACTCTTCTGCAATTTTATCTGCTTCATGTCATATATACGTCAAGTTCAGGAGTGTTCTTCATGAATCATGAACGGTGATCATGTTACCTCCTTAGAAGAATTCGATACGATATGTATGGACTCCGTATGGTTAGCTATTAAGACTTCATGGAAAACGAATGACTACAGTAGGTCAACGATGGACCATAGTAATGCAGGAATGATTCTATGAGTAATGAGCCGATTACTTACAACCGTGACAGTTGTATTGGAATGGATGTTGAGATTGAGTACCACTAATCGGGTCATGGTAGTGTATAAGTTATCATTGATAGACTAATTAAGTAGATTATCTACCTATTGAATATTTATTCCCTCTTATGAAAAGATAGTCGTATTACTATACGAGGAAGGTTCGGTGCAAGCATAGAATTCTAGTAATGATGATGTCTAGAATGAGATCCCAGATTCGATTTTCGATGTCGAGGGAGTTTCAAAGGTGATTGTGTATAAGCTCGAGGAAGAGCATGGGTCCATAGAATGATGGACGGAATAGAAAAAATATTTAAGCATGTGAAATGCGATACGATAATACTGGATGTTGATATATATACATTTATGTTTTGTTCTCCTATGACAAACCTCTATAGTTCAGAGGTAGGTTCCAAGCCAGATATTTTGTGGCAGTATTTTTATACAATTCTCTTCAATTCGTTCTTTTCTCTCCTTTTCATTTCATGTAAGCTGAGAAGAACAACCCTTCCAGAAAGGGGAGGTATTGCCGAATGACTATCTATCTGTGTGATAGAAGCCTAGTAGGATACCACATGTTGTTTAATTGCTTGTCAAGTACTAAAGGCTGGCCACCTTCTGTACTAAGTATGCAATAGAACGAGTGTTCATGATCATAGTGATCTCTCAATAAATTCTTTTACTTCTATACGATGGATCAAGCTTTCAAAGATAGAAGCAGCTAGAAAGGAGTAGTGTCAGTGTGGTGGTATTCCGAATCTAACACGTTCGTGATACTAAGGTTGACGTGGTTATTAAAAGGTTATAGAACGCTAACGAGCAAAAGTATAACCGGTATAATATTAGGAAGGGAAGATAGTAACGATTACAAACTGGAAAAGAATGGGTATTGAGAAGCAAAAAGCTATAATGCTAGAAGCTATGATGAGAGTCTGTGCCATAGACTTGAAAGAATTTGGAATGGTCACTTAACGCGAATTGAGTTTTCTTACGATAATAGATCTTATGTCAGTATCGAGATATCGCCTTATGAGATCCTTGATGGAACACAATGTCGATCTCCCTTATGTTAGGATGATGTTGCAGAGCGCAAGATGCTCGGACCAGCAGTGGTCCAAAGGACCAAGGATATAATAGATCTAATCAGAGGACGACTGGTAGTAGCCCAAGATGGACATAAGAAGTATGTTGATTTGACACGAAAGGATAAAGCATAGGAAGTAGGGGACCTAGTGCTGTTATAGGTATTCCCTTGGAAAGGATGGATGTGGTTCGGAAAGAAAGGGAAACTAAGCGCAAGATACATTGGACCTTTTGAGATACTAAGACGGATTGGGAAGTTGGCTTACGAGCTAGCCTTACCCCCGAACCTACAACAAGTTCATAATGTGTTCCAAGTGTCAATGCTAAGGAAGTATCATCGGGATGCTAGACACATAGTGGAGTACGAGTAGGTGGATATGCAATCAGATCTGACTTACGTGGAGAAACCAGTAAAGATTATGGATAAGAAGGAGCAGGTGCTTCGGAACAAAGTGATCAAGTTAGTCAAAGTGCTATGACAGAATCATAATGTGGAAGAATCAACTTGGGAACTAGAGAGTGCAATGCTAGAAAAGTACCCCCATTTGTTTTCTATTTAATTCCGGGACAGAATCCTTTTAAGGAGGGGAGACTGTAATAACCCCAAAATTTTGAACTTTTTGTAACCCTTATGAATAGTGTTTTTGCTGATTATACTGAAAAAAAAAACTTTTCATGCCACACTTTGTAGGGATTCTTCTATTGTTATTCTAAGATCTTATTAGTACTCTATATGGTATATAAGTGTATGTAAAGATCGTCAGAATCCAAATTCGAACACTTTAATTTTTCCCGAAAATCCACCAGATACCGAAAGAATTGAGTATAAGGTAACAGGATAAAAAGGATTTAAATTCAAGGATTATAAGAGAGGATCATAAAAGGAATATAATGTATTGAGAAAGGTTAAGGAAACCCATGTAATAAGATCCCGGGTATGATCCCTCAAACGATAAACGAGAACGAAAGTTAAGCGAACCGTATAATAGATCAGCGGTCATTAGTCAAGTAATTAGGAGCTAATAAAAGAGGTTAGTGATGATGATGTCACCACACCAACAAGAAGAGGACAAGTGTGGGAAGATGACATAGGAAAATGACATAAGCATGACCAAAGGGAAGGAAGTGTTGGTTGAATATAAACCACACAAAATTTACCATGGTTAAAAGGTAATTAAGCAAAACAAACGGCAAAACAACCAACAAAACAAATCACAAATCACAAAAACACATTTTACTCCACCTTTTCAAGAAGAAGCTCTCGGCCCCTTGTATTTTTCAAAGAAAAAAAAACTCAAATTCAAGTTCCAAGCTTTGTTAATTAGTGAGGTAATTATCTAAGGTTCCTTGTATATAGATATAGATATCCTATGAATCTAAGCTTCAAATTCCTTCACAATCTCTTCCTATAATTCATGAACGAAGAGAGTGAATAGTGTTTTTCAAGAACTTGAAATTTTGATCTTGTGTTTTTGTTTAGATAAAGCTTTAGTAAAGATTTTCCAAGGTTGTTTCAAGCTCATTACTTACTCCTACTCACAAGGAAGGTATAATCTCTTAACCTAGCATTGTTATTGAATGTTAAGAGCTTATTATGAGTAATATAGTTCATGAGAGGCATGATTATTGAATATTTAGAGATTGGTTAGTTTTGTAATGTTTTTGGAGTTGTAAATCTTGATGATTAGTTAATGAACTTAAGTAAGCTCTTAGTTCATGATTGAGAAGTATTATAAATTGGAAATATTGAGTTTTTGGGGCTGTTGTAGTAAATAATGGATGAAGTTTGGTTGTAGTGGTGATTGTGGGTTGAATTGTGAATTGATTGGAATGGTTTAAATTTGGTAATCGCGTAAACATAGCCGTCGTAACGCCCGATTTACTTTAGAATGTTTTTCTTCTTAACATCACGACCCGAGAACTAATTCTTAAGTTTTGACCATTGCCATGATTAGATAGTTCATGTTACGAGCTTCATTTTGATATGTGGTTCGCTTGAATCCGACGTACGGTTTAGGAGAAACGACCGTTTTAAGTAACGGCGTTTCACGACCGAACCATTACCCCTCGCCTTACTTTGAAACCTTGGTTAAGGCCCTTAAATGACTAATTGGAGTATAAAACAATTATGTAAAGTGGATTAGGCAGTTGGTAGGGTACTCGCGAAAGAATCGGCTTAAAACCCTTAATGGTTAATTTATTAGAAATGGTGGATTCGAGGGTACTCCAACGACTTAAGTGAATCGTTAAGCGCAAAAGCGAACGTTAGGGTCTAATTGGTTAAAGTATAAATTCTTAAGCGACTTTGGTTTAATTCCAACTTATATGTTGTTTATAGGTTACCAGACTCGTCCCAAGGCTTTTATCACCCCCCGTCGCTCAGGCAAGTTTTCTACCCGTTATACTGTTGTTGTGATATATATATGTATATGCATTATCTTGTGATAGATGCATAATGGTTAATTAGCAAATCTTGCGATATATTGGAGCATGCTGATATGGTTTATATGCATGTCTGTTTCGTAATCTTGATATCTATCTGTTGATTCCAATGCTTATAATTGCATAATACCTATGCTAGAGATAAGCAGTAGTTGCGTATACCCTTAGTATAGGGGACCCAAAGGCGAACATTTCCAAAAACCGGGAGTCGATGTTCCCGAGCATATTATATATATATTTTTATATATATAGATATAGTTTTCAAAACTATTAATCGAATAAGGTTTATTCGATAACTTTATTTTTATTAATGAATATTACTTTGAATATTCATTTGAGGACTTATGACTCGGTTTATTTTATTTAATGAATATTACTTTGAATATTCATTCGAGGACTTATGACTATGTTTATTCTATTTAATTAATATTACTTTGAATATTCATTCGAGGACTTATGACTCGGTTTATTTTATTTAATGAATATTACTTTGAATATTCATTCGAGGACTTATGACTCTGTTAATTCTATTTAATAAATATTACTTTGAATATTCATTCGAGGACTTATGACTCGGTTTATTTTATTTAATGAATATTACTTTGAATATTCATTCGAGGACTTATGACTCTGTTTATTCTATTTAATGAATATTACTTTGAATATTCATTCGAGGACTTATGACTCTGATTATTTACTAAATAATATTCTTTATTTTATTAAAGAATAATGTTTCGATAATTAAACTTATATTCGATTATTCAAATAAAGATAGTACTTTCGTATAGGTATATCTTTGGTTATTTAATATTCATTTCAAGTATGAGTTTTAAAACTTCTACTTCAAATTATTTATATAGAGATTATTCTTATGGGAATATTATTTAAATAATAATATTCAGATATTTTCTAATATATGGGGACTGATTTATGTCATTAAATCGGCATTACTCCAAACATTCTTAAAAGTGTTTTCGAGTCTTCAAAATGATTTTAAAAGTTAGAGCGGATCCCAAAACTCATTTTTATATTTAAGATCTTTCTTTCAAAGGGGATTTAAATTATAATAACCCCCAAAATTTTGAACTTTTTGTAACCCTTATGAATAGTGTTTTTGCTGAATGAGAAAACTTTTCATGCCCCACTATGTAGGGGTTCTGTTATGGATATTCTGAGATTTTATTAGTACTCTATATGGTATATAAGTGTATGTAAAGATCGTCAGAATCCAATTCCGAACACTTTGATTTGTCCCGGAAATCCACTAGATACAGAAAGAATTGAGTATAAGGTAACAGGATAAAAAGGATTTAAATAAAAGGATTATAAGAGAGGATCATAAAAGGATTATAATGTATTGAGAAAGGTTAAGGAAACCCAAGTAATAAGATCCCGTGTATGATCCCTCAAACGATAAACGAAAATGAAAGTTAAGCGAACCGTATAACAGATCAGCGGTCATTAGGAAAACAATTAGGAAGTTAATCAAGGAGGTTAGGGATGATGAGGTCATCCAAACAATAAGGAGAGGTCAAGTAAGAGATGATGACACAATAAGGTGATGTAAGCATGACATAGGGAGGGAGGAGGTGTGGTTGGTTTATAACCACACAAAGACAAGGTTAATAAGGTAATTAACCAAAAATCCAAACAAAACTACATCCACCAAGCCAAAACAAATCATTTCATCAAAACAAAAATTTTATTTCTCTTCACCAAGAACCTTGCTCTCGGCTTTTCCCCATTTTCAAGAAGAAAATTTTCAAAATCCAAGTTCCAAGCTTCCTTAATTGGTAAGTTAATTATCTAGTACTCCTTATGCATAGATATAGCTATCCTATGAGTTTAAGCCTCCAATTCATTCTCAATCTTCTCCAAGAAATCAATGAAGAAGACAATGAATAGTGATTTCAAGGTTTTTAACTTGATTTTCTTGTTTTTCCTTTAAGATCCAAACATCCTAAAGACATCTCAAGGCTTCTTAAGGCTTCCTAGCTACTCACATCACTTCAAGGAAGGTATAACATCTCCAAACCCTAGCTTTACTTTTTATATTAGGATGATTTTGATAGTTATGGTAAAAGAGTAGCTTGATGCTTGTTGGTTTAGAGTTTGGGTTGGAATGGTAGTGAATTGAATGTTGAAACTTATGGTTTGGTTAAAGGACTTAAGTACAGTTTAAATTCAAGTTTAAGAATAAGTATAAATTGTTATTATTGAGTTGATTGGGGTTGTTATGATGTAGTGTGGATGAATGTTGGTTGTATGAATGAATTGGGATTGATTGGTGGTTGAATTGGAATGGTATAAAATTGGGAAATTGCGTAAACATAGTCGTCGTAATGTCCGATTTACTTTAGACTGCTTTTGTTCATAACATTAGGACCCGAGAACTCCCTGCTAGGTTTTGACCATTGCCATGATTAGATAGTTCATGTTACGAGCTTCGTTTTGGTATGTGTTCGTTTGATTCCCATGTACGGTTTAGGAGAAACGGCCGTTTTAAGTAACGATGTTTCGCAAACGAACCATTACCCCTCGCCTTACTTTGAAACATAGGTTAAAGACCTTAAAGGACTAATTGGAGTATGAAACATTTATGTAAAGTGTAATAGGCAGTTGGTAAGACACTCGCGAAAGAATCGCCTTAAAACTCATAATGGTTAATTTATTAAAAATGGTGGAGCCGAGGGTACTCGAGCGACTTAAGAGAATCAGTAAGCGAAAAGCGAGCGTTAGAGTCTAAATTGGTTAAAGTATAGATTTACAAGTGACTTTGGTTTAATTCCAACTTATATGTTGTTTATAGGTTACCAGACTCGTCCCAAGCCATTAATAACCCCCAGTCGCTCAGACAAGTTTTCTACCCGTTATACTGTTGTTGTGATGTATATGTATATATGCATGATCTTGTGATATATGCATATTTGTTATTAGCAAATTCTTGCGATATATTGTAGCATGTGATACGGTATATATGCATGCCTGTTTCATATTCATGATTTATATATCTGTTGGTTCAAATGCTTGTAGTTGCATAATACCTATGCTAGAGATAAGCGGTATTTGAGTTTACCCTTAGTATAGCGGATCAAAAGGTGAACATATTTCTAAACCGGGAGTCGATATTCCCGAGTATAATATATATATTTTTATATATATAAGGTTATAGTTTTCAAAACTATTAATCGAATAAGGGTTATTTGATAACTTTTATTTTATTAAATGAATATTATTTTGTATATTCATTCGAGGGCTTATGACTCTTTTTATTTTATTTAATGAATATTATTTCGAATATTCATTCGAGGGCTTATGACTCAGTTTATATTATTTATTGAATATTATTTGAATATTCATTTGAGGATCTATGACTCCGATTATTTGCTGAGATATATACTTTATTTTATTAAAGAATAAGGTGTCGATAATCAAACTTATTTTTGATTATTCAAATAAAGATAGTACTTTCGAATAAGTATATCTTTGGTTATTTAATACTCGTTTCAAGTATAAGTTTTACAGCTTCTACTTCAATTATTTTTATAAGGATTATCATTATGGGAATATTATTTAAATAATAATATTCAGATATTTTCTAATATATCGGGACTGATTTACTTTATTAAATCAGCAGTATTCCAAACACTCTTTAAAGTGTTTTCGAGTCTTCAAAATGATTTTTAAAAGTTAGAGCGGATCCCAAAACTCATTTTTATATTTAAGATCTTCCTTTCAAAGGGGATTTAAATATTCGCTCAAAACTTGGGGGATCCGGCTCAGTGGTGTATTTTACATTCGCAACGAGGTTGCTGTTTTGATAAATTAATTGTTTACTTACCCAACGTTCGGGAAGTAAGTCCATCTATCGAGTCGGCATAAGCAACATGGGCTCAGTGGGCATCCATGATAGTGTAAGTGGCTCAGTGGGAGTCCATCAAATGCGTAAGTGGCTGAGTGGCAGTCCAGCTTAAGGCCCTATTGCGGCCAGGGTGATGACCAGTGGGGAATTCGTCCATCTACTAGTAGAAAAGGTTACTTATTGGTATCTTTGCCTGATCAGCAAGATATCGGGTTTATGCCACAATTCTTTTTCCTTCCAAAAATTTATTGGATGTTACAAACTCTGTCCATACTTTTCATGACAGAGGTTTTCAGGAAATGTATAAAGAAGATGTATATGTGGATATATATCGGAACTTAATGAAGTATATCATAACTTCATTTCCTTCAATAATACTTCAAAGATTTAATCTATTCAAATCTTGTCTTGTAGTTTCATCTATGTGATGAACTGTTGAAAACTGATTATAATTTGAATAGTGGTAGTTCAAGTGGTTTTCTAAAATGATATAAGTATAGTGAAGTATTTGGTAACTTCATCTTCCTTTAAGCTTATATCCAGTAAGTAATTATCTTACACTTGATAAAGGTTTTCAGTAAGTTATCTATTTAGATACTTGCATTATTGATTACACTTTATATTTTCTTGCGAGCTGTAATGCTCACTCTTGCTTCATTTCTTCATCACACAACAACAGTTAGGAAAGATGGCCAGGCTCAAGCAGACCCAGCGCAAGAGCGTGGGAAGCGCCCCGCGCCTTCCCGTTGAGATCGTAGCTGCTATAGATGCAGAGGTAGATCTATCTGTAGATTAGACATTCTACTTTTGAGAATCAATTATGTATAATTATAACTTGTAGCAGATAATGGCAATTAACTGTAAACTTATAAAGTAATCATTTTGGGTTGTAATAACTTTTAATTGTGGATTCAAGGACTTGTACTTATTTCAATTTCATCTCTGAGACTATGACGTGTGGTGGTGTGTGTTAGTGTGGGGTCACAACATGAGGTTGTTTATTATTAATTAAGTTAAGTGATAATTGTGGAAAGAAAGACCGTAATGACCCGGATCCCTGACCCCGGATCTGGGGGTGTTACAGAAATGGTATCAGAGCTAAGCGTTATAAACCTCAGAGATGATGCGACGATATAATAATAAACTCACAAAGATAATAAGAACTCTTTCCAAGTTCATGGTCGGACTACTTAAAGTAGTGCTGACAGTTAAAACCCTTACGGGAACCCTTATAAGTATCATGACAGTAACTTAGCTCGTTTAATGTGTAGGCGCATGGGATAGAGGACCCTGAGATGTTCGAGCGTGACATTGATGAGGCACTGCTAGATGTCGAGGATCAGGAGGAGCCTGAGATGGAGGAGGATGAGGAAGACCCCTCAGAGGAGTCAGAGACAGAGGTCATTGCTATTTCAGATGAGGAGGACCCGAATGAGGTCCCAGTAGCTGAGGAGCGTGTTGGACCTATGGTAGTGTACACTAGTACCCCTTTACCCACACTCCATGTGGTCAGAGCCCCTACCCCTCCACTACCATCCTGGAGCACTTATGATGACAGCTCAGAGACCCATACTTCCGAGCCTAGACAGACCGAGGAGGCACCCCCAACGGCTCCGGATTCACCACCTCTCGACCCTGCCCATAGGCAGTCTTTGCTAGCCCACGGCTATGTTCAGGATGTACTGAGGACCCGAGTGGCTGTTGCTGAGGCCCGGCTGGATGAGGCCAGGAGGGAGTTGGTACGGAGAGGGCGGGTAGGCGTACCCGAGCTTATGAGACTAGGGCTGCTATACCCCGATCCTTGAGGAGGGAGCTGACGGGGATAGAGCTCACGTCCCGAGCGAGACTCAGATCGCTCCAGGGGGACAGGCATTGTAGGATCTCCAGGCGGCAGGCCGACTATATCTTCCGTCGTGCGATGGAAAGGGTATGGGAGCTGACCCGCTCCGGTGTGTGATTCAGGATTGACGATGGGATAGTCTAGTTGTCTAGTTAGTCGAGGCCTTAGTAAGAGCCAATTTTTCGGGATAGTTGACTTGTATATAACATCCCTTTTTCTGACTAGACAGGTAGACTCTTGTGTATCACTTTTGGGATAGATGGCTGTAGCACTGTTCTACTTTTGACCAGATCGAAACTATGTATTTCTCGCATTGTATATATTTGTTTCCTTTCAGTTCTGTTCCTTAGTGACGAGATCACTGTTTTTATAATTATTATTACTGCACTTCTTATTAGAACTGCCATAAAAATAATAGAATTGAGAGATACATTGTCCCCATTATAAAGAATGTGCAAGGCACAATATTGAGTATGATTGTGACCTAACGTTGATTTTTTTCCCAATAATTTTTTTTATTGTTATCAGTATCATGCCGCCAAGAAAGATTGGAACTAGGGCGAACCCTGGATCTGAGGACCAGGGAAGCCATAACCAGGACGATAGGAACCAGGAACATAGTGAAGAGGAAGATGAGGATTATGTGGAACAGGATGACTCCCTGTATGAAGAAGAAGAGGAAACATATGATGTTGAGGGATTTGAGATAGAGTCTGAAGAAGGAAAAACTGAGGTTGAGCAACCAGTACCAAACCCAGGCATGGATCCCATGGGCCAGTTCATGCAACTACTAAGGCAGAACTTGGAACGTCAACCCAACCCACCCCCTCAAGGAAATAACAATGTTGTGGCAAACTCTTTCAGGGCTTTTAAGTCCCTTAAGCCCCCTGAGTTCCACGGATCAGCCGACCCAGTTGAGGCAAGGGCATGGTTAAAGGAAATGGAGAAATCCTTTGAGATTTTGAGTACCGATGAGGCACAGAAGACTGTATTTGCTACCTAGCTTATGAAAGGAGAGGCCAACTACTGGTGGGAGGCCAAGAAAAACATGGAGACAGATGTTATCATAACCTGGGAGAAATTCAGTCAGTTGTTTCTGGGGAAGTATTTCCCGAGGTTTATGGAAAACCAGATGGAGCTCAAGTTCCTGGAGCTAAAGCAGAATAACTTATCTGTAGCAGAGTACGAAGCGAAATTTACTGAGTTATCAAGGTTTATGCCGGAATTTGTGAGCACCGAGGAAAAGAAAGCTAGGAGGTTTCAGCAGGGACTGAAACCGTGGATTCAGAATAGGGTGGCAATCCTTGAGCTTACGGATTATGCCACTCTGGTGCAAAAGGCAACAATTGTAGAAGCCGGAAATGAACAGATACAGAAGGAAAGAGAGAAGAAGGGAATAAAGAGGAAAAGTATGAGCATGGGTGGAGGTTCCGCAGGAAGGAGCTTCCCAACTAGATTTAATCGAGGAGCAGTGTCCCTACCGGGAAAGAACACTGGGTTTAAGCGGCCAATGAGCGTGAGTGTGAGCCAGAGCGGCCAGAAGTCAAGAATGTCCTATTCCAACCAGTCTCTACCCCCATTGCCAGCCTGTAACACTTGTGGAAGGATGCACCCTGGGGAGTGTAAAGGAAAGCCAGTAACCTGCTTTAAGTGCGGTCGGGAAGGTCACTATTCAACTAAGTGCCCTTCATCAACCCCTGCCGTCATTCCAACCACCACTTATCATCAGTGTGGACGCCCGGGTCATTGGAAGAGGGAATGCCTAATGAACAAACAGCAGCTTCAGGAGCCAGCAGGGCTGCCTCCAATAAGCCACCTACTGCGAGGACTTTCAACATGACAGTCCAGGATGCTATGAAAGACTCAGATGTGATAGCAGGTACCCTTTCTCTAAATTCAGTCAGTGCAAACGTTTTATTTGATTCGGGAGCAACTAAATCTTTTATATCAAAAGACCTTGCGCGTAAGTTAAGACTTAAGGCTGAACCCTTGATAGAACCCTTACAAATAGAAATAGCCAATCATGAAATTATTTCTGTTAACCAGATTCACCCCGCCTGTGAGTTAGGCATAGGGGAGCAAACTTTTAGTGTTGATCTGATTCCTTTTAAATTAGGGGAGTTTGATGTAATTTTGGGAATGGACTGGCTATCTAGCAATGATGCTCAGATAGACTGTAAGGGGAAGAAAGTTAAGTTAATTATCCCAGGAAAGAAAGAAGTTATATTTAGAGGAAAGAGGCAGACGCAGAAATTTTTGACTATGGCCCAGGCCAGAAGGATGCTACGAAAAGGAAATGTGGCTTACCTAGCCTATGTGGTGGACACGCAGAAGGAGGTGCCCAACTTGCAAGATATTCCGGTAGTCAACGAATTTGAAGATGTATTCCCACAAGACCTTCCGGGATTACCACCCGATAGAGTGATTGAATTTGCTATTGAGTTGGCCCCAGGGACGGCGCCAGTTTCAAAAGCACCTTACCGGTTAGCCCCATTAGAAATGAAGGAATTAGCTACCCAATTGCAGGAACTCTTGGATAAGGGTATGATAAGACCCAGTGTGTCTCCGTAGGGAGCACCATTTTTATTTGTTAAGAAGAAAGATGGGAGCATGAGGCTGTACATCGATTATCGAGAGTTGAACAAGCTAACCATAAAGAACAGGTACCCGTTACCTAGAATAGACGATCTGTTCGACCAGCTGAAGGATGCTATTTATTTTTCCAAGATTGACCTGAGAACTGGATATCACCAACTAAAGATTAAACCCGAAGATATTCCCAAGACAGCATTCCGTACCAGGTATGGGCATTATGAGTTCTTGGTAATGTCCTTTGGATTAACCAACGCCCCAGCGGCTTTAATGGACTTAATGAACAGAGTATTTAAGAAGTACTTGGACAAGTGTGTGATAGTTTTTATCGATGATATTTTAATTTACTCAAGGACTGAGGCTGAACATGCAGAGCATTTGAGGATAGCTCTAGGAATACTCAGGGAGGAACAGTTATTTGCCAAATTCTCGAAGTGTGAATTCTGGCGGAATGAAGTACAGTTTTTAGGACATGTGATAAATAAAGAAGGAGTATTGGTTGACCCCTCCAAGATAGAGGCGGTCTCAAATTGGGAAAGGCCAACCACATCCACAGAGGTAAGGAGTTTCATAGGATTGGCCGGCTACTATCGTAGATTTGTTCAGGACTTTGCGAAGATCGCAGCCCCTTTGACACGACTTACTCGTAAGACAGAGAAGTTTGAATGGACGGAGAAATGCGAGAACAGTTTTCAGAAATTAAAGAAAAGGTTGGTAACAGCCCCGGTGTTGGCATTGCCAGACGAAAAAGGAGATTTTGTGATATATAGTGACGCGTCGCACAAAGGATTAGGGTGTGTGCTTATGCAGCACAGTAAAGTGATTGCGTATGCATCGAGACAAATGAAGGAGTACGAGATTAGATATCCTACCCATGATCTTGAGCTAGCGGCAATAGTTTTTGCCTTAAAAATTTGGAGGCACTACTTGTATGGAGAGAAGTGCGAGATTTTCATAGACCATAAGAGCCTCAAGTACATATTTACGCAGAAAGAGCTCAACATGCGCCAGAGGAGATGGTTAGAGCTAATCAAGGACTATGATTGTGAGATTCTCTATCATCCGGGGAAAGCCAATGTGGTGGCTGATGCCCTTAGTAGAAAGGAAAGACTCAGAATAATAACGACTTCGGAAGAATTGATAAGGGATTTTGAGAGAATGGAAATAGAAGTAAAGGTAATCGGAACCGGAACTGAAAAGCTTTTTGAGATCTCAATGCAGCCAGAGTTATTGGAAAAGATCAGATTGTGCCAAGAGAAAATAATGAATGAAGGCAGAGAGTCAATGACTGGAGAGGAGATCCATACTGAGAAAGATGATAAAGGGATAATGAGGTACTCCTACCGGATTTGGATTCCGAACGTTCAAGAGCTTAAAGATGAGATTTTGGATGAAAGCCATAGTTCAAGGTATTCCATTCACCCGTGAAGCACCAAGATGTATAGGGATTTGAAGGAGTATTACTGGTGGCCCAACATGAAGAGGGACGTAGCAGAATGGGTAAGCAAATATTTGACTTGCCAAAGAGTAAAGGCAGAGCACCAGAGACCCAGTGGACTTTTACGACCCCTGGAGATTCCCGAATGGAAATGGGAACAGATAGCCATGGATTTTGTTGTCGGCTTACCAAGGACGAAGGCCAACCATGATGCCATATGGGTGATCATAGACCGACTGACAAAGTCAGCTCATTTTATTCCTATCAATGAGAGATACACCGTAGATAGACTGGTGGACATTTACCTTAAGGAAATAGTGACGCGACATGGAGTCCCAGCGTCCATTGTCTCAGACCGAGACCCCAGATTCAACTCCAGATTTTGGAGGAGCTTTCAAGAATGTGCGGGGACCAAGTTAAATATGAGTACCGCATACCATCCCCAGATGGATGGGCAGAGTGAAAGGACCATCCAGACACTAGAGGATATGTTGAGAGTCTGTGCAATAGACTTTAAAGGAAGTTGGGATGATCACTTGTCGTTTATCGAATTTTCTTATAACAATAGCTTTCATGCTAGCATCGGAATGCCGCCTTATGAGGCCCTGTACGGAAGAAGGTGTCGATCTCCCTTATACTGGGATGAAGTAGGGGAGCGGAAGATGCTCGGACCCGAAGTGGTCCAAAGGACCAAAGACATAGTGGATCTTATCAGAGGGCGGCTTGTAGCAGCCCAAGACAGACAGAAGAAATATGCAGACCTAGCCCGAAAGGACTAGGAATATGAAGTAGGGGACTTAGTACTGCTGAAGGTATCCCCTTGGAAGGGGTTAATGAGATTTGGAAAGAAAGGAAAACTAAGCCCAAGATACATTGGACCTTTTGAGATATTAAGACGGATTGGAAAGTTAGCGTACGAGCTAGCCTTACCCCCTAACTTGCAACAAGTTCAAAATGTGTTCCATGTGTCAATGCTAAGGAAGTATCATCGGGATGCCAGACACATAGTGGAGTACGAGCAGGTGGATATGCAACCAGATCTGACTTACGTGGAGAAGCCAGTAAGGATTATAGATAAGAAGGAGCAGGTGCTTCGGAACAAAGTGATCAAGCTAGTCAGAGTGCTATGGCAGAATCATAATATGGAAGAATCAACTTGGGAACTAGAGAGCGCAATGCTAGAAAAGTACCCCCATTTATTTTCTATTTGATTCCGGGACGGAATCCTTTTAAGGAGGGGAGACTGTAATAACCCCCAAAATTTTGAACTTTTTGTAACCCTTATGAATAGTGTTTTTGCTGAATGAGAAAACTTTTCATGCCCCACTATGTAGGGGTTCTGTTATGGATATTCTGAGATTTTATTAGTACTCTATATGGTATATAAGTGTATGTAAAGATCGTCAGAATCCAATTCCGAACACTTTGATTTTTCCCGAAAATCCACTAGATACGGAAAGAATTGAGTATAAGGTAACAGGATAAAAAGGATTTAAATAAAAGGATTATAAGAGAGGATCATAAAAGGATTATAATGTATTGAGAAAGGTTAAGGAAACCCAAGTAATAAGATCCCGGGTATGATCCCTCAAACGATAAACGAAAACAAAAGTTAAGCGAACCGTATAACAGATCAGCGGTCATTAGGCAAACAATTAGGAAGTTAATCAAGGACGTTAGGGATGATGAGGTCATCCAACCAATAAGGAGAGGGCAAGTAAGAGATGATGACACAATAAGGTGATGTAAGCATGACATAGGGAGGGATGAGGTGTGGTTGGTTTATAACCACACAAAGACAAGGTTAATAAGGTAATTAACCAAAAATCCATACAAAACTACATCCACCAAGCCAAAACAAATCATTTCATCAAAACAAAAATTTTATTTCTCTTCACCAAGAACCTTGCTCTCGGCTTTTCCCCATTTTCAAGAAGAAAATTTTCAAAATCCAAGTTCCAAGCTTCCTTAATTGGTAAGTTAATTATCTAGTACTCCTTATGCATAGATATAGCTATCCTATGAGTTTAAGCCTCCAATTCATTCTCAATCTTCTCCAAGAAATCAATGAAGAAGGCAATGAATAGTGATTTCAAGGTTTTTAACTTGATTTTCTTGTTTTTCCTTTAAGATCCAAGCATCCTAAAGACATCTCAAGGCTTCTTATGGCTTCCTAGCTACTCACATCACTTCAAGGAAGGTATAACATCTCCAAACCCTAGCTTTACTTTGTATATTAGGATGATTTTGATAGTTATGTTAAAAGAGTAGCTTGATGCTTGTTGGTTTAGAGTTTGGGTTGGAATGGTAGTGAATTGAATGTTGAAATCTTATGGTTTGGTTAAAGGACTTAAGTATAGTTTAAATTCAAGTTTAAGAATAAGTATAAATTGTTATTATTGAGTTGATTGGGGCTGTTATGATGTAGTGTGGATGGATGTTGGTTGTATGAATGAATTGGGATTGATTGGTGGTTGAATTGGAATGGTATAAAATTGGGAAATCGCGTAAACATAGCCGTCGTAATGTCTGATTTACTTTAGACTGCTTTTGTTCATAACATTAGGACCCGAGAACTCCCTGATATGTTTTCACCATTGCCATGATTAGATAGTTCATGTTACAAGCTTCATTTTGGTATGTGGTTCGTTTGATTCCGATGTACGGTTTAGGAGAAACGGCCGTTTTAAGT
Organism: Apium graveolens; assembly: GCF_009905375.1. NCBI lineage: Eukaryota > Viridiplantae > Streptophyta > Magnoliopsida > Apiales > Apiaceae > Apium > Apium graveolens. Next base: position 43,763,560 of record NC_133657.1, on the reverse strand, counting down.
AACGACATTTCGTGAACGAACCATTACCCCTCGCCTTACTTTGAAACATAGGTTAAAGACCTTAAAGGACTAATTGGAGTATGAAACATTTATGTAAAGTGTAATAGGCAGTTCGTAAGACACTCGCGAAAAAATCGCCTTAAAACTCGTAATGGTTAATTTATTAAAAATGGTGGAGTCGAGGGTACTCGAGCGACTTAAGAGAATCAGTAAGCGCAAAGCGAGCGTTAGAGTCTAAATTGGTTAAAGTATAGATTTACAAGTGACTTTGGTTTAATTCTAACTTATATGTTGTTTATAGGTTACCAGACTCATCCCAAGCCATTAATAACCCCCAGTCACCCAGGCAAGTTTTCTACCCGTTATACTGTTGTTGTGATGTATATGTATATATGCATGATCTTGTGATATATGCATATTTGTTATTAGCAAATTCTTGCAATATATTGTAGCATGTGATATGGTATATATGCATGCCTGTTTCATATTCTTGATTTATATATCTGTTGGTTCAAATACTTGTAGTTGCATAATACCTATGCTAGAGATAAGCGGTATTTGAGTTTACCCTTAGTATAGGGGATCAAAAGGTGATCATATTTCTAAACCGGAAGTCGATGTTCCCGAGTATAATATATATATTTTTATATATATATGGTTATAGTTTTCAAAACTATTAATCGAATAAGGGTTATTCGATAACTTTTATTTTATTAAATGAATATTATTTCGAATATTCATTCGAGGGCTTATGACTCCTTTTATTTTATTTAATGAATATTATTTCGAATATTCATTCGAGGGCTTATGACTCAGTTTATATTATTTATTGAATATTATTTGAATATTCATTTGAGGATCTATGACTCCGATTATTTGCTGAGATATATACTTTATTTTATTAAAGAATAAGGTGTCGATAATCAAACTTATTTTTGATTATTCAAATAAAGATAGTACTTTCGAATAAGTATATCTTTGGTTATTTAATACTCGTTTCAAGTATAAGTTTTACAGCTTCTACTTCAATTATTTTTATAAGGATTATCATTATTGGAATATTATTTAAATAATAATATTCAGATATTTTCTAATATATCGGGACTGATTTACTTTATTAAATCAGCAGTATTCTAAACACTCTTTAAAGTGTTTTCGAGTCTTCAAAATGATTTTTAAAAGTTAGAGCGGATCCCAAAACTCATTTTTATATTCAAGATCTTCCTTTCAAAGGGGATTTAAATATTCGCTCAAAACCTGGGGGATCCGGCTCAGTGGTGTATTTTACATTCGCAACGAGGTTGCTGTTGTGATAAATTAATTGATTACTTACCCAACGTTCAGGAAGTAAGTCCATCTATCGAGTCGGCATAAGCAACATGGGCTCAGTGGGCGTCCATGATAGCGTAAGTGGCTCAGTGGGAGTCCATCAAATGCGTAAGTGGCTGAGTGGCAGTCCAACATAAGGCCCTATTGCGGTCAGGGTGATGACCAGTGGGGAATTCGTCCATCTACTAGTAGAAAAGGTTACTTATTGGTATCTTTTCCTGATCAGCAAGATATCGGGTTTATGGCACAATTCTTTTTCCTTCCAAAAATTTATTGGATGTTACAAACTCTGTCCATACTTTTCATGATAGAGGTTTTCAGGAAATGTATAAAGAAGATGTATATGTGGATATATATCGGAACTTAATGAAGTATATCATAACTTCATTTCCTTCAATAATACTTCAAAGATTTAATCAATCAAATCTTGTCTTGTAGTTTCATCTATGTGATGAACTGTTGAAAACTGATTATAATTTGAATAGTGGTAGTTCAAGTGGTTTTCTAAAATGATATAAGTATAGTGAAGTATTTGGTAACTTCATCTTCCTTTAAGCTTATATCCAGTAAGTAATTATCTTACACTTGATAAAGGTTTTCAGTAAGTTATCTATTTAGATACTTGCATTATTGATTGCACTATATATTATCTTGCAAGCTGTAATGCTCACTCTTGCTTCATTTCTTCATCACACAACAACAGTTAGGAAAGATGGCCAGGCTCAAGCAGACCCAACGCAAGAGCGTGGGAAGCACCCCGCGCCTTCCCGTTGAGATCGTAGCTGCTATAGCTGCAGAGGTAGATCTATCTGTAGATCAGACATTCTACTTTTGAGAATCAATTATGTATAATTATAACTTGTGGCAGATAATGGCAATTAACTGTAAACTTATCAAGTAATCATTTTGGGTTGTAATAACTTTTAATTATGGATTCAAGGACTTGTACTTATTTCAATTTCATCTCTGAGACTATGACGTGTGGTGGTGTGTGTTAGTGTGGGGTCACAGCATGAGGTTGTTTATTATTAATTAAGTTAAGTGATAATTGTGGAAAGAAAGACCGTGATGACCCGGATCCCTGACCCCGGATCTGGGGGTGTTACATAAATACTCATTCAAAACCTGAGGGATCCGGCTCTGTGGTGTATTTATATTCGCAACAAGGTTGCTGTTTTGATAAATGAATTGATTACTTACCCAACGTTCAGGAAGTAAATCCATTTATTGAGTCGGCATAAGTGTTAGTCCCTTAATAATATAGCAAGAATTATGTAATAACCGGGAAAATCATGTGAATATTATGTGCTAAATAAATACATATTATGTGTTTTATAAATTTAAAGTAATTGTTACTATGATATGAGATGTTATAACTGTTGTGTGTGTTTCTGTGCGGGCCAGAAAATTTTTCGGTTGATTAATATATGCTTAAACTACAATTATATGAACATATCTGCAATCGGGACGCGTATTTATCAGCGTCTTTATTAAGATACCTGTTTTATTTGGTTTTATGCACGTTTGAATGTATTTTACGTGTTTTCGGGATTTTCTGGTAATTTAGGGATCGTTTCCGTTTTTCAAAAATCAACGGACCGGGACCCCGCCGGGACGTCAAACCCCACAAAATCCGCGTTTTCATTTTTATAAAATTATTCTTATTTCAAATACCCCGTATCTTTGTATTTTTGAATTATTCGCAATTTTTGGGGAATTTTGACATTAATTTTGTATTTTATCATTTTTAAAATTATTCCCCGTAATTATTATTTTGGGGCCCTAATTATTGTAATTTAGGGATAAAAACACCCTTAATTTATTTTGGGGATATAATTTCAGATTTAATATAAATAGCTGAACTGTTTATTTATTTATTTTTATTTTATAAAAAAAAATCAGAAATTCATACAAAACAAGAACAATTTTGGGGGTGAGAATTTCTTCCTTAACTTCAATCGTGATTTTTGATCGATTCTGGAAACCAAATCAGACGTGCTAGTAACCAAAATCTTCCTCTCGAAGAGAGCTTTCCATTGATACCAATATCTTGATCTGAGGTACAATAAATCGAAAAGTCGATTTTTATCTTTTTATTCTTGATAATCGTTTTTGTTTTTGGATGATTCTGGGTTGATTTTGATGTTACCAATAGCTTTAAAATGATCTCTGGAATTGATTTGAGTATTTGGTTGACTTGTTTTAGTTCAGGAATTGATAAGTCGAATTATTGTTTTTTTTGAATTTTTAAATTGATTTATGAGTGATTTGTTGATGTTCTTGAAAATTTTGAAGTTTAGAATAGGTTGTAATGGATATGAGCTTTGATTTGGTACTGGAATTACTGATTTTGGTTAAGGATAGCTTGGATTCTTGATTTTCCGATATGTTCGTCGGAGTTGGGCTCGGATTTTGGCCGGAAAATCGTTTCTGGTGATGATTGAAGGGTGCAAGGATTCTGGTTGTGCGTAGGAGATGATGGGGAGTTTTCTGGCGTCAAAACGAGCTGAAACCCAGTAGTATGGTGGCTGATCAGATGACCGCCGGAAAACGGCGAAGTCGCCGGTTTCTGGGGAAGAACCCAGATTTCGGTCGACCTTCGACCGGTTTCCGGTCGTCTTCCTCAACCCCCGCCGCCCTCAGATCCTCCTCAAACCTTTTTCCTGATTACAAAAATGTTTCTGCAGAATTTTGTTTTTGATTTTTTTTTATTATCTATTACTATTATTTCAATTTTACTTTTTCTTAAAATCATTTAGATTAATTTTAAAACTCATTTATTTCTTATTGTAAATTCTGAAAACTATTTACCTAATTTTTTTTTAATTTCCAAAATTTATTTTCTTTTATTATCTTTAAAAATTCAATTTGATTAATTATTTATAATTTATTTTATTTATTTATTTATGAATTCAATTAATTGATTAAAATCATTTAATCAGTTAACTTTATTTACAAATAGTTAAATAAATGTAGATTATTTATAATTAATTCAAATGATTCCTAAAAATTATTTATAAACTTTTAAAAATTATATTTTAGTATTTAAAAGTCAATTAATATTATTATTATTATTAATTGATTTATTTCCATTTATTTCTTATTTTATTCATAATAATTAAACCGTTCGTCCGTTTGATACGAAACGAACGCGTACAGACTCAGAAAAATATTTCGCTTTCAATAAAAATAATTTTGAGTCCTAATTTGTTTTGTATTGCAATGTCATTTGATGTGTGCATCAGTTTGAGTCGGTATATGATCGGTATATATTATTATTAACCTGATTTTCATTCTGAACGCACTGAGATATATCTTTTAATGATCTGACGTATGTGTTACCTAAAATATGTGATTACGTGTTATAAGAATACCATGATTACGTGCTATATGATATACATGCTATCTGTTTACAGTTTAAAATGCCATGCTTAGTTAAAAATGATCGGGTAGATGTCAAGACGTATAGTTACGTCGATTGAGTTTAGTTCTGTCAATTAAGATAGTCCTTTTGTTTATAGAATCAAGTAGCAAGGAGTGCAGTCAAGTGTTAGATGGAGATAGTAGCCAGCAGCTATAAGCAGAGTTATAGTAAGTGGTTATCGAGCATACCAGGCAAGTAACCCTAACTTCACTTATTGTTCAAGTGACGTTTAATTCGAATCATATTATGCAAGTACCTATATCTTCATTTATCATTCAATTGATATTGACTCTGAACTTTATTCTTTCGATTTCCATACTATTCTAAGTTCAGAATAGTTAAACATTTTATATTTTGCTATACATTATTCTATACAGTGGAACATTTAATTGAGATTAGCGAATAACTAATTGTTCTAGCTATTTCGCCATCGATTGTTGAGATAACTCTGGACCATGAGAAATGGGGAGTTATATGGTTAAGGATGTCCTTTGATTCGGCTCCTTTGATCAAAATGTTTTATGGATTGGATGAATGCGTAAGTGACCGGGACGGACGGTCCAGCGGAGGGCTATTTCTATGTGTTATATGAAATACTATGACACCATTTTACCACAGGCAGGTATATTGCCTTTTTAATTGAGTACTCGTATTTTGGGGACATGTTTCTATGAATCATGACCTTGTGCTATCACACGGGCTGATCAGCATGTGATAGTACGTCCGTCGGAGTTAGATTCCAATCTAAAAGTTATCGTTTATTGTTGATAGTTTGTGAAGCTTTTATTAATGATCAAATATTACTGCTTTTATTCTTTTGTTCAGTTATTATTGGAATGTGGTTTATCATTTCAAGTACATTTTATATTGCTTGCTGAGCATTTCTTTCGCTCATACTTGTTTATCAATCTAATCTTTCAGCTAAGCCAGAGCAAGCTTGAGATCCAGGTTTGGTCAGAAGTCGAGTGCTTGTAAATAGTGGTGTGTATTCCAGGTAGACTGTTTTGGGACGCTTGGATAGTCTAGAGGTTTGTAATAAAATTTGAATAATCTGTAAAACTAATTAGACTTATGGTTTGTAATAACACTTGATTTGTAGTAGTGCCTGTTCCATACTATAACCTGTGATCGATCCAGTGCAGGTAAAGGGGTCGTATTTATTGTATTATTCCGCTGTGATTATTTTATTATAATTTAGTGGCAAGTGACCCCCAAATCTAGACCCCGGGTTTGGAGGGCGTCACAAATTACAGAAGGGGGGTTGAATGGAATTCTTTAACCTTTTTTTTGAAATAAAAATGTTCAACTCGAATATAGATATAATGTTTTGATTAGCACAATGCGGAATAGAAATATAATGAATCAAAACAAAAGTAATTAAAAACAAGAGTCTTTAAAAACTTTCTGGTGGATTTAAACAATTCCACCAGAGATATATATAATATATCGAGAGGACTCTGTGTGCAAGAATGCTCACAGCTGCTTACAAATGAACTACTGAGTTTACAGGAAATGCTAAAGATTCTGCTTACAAAGATTTCTCTATTTTTGTGTTTCTCTCAGTTATCTCGGTTATTTTTCTATTTGCTACTCTCTTGGTTTATATAATACCAAGATTACAAAGTCAAAAAGACTGAACAAATGTAAAATCTAACAGTCTTAATCTTTGCTGCTTTTCGTCCTTTATTACCCAGTTAATGGGCTTCCACAATGTGTTTGTATACAACTCGACGGCTGTGTGTCAGCTTTCATTGTTCAACTGATGTTTGAATTCTTGATATGATCATCCGTCGACTTTCAGATCATCCGTCGATGACTTAATTGATCATCCGTCGACTTCTACGTTAAACATCCGTTGATAGTCATTTGATCATCCGTCGAAGGCTTTGTTAATCATCCGTTGGTAGCTATTTTGGCACTTGACTTCATTTCACTTATACAGAATTACAAGACATTACTTATGTACAATTAATCAACCTATTTTGCATATCTAGTTAAAGTCAACATGACTTATATGCTACTACAGATTCTATACAAAGGTGCATACATCATTGTGCTACAAACTTATTGTTACATAAGCTACTCACTCGATGGATAATAAGTTAATCATTCGTCGGGACTATAATGAGTTATCCGTCGGGACTATAATTCTTATCCGTCGAGTGCTACATTATTTCACTAAGTAAAATCTACTTAGATGTTTTGTTTAAGTGATCATCAAGTACACAACATATTCACAACAATCTCCCCCAATTTATGTCTACTAGAATTGTAGCCATAAATTAAGAGATGCTTGATGATAAAAAAACATCCTAAACATATATTTTTAAAGATAAGTAGATAAAACTGAAAGTGCTTCAATTAAACAAAATGTACAAGGTTTGGCTCACAGTCAGTTCAAGATGCTCCTCTAGCCTGAGCAGGTTTTTCTAGTTCCTTGAAGGTCTGGATCTTCTTCCAAGCTTTCTGTTATTTTCTTCAATTTGATTCTGGAGCTGCCTGTGGAATTCTAGTTCATCAGATTCTGAGAGATCTAGCATTTCTTGCATCTCCTAGAGAGTCTCACTGCTAGAGATACTCAATTGGTCTTCTAGTCTGAAGAATCTTCTCACACCCTTGTCATCCATGAATTCCATCAGCTAGTTGGGCCTTAGATACACTCTTCTCCCTGTGTATGGGATGATTAGAGTCTTTGGGAGTGCATCTTTAGCTCTAACACTCCTCAGCTCTTCAATCCTCTTCAATACTAGTCTTCTTGCAGTTACATTGAACCCAAAGTTTTTCTTGAAGGATGAATAGACTTTGATCAACACAACTTGGCTTTCTTGAAGTATCCTGTGAAGATGCCACTGAATCTCCCTTCCTCCTTTGTACTTGAACACCAACCTTTCAGGTAGGTTTCTATATGCATCAATTGCCCTTACTTCATCCAGTTCATCCAGATAAAGGTTTAGATCTGAGAATTCTTTGATGTCACACAAGTACAAGTAGTCTCCCCTGTTGACCTTGGGTTGAGCTTTAACTACTGACTTGGATTTGAGAGGTGACAGCTTCACTTTTTTGACTGCCCTTGATTTTGTCCTTTTTGGCTTGGTAAGGATTGGCAAGTTGAAGTCAGGAATTGGTAATATATCCTACTCTATTGGCTCATCCTTTGGCACAATATGCTCTCCATGTATGTTCCTGTAGGGGTCCACCACCCTTATGTCTTCAAATACCACAGAGGGCTTTGATGCTTAAGTTTTAGCTGGTGTGGATTCCTTATGAAATTGATCTTCCAATTCCTTGTCAACAACATCCAGTTTCCTTTTTGTTCTTCTAGCCAATTCTTTCTTTCTTGGGGATTTCTTCTGTTCTTCAATCTTCTTCTTTGATTCAGCAGCTTCAGATGGTTGAGAGGGAATTTGTTGAGAAGAGTTTACAGCCTGTAGCTTGGCCAAGATGAGAATCCGCTCTTTCTTTTGTTTTGATTTCTTTGCATCTAGAGCAGCTTGCCTCTTTTCCTTCTTTAATCTTGCTTTCTCTTCTTTCTTTGCTTGAGCAAATTATGGATGTCCAGCTACCACATAAATTTCCTTTCCATTTCTGAATATCTTAGCAATTCTCCTTTTTGAGGCTGAATCAGCTGGATCTTTATAGAAGACAATGGATCTTGACAGAAGCTTCTTTTCATCAGGCTTGGGTGTCTCATACACAGTGTCCAAGGGATTCTTCAAAGATGACTTTGGATAATCTGCCCTTGGTTTGAGAATTATTTCTGCCTTTTGTGATTTGATACAGGAAGATTGTCCTTTCTCCAGATAGTTCATGCTCATCTCATTCACACTGATTGGCTTGACATGGGAGTGATGGATGGCTGACATAACTGACTCCTTGACTAGTTTAAACTTTCTCTAAATTTCCTCATCAATCTTTTCCCAGTTGATTAAACTCAACTTTCCTTTTTCAGCAACTTTCAAATTTGCTGCTGCTGCTTCAATTAGATCTATACCATCTGCAACTGATGGCTTGGAGATAGTAATTAAAGGTACAATTACTTTGCTGATTTGTACTTGAAGTTTCTCCCCCTCTGTTGGTCCTTTCTCCCCCTTACTTGATTCTCTCTCCCCCTTTTTGTTATCATATAGTTGAGGAGTTAGGCCTTGTGCTTTAGCCAGTTGCATGAGAAGATTTGTCTGAGTCTGTTGATTTTAAAGAAGAATAGCCACTGAATTTTCAATAACTTGAACTCTATTTTCCAGCTTGGCTAGCTTCTTTTCAGAGTCTGATTCTCTCCTCAATCTTATTAGTAGATCTTGCATGGTACCATATGGCATTACTGAATCCAGCTTCTCAGAGTTATAGGTCTTCAAGTCAGCTATATCTCTTTTCAATCTTGAAGAACAACCTTGGTACCGGCATCTGAAGTTTCCTGAAGGGCCTATTGAATAGCCATTACTTGTTTGACCAAAGACACCTCAAATTGTCCTGGTGTAGATTCCTTTGCCCATGCCCATTCAGCTAAACTTAAAGCTGAACTTGGGCCTTCAGCTCCCCCTAAGTTCATGCTTCCATCCAAAGAACCAGAGTCATCATCATTAGAATTTACTCCACATTCTTCAGATGGCTCTCCAGCTTGAGAAGGCAATCTGTTAACAGCAGCTTTATCTCTTTGAAGAGATTCTGTGGTGTGCACTAAATTCAAAGTCTGCTCTGCCTCCACATTGCCCTGAGCAGCCAACAATTGATAGGCTGACACAGGATGAGTAAAAGTGTCAGCATCCAAGGAAATGTTATCAATTTCAGCTTTGTAATGTTGCTGAAATTGTCTTTCCTTTTCAGCATCATCCACAGTCATTAACTCATTATGGCTGGATTCACCCTTATTTCTCCTGTACCTGCCTTTCTCTCATATTCTCTCTTTTGTTGTATCAGGGTCTCACCCTGGCTCCCCACCCTCACACCCTCACCTTCACCTACTAAGGTGGGACTCCTCTCACTCATTTTTGCCAATCCTGAAGAAATGGATTGCTGAGATTCACTCTTTTCCTCTCCTTTTTCCTGGGAGCAACCCAGCCTCTCACTCAATGCACTCTCCTCTCTCAGTCCTAAGAGTGACTGTATTACCACTAAATCTTCTGCACTTGAAATAATTGAAGTTTAAAGTTGTGCAGAGACACTCGACGGATAAGTGATATCCATCAGGTGAGTGGTAAAGCTATCCGACGGATAACTGCTGTTAAGCTTATCCGTCGGGATACAATCACTACTCGACGGATGAGCAATATCCATCGAGAGAGTAGAAATGAATGAGGTGGGAAGAAAAACTATTGTTGACTTTGTGTTGATTGAAGTTATTTGAGGCACAGATGTCACAATAGTATCTGAAAGAAATGGCAAGTGAGCCAACAAATCATCTAAAAGATGATGCTCACTTACACTTGGCTTCCCCAACAGAGTTAAAGAAGGGGAATCAGGAATTGAAGTGTTTATCATATCCACTTCCAGAGAGTTTGTTGGTGAGTATGGTATTTCAGAGGCTTCTATTATAAGAGATTTTGGCTGTGACTCCACATTTATTGGAGCCACATCAATCTGAATTTGAGAAAGTGCAGGGACTGTGTCTTTAGCACCAGTTTGCACTGTGTGTGCCCTGTGCATCCCCAGTTGTTTTGGCTTTCTTATTTCTTGTGTAAGTTTGGGGTGAGCTTGTGTCCCTAACCCTTTTGGCCTGTGCTCTTGGCTGAGAGCTTTGTTCAATAGCCACATCCTTTTGGGAGGATGCAGCTAGAAGTGAGCTTCTGTCCTTTTTAAGCACTGCAGTTTGTTGGGAAACTGCAGTGTGGCTAGGCTGGGATTCACTCAACTCTCCAACCTTATCCTTGGGGTTTCTTTGATGTTCACCCCTTCCCTCACCTAACTGACCCTCCTTCACACTGCCCTCTTTGGCTTTGGTAGATTTTTCAACTGGTACCTTTTGAGAGATACCAGAGGGGGTTTTCTTTGACTTGGATTTAGAAATTGTAGTTGATTTGGCAGCTTTGGTAGGCAACTATTTGGTCATTGTCACAGTTGCCATAGCTACTCCTGAACTCAAAGAAATTGAGGAGATTGGAATAGTTGAGGGTATGGATGAACTTACCTCACTTACCTGAGGTGTCTGCATTACAGGAAAGTAGAACATTGGCACATCCCTATGATGGTTGGCTCTGTTCAAATTTGCAATGATTCTTTTCTCTTGAACCCAACATGCTAATTTGTTGTTTGGGTTCTCAAGTACAATCTCTTGACAAAGATGGTTAGCCAATATCATGAAAAATCTAGCATAATATACATTCTTTCCCCTTTTGGCTAACTCACCTAGTTTAAAACCTAACTCATACAAGCCAAGGTCACTGAAATTGTAAAATTTATCTGTAACTAGTATGTATAGCATGTTAAGCATGGAAATGTTCACAGAATCAAAATTGCTGACTTTTCCAGAGAAAACTTTAGTCACAATATCACACATGAAACTCCATTCCTTCCTAAGACATAATCTTCTAATCTCACTTAGCTTATTAGTAGGAAGTGCATAATGCATGGAATTAAGCATATTGATAATATCAGTGTCAGTGTGTGGTGAAGTTACATTATCATTAGGAATTTTGAAACATGCTTTTATCACATCACTATTGATACTGAGCTCATTACCTTTGATAGTTAGAGTGATGGTTTTGTCAGTAGAGTTGTAGTTTGCAATGGTCCACATCTCTTTAACAACTTCACAGTAAACTGTGGGTGATTCAAGCATGGCATAACTTAACTTACAGTTCTTCACGAAGTCCATCATCTTGTGATAGTCTTCTGATTGCTGAATACCCATATTGACCAAAGCAGTGAAGTTGTTCTTCTCATAAATGAACCCAGTCTGAGACATGAACTTTACTACAGGTGCCATTGTTAGAGAATGAAAGCTTGAAGAGAAAGAGGATATTTGCTTGAGAGAGAATAAAATAAAAGCAGTTGAATTTGAGAATGATAAAGGAAAATAATTGGAATGAAATAAGCTTTTATACTCCCTCAAAAACAACGGATGAAAATAATAAAGAAAAGTAAATTACCCAATAGAAATTGCCTAAAATAGCCGTTTAAAAATAAACTGTAAAATTCCACCCATTATCCATCATATAATACTTACAAACTGTAAGTATACTCGATGGATAATGTTCAGGGAATTAACGGTTAAGATTTAGACAATTTGACGGATGAGGATAAACTGTTATTCGTTGAGTTTTAAAAGATTCCAGAAAAGTATTTGACTTTTATTTACACATTGTATATCGACGGATGACTTAACTCGATGGATAATGGTCATCCGTCGAGATGCAAATTTTGATTTAGCCAAAATTTCATCCATGACTAAAAAATCAGTTAAATTTCTGGCTACATTTCAACTTGCAAAATAACTCAGATAGATTCAAGAGTAATTAAGCATACCTAACTTACTTACCAACCTAGAAAAGGTGAATTCATCCAGTGGCTTGGTAAATATATCTGGAAGTTACTTCTCACTTGGAACAAAATGTAACTCTACAGTACCATTCATTACATGTTCCCTTATGAAATGGTACTTGATGTCTATGTGCTTTGTCCTTGAATGTTGCACTGGATTCTCAGTTATGGCAATTGCACTTGTGTTATCACAAAAAATAGGAATCCTCTCAACTTGCAAACCATAGTCTAGCAATTGATTTTTCATCCATAAAATCTGTGCACAGCAACTGCCAGCAGCAATATATTCAGCTTCAGCTGTAGAGGTAGAAACTGAATTTTGCTTTTTACTGAACCAGGACACAAACTTGTTTCCTAGAAATTGACAAGTTCCTGTTGTGCTTTTTCTGTCAATTCTGCAACCTGCATAGTCTGCATCTGAATAACCAGTTAGATCAAAACCAGAATCTCTAGGATACCAAATGCTAAGTTTTGGTGGTCCCTTGAGATATCTGAAAATTTTCTTAATAGCTATCAAGTGAGACTCTCTAGGATCAGCCTGAAATCTAGCACATAAACATGTAGCAAACATTATATCTGGCCTTGTTAGGTCTCAATATGTTTGTAGAAGGGGGATTGAATACAAACAATACCGTTTAATCGAATAAAATACGGAATAAAAAAAGTGAAACAAAATTCAAGTTAAATAAAACTATTATTAAACTTGAAAGGTGTTACAACAACGGTATCGTTTACAAGGGATTAATCTCAAATCAATTATTACAAATTTAGAATAAATTCGACCTGAACTTTTTCTATTTTTGCAATTAAAAGATCAAATGCTAAAAGCGATTTGAGATTAAGTTCTAGGGATTTCGATCCACTAGATAGTTACACAAGAACAAGAAAAGGATTTCTAGTGGATTAGATTTAACAATAAATACTAGAAATAAATGATCTGTGAATTTGCAATAAGTTCTCGACAGGTTTCTTTTGTTCTGTGTTCTACTGAATTTGATATTCAATACTCTCCACTCTTTTGAAAAACAGTTGCTCTGCTTTATATTGAATCCTGTGATTTTAATTGGCAAGACAATCCATTTAGCTCAGCATGACAATCCTTTGAACTGGTAAGACTTTCGGTAGGACTATCAATTGAACTGATAGGACTTTCGGCAAGACAATCTAAATGCACTAGCATGACTTTCGGTATGACTATTGATTATCATACCGATTGTCTTGCTAATACAAAAGATAGTCTTACTGGATTAAAACAGATTTTAATCAAATAATAAATCTGAATTAATTAATTAATCAATTAATTCAATTAATCAATAAATTAATCTTTGCAGATTTAATTTATTCTCTTAATTAAATTATATGACTTAATTAATTAATAGAGAATTAATACTAATCTTGAGCAGCAACCATTCTTCTGAAAATCTTCTGAAAATCACTGTCAATTATGAATCAATTCCACCACTTCAATGTTGACACTCGATGTACTATCTGGTTCATGAGTGACTAACTTCCGTGACGTTTCTTCATGCCTTGACCTTGATACTCTTGATTTTCTTCAGATTAAATCCTTGTAATTAATTGATACCCTAACGAGATCTCTGTCACTTGATTAAATCCACAATCTTGATTTATATCACTGAGGCTTGATCAATTTCTTGAGCTTCCTCCAGTGAATTAAGTCATCAAGTCTGTAGGAGAACAATGTTACTTAATCCTTTGACATATGTTACTCTGAGAGAGATCTCTGACGATAGAACCACTATTTACATGTTACATCCTTATTTGAGTTGAGTTAAATCCTCGAATAAACAAATAGGCTATGACATATGCCTTTCAATCTCCCCCTATTTGTTTGTTAGACAATAACAACAAATACCTAGAGGATAACTCAACTAACAAATAAGAAAAAGATATAAACAGTAATGCAAAGTAAATAGCAGAAAAGTTCTGGATTATATTTAACATTTTCCAGATTCCAAAAGAAATTTACAAGTGAATACCAGATAGATGTTCCTCTAGTCTGACCATATAACGACATTAGTCTATCTTGATTCATAAAGCTCTAATCATATTACATTGAGTTTTGAGCTAATTGAATTCAGTTGTCTTCACTTCTGAATTCACCTTCTTCCAAATCTTCACCTTCTTCCAAATCTTGAAGCAACTCCTTGTCAAAAACACGATCCTTTTCTAAAGTGAAGCTGTCTGGCCTGACTGGTTGAACTCCAACTGTCTTTAGCTTATTCTTGAGTTGATTGTACCTTTTAATATTCTTTTCACAATAAGCTTGAATCAGATCAGCTGCTTGAGTTTTCAACATGGATGAATATCCAGCAGTTCTTAAGTGATGTTCCATCCAGACAAGATGCTTAGCTGAGTAGTCTTTAAGAGATTGTGAATCGAGCTGGCAGATTTGAAGACAGTCAGACTTAAAAAATCTTACCTGATGAGAATTGTTGACCACTTGAGGACTAGCCCTGCTGGCAAACTCTTTGAGCCTTTCTCGAAGAACTTCATTCAATTCTGAGCTTCTTTTAACTTTGTTGAGAAGAACCCAAATCTCTGACAAAGAACGATTCTCAAACAGATGAAGTGACACCTTGAAAGATCCTTCGCTCTGACAATATACAAATATGCTCATCTCATTTAGGGATCTATCAAAGGCAGCTGTGATCCTTAGCATTCATGTACATGTCATTGTTTGGATTAGAGATCTCCAGCTTGTCCAGAAGATGTAGAAACTGCCTATCATTGTTTGTGCTCAGCTGAGGCATATCAAGTACTCTCCTAGCTTCATCCCATTTTTCACCAATCTTTAGTCTGACATCTCTTCTCCTTTCTTGAGCCTTAATGTCATGAAGACGTTGATTTTGAAGAGTTTCTGTTATTTGGATGTCTTTCCTCATGTCAATGATCTGGGATACCTTTTTGAGTTCAGCTTTTTTTCTTTTCAACTCTGACTGCTGCTGAAACTCTATCTCAAACAGAGGATCCACTGGAGCTTCCTCTTCCCATTCTCCAAAATCACTTTCCTCCTCAGCTTCAAAGAAACCATCTTTATCTCCCAAGACTGATTCAGTGGGAACGTCACAAATATCAAAGTCATCATGTTCTCCACTATAGTAGATATCATCAGGCTTCTCTGTGCCTCCAGCAGATGAATCTTTTTCTTTTCCTTTTTCACTTCTCCCTTTCTTCTCCCCCTTAGTTGAGGAATCCTCTACAGACTTTCCCTTAGATCCTCCATGACCTCCATCACGTCTAGAGCCTGAGCCTCCACCAGACGGCCCTTCAAAGAAAGTCCTTTGTTCTTCATTGGGGCAGTGAGAATTTTTTATCATGAAGTACAAGTGCTTCATCCCTTCATTCAGATGTTCCATACCCGTCTCCATCTTCAGAAATCTGGAGGAATCCAGTGAATGATTCATTTCAACCAAGTCTTCAAGAGAAGTCATTCTTGTATGGAGAGAGCAGAAGTTTGAAATGTCTTCAACTGATAACGTTGGAGGTGCCTGGATTGAATTAAGCTTTGGTACAACAGATGTCTTCAAATTTGATATTTCAGTCCTGATGAGAGCCAGCTGATTATTGACAGAGGTGGAAGAAGAAGACCGTTCAACCACTTGTGCTTTGAATGATTTAGCTTCAGCCTGACTTTTTGCAAGTTGTTCCTTGAGATCAGCAATTTGAGCTAACAGATTTTCAGTGTTTGTGTCTTTGTGTGCGTTCACCTAAATATATCTGCTGTTTAATTCACTTAACTCACGTGCTTGTGTATCTCTCAATATAATTGCTCGTGAGGAGTCTTCCTGATGTTGATCTTTTGTACCTGCATTTAAAATCACCCTAGCCTCTTCAAGAGAGGTCAGTGGTGGTGCAATGGGAATTCGTGAGTCCCGATCCTCAGTCAAACCTATCTTTTCATGTGAAATAGATGTCTGAATTGCTTCAGGGATAGATTGACCGAGTTGCCCTCCATTTTCTCTAGATAAATCTGCGAGTGGAGAATCCCGTGAGGGAGCCAGAGGTGTTGGATCTGGGAGGGGAGAAAATGACTCTATTAAAGGTGGTTGAGAGTCAGATTTTCCCTCAGAAGCATGTGACTGCTCTTCTGCCGTAACTATGGCAGGCACTGTAACCGACTCAATGTGCACTCCTCGCTCCGTGTCCTGAGTATCATCTACTGGTCTGTATGCTTCCATTGTGAGTAATGGAATTGTGCTTGACTCAGTACAGGATGTCATGGCCCTATGGCGAATTTCAATAGATTCATCCTGTTGAGAGAATGTTTCTAGAAACTGTTCAGTGGTCATTTCAAAGTCCATGTCCTGTTGGGAGGACAAGGATGGGCTTTCAGATGCTTCAGTAAATGTTCTTCTTTTCTTGGGTGGAGGCAGAGCTGAGGGTTCATTCACATCCACTAACATACTACTTCCTACTAGCCTTCTAGGCAACATTTTAGACAGTAGGGGAGAGGTTGAGATAGGTTGTGACTCTGTGTTTGGCTCTATGACCTGGGATTGAAGCTGTGGTTCTACAACTTCATGGTCAGTCCTATCAACCACTGGGGGTCTTTCAACAGAAGTAGGAATAGGTTGAGTTTGAGGAATTATTACCTGTAGAGAAAGAGCATCTGATGTTTGAGCCTGGGTGGTTTGAACCACTGGAGGTTGAGCTTGCTGTTCATGACCGAGAAGATTGAAGATAGGTAAAGGAATATAAGTGGCCATGAAAGCAGATACAAGTACTGGAACTTGCATGAATTTGAAGGTTGTGTCTTGGCGAGTGTAAATCTTCTTGCTTACTAGAGGGGGTTCGGTTACTGAAGAGTTAGCAAAAAGAGCTTTATGCTCAGGTGAGAGAAGATGTTCTGCTATGAGCATGAGAAAACGAGCGTAGTAGCACGAGACCCTACGATTTGTAGAATGATCACGTAAAGCAGTAGTGAGACGTCTCAGAAGAATGGGTAAAAGTAGTTTGCCAAAATTGTTCCTTTGATTGAAAACAACCGCAAGACCAATATACTGCAGAGTGGAAGTGATGTTGTGAAAGTTGGATTTAGTGCAGTTGGCAAACACTTTAGAAAGTGTATCGAAGAAAATATCCCATTCAGAAACCAAATTGGATTTAGATAACTTGGTTAAATTAATCACCCCCTGATAGTGAATAGCATGGAAAAAGTTTGAAATATCATTTTCAGAGGGAAAATTACAGAAATTGTCCAATGGAAAATTTAACGCTCGATTGACGACTGTTTCATCAACAACATACTGTGTGTTTGCCACGGTAAATGAAAAAGATTTAAAATCATCGGCCACAGTAGATGTTGTGCAAATCAGTCTGAGTAGATCAACATTTAAAATCACATTTGATTTAATAGCAGAGCTAACAATCAAATGGTCATTTAAAAATCTAATCCACGGCTTAAATTTTTCCACATCACATTTATCTGGATTAAAATAACCAACAAGATTATGCGAAACAATTTGGAAATTGAGAGCCATTTAAAAAATAATAAAACACACACTTTCAGAATTTTAAGAATTAAATTAAGAGAATTTGAATTAAAAAAATTTAATAATTCGAATTAAATCAATTATATCCGAAAAATTTAGAAAGTAATGTATCTTGTTAAAGTTCTTAACTCACGAAAGCAGATATGCAAAATCACAAGACACAAAACCAAATTGAAATACCAAAAAAAACTGATTTTAGGGAAAAATCGAATTAAAATATAAAAACAATAAAATGGACAACACTTCTGTATGTATATACGTGTATGTATATAACAGAAGTGAAGTTTTTGTTTGCTGAGTAAACACTCGAGCAAGGAAGACAATAGCTGCGATGGTGGTTTGATCGAATAGAGAGAGAGAGAAATAAGAGAGAAAAAGAAACTGATGGAATTTGAAAAAACAAGAACTGAATGAATAAAAAGTAAGAAAGGAACGAAAAAAACAGCTTAAGTAGACAACTGGTATGACAATTCGGGATAGTCTTACCGATTGTCATACCGATAGTCATACCACGCAATTTGAGAAGACAAAACAGAAAATAGTAATAATATAACTGGTATGACAATCTGATAGTCATACCGATTGTCATACCAGTACAAAATAAAACAAAAAATATCTGATATTAATTTTATTACTGGCATGACAATCAATAGTCATACCGATTATCTTGCTAGTTATAAAATTAAACTTAATTAAAAATAAACAATTATATGTACTGGAATGACTTTCAGCAAGACAATTTCAATTGTCTTGCCGATTGTCATTCTAGTATAAAATAAATTAAGTATTTATATATATAAATATACTGAAATGACTTTCAGCAAGACAATTTCAATTGTCTTGCCGATTGTCATTCAAGTATCAAATTAACACAAACATATATATATATATATTTTATAAACCAAATATAAACAATTTTTAACAAAAACAAAAAGATAAGATAATAAAAACTTTCATAGAAATAAGCAAGAAATTATGGAAAATGATAAAATAAATTTGCAAATGAATTTTTCATTTATGAAAAATTCATTTGTAAATTCACTCAAGAACAGATTTCAGATATTCACAAGTTTAATCACTAAAGCTATTCAACATACCCAATTTACCAACTAATTTGGTAAATGTGGATTCATCAAGAGGTTTAGTGAAAATATCTGTTATTTGTTCTTCTGTTGGAACAAAAAATAGTTCAACAGTACCATTCATGACGTGCTCTCTAATAAAATGATACCTGATGTCAATGTGCTTGATCCTTGTATGCTGCACAGGGTTGTTGGTGATGGCTATTGCACTTGTATTGTCACATAGAATAGGTATTTTGTTCAATACAGAGCCATAGTCCCGTAGCTGATTCCTAATCCACAAGATCTGAGCACAGCAGCTTCCAGCAGCAATATATTCAGCCTCGGCCGTTGAATTTGAAACTGTTTGTTGTTTCTTGCTGTACCATGAGACTAGTCTGCTACCTAGGAATTGACAACTCCCTGAGGTGCTTTTCCTATCAACAACACTTCCTGCGTAATCTGAATCTGTATATCCAACAAGGTTAAAACCAGATTCTTTAGGGTACCAAATACCTAGATTTGGTGTTCCCTTAAGATATCTTAAAATTCGTTTAACAGCAACGAGATGAATATCTCTACGATCCGCTTGGAACCTTGCACATAAGCATGTAGCATACATAATATCTGGTCTACTTGCAGTAAGATAGAGTAACGAGCCAATCATACCTCTGTAGCTTGTGACATCTACCTTAATGGAGTTTTCACATGGTCCAAGCTTGACAGCTGTAGTTGACGGAGTCCTTGCTGATGCAGAATCCTCTAGATTGTACTTTTTGAGAAGTTCCTTGAGATACTTGGATTGACAAATAAAAGTTCCATCTAACCTTTAATTTACTTGTAATCCAAGAAAGAACTTCAGCTCTCCCATCATGCTCATTTCAAATTTGCTGTGCATTAACTTAGAAAATCTCTTACATAGATTATCATTAGTAGACCCAAGTATTATATCATCCACATAGACTTGGACTAATATAGTATCATTCATATGCTTTTTAGAAAAGAGAGTTTTGTCTATGACACCTCTAATAAAGCTATTTTTAATAAGAAATTCAGAGAGAGTATCATACCATTTTCTCGAAGACTGTTTAAGTCCATAGATAGCCTTGAAAAGAAAGTAGACAAAATCCAAATGATCTGGATCTTCAAAACCAGGAGGTTGCTCTACATATACCTCTTCATCTAGCTTTCCATTCAGAAAGGCACTCTTGACATCCATTTGATAAACTTTAAAGTTAGAGAATGCTGCAAATGCCAGAAATATCCTGATGGCCTCTAGTCTAGCCACTGGAGCATAGGTTTCATCATAATCAATGCCTTCAGCTTGAGAATACCCTTTAGCCACCAGTCTTGCTTTGTTTCTTGTAACCAAACCATCTTCATCTAGTTTATTCCTGAATACCCACCGAGTACCAACAGCTTTCTTGTGTGTAGGTCTAGGTACCAGTTTCCAGACTTGTTGATGTTCAAACTGATTGAGTTCATCTTGCATAGCAATCACTCAATCTGGATCAGTCAGTGCTTCCTCAATCTTCTTAGGTTACATTTCAGAAAGAAATCCTGAAAACAGACACTCATTTTGAGTAGCACGTCTAGTTCTGACTCCAACATCTGGATCACCAATAATCAACTCAAAATGATGAGCTTTATTCCAGACAGTCTGTCTTGGAAGATTTGATCTTGATGATTCGCCTTGAAATTCATTGGGATGTTGTAACCTACTAGTTGATCCTTCCGCATCTCCCCCTGAGTTGTTGCCATGTTGACTTGAAGATTCTCCGTCAGTAACAGTGGTATCTCCATTATTGCCAAAGTTTCCATCACCATTACCTTGAGTATCATCATGATTAACAGGTTCTTCACCAACAACAACCTCAGGTTCTTGATCATGTTCTGATTCTGAATCTGACATATCATCAAACTTCAGTTTCTCAGAAGGATCTTCAGTTTGGATACTAGGAAGTTTAGTGTCATCAAATGTAACATTGACAGTTTCAGTTACTTTGTGTTGATCAATGATATACACCCTGTGTGATCTTCTTCCATATCCAACAAAAATACCCTCATATGCCTTTGCCTCGAATTTACCACGACGATCATCTCCATCCTTGAGCACGAAGCATCTGGCACCAAATACATGAAAGTATTTGATAGAAGGTTTCTGTTCATTCAAAATCTCATAAGGAGTTTTCATGAAGTATCTGTTAATTAGAGTTCGATTCTAAGTATAACATGCAGTATTGACACCTTCAGCCCAAAAGTACATTGGAAGACCTGATTCACTTAACATCGTTCTTGCAGCTTCAATCAATGTACGATTCTTCCTTTCTACCACTCCATTTTGCTGAGGGGTTCTAGGAGCTAAAAATTATCTGGTAATCCCTTTGTCTGTACAGAATTCATTGAGAAGTGAATTCTTGAATTCTGTTCCATTATCTGACCTTATTGCTCTAACAGGGATATTAGAATCTAACTCGATCAACTTGATATGATCAATCACAACTTGTGGTGTTTCATCCTTAGAGTGAAGGAATAAAACCCACGTATACTTGGAATAGTCATCAACTATCACAAGACAGTAACACTTCTTTGACATCGAAAGGACATTAACTGGTCCAAATAAATCCATGTGGCACACCAGTTATGGAGGATGTGTCAGTGCCTCTGTGACTTGCTTTCTTTGACTTTCCTTTCTGGCAAGCCTCACACAGTCCTTCTGGGGAGAATTCCAGCTGAGGCAGACCTCTGACCAATTCTCTTTTGACAAGAGAATTCATTGTTTTGAAATTGAGATGAGAAAGTCTCTTGTGTCATAGACAACTTTCATTAGACGATGCCTTTGCATAAAAACAATTGACTTCAGGATTACTTCCAGAGTTCATGTCAGCTACGAACAGATTTCCTTTCCGGATTCCCATCAAGGAGGGTTTTCATTTTTCTTGTACAGAATCTGACACATCAGCTTGTCGAATAAAACATTATAGTCGTTGTCACAGAACTGACTAATGCTAAGTAGATTGTGTTCAAGTCTTGCACAACATACATATTTTCAATGATAACATTTCCAGCTAGCAAACAGCCATATCCCTCAGTTAAACCTGTGTTGTTATCTCCAAAGGTAACCACTGGGCCAGCTTTCTCAACCACATTTGATAGCAGGGCTCTATCTCCGGTCATATGTCTTGACGATCCGCTGTCAAGAATCCACACTACCGGTTGTACCTGTTTAATGCCCTGCAATACAAATGGATTAGACCTTCTTCGGAATCCAAGCTTGGCTGGGTCTGGCATACTTGTAAAATTGGCCTTTATCAGGAAAAACAACATTCTTAATTTTAATATTCTCAACTTTCTCAATGACTGGACATTTAACCTTGTGAACAGCCTTAACAAATTTCTATTTAGGTTTATGCACAAATGTCTCCTTTCTAGCTTTAGGAGGACTAGCAGTCTTAGACCTATCATGCTTCCTATTATTCACATGCTGACGAGGAGTAGTCTTATCATTAGAAACATGCTTACCATTAAAATAAGCATACATCAAATTAAAAGCACAAGACATACAATCAGGAACACCACATGCTTTATGAAAGGGATTAACAATAGGCAAATTATGCATGGTAGACATGGCATTTGTGTTCCGAGTTAGTCTCAGTTGCTTTCACAACTTTGACTGGAACCTTTGACACACTTGACTTGGAAATAGCTTTCTCATTAGCATGATCTTCAGCACGGATTTCTTCTTGAATAATAAATGAGGTCTTATCAAATGGTTCAGCAATTGATTCTTTATAGAGGGGTTCATCAACACCCTTAAGCACATGTGGTACTTCCCTGCCTTTAGCACAGACATGAGGAGGGGAGTTTATGCCTAATTTTCCAATAGCAATATTATAATCATAACCTATTCCAGATGTTTGATTAACAGCTTGCTTATTATAAAACTCTTTGGACTTCAAACAAGAATTAAAGTAAGCGTTAACCTTAGCCTCAAGACCGGTGATCTTGTCTTTGAGAATAGTTTCGAGTTGTCTATAACAGTCAACTCTATTCTCTAGAAAAGATACTTGTTCTTTTAATTTATCTTGATTAATGTGCACAAGTCTTAATTCATTGACCTCTTTCTCAAGGTCTTTGATTTGTTGATTTAACATTTCATTATCACGACGAGCACAATCTAAGGAACCTCCTAGATGATAAACTAATTCAGCATCAGTAAATTTTACCTCTTTTCTTGACGATGAGGTGTTTGCATCACTAGCCCTGAGAGCAAGATTCCCAACTTCTTCATCTTCACTGTCAGTATCATCCCAGCTTCTTCCCTTTGCCTGGTAAGCCCTTTCAGATTTACTCTTCTGATTAGAATCATAAGAGTTCTTCCTAAATTGTTTTGGCTTTCTGCATTCTGTGGCAAAGTGTCCCAACTCATTGCAGTTGAAGCATCGAATGGTGCTTCGATCAACCATCCCTGTTTTGTACCCACCACTGCTGGTGTTAGAGGATGAAGATCCACCTTTCTGGAACCTGTTGTAGTTGGACTTGTACTTGAACTTGGGATTCCTCTTGAATCTGAAATTGGAGAATCTCTTTACAATCAGGGCCATTGACTCATCCTCCAATTACTCCAGTTCTTCCAAGGAATAAAAATCATTACTGATTGATTTGTAGTAGGAGGATCAAATTTTGTTACTATCACATTTTCTTCAACCTTGGAAGACTGTACCATTCATTCTGACTGTTGAGATTGTTGTTGATATTGTGGTTGTTGTTGTTGTTCATCAGCTACTAGAGTAGTAGACATGCTGACCACTCTTCCTTTCCCGTAAACTTCCTTCTGCTGAATCTACTCCAACTCATAAGTCTTTAACACACCATAGAGCCTTTCCAAAGAAATCTCACTCAGATCTCTTGCTTCTCTTATGACAGTGATTTTATGTTCGAGATAAGTTGGCAGTGTTAAAAGGAACTTTTTGTTGACCTCCCTGATGGAATAGTATTTACCATTAATGTTCAGGTTGTTGATCATGCATTGTCCTTTCAAACACTTCAGTGATTCCTTCTCCTGGATTGGATTTAAAGTATTCATACTCAGAGGTTAGGATTTCTAACTTGTTCTCCCTAACTTCCTCTGTGCCTTCATTAATAACCTCAATAGTTTTCCAGATGTGTTTGGAATCTTTACAGTTCATCACATGTCTATTCATCAAGGGATCAAGGGAATCTACTAAAATTAATTGAAGGCTAGCATCCAGGGAGGCTTCTTCTTTTTCAGCAGGAAAAAAATCCTCAGGATCTTTCACATAAGTTCTTGCTTTGGTAATCACCACATCATTTTCTATTACCTCTGGTTCAATAACCATCGGAATTTTAGGACCCTTCTTTAACACTTCCAGATATTTGGAATTTACAACTTGTAAAAACAATAGCATCTTCTTCTTCCACATAACATAATTTTCTTTATCGAATAGTGGAATTTTAACAGTTCCAACTTTTTGTGTAGTCATTAAGAATTTTTGAGTAAATAAAAATTCAAGTAGTGAAAGAATCACAAAAGTCTAGGATCTTGATTTGTTCGTTAATCAGAAGGCTCTAATACCAATTGTTAGGTCTCAATATGTTTGTAGAAGGGGGGTTGAATACAAACAATAACGTTTAATCGAATAAAATGCGGAATAAAAAAGTGAAACAAAATTCAAGTTAAATAAAACTATTATTAAACTTGAAAGGTGTTACAACAACGGTATCATTTACAAGGGATTAATCTCAAATCAATTATTACAAATCTAGAATAAATTCGACATGAACTTTTTCTATTTTTGCAATAAAAAGATCAAATGCTAAAAGTGATTTGAGATTAAGTTCTAGGGATTTCGATCCGCTAGATAGTTACACAAGAACAAGAAAAGGATTTCTAGTGGATTAGATTTAATAATAAATACTAGAAATAAATGATCTGTGAATTTGCAATAAGTTCTCTGCAGGTTTCTTTTGTTCTGTGTTCTGCTGAATTTGATATTCAATACTCTGCACTCTTTTGGAAAACAGCTGCTCTGCTTTATATTGAATCATGTGATTTTAATTGGCAAGACAATCCATTTAGCTCAGCATGACAATCCTTTGAACTGGTAAGACTTTCGGTAGGACTATCAATTGAACTGATAGGACTTTCGGCAAGACAATCTAAATGCACTAGCATGACTTTCGGTATGACTATTGATTGTCATACCGATTGTCTTGCTAATACAAAAGATAGTCTTGCTGGATTAAAACAGATTTTAATCAAATAATAATTCTGAATTAATTAATCAATTAATTCAATTAATCAATAAATTAATATTTGCAGATTTAATTTATTCTCTTAATTAAATTATATGACTTAATTAATTAATAGAGAATTAATACTAATCTTGAGCAGCAACCATTCTTCTGAAAATCTTCTAAAAATCACTGTCAATTATGAATCAATTCCACCACTTCAATGTTGACACTCGATGTACTGTCTGGTTCATGAGTGACTAACTTCCGTGATGTTTCTTTATGCCTTGACCTTGATACTCTTGATTTTCTTCAGACTAAATCCTTGTAATTAATTGATACCCTGACAAGAACTCTGTCACTTGATTAAATCCACAATCTTGATTTATATCACTGAGGCTTGATCAATTTCTTGAGCTTCTTCCAGTGAATTAAGTCATCAAGTCTGTACGAGAACAATGTTACTTAATCCTTTGACATATGTTACTCTGAGAGATCTCTCTGACGATAGGACCACTATTTACTTGTTACATCCTTATTTGAGTTGAGTTAAATTCTCGAATAAACAAATAGGCTATGACATATGCCTTTCAGGCCTACTAGCTGTTAAGTACAGAAGTGAGCCAACCATGCCTCTATAGCTTGAAATATCCACAGACTTTTCAGTAGTGTTTAATTCAAGCTTAGTGGCAGTGGCCATGGGAGTTTTTGCAGATGTGCAATTCATTTATTTCAAACTTCTTTAAAAGATCAAAAATATATTTAGTTTGACTAATGAATATTCCATTACTAACTTGTTTAACTTGTAAACCAAGAAAGTAGGTTAGTTCTCCCATCATGCTCATTTCATACTTACTTTGCATCAGTTTGACAAACTTTTTACAAAGTTTCTCATCTGTAGAGCCAAAAATAATGTCATCTACATAAATTTGGACAAGTATGCTAGAGCCATTAACATTTCTGAAAATAAAGTTTTATCTACAGTACCTCTTGTGAAGTGATTTTCCAAAAGGAACTTTGATAAAGTGTCATACCAGGCTCTAGGTGCTTACTTCAGTCCATAAAGTGCTTTCAGTAGATAATAGACATACTCTGGGAAATTTGGATCTACAAAGCCAGGAGGTTGACTAACATACACTTCTTCCTCCAAATCCCCATTCAGAAAGGCACTTTTGACATCCATCTGATAGACATTGAAATTGGTATGGGCTGCATAGGCTAAGAAGATTCTGATGGCTTCAAGTCTTGCAACAGGAGCAAATGTTTCATCAAAATCTATTCCCTCTTGCTGGCAATAGCCCTTAGCAACCAATCTGGATTTGTTCCTTACTACTATGCCATTTTCATCCATCTTGTTTCTGAATACCCATTTGGTGTCTATTGGATTCTTTCCTTTAGGCTTAGGTACCAGCTTCCAGACTTTATTCCTTTCAAATTGGTTTAGCTCCTCCTGCATAGCTAAAATCCAATCAGGATCTAACAGGGCTTCTTCTACCTTCTTTGGTTCTTCCTTTGACAGAAAGCTGCTGTATAGACATTCTTCTTGAGTTGCTCTTCTGGTTTGAACTCTAGAAGAAACTTCACCAATAATCAGTTCAAAGGGGTGATCTTTTGCCCATTTCCTTGGTTGAGGTAGATTAGCTCTAGATGAAGAGACCTCAATGTTTTCTTGATGTGTGATTGAGTTATGATTGCTAGAAACTCCCCCTGAGTTTGTGGATCTTTGATTTGAGAAAGGGGTACTTTCTATGGGTGATCTGCCTTGACTTCCTACTCCTTTTGATAACCCGACGGATGGTGAATTTTGAGTACCGACGGATGAGGCTGGTTGTCTACAGACGGATAACACAAATTGCCTTCCGTCGGATGAAGCATTTTGCAACTCGACGGATGTTGAGTTTTGTGCTTCATTGGTGGTAGATTTGTCTACATTATCATTAGACACTGTTTCTTGATAACTTTCATCATCACTTCCATCACTGACCATCTCAACATTGTCGAATTTGAGGCTCTCATGGTAATCTCCATCTCTCAGTCCTTCAATCTTTTTATCATCAAACACAACATGTATAGATTCCACAATAATGTTGGTTCTTAGATCGTGGACTCTATATGCTTTACCAACAGCATATCCAACAAAAATTCCTTCATCTTCTTTAGCATCAAACTTCCCATTTTGATCAGTTTGATTTCTCAGAATATAGCATTTACAGCCAAAGATATGAAGAAAGTTTAGAGTTGGCTTCTTGTTCTTGAACAATTGATAAGGAGTCATGCATCTTGCTTGATTAATCAGAGAGATGTTCTGAGTGTAGCATGCAGTGTTTACAGCTTCAGCCCATAAATATGTTGGTAATTTTGATTCTTCAATCATTGTCCTTGCAGCTTCAATAAGAGATCTGTTCTTTCTTTCCACTACTTCATTCTGTTGTGGAGTCCTTGCTGCTGAAAACTCATGCAAGATCCCATTTTCCTCACAAAATGCTCTCATGACATAGTTCTTGAACTCAGTTCCATTGTCACTCCTGATTCTTCTAACTTTGAAATTAGGATGATTGTTAACTTGCCTTATGTGATTAATGATGATTTCACTAGCCTCATCTTTAGACTTTAGGAAATATGTCCAAGAGAACTTTGAAAAATCATATACAATTACTAGGCAAAATCTTTTCTTTGAAATAGACAATACATTGACTGGTCCAAACAGATCCATGTGAAGCAGTTGCAGAGGCTCTTCAATTACTGAATCAAGTTTCTTCCTGAATGATGCTTTGATCTGCTTTCCTTTTTGGCAGGCATCACACAGTCCATCCTTTGTAAACTCCACTAGAGGAATGCCTCTTACTAGTTCTTTCTTTACCAGCTCATTCATGGTCTTGAAATTTAAATGGGATAGCTTCTTGTGCCATAGCCAACTTTCATCTTGACTTGCTTTACTGAGAAGACAAGTTACAGATTCTGCTTTAGTTGAGTTGAAGTCAGCTAGGTACACATATCCTCTTCTCACACCAGTGAGAACCACTTTGTTGTTTTGATTATTAATCACAACACAGGCTTCTTTGTTAAAGGTTACTGAGTTGTCTTTGTCACAAAGCTGGCTGATACTCAACAGATTGTGTTTGAGACCATCCACTAAGGAAACCTCTTCAATGATGACATTGTCCTTTGAAATCAAGCCATATCCCACAGTATAACCTTTGCTGTCATCTCCAAAAGTAATACTTGGGCCAACTCTCTCCTTAAACTCTGTGAGCAGGGTAGAATCACCAGTCATGTGTCTTGAACAACCACTATCCAAGTACCAAAGATTCTTTCTGTTTCCCTGCACACATCAAAATCAAATCAAGTTGATTTTGGTACCCAAGTTTCCTTGGGTCCTGCCTTGTTAGCTTTCTTCTTCTGTTTCTTAGGTCTTATCTCATTTGACTTAGGAATTTCAGATTCTTCCTTAGTCAATTGGGTTGTACCTTTGAAACCACTAAATGCAACAGAATTATCATGCATGTTATGGCTAACAGGAAATGGCATGCTTGGTGTAAACATGTTATTCCAGTAAGGCATGCTAAATGGCATTTAAGGCATATTGTATGCAGCATAGTATGGATTAGGTACAAATGGTATATTAGCAAACTGTGCATTCATATTCTGTGTATGAATAGCATTAACAGGCATGGCATTCATGTTAGGAAATTGAGGCTGAACAGACATGGGAGTAGGCATAGCAAATTTGCAATTAACAGACAAATGATTTACACTACCACACTTGACACAGATTTTTCTGGGGGCATATTTATCAGGTGTGTAGTTATTGTATTTGTTAACCCCTACTTTACCATTCCTATTGTTTTTTTTTAGTCTCTGTTTTTACCTCTATCTTCTCAAGTCTATCACTTAACTGTTTGACAGTCATGTGACCAACATTAGCCTTTTTCCCTTTCTTAGCTTGACTTGACTCTCCTGAAACAAAGTTCTTGGAAACAAACCCATACTTTTCATTTAGCTTGATTAATTTGGCTTTGCTAATGGGTTTGCTTACAGCCGACGGATGAGGGTTTTTATCATTCGACGGATAACATTTTTTGTTATCTGATGGATAGTCCTCATCATCCGTCGAGTCTACATCTGTCAGCAACCCATCTACCAAAATAGGTTCTAGTTTCTCCTTATTCTTTTTCCAGGCTTCATCACAAAAAGACTCAATTCCTTGAACCTTGGTGATTTGAGCATGAACATCTCTGGATGTTTTCCATGCTTTAATCACCTCTTGTTCACGATCGAACTGCTTCTTCAAAATTTCTTCCTTTTTCAAGGACTCAGTTAATTCCTCCTTGGCAATCTTACACTCAATTTTTAATTTCTCAAACTCAACATATTGAGACTCAAGCACATTATTCCTCTCACTTAAAAACAAGTAGTTTTCTTTGATTTTAGCATTTTCTTTAGTGAGAGACTTAAGTGTAACACGCAAATGATACAATTTTGTCGACATGTTATTTAATGCATCATTACACTCATCTTTAGATAAATGTGCAAGGTTTGTAGTGATTACCTGATTGCTTGAGGAACTTGTCTCTGTTTCATCAGACTTGGCCATAAGGGCTAGATTGACATAGCTGACAGCTTCATCTTCATCCTAACCATCAGCTGCCCAGTCATTCTCTTGTGTAATAAAAGCCCTTTCCTTTTGTTTGAGTAGATCAAAGTATTTTTTCTTGTAATCTACAGACTCAAACCTTTTCTTACTGGAATCTGACTTTCTACACTCATTTGCAAAATGCCCTGCCAAGCCACATTTGAAACATTTGAATTTTGACTTATCCACCATGTTTCTATTTGGGTTGGCTGCTCCAAAGTTCTTTTTGAACTTGAGCTTGGCAAATCTCCTTGAAAGAAATGCTAGGTGCTCATCAATGTCCTCCATGTCATCTCAGCTCAATGATTCTTCACTTTCTGCAGCTAGCCCCTTACCCTTATTCTCACAGACCTTTGAAGTTGATTCTACAGCTTCCATCTTCACTTCCTTCTCCTTTTCCAGATCAGCAACTAGTGCAATGGATCCTCCTTTCTTCTTTCCTCTCTCCATTCTTTCATCCTGCTCTATCTCAAGCCCATAGGTCTTCAGAATGCCATACAGTCTCTCCAAAGTAAACTCCTTATAATCTTGTGAGTTTCTCAATGAGACTGTCATTGGTTTCCATTCCTTTGGAAGAGATCTGAGAAATTTCAGATTGGAGTCTTTAGTCTGATAGACTCTTCCATGCAACTTAAGAGCATTTAGTAGTTTTTGGAATCTACTAAAAATGTCAGTGAGTGACTCACTTTCTTTATTGTGAAAATGCTCATATTGCTGAATCAGGAGCTGCATTTTATTTTCTCTAACTTGCTCAGTGCCATCACAAATTATCTGTATTATGTCCCAAACTTCCTTGGCAGTTTTGCAGTTGATGATGTTATCAAACATGTCTGCATCAACACCATTGAATAGAATGTTCATGGCCTTTTTATCTTTCCTGACTTGTTCAATGTCAGGATCAGACCATTCATGCCTTGGTTTTGGAAAAGATGGCTCGTTTCCTGTAGCAGCTCTCATTGGAACATGAGGGCCTCGTTCTATGCAGTCCACATAGGCCTCATCTTGAGAAAGCATATGAAGATGCATCTTTACCTTCCAATGATGGTAATTATCTTTATCAAGAAAAGGAATCTTGAATCCAACATCTTTCTTGTTCATCTTGCTGAATTGTTTTGATCTTTAAACTCTTTGTAGATTAAGAGCTTGCTCTGATACCAATTGTTAGTCCCTTAACAATATAGCAAGAATTACTGAAGGGGGGTTGAATGGAATTCTTGAACTTTTTTTTGAAATAAAAATGTTCAACTCGAATATAGATATAATGTTTTGATTAGCACAATGTGGAATAGAAATATAATGAATCAAAACATAAGTAATTAAAAACAAGAGTCTTTAAAAACTTTCTGGTGGATTTAAACAATTCCACCAGAGATATATATAATATATCGAGAGGACTCTGTGTGCAAGAATGCTCACAGCTGCTTACAAATGAAATACTGAGTTTACAGGAAATGCTAAAGATTCTGCTTCCAAAGATTTCTCTATTTTTGTGTTTCTCTCAGTTATCTCAGTTATTTTTCTATTTGCTACTCTCTTGGTTTATATAATACCAAGATTACAAAGTCAAAAAGACTGAACAAATATAAAATCTAACAGTCTTAATCTTTGTTGTTTTTTGTCCTCTGTTACCCAGTTAATGGGCTTCCACAATGTGTTTGTATACAACTCGACGGCTGTGTGTCAGCTTTCACTGTTCAACTGATGTTTGAATTCTTGATATGATCATCCGTTGACTTTTAGATCATCCGTCGATGACTTAATTGATCATCCGTCGACTGCTATGTTAAACATCCGTTGATAGTCATTTGATCATCCGTCGAAGGCTTTGTTAATCATCCGTCGGTAGCTATTTTGGCACTTGACTTCATTTCACTTATACAGAATTACAAGACATTACTTATGTACAATTAATCAACCTATTCTGCATATCTAGTTAAAGTCAACATGACTTATATGCTACTACAGATTCTATACAAAGGTGCATACATCATTGTGCTACAAACTTATTATTACATAAGCTACTCACTCGATGGATAATAAGTTAATCATCCGTCAGGACTATAATGAGTTATCCGTCGGGACTATAATTCTTATCCGTCGAGTGCTACATTATTTCACTAAGTAAAATCTACTTAGATGTTTTGTTTAAGTGATCATCAAGTACACAACATATTCACAATAATCTCCCCCAATTTATGTCTACTGGAATTGTAGCCATAAATTAAGAGATGCTTGATGATAACAAAACATCCTAAACATATATTTTTAAAGATAAGTAGATAAAACTGAAAGTGCTTCAATTAAACAAAATGTACAAGGTTTGGCTCACAGTCAGTTCAAGATGCTCCTCTAGCCTGAGCAGGTTTTTCTATTTCCTTGAAGGTCTAGATCTTCTTCCAAGCTTTCTGTTGTTTTCTTCAATATGATTCTGGAGCTGCCTGTGGAATTCTAGTTCATCAGATTCTGAGAGATCTAGCATTTCTTGCATCTCCAAGAGAGTCTCATTGCTAGAGATACTCAATTGGTCTTCTAGTCTAAAGAATCTTCTCACACCCTTGTCATCCATTAATTCCATCAGCCAGTAGGGCCTTAGATGCACTCTTCTCCCTATGTATGGGATGATTAGAGTCTTTGGGAGTGCATCTTTAGCTCTAACAGTCCTCAGCTCTTCAATCCTCTTCAATACTAGTCTTCTTGCAGTTACATTGAACCCAATGTTTTTCTTGAAGGATGAATAGACTTTGATCAACACAGCTTGGCTTTCTTGAAGTATCCTGTAAAGAGGCCACTGAATCTTCCTTCCTCCTTTGTACTTGAACACCAACCTTTCAGGTAGGTTTCTGTATGCATCAATTGCCCTTACTTCATCCAGTTCATCCAGATAAAGGTTTAGATCTGAGAATTCTTTGATGTCACACAAGTACAAGTAGTCTCCCCTGTTGACCTTGGGTTGAGCTTTAACTACTGACTTGGATTTGAGAGGTGATAGCTTCACTTTCTTGACTGCCCTTCATTTTGTCCTTTTTAGCTTGGTAAGGATTGGCAAGTTGAAGTCAGGAATTGGTAATTTATCCCACTCTATTGGCTCATCCTTTGGCACAATAGGCTCTCCATGTATGTTCCTGTAGGGGTCCACCACCCTTATGTCTTGAAATACCACAGAGGGCTTTGATGCTTGAGTTTTAGCAAGTGTGGATTTCTTAGGAAATTGATCTTCCAATTCCTCGTCAACAACATCCAGTTTCCTTTTTGTTCTTCTAGCCAATTCTTTCTTTCTTGGGGATTTCTTCTGTTCTTCAATCTTCTTCTTTGATTCAGCAACTTCAGATGGTTGAGAGGGAATTTGTTGAGAAGAGTTTACAGCCTGTAGCTTGGCCAAGATGACAATCCGCTCTTTCTTTTGTTTAGATTTCTTTGCATCTAGAGCAGCTTGCCTCTTTTCCTTCTTTAATCTTGCTTTCTCTTCTTTCTTTGCTTGAGCAAATTCTGGATGTCCAGCTACCACACAAATTTCCTTTCCATTTCTGAATATCTTAGCAATTCTCCTTTTTGAGGCTGAATCAGCTGGATCTTTATAAAAGACAATGGATCTTGACAGAAGCTTCTTTTCATCAGGCTTGGGTGTCTCATACACAGTGTCCAAGGGATTCTTCAAAGATGACTTTGGATAATTTGCCTTTGGTTTGAGAATTATTTCAGCCTTTTGTGATTTGATGCAGGAAGATTGTCCTTTCTCCAGATAGTTCATGCTCATCTCATTCACACTGATTGTCTTGACATGAGAGTGATGGATGGCTGACTTAACTGACTCCTTCACTTATACAGAATTACAAGACATTACTTATGTACAATTAATCAACCTATTCTGCATATCTAGTTAAAGTCAACATGACTTATATGCTACTACAGATTCTATACAAAGGTGCATACATCATTGTGCTACAAACTTATTGTTGCATAAGCTACTCACTCGATGGATAATAAGTTAATCATCCGTCGGGACTATAATGAGTTATCCATCGGGACTATAATTCTTATCCGTCGAGTGTTACATTATTTCACTAAGTAAAATCTACTTAGATGTTTTGTTTAAGTGATCATCAAGTACACAACATATTCACAACAATAAGCAACATAGGCTCAGTGGGCGTCTATGAAAGTGTAAGTGGCTCAGTGGGAGTCCATCAAATGCGTAAGTGGCTGAGTGGCAGTCCAGCATAAGGTCCTATTGCGGCCAGGGTGATGACCAGTGGGGAATTCGTCCATCTACTAGTAGAAAAGGTTACTTATTGGTATCTCTGCCTGATCAGCAAGATATCAAGTTTATGCCAATGTTTTCTCCTTTCCAAATTCATTGGATATTACAACTCTGTTTATAATTTTCATAACAGAGGTTTTCAAGGAGTGTATGAAATGTATATATATATAGGTGTATATATATATCGGGACTTAATGAAGTATCTCGTAACTTCATTATTTATAATGATATTCCAAGGATTGAATCTATTTAAATATTATCTTGTAGTCTCATCTATGTGATGAACTTTTGAAACGGATTATACCTTGAACGGTGATAGTTCAAGTAGTATTCGGAAAAGATATAAGTATATTGGAGTATCTCGTAACTTCACCGTTTCAACTTATATCTGGTTAATGATTATCTTATACATGACAAAGATTTTCTGAAAAACGTTGAGACAAGGTTAGATATATGAGATCACCTTGCAACGATATTTTTATACAATTATAAACTGGAACTCTGTGTATATTATGCATGGCAGAGGATTTCAAAGATTTTGAAAAGTATATGTAAATATATACTAAATATTTTGCGACTTGGTCGCATTAAGAGGTCAAACTTGGTTCAATTCTTCTTGACCAAGACTTTCATGAGTGCTATGAGAATGCTCATATATTGTTAATCATTATACATATTATTTTGGTGGGCTTGTTGCTCACCCTTGCTTTCTTCTTTCATCACACAATAACAGATAGACAAGATGAATAGGATCAAGCTCCCAATTCGTGAGCGG
Source organism: Apium graveolens (assembly GCF_009905375.1). Taxonomy (NCBI): domain Eukaryota; kingdom Viridiplantae; phylum Streptophyta; class Magnoliopsida; order Apiales; family Apiaceae; genus Apium; species Apium graveolens. The sequence continues at coordinate 43,728,836 of NC_133657.1, read as the reverse complement.
ATAGGAAATGTTCCCCAGTTTCCTGTAGGCGTTGATGCCGTTGTAGCTGAGGTAGGATCTACCAATAGGCTAGGCTTTCAACTTTTGATGTACCAGACGTATGTATATTTATGAATTGTAATAATGGCAAAGAATATGTAAATTATTCAGAAACCCTTTTTAAGGTGTAATGGTTTATAATTGTGGAATAAAATGACTTGTGTTATTTTTTGGTATTCATCTCTGAGACTATAACTTGTGGTGTGTGTGTGTATATTGTGGGGTCACAGTACGCAGTAGTTGGTTGACTGATAAGATTAAGTATTGATAAGGGAAATGGAACTCGTGACAACCCGAATCCCCGACCCCGGATTTGGGGGTGTTACATATCAGCTTGAACTTGATCAAACAGGGCCTTGAAAGAATTCTTCATATTTCACACTTCCTTCTCTATGGAGGCCAGATTCATCCTTGACATTTGCTCAGAGAAAAACTGGAATTTATCCTTGATGTCCTTTTGAGAAGGCACAATGTCATCCATATTTTCCTTGATCAGCTTCCTGATTTTATCTTCATGTCCAGTCAATTTTACTTCAAGGGCCTTTCCAAAGAGATGGAAAGCCTTGAGTTGAGCTTTGTGCACATCCATGATGGCATCATAGACTTCAGGAGGAGTGAGAGATTTAGCATTGCTTCCCATGATAGTTATGTACTCCCTCCTGAATCTAGCCAAAACTTCATCCATTTTTACCACATGGTCATCAGACAACCAGGCATCTACATTGCCATCCTCTTCAGCCTCATCTACTATCTTCTCCTTCTGTTGTTCAACCTCTTCATTGAAGCATAGCAGTATAGCTTGATAGTCCTGGTTCCCCATGTCTGAAGTGAACAATTGTTGGGAGAGAGTGGCCAAGCCTGAGATTTGATCTACCAGCATGTCATCAACTGTAGAAGGTTGAGCTTCTATATCTTGTAGCCATTGAGCCATGACATATGGTTGGCTGGATTGAGATGTGGATGACTGTTGAGAAATGTCCAGATTACCACCTGTGACTGAAGTAACAGTTTGACTCACAGATAAATCTGTGGTTTTGACAGTTTGTTGTCCACCACATGTAGTGGGAACTTCCATTGGAATTGGAGAGGATTTGACTAGGTTACTTTCATGTACACCAGCCTGAAACCTTTGTGCACCTTGCTGGCTTGTCGATATCTCTGAAACTTCATTGCTGACTTGACTTATCGACAACTCTGAGTTCTCCAGTGAATTTTGGTTTATCGATAACTCAGAGTTCTCTAATGGACTTTGGCTTATCGATAACTCAGAGTTCTCTAATGAATGTATACTTGTCGATATCTCTGAGTTCTCGAATGGGTATCTGACTTGTCGATATCTCCAATATCATTTCCTGAGTTCTCGATAGACTATTCCTGAGTTCTCGATAGGTCTTTCTGAGTTCTTAATAGGTCTTTCTGAGTTCTCGAATGACTTCTCTATAACACTAATTCTGTGACTTGTAGAGATCTTGACTTAGAATGTTTTTCACCAAACACAATTATTCAACTCCAAGCTTCTTCATAATTCTTCTGAGGCATGACCTTCTTGATCTTCTTCCAGATAGAATTCTTAGGCTTGACACTGTTTAGGGAAAAATGCTCTAGTCTGCTCCATTTACATTTTACAGACATTAAGTGTTACAAGTATAAATTAATGATTAAGGTTACAATACAACTAATCTTAGGGTTGTCAATATGACTTAGTCTTGTTATGATACAGGCATATCTTGCACAACAGATATTAAAAGCTTCTGTATCAAAAGTTATACGACCCGAACTGTGTCTAAATAGCTGATATTTCAAATAAAATAATTGGCCTTATTTTTCCTAGAACGGCTTGTACCATTGCGTTATTCTGAACATCTAGATATTTTATAAATTTTCTTGTTTCACGAAAAATGACTTTTCCGGGCCCCGTGGGTGTTAAAAACCCCACAAAAATCACATTTTTATTTTTTTAAAATTATAAGACTATTAAATATACCATTTTTTTTCATTTTTTAGTTATTCACAATTTTTTGGAATTTTTGGCATATATTGTATATATTAAATATTTCAAAATTAGAAATTAATACTCAAAAATTATAAAATTAGGGGCCAATTAATTTTAAAAGATGTATAATTAGGGCCCTAATTTTAATTAGGAGTATTACTTTACCTACTATAAATAGCCTAATTTATAATTAATAATTAAAAATAAGAAAAATCAGATAATACTCTGAATATTGGGTCAGGATTTTCGGGTTGGGTCGAAGAATCAAATCGTGATTGCAAGCTGATTTCTGCATCAAATAGAGTGATTCAAGTACGCAAATTAAAGGTTTTGATCTGTTTTTCCTATTTTTGATATCAATTTCAAGTTTTAAGTCGTATATTTTGATTTTCGATTTTTAGGGTTTTTGTTCGAATTGGGTCTTTTTGATTTTATGGTTATTAGGATGATTTGATGATTGATATAGCTTCATATGATGTTTTGCAGTTGATTCATGGTATTTAATTGAACGAACGAATCCGGGATATGTGAATTCGATGTTTAGGGTTTATGTTCAATTTTGATTTATAAGTTTTTTGATTTTGAGAAAGCTGAGGTATATAGGGTGTTGGGGATTTGATTCTATGATGAACAAGCTTTGATTTGAGCTATTAAAATCAATGTTTTATGTACAGATGAAGAAAAATGATTGTTGGCAGGAGTTGTAATCGATTTCACCGGAGAAATTGATTCAGGGATGTTTTGGTTCATTTTGGACGGAGATAAACTGTTGTAGTTAAATAGAATTAAAACCCTATGAAAAACACACCAAACGGTGTTGTTTTTGGCTTGAATTAAGGCCTGACGGAATCTGCTCCGGTGGCCGGATTCTAGGCAAAATCCGGCGTGTTCTTCACCATCCGGATTTTGACTCGTTTGACCCAATTAGTTGACCCGTTGATCTGTTTTGTCAGAGATTTTGGTTCTGACAATTATTTCCGACAATTTATTTTAGTTTTATTTTTATTATTTATAAAAATCAGTTTTATTTATTTTATAAATTGATTAATAATTATTTATTTAATTGATTTATATTATAAATAATTCTGAAATATTTTCTAAAATTCAAAATTATATATTTCTCTAATAATTTATTATTTAATATTTATTTATTAATTATTTAAAAAGGATTAATTATTTTGATAATTAATCAAATTATTTTCAATAAATCATAATAAATTCATTTTAATTCCAAAAACTATGAAAAAAATCATTTTTAATTCTGATTCTTCCCAAATAATTATTTAAAAATATTTTTAGGGTTCAATAATTAGGAATAATTAATTATATTGAATAATAAATTGATTTATTCTTATTTATTCAATAATAATCGAACCGTTTACCCGAGTTAAGCGAAACGAAAGCCCTTCAACTCAGAAAAATGAATTATTTTCATTAAAAATAGTTTAAATCCTAATTTCTCTTAGAAGCGAGTGGACTTTCGATATTTATTTACTTATAAGCCTTATTACGTGTAGAGACGAGTCCAATAAATCCCGAAAAATAGGAAACGAGTTAGTTATTGTTCAGTAAAGTGAATAGCGAGTCGAATTTGATTCTAAAAATTATTTTAAACCTAGAATGACTATGTGACTTATGTGCTATGTGAATTATATGGTTAATCGAGTCTTAATTGTTTCTAATTACTATGCAAGTCAAGTATACACGTACGGGTAAGCAATAAGGGCTATGTGAAGTCGGTTTGAGATACAATTGAGATATGGGAGGACTAAATATGCATCTTTATTTGATAGAGATGAATCCAACAAGGCGGATCGAGCTAGTGATAGAGAAAGGTGATATATTTGGAGTGAATCGCGTGAAAGGCAAGTTTCCCTTATTCTAATTTTAGAATATTGAATTACCTTCGGATTCTTATCGCAGTTACACATTGATAACTCTTGTTCATAAACACTGATGCATATTTATTATTTCTTTGTTCATATTTCATTTCGATTCCAGATTTCTCCTAATTCATTAAATCCTCTATTCATATTCCAATAGTCTATATATATACATATATCCTGATATATTCTGATATTGGAATACATCAAAGCATACCGATTGTTCCGGCTGCTCCTTTATGGACTGGATGGTGACGATTAGGATCAGATATACACTTGATCCTAAGGACCGAGAATTAACCGGATCCTTGTGTTGGGCCATAGAGCCTGGGTACCTGACTGGATCTATACATTGAGGTATGGATCTGCACTGTATCCTGGCTGATCAGCAGGATATAGGTGCGAACTTGTGTCCAGTTTAGTTTATTGATGTTCGCCGATCATGACCTTTGTTCTTGTCTTATGAGGTTATATCTTTGCAGATGTAACCAAATTACCGGTTCATTTAGCTTTGTTATAGTACTATTTATATTTTGTGGACTTGTTGAGCAACTTATGGCTCACCCCCTTTTTTTGTTATTCACGTTATTGTTTTCAGTTAAGAAGGAAAATGAAACCTATCAGGACTCGCGTGGTAAAGAAATGATTCAAGCAGTGGGATCCTCTAACACCAAAAGTGTTGATCCCAATTCAGGAAGAAAGCTTTGAATTACCTGAGCAGGTGTAGTGTAGATAGTTGTGTGTATGTTGAATAAAGATGAATATAGTTTAAAAAAATCTGTTAGACAAGGGTTTGTAATAAAGAGAGTTTGGTGAGAATTTAAATTTGGTTTGTAAAAAAGTTAGAGTGTGTTTCTTGTTTTCATACTTTAACCTAGAAAGATCATGGTTAGTGTTATTGGGGTTATAGATATATCTGTTTAATTATTATACAAGATTGTACAGATTTGATAATTAGCTAGTAACCCCCAGACCTATACCCTGGGTTTGGAGGGTGTTACACCCCCCTCTACAGTTGATTAAGGGTCTAACAACTAGTATCAGATCTTTCTGTTAACGTACAAATAGTTTAAGCTCTGAAGATTGATCAACCATGTCAAACAAAGGAGAAGAAGAAACACAGAATCTGGATCTGAAGCCACAACCCCAGCCACATCATGGATAAGAAGCAACATGAGTAGGTATGAAGCAATCAGCGTGCCCATCCTGAAAGTGCATGAATATCCAATATGGAAAGTCAGGATGTTCATGTGTTTGGAAGCCACAAATCCTGAATACTTAAGCAGGATCTACGATGGTCATCATAACCAATGAAGGTAGCTGTTTGGGTTGCAGGAGAACCAGAGAAGATGATAGACAAAGACATGAAGGACTACATGCCTGAAGATATCTCGTCTATCATGAAGGATGCTAAGGTTCGACATATCCCGCAGAGCAGTCTTGATAGTGTCATGTCCAACAGAGTCATTGGATGTAAAACATCAAAAGAGATATGGGATGCTTTAGAAGTAAAGTGTCAAGGTACAACTGCTATCAAGAAAAATAGGAGGACAATGCTTACTCAAGAATATGAGCACTTTGACTCAAGGGACAATGAATCCCTAACTGAGATCTATGACAGATTTCAGAAGTTACCAAATGACTTATCCCTTGTCAATAAAGAATATGATTTGGAGGACTCAAACTTGAAGTTACTACTTGCTCTCCCTGAAAAGTGGGACCTTAAAGTCACATCAATTAGGGATAACTATCAACTCAACATCACACATCTAGATGAGATTTATAGAGTTCTGAAAACTCATGAACTAGAGATGGAGCAAAGGAGCAAGAGGAAAGGATCAAAACTTTGACCAGTTGCACTCAAAGTTGAAGAGAAGCCAGATGAGAAAGCCAGAAAGAAAAGATACTTCAAAGGGAAAGCCATGATTGCTAATTCAGATACTGAATCATCAAATTTTGATGATGACTCAAATCCTGATACTAAATCAGATACTGATAATGATCATAACAACAATGAAGATATGGATCAAATGGCTGCCCTGTTAAAAGATTTAAGAAGATGGTCTACAGAAACTTCAAGAAAGGGAGAAGATTTTCCAGAAAAGGCTCCAGTTCCTCAAACTGATAAGAGGAACAACCAAAGAGATACTGATTGGAAGGAAGCTAGATCTGGAAAACCTGACAAGGTAAAATAGAGATGTTACAACTGTGATGGACTTAGACACTTTGTAGCTGACTGCTGAAAACCAGAAGAAACAAGTTTTGATCTCAAAGAAGAGAAACTGGGATGATTCATCAGACTCAAATGATGGGATCAATTATGCTCTCATGGAAAATGCTGATGCTTAGACCAACACTACTGAATTAAAGGTACCTCAGTCTACTCTTGCATTTGATGCTGATGATATCTGTGAATTAAGATTATTTCTTAAGACTCTACATGTTAGTTTTAGGGATCAGACCTTAGAGAATAATAGAATCAAGAGTGAAAACTATGTCCTTAAGGAAAGGAATGATTACCTAGAAACTGAGTTGATTTCCATGTTAAAATTTCAAAAAGAAAGAGATAATTTTGTTTATATTAAAATAATATTGTTAGAAAAATATGCTTATCTATAAAAGGAGTTAGATAAAGAAAGAGAAGTCATTAAACTTTGGACTAACTCAGGAAAGACAACTCAGGAAATCTTAGAAAAAGATTGTTGGGGATCAGGATTAGGATATTCAGCTAGATCTAATTCTGATAAGAAAAGTGGAGAAGAAACTGAGATAACATAACCAATAAAAACTGATAGTCATGTCAAATTGAACAAGGTTCAAGTAAAGACCATTAAGTTTAATCCAAGTGCTAATAATGTTAAATCTATTCATGAGGAAGGTACTACCTCGGCACATAGATCAAACTTAATTACTGAAAAGAGTGAACTAGTTCACACAAACAAAGTAAATATTGGTTCAATGACTCAGAAATAGCTTAAGCAAAAGCTGAAGGATTTACACATGAAAGACAAGAGGAAACGGTGTCAGAAAAATAGGAATGGCAAGGTAGGTGTTAATAAGAATGGAAACTATATAACCCTCCTAATGCACCTAAAAAGACCTGTTCAAACTGTGGTAACATTAATCATCTTACTAATTCTTGCAGGAAGAATAAAGAGATAAAAGCTTTTCCTTCTAAATCAGAGTTAGGAAAAGTGCAGCTAGATATAAACTGCAGAACCCTTGTTTTCATTGTGGAAGTATTTGACATTCTATTTATACATGTAAAGAGTATCAAAATTTATATTATGATTTTTATAAACTGAAACCCTCTTTAATTTGATGGAATTTACGGATGAGCGAAAGCGTGAGATAACAATTATTCCGTAAAAACCATATACCGCACATATAGAAAAAAACATATAAAAGGGAAAAACTGAGGAATCGAAATCATACCTAGTGAATCGAAGCTTTATAATGATTGGAGTACTAGCAGTGGCTCCTCAGTGTGTGAAGCACTCTACCGGTATCCACCAAGAACGATCCGCTTCGATGAACCTTTTTATAAAACTAAGCTTTTATAAAAATGGAGTTTTGGGAGAGAGAGAGAAGAAGAAGATGGAGGCTAGGGTTTTCAAAAAACCAAAGTTGTGTATCTTGTCAAATGAGCCATCCATCTCATTCTATTTATAGGACTCTCCTAGGGTTTTATAATATATCTTTATATATTTTAACCCCCACATTTTATCTTCATAAAATGCTTTAATAATAATTAAAACTATTTTAATCATTATTCCTTTTTCTTAACTATTTAGAAAAATAATTCTCTCTCTCATTATTTCATCAATGAAAATATTCTTTTATGGTGTGACCCTGCAGGTTCAATATTATGCCTGTAGTAGAAATAAATAATAATAAACTTTTATTAATTATTTATATGAATATTAAAATTCACTAAATATAATTAACTGATTAATTATATTTATTCTACATCGTGAGTGATGCTTCTCAACATATCGCGACTATCCGGATAATATGAATTCACTGCTTAGAATATCAAGAACCTGTTAGTGACTAGTTACCGTACAATGAATTCCTTCTACCCTTATAATATCTCGATTCAATATAAGGCATGGATCTTGTGTCAAGCCTATCAAATTTAATCATATGATTTCTTATTCATAATGCAAAGTTCATATTCATGCAAATTAGAAACTCCTTTCTAATTTCATACACTCTGGCCAGAGATTCCAGAACTCGCATACTAAGAATAACATAGGATATTCTCTTCCTATACTGGAAGGGGTAGATCCTCTATTGACGTTAACTATCTCTATACACAAATCCCTATGTCCAGAATAGACCTAATGGATGTCCTTGAGACTAAGGACTAAACTAAAGCACAGTTCATTATATATAAGATACCTTTAACGATCTCAAGTCTAACGACACTTGTGCAACTATCACTCAGTGAATAACTATTGACACGTGAGTAATCTCCATTAGTTGTTCAACTTATCAAGTCATGTTCAGTGAACTTATTCCCTAATAAGCACCTACATACCAGCTATAGTGTCACCACACAAATGTCTATGAGAACAGACATCCTCCTGAAGGGAGCAAGCATAGTATGTACCAATCTTTGCGGATCCACTAACATCTGATTAGTTATCCTATGATTAGGAACTGTTTAAGTCCAGAGTTGTCATCTTCTAGATCCCATTATTATAATCTCATTATAATTCTAGAAGCTTTACTCTAAACTATGGAACATCTTATTTAATACACTTTAAATAGATAAAGCCCATAAAAATATAACAAGTCTTTTATTAATTCAAAATGAAATCAAATAGGAATACAGTATAAACTTTTTAAATTAATACTCGTTAAATTAATAAACTCTCTAAAATAATAAATTTGTCTGGTCCCGACTTGGGCCAATGTAAAATATTGAAAAACTCGATAAAATAATAAGATAATAATTTTTCGGGAAATCCCTTTATAGTTTTCAGTCCCAAGAAAATCATAAATTAATAATTCATAGGAACAGAAAAATATATTACACCTTATTGAAATATGATTCAATAGTTATATGTTTTATTTTAAAGTTCAAGTCTATTTGGAGCTCATCTCTAACTTTTCTTATTGCATCCAATAACTCAGGTGTTGTATTTTTGTATTGTATCATAAAGTTGTGAAGAGTATTCGACGCCATAAGAGCTTCCTTTCTCGTAACAGGCTACAAAGACACTGTATCATCTTCGCCGTCATCATTTGTATTGTCCTCGATGATAGTACCCACAATATCTTCTAAACTCTGAACCTCAGAACATGCTTCATTTTCACCTGGGTAGTTCATTAGATTGTTGATATCCACATTGATTGAGAAAAAGAATACCCGATAATATTGCATGCATTTTACGTTGAATACCCGATAATTACGTTGAATCACAAGGTTCGTTAATTCTAAGAGTTATGTACATTATAATAGGTTAAAAACTCTTTAAATTAATAATTATTAATTTATCGATAAATTAATAACTCTCTAAATTAATAAATTTCTCCGGTCCCGAGATTATTAATTTATAGAGTTTTTACTGTACAAGGAAGTTCTTCCTAACTCATCATACATGATTGGATTTAGGACAAACACTTTCATAATTAAAACAAAATATGTTTCTGCATGTATAAATACTGATAGTAAGAATGTTAACATAAACTCTGATATGAAGTCTTCTGCGGCATATGTTGTTAGGGCTAAACACACGCTAATAGTTCACACAAGTATACGCGTTCGCAAGTAATATAGAATTGTTTTTAGTTCATTCCCACAGAGACTGGCTTTGGTTAACTAAGTAATTTATGCACTTATGCACCGATGATATGGTTATTATACAATGCTAAGATGATAACAATTTGAGGTTGATTATAACTATGAATTAAACTAACAATTATAACTAAGAGAGTAAAGAGTTATATATTATATGAGACAAACATGTGATTCTAACTTCATTAAATACTTCATTCAATAGCCTTATTATTCTTATCCTTAGCATTCAATGGTGATGACACTAATCAGATTACATGAAACTGCTAAACGCCAACTTTCGTTGCACGAATGACATACTACCAGACATCCACAAAAGAGATAGAAGCTGAATAAACACCAATTATATTGAGTACCTATATGTCTATAGAATTTAACAACAAAAAGGTTTAAAGCACAAGTTATCTATCATGATTACACATGGCAAGTAAGATGGTTAAAATTACCTACGAATCATGCATAACAATAACACATGATCCTATGCTAGCATGGCAAGTTCTAAATCCTTAAATTCACTATCTCTTCATTAAGAATTAACACGCTATCTTATAAGTTCGCGATTCTTATAAGACGAATAAGCACAACCAATACTAGGTTATCATACAATCACCACACACTAAGGTATCGAAATAATTTAACTAAAGAGATCCATAAGTAAATCCGCTAGAACCCCACGATAAAGATTAGCCCATAATCAGACTCATCATCAACGTGGGTTCCGATGAAAGCATGGTATAATAAACATAGTCTTTAAACTAAATGAATAACAAAACCAAATAAGAAACAATAGTAAGGTTCACAAATAAGAAAACTAGCATCCAAGTTACAACTTAAAACAAAGATTCACAAGTAAAAACAAGATCTTCTTCGTCTTCTTTGAATCGTGCTAACACGGTCTTCTTACGGCTCTCCTTGTGCTCTGGTACGTCTCTCCTTTGAAAATGTCATTTATTTGAATATATATAGCAGCCCATGCAAGATAGAAATCCTCCAATTATAAATCGACTAGAATCAAAATTCTATGATCCCGACCCGGCGCGGCCGCACGCTTGACTAGCGCGGGCACACTGCATTTCTGGAATTTGGACGCGGGCGCGCGCTATCACAGCGCGGGTGCGCTGACCTCCTTTATAAAAATCTGACTTCTTCTTTTTCCCTGCTGCTTTGAGGCGGCTTTCCACGAGATTTTATTCCAACACCACCTTAACACCAAATTAGCACCAAAATAATGCTAATTCACCTGATTACCTAGATAATGCCTGAAATGCAAAAACACTAGAAAACACATTAAAAACCAACAACTTGAGTACCAATCCATCAATTCAAAGCTTAATAGAGCATTATAAAGTGTCATAAATGCCACTCCACATACCCCCAAACTTGAATCGATGCTTGTCCTCAAGCATAAACAAACTCAAAGAATGAGGAACAAAAATGCATGAATACAACTAAATGAACGCAACGATCCCAATAGAATAACTAAACCAATCAACAAGCAACATCTCAACAAATGCAGTTACTTGCATAAAGATCAATCAAATCATATGAATCAACTTACAAACTAGAGACGTGCGTGTGTGCAAATGCTTACAGATATACTATCATAACTAGATCAATAATCATGACTCACTACTCATCAAGGCAATCGCAAGGTTATAAATAAAATAAAAAGTTAGACTCAAAATAACTTATAACACTTCAATTCTTATATTGAAATTTTATATGGATACATGCTTTTATTCAAAAAAAATAACACACATATGCTTATTTGATCGTGCAATGACTGAGGTCCACAAAAGACTTATACAATAATACCCATGTAGTGAGCGTTAGGTTAGCGGATCCCAGACTGTAATAGTCTTAGGTCACTAGGAAAAAAGTCCCCAAAGAACTTAATAACTCGAGTACTAAAGAGCCCACTCGTGATCAATTATACATAACACTTTTTTTATTTTTCTTTTTTTTTCCTCTTTTTTTTTTCTTTTTCTTTTCATTTTTTTCATAATTTATGAACGAGTGCATTTCTCTCCATCTCGTTCAACCCTAGTCTACTCATATAAATATGAGCCGGCTACTAGCCATTTGACACCTAACCACAACAACTAGCAATGAAATTAAATTTTTCTCCAATTTCTAAAAATCCATGTTATTTTATTATTAAGAGAATATCCTAAATTTTAAATATAAACAAGCGATTAAACCTCGAAAAACAAATAAACATTGATCATGATCTAGCACTTAAGCAACCTATAAGACTTAGTGAAATACAAGTGTCTCTAGCATGCAAATCAACTTAATACAACTCAACATTTCTAAATATTACATCACTACACTAGCATCAATATCACAAGTCAATCAGAAAAATCATCTACGGGATCATATTATAATACAAATGCATGAACTATATGAACAAACTAACATAAAAACTACCAAAAATTAAAAAACTATATGGCAAAATATGCGACTATATGAACTAAACTATCATGAATATGCAAACTATATGCGACTTACACAAAACATATTCCTTCAACTACTACCCCCAAACTTAAAATATTCACTGTCCTTAGTGAAGGTAATAGTAAGGAATCAGGCCTACCTAATCAGAATCAGGCTCCTCACCCTCAACGAGAGGAGTGTCAGGCGTGTCTGGAGGTGGATACATGGAATCCTCACCAAATACTGGCCACTAAATGTCAACACCGGTGGCTCAGAAAGCTGTCCCCAATGCCTAGGTGAGATCACGTGTAAACCTACTGTGGATGTCTTGTATCGCATCCATCCTCCTAGCCAGACGCCTATACTGCATCATGCTCATGCCAACTCTAACATCAGCTTCTTCTTCCTCCTCATGTTCATGTTGCAATGGCCCCGCCTCATCTCCTAGCTGAGATCTCCAAGCAGTCCTGCTCGCCTTAGTGGCCCCAGCAGCTGGCCTCCCACCACGTAGATTGTCAAAAGTATAACCAAGCCCCTTCAGATTGGGCTTGCGTCCATCCCACTCTTGCATCGTAGCCAAAGTAGTGCTGTCAATAGGAGCACTCGGGATCTGCAACTGCTCATGTGCTAGCCAATAAACACCAACTACCACGCATAACTTCATCATAATGGACGCATACGGTATAGACCCCGTGGTACTCCCCTTCAAGAACTTCAGAATACCCTGATATATCACCATCCCCGAATCCATATAATCGCCCTGAAGAATGCCCCACAACAGCCGTGTATGCTCCACAGTAATCTCATGTACATGAGAAGATGGCATGATGTTAGCATAAATAAACACTTTCCATACACGGGCAAACCTGTTCATGCTGGAAGCCGGGAATGTAGAATACTCAGTAGTACACCTCTTGATCTTCCAGTGAGAATCGGACATGCACAGTGTAGCAATAATTAGATCCATATCAAAGTCCTCTGGAGATTTATCGTTTTAAGTGTCCTGATCGGGTTTCCTCGCGGGCTGTTCAATCACCGTCCGAATAGCCTCAGCACTGTACTCCACAGTCCTCCCTCACACCACCGTAAAGCCATTCTTCTCAGCCTTCGCATTCGCATAGAACTCGCGAATAACACTCATGGGCACAGTAGTGGGTGCCTCGCAAAAAGGAACCCAACCCATCTCCAGAATCATCTCCAATAGCTTACCATCCTTCCCTGATGGCAGAAAACCTCACTCCTTGATGATAGGCTTCGAGAGAAGCCTCGTATACTCCGCTTCAGTCTCGGGAGTAGAGAACCTCGTCCTTACACCACCCGCACTAGAAGAGTCAGTGGTGCTACTGCTTAATTGTGTTGTTTGTCTCTTGGGTGTCATTGGAATTGAGTAGAGAGAATAAGAGTTTTGTGTTTCAGAGAGAATTTGTGTTTGAGAATTTTGTGAAGTGGTGAAGAAGTTTGTGTACAAGTGTATGTATATATAGGTGGTGAAAAGAGAATTATATATGGAATAGAAGTGGGATTTGATTATGAGAATATTGGGAATAATGGGTTTGATTTGGAGAGGGAAATTTGGGATGTGGGGAAGTAAAATTCGGTTAGGAATTGATTTTTTAGCAAAAATCTCGATTTTCCTCTTCAAAACTGCCTTTTATTTTTTTCTGATTCGGGATCCCGGTGCGGGTGCGCGCTAGGACAGCGCGGGCGCGCGCTACTTCTGCCAAATCGGCGCGGCCGCGCACTAGATCAGCACGGGTGCGCCGTGTTTCTATAATTTCAGCGCGGCCGCATGCTAGATCAGCGCGGGCGTTCCTGGATTTTGAAGTTGGCCCTGAATTTTTTTATTCAGCTGATTTTTTTGTGATTTTCTCTTTTTTTCTTGCTTCCTCTACTTCCTAATTATAATAAACTTGGGTTGCCTCCCAAGAAGCGCTTTCTTTACGTTGTTAGCTTAACGTGGAAACTCGAGATCAAACGGGCAACAAAACGGCACTAACCACCTCGCGATTTGCCGTGTCACTATAGTAATGCTTCAACCTCTGACCATTTACCTTAAATGCTTGGCCCGGATCATTCTCAAAAATCTCCACCGCTCCTTGTGGAAACACAGTTTTGACAACAAACGACCCTAATCATCTTGACTTCAACTTTCCAGGAAAAAGACGGAGACGAGAGTTGAACAAAAGAACTTGTTGCCCAGGCACAAATAATTTGAGCACTAGACCCCGATCGTGCCACCTCTTTACTTTCTCCTTATACATTTTTTTGTTCTCATAAGATTGAAGTCGAAACTCGTCGAACTCATTCAATTGAAACATCCTCTTCTTTCCAACCGCATCGAAATCCAGATTCAATTTCTTCAAAGCCCAATATGCTTTATGCTCTAGCTCCACTGGTAAATGACACCCCTTACCATAAACCAATTGATATGGTGACATCACTAGAGGAGTCTTGTATGTTGTTCGATACGCCCAAACAGCTTCATCAAGCTTCAAAGACCAATCTTTTCTTGATGGACACACCACTTTCTGTAAAATTCGCTTGATCTCCCTGTTAGATACCTCTGTCTGACCATTCGTCTGAGGATGATAAGCCATAACAATGCGATGATTCACATTATACCTCTGCATCATAGCAGTGAACTTACAGTTACAGAAATGCGACCCCTCATTACTGATTATGACTCTTAGAGTTCCAAATCTTGTGAATATCTACTTATGAAAAAAATTTAGCACTACCTTTGCATCATTCGTTGGCACGCCTTAACTTCAACTCATTTTGACACATAATCAACCGCCAACAAGATATACTGATTGTTACAAGATGAGACAAATGGCCCCATGAAGTCAATTCCCCAAACATCGAAGACTTTGACCTCGAGAAGCACATTAAGAGGCATCTCATCCGTTTTAGACATATTCCCCGCACGTTGACATCGATCATATTTCAAAATAAACTGATGAGCATCTTTAAACAGAGTTGGCCGAAAGAAACCTGCTTGAAGAATACGAGATGATGTCTTTTCTCCACCATAATGTCCACCATAAGCTGTTGAGTGGCAATCTCGCAAGATCCCCCCCGTTTCGCTGTAAGAAATACATCTCCTGATGATTTGGTCAGCTCCTTGGCAAAAAAGAAAAGGCTCATCCCACATATAGCACTTCACTTCTAGTAGAAACTTCTTCCTTTGAGCGAGAGTCAACTCTGGAGGCATAACGTTACTTACAAGGTGGTTCATAATATCGGCGAACCATGGTTCTTCTGCTTGCACTCCAAATAACTGCTCATCGGAAAAAGACTCATTAATCAAAGACTTATCTTGTGAAGTAGCAATTGGATCCTCTAAACTCGAGAGATGGTCGGTGACTTGATTTTCAGTCCCTTTCTATCCTTAATCTTTAACTCAAACTCCTGAAGTAAAAGAACCCATCGAATCAACCTTGGCTTCTAGTCCTTCTTCCAGACGAGACAACAAATTGCTGCGTGATCAGTGAAAACTATCACCTTTGTCCCAAGTAGATAAGATCGAAATTTCTCAAAGAGGTTTTTGGGAGGAGAATTCTTATTATATCCTAAACCTTCATGATTGTATGAGGTTTTGTATGCAGCATTTGATCCAACATCTTATTGCCTTTTGTAAATCTTTGAAGAGCATTTTCAAGCCTTTCATTATCTTTTTGTAAGGCATCAATCTTGTTGTTAAGGATTATTTCTTGATCCATAACTTGAGCTATGAGCTTGTAATTTTCTTCTTTCAACTTTTGAGCTTCAATTGTAAGCTCGTTGATCTTTATTAGCTTATTTTCTTTATCAAGATTGTCTTTAGAAGATGTTTCTTTATTTTGAACACTTGATTCCATTTGAATCTTTAGGTTCAATAGATTAACGTGAAGTTTACATATATTTTCATTCAATTGAACCTTTTCACGTACCATCTCTTCTTCCTTGAGGATTAGTGATATATTCTCTGTTTCAAGGTTGATTATATTTTCTTGAAGTTTATTTACTTCAACCTTGATGAGATGGTTTTGATCTTTTAGAGATGTAATCTCTTTTTCATCTTGGACTCTTGAGTCCATCATCCGAGTATACTCTTTATTTTGAGTATAATGTATTTCTTCTATTTTCATTTTCTCAGACCATACTAAGTGAAGCCTTTGATCAACATCTTTGTATTTACTTTTATATTCTACCACAAGTCCAATTAAATCATGCTTATTCATGTCCATAAGTGATAAATTAGATTCATCTAATAATGACTTAATTGAGACGTAATTAGATGCTACCTCTTCATTTGTAGAGGAGACTTCCCTAGATGTAGTTTCTTCTCCGAGAGCCATCAAGCATAGATTCACCACTTCTTCACTAGCTTCCGGAGCTTCTTCATCTTCACTCAAATCCCAACCATTTTCAGCCATGAGACTTCGTCCCTTTGAGAGTTTAGGACATTCTCTTTTATAGTGACCGGGTTGTTTACACTCAAAACACATATCTTGTGTTTCCTCCGGAGATGCATCTTTTGGTTTTGGAGGAATGTAAATGGGATGAGTAGTAGAGACATTGGAATTACTATAGGTATTCATATTTTGATTTCCTTTGCCTTTGTTGTAGCTCGTTGACGGAAAATTATTCTTATTGTTGGAGGAATAATTTTGGGGATAATTAGGCCTTCCGTTAGAGTTAAAAACTCTTTGTTGATTATTTGATTTTAGGAAGCCCTTTCCGTATCTTTGAGCTTTACTTTGAAGCACACGACGGAGTTGTCTCTTGAGAAGAGCAATTTCACTCTCATTGAGATTTTAAAGTTCCTCATTTAACTTCTCATCGTTTTCATCCTCATCTATTAATATAACCTTTAGTGCCATATTTTTCTTTTTGTCCTCCACTTTTGGAGCAACCTTTTCCGGAATATTATCTTCTTCATAAGCACGAAGATTTCCGAAGAGGTTATCAATCTTATACTTATTTAGATTGTGCATCTCTTTTATAGTAATAACTTTGACTTTCCAGCTTGGAGGTAGAGATTTAAGCACTCTTCTATTCTTTTCGTTTTGAGTATAATTCTTTCCAAGTTGAGATAATTCATCGATTATACGAGTAAATCTTGTTTCCATGTCGATGATATTTTCTTCTTCTTGGAGTTTAAAGTTCTCACAATCTTGGATCAATGTTTCCATCCAAGAATCTTTTATATCAGTGGTTCCTTCATAGGTTACCACTAATTTGTTCCACATCTCTTATGCCGACTTGCAATTATTTACTCTTTTGTATTCTTTTTCCGAAAGTACACTTGTGAGAACCATTTCCGCCTTGGCGGCTATATTCATTGTGGCTTCTTCCTCGAGATTGTATTCACTAACCTTCTTTTCGATGAGGATGTCATCAAAAATTTTGGTAGGTATGCGAACACCGTCTTCGATAGCCATCCAAACATTGACTCCTTGAGATCTTGCATTAATGCGAAATCTAGTTTTCCATGTTGCAAAGTTGGTGCCATCGAACAGAGGAGGTCGTGAGCTTGAAAATCCTTCACCACAACCAACGGGATTGATATACGCCATTTGGACCACTTTTTTTCTGTTGTGCCTGTAAATCTGCAAATCACTCAACAAACACGTTAAAAGCACTGCTCTGATACCAATTGTTAGGTCCCGTATGAGGGCTATGTTAAGCCAGAAGGGGGGTTGAATAGCTTAATTACCAATTTAAAAATTATTATGGCATTTTAAAAACTTTACTGAGTGGTTCGCGATGGCGCAACCTCTAATAGATCCGCTTACCCCTACTTTAGTCCCCGAGCTCCTCTCCCGGACTCGGGATTTTCCCTTAATATAAATGCGCTCCTTTAGTAGGCGGAGAAGCCTTTACACCCTTACAAATATTTATCTTGGTGTGTAACACAAGGGTCACCACCTCAAAATAAATGTAGTTCCTACACAACTTATCTTAGACAATAACTCCCCGCTATCTCTTCAAAGTTGATGTAGATCCCTTGTGTGGACTTGGCTTCCTTAGCTTTCACCGGTCTCGGATCTTAGTATCCGGTCTTGGGTCTTTCCTCTTCTTCACGGTGCAAATACTACTAACTCCCCGCTAGTGCGTATGAGACTTGGGTCTTAGAACGAAGATCACCTCACGTCACCTCACCTCACTACGAAACTAATAAGACAATCCACAAAACACAAAGTATAGAGAAAATATGTGTTGAACTAGTATGTTACGGTACTAGCCCAAAGATGGTATAATATTCAAAATAAGAATATTAATACTCTATATGTATACTTGACTTGAGATATAAAATGGTATATCAAGTATACTTTTGATTACTCCGGCTTTATGGATTATGTGTTAATCGGAGTAATATAAGAAGTCATTTATATTTATAATCAATAAGGATTATGACTTCTTTTGATCTTCAAGCTCAACACGTATACTTAACTTGGAATATATATTTATATGTCAAGTATACGTATGATTACTCGTAAAATATATGTTTATGGGAGTAATATGAAGTCTTGTATATATATGTATAAGCACTATGGCTTACGACTTCGTTTGTGTTCTTCTTCTTTCGATTATGTATTAATGGATCGAAGAATACTTTGGTTACAATCTCGGAATTGTACCTATCCTTTTAAGCTCTTAGGCTTATGGATTTAGTATACTTATGATTTGACGATTATGCGGTCAAAGTATACTTTTAACTTCAAGCAACTTTATATGTTCTATGATTCTTAGCCAAGATCCAAATAATAGAAGCGCGAGTAATTGGCTTTGAATTTGTGCTTTTGAAGTTTAGGTGGATGATTACGAAGTTTACTATTGATCGACTTATAATCCCCCGGAATACTGAAGATGCTAGAAGGGGTTATAAGTGATACCTTTCGTAATGATACTATATACACGAACTATGCATTGACCAAGATTGAGATAAATGAAGTGCAAAGTAATTGGTCAACTCGTGTGATTAAATCCACCTTTGAAGCTTCGATGGATGATTACGAAGTTAATATATATCGATTAAAAACCCCACGTAATACTAAGGTGCTAGAAGGGGATTATACGATATCTTTCGTAATTGGACTATATATACGAACTATGCGTTGGCCAATATCCAAATAATAGAAGTGCGAGTAATTGGCCAACTCGTGTGATTTAATCCGTCTCTTATATTTGACAAAATTACGAAGATCATTATTGATCGACTTACAATCCCCCGGAACACTGAAGATGCTAGAAGGGGTTATAAGACGATACCTTTCGTAATGATACTATATTCACGAAATATGTTGGTCAAGGTCGAGATAAATAAAGTGCAAGTAATTGACCAACTCGTGATGTCAAATATGAAATCTCACTCGTGAGGAGTTATTTAGAGATTTATGAAATCTCACTCATGTGGAGTTATTTAGAGATTTAAGTACTTGTATATTATAGATCTTCTTCGTTTAGAGCTTCGGTTTGAAGATCAAGTACTTATTCGAATTCCGAGTTCGAATCTTCGTTCTCTTTTCTTAGAGAACCTTCTTTATAGGAGATCTTGTATTAGATCTTGAGATGAAGTAGAGAAATTAAGTACAAAGCTCAAAATAAAGAAAACCAAAGAAGAAGCTAAAAACTCACCACTTTTGGAAAACGGTCGGAAAAGTTCGCCGGAAAAATTTGCCGGAGGTTCAGCCGGATTTTGGCACTATGGACGAACTTGGGCAGCCCTTAGGGAGGCCGGAAAGCGGTGGTGGATGAGCTCACTTGGTGGGAGCAAGCTTGGTTGGGTGAAGCTAAGCGTGGATATCAAAAACCTTAAGTATATGTGTGTATATATTTAAGAGAGAGAAGGTTTTTGAGTAGAAGTGTGTGTATAGAATTTGAAAGAGATGAAGAGAGGCACTTCTTGAAAAATTCCCAGCAAGTATTTGGCTCTTTAGCTTAGTTGAAATGGGTTGGGGTGGGGATCTATTTATAGAGGAAATTGGGTGGAATGAATGGTTGAGATTTGAGAAGGAATGGATGGTGGATGGAGTGTATCACATGGATTGATGACATGGCAAGTAGGTTGTGTTTCTTTGCAAGTGGGAAGGAAACACAAGCTAGTATTCATTCAAATCCCATCTGAAATATATATATTAAATATATATTTTTCTTTTCTTCTAATCATTCTTTAATCACTTTAATTAAGGATTAAGCACCATAAATTATGACCACCCCAAAAACTCTTAAATAAATATCATAAAAAATATGATAATTATCTAAATATTATAAAATGATGTCCTGCAAAGTTTGGTCAACTTTAGTCAATGGTAACTAGGTCAAACGTGGTCAACTATGGGACCAACTACCTCGATTTTTGTGCCCGGACAAAAATTCTCTAAATGCTACGAAATTTTTACCATACTTAGAAAATACCATTTAATTGATCCATATCAAATTTCAAGTAATTCTAGCATGTGGAAGTATTTTATCTAAAAATAAAACTATTCTGTCAGTCTTTCTTCCTAGTAAACATACCATTGGTCTTAAAATAAAGGAGATGGATCTTTTGACCAAAGTTTTGATTTGTATAAATACTTAGAATATATTTCCTAATATATGAGATATATTTGGAGGATAGGAAATGTGTTTGAGTATTTTTGAATGATTTTCTCCGAGAGATGCTGATTTTACGAACCGGAAGAAAATTACTGTAAGTATACAGAACTGAGTTGCAGAACTGGATATTAATATTCCAATCATGAATATTAATAATCTTTGGATAAAAACTCTTTTAATTATATGTAGAGATATATTTTGGAGCGAAGAGTAAGACATTTTTGATTTAGCACGAGATCTCTAAAGAATATTTCTGATATTTCGAGTTTGTTGCCTTATTGATGTTGCAACTGTAATCTAAAAAATATCATAACTTGATATTTCTTATTTGATCAAATTTCCTTAGAGATACATTCCATAAAATATAATTTTTATTTTTTTAGAATAATGGAATGTCTCTTTTTATAAATAGTCTTTGAAAATAATTTAGCTGGTTTGACAATTTGACTTTGATCTGGATCAATTAAAATCATGTCCTAATGGAGAGGATCTAAGTGTACTTAAATTTTATGTTTAATCATAAAAATACCAAAATAAATAATATATCGAAGATATCCTTTCAACTTGCCTTATGTGATTGATGATGATTTCACTAGCCTCATTTTTAGATTTAAGGAAATATGTCGAAGAGAACTTTGAGAAATCATCTACAATTACTAGGAAATTTTTTTTTCTAGAGATGGACAACACATTGACTGGTCCAAACAAATCCATGTGCAGCAGTTGCAAAGGTTCTTCAATTGTTGAATCAATCTTCTTTCTGAATGATGTTTTAATTTGCTTTCCCTTTTGGCAAGCATCACACAGTCCATCCTTAGAAAACTCCACTTGAGAAATGCCTCTAACCAGTTCTTTCTTTACAAGTTCATTCATGGTCTTGAAGTTTAAATGGGATAGCTTCTTGTGCCATAGCCAACTTTCATCTTGACTTGCTTTACTGAGAAGACAAGTAACAGATTCTGCATTTGATGAGTTGAAGTCAGCTAAGTACACATTTCCTTTTCTCACTCCAGTGAGAACCACTTTTTTGCTCCTCTTGTTTGTCACAACACTTGCTTCTGAGTTGAAGGTCACTAAATTTCCTTTATCACAAAGTTGGCTGATACTCAACAAGTTGTGCTTGAGACCATCCACTAAGGCAACTTCCTCAATGATGACATTATCTTTTGAACTCTGTGAGCTGGGTAGAATCACCAGTCATGTGTCTTGAACAACCACTATCCAAGTACCACAGATTCTTTCTGTTTCCCTACACACATTAAAATCAAATCAAGTTGATTTTGGTACCCAAGTTTCCTTGGGTCCTGCTTTGTTAGATTTCTTCTTCTGTTTCTTAGGTTTGATCTCATTTGACTTGGGGATATCAGATTCATCCTTAGTCATCTGAGTCGGACCTTTGAAACTATTCATTACAACAGAATTATCATGCACATTTTGATTAACAGGAAATGGCATGCTATTAGTAAACATGTTATTCCATGCTAAATGGCATTTGAGGCATACTAAATGCAGCATAATAAGGATTAGGTGTAAATGGCATATTAGCAAATTATGAATTCATATTCTGTGTAGAAATAACATTCATAGGCATAGAAGGCATGACATTCATGTTGGGAAAAGGAGGTGGCACAGATATGGAAGTAGGCATGGCAGTTTTGCAATTAACAGATAGATGATTTACACTACCACACTTAACACAGATTTTTTCTTGGAGCATACTTATCTGGTGTGTAGTTGTTATGTTTGTTAATCCCTACTTTACCATTTCTATTGTTTTTCTTTTTAGCCTCTGTTTTAACCTCAATCTTTTCTAGTCTGTCATTCAATTGCTTGATAGACAGATGATCAACATTCACTTTCTTCTCCTTACTCACTTGACTAGATTCTCCTGAAATGAAGTTTTTGGAAACTGATCCATATTTTTCATTTAACTTGGCAAGTTTGGCTTTACTCACAGGTTTGCTCACAGCCGACGGATGAAGATTTATGTCACTCGACGGATAATCATTTTGATTATCTGACGGATGACTCTCATCATCCGTTGAGTCCACATCTGTTAGCAATCCTTCAACCAAATTGGATTCCAGCTTCTCCTTATTCTTCTTCCAGGATGCATCATAAAAGGACTTAATTCTTAGTTTTTCAAATTCAATAAACTAAGACTCTAGCACATTATTTCTCTCACTTAAAAACAAATTGTTTTCTTTGATTTTAGCATTTTCCTTAGTGAGGGACTTAAGTGTAACACGCAAATGATATAATTCTGTAGACATGTCATTTATTGCATCATTACACTCAGCATTAGATAAATGTGCAAGGTTAGTGGTGATTACCTGATTACTTGAAGAACTTGTCTCTGTTTTATTTGACTTGGCCATGAGGGCTAGATTGACATAGCTGACATCTTCATCCTCATCCAAACCATCTGCTGCCCAGTCATTTTATTGCGTAATAAAAGCTTTTTCCTTTTGTTTGAGCAACTCAAAATACTTCTGTTTATAATCCACAGGCTCAAACTTCTTCTTGCTGGAATCTGACTTTCTACACTCACTGGCAAAGTGCCCTGCCAAGCCACATTTGAAACACTCGAATTTTGATTTATCCACCATGTTTCTATTTGGCTTAGCTGCTCCAAAGTTCTTCTTGAACTTGAGCTTGGCAAATCTCCTGGAAAGAAATGCAATATGTTCATCAATATCATCTATGTCATCTTGGCTCAAAGAATCTTCATTTTCTGCTACCAGCCCCTTGCCCTTGTTTTCACAGACCTTTGAAGTGGACTCAACAGCTTCTATCTTCATCTCCTTCTCTTTCTCTAACTTAGCAACCAGTGTAATGGACCCTCCTTTCTTTCTTCCTTTCTCCATTCTTTCATCTTGCTCTATTTCAAGCTCATAAGTCTTTAGAATGCCATACAGTCTCTCTAGTGTAAACTCCTTGTGAATTTCTCAAGGAGACTGTCATTGGTTTCCATTCTTTTGGAAGGGATCTCAGGAATTTGAGGTTAGAATCTTTAGTTTGGTAGACTCTTCCATGCAGCTTCAAAGCATTTAGTAGCTTTTGAAATCTACTAAAGATATCAGTGAGAGTGAATTCTTCACAGTGGAAATGCTCATATTGCTGAATTAGTAACTGTATCTTGTTTCTCTAACTTGTTCAGTGCCATCACAAATTATTTGAATGGTGTCCCAAACCTCCTTGGCTGTCTTGCAATTGATGATGTTGTGAAACATGTCACCATCAACTCCATTGAATAAAATATTCATGGCCTTCTTGTCTTTCCTGACTTGTTCAATATCAGGATCTGACCATTCATGCCTTGGCTTGGGAACTGATGGCTCATTTCCAGTTTCAGCTCTCATTGGAACATGAGGACTTCTCTCGATGCAATCCACATAGGCCTCATCTTGAGAAAGTAAATGAAGATGCATCTTTATCTTCCAGTGATGGTAATTATCTTTGTCCAGAAAAGGAATCTTGTCTCCAACATCCTTCTTGTTCATCTTGCTGTTTTTTGTGATCTTTAAACTCTTTGTGCTTCAAGAGTTTGCTCTGATACCAATATTTAGTCCCTTACAATGCAGCAAGAATTATAGAACGGGGGGTTGAATGTAATTTTAGTAAACTTTTTCCTGAACTATAAAATGTTCTAACTCAAGCTATGTATATATATGTGTTTTGATTTGCAAGGTGCGGAATAACAAGTTAAGTGAATAAAAAACACAAAGTAATAAAAACACAAGCTTTTAAAAATTTCTGGTGGATTTGAAAGTATCCACGGGATATATATATATATATATCGACTTAAGAACTCTATGAAGAATAAGTTGTCTCACAGCTGCTTTACAAGTGAACAAACAAACTACAGAGAAATTCTTAACAGTTATAGAGAAATTCCATAAGATATATATATATATATCGAGAGAACTCTGTGAAGCTTGAATAGCTCACAACTGCTTACAAAATAAGAGCAACTAAACTTTACAGAGAAATGCTAAAGGATTCAGCTTACAATTGTTTCTCTTAGAAAATATTGCTTAGTCTTGTTGTTGTTATAGTTCTATTTGCTACTCTTGGTTTATATATCACCAAGATTACACAGTAAAAAGACAAGATAATAAAACAAAACCTATCAAGTCTAATATTATGTTGCTTCACTACTCTATTCCAGCATCTTTGAATATCTTCATAATAGCATGTAAATGGCATTTTGCATACACTCAACGCATGTGACTGTGTTTTCACTGTCAACAAATGTTTGAATTGATCATCCATCAGGTACATGAACATCCGTCGGGTTGCCTTGTTGATCATCCGTCGGGTAGCTTTGTTGATCATCCGTCGGATAGCTATTTGGCACTTGACTTCATTTTATTTATGCAAAATTACAAGACATCATATGTGTACAATTAATCAACTATTCTGCATATCTAATGAAAGTCAACATGACTTATATGCTACTACAGAATCTATACAAATATATTTGTAGAAATGTGCTACATGACTTATTGTTATATAAGCTACTCACTCGATGGATGCCAAATCATCATCCGTCGGGACTGTATTGAGCCATCCGTTGGGACTATATTTGCTTATCCATCGAGTGCTACATAATACACTAAGTTGAATCTACTAAGGTATTTTGTTAATGAAATCATCAAGTTCACAACATATTCCCAACAGTAAATACTTGGACCCGAGTTAGTATAGCAGACAAAGGAAGTTGTTAAGATCATTCAGAGAAGGCTAATTGCAGCACAAGATCGCCAAAGTAAATACGTTGATCAATCCAGAAAGGATATGGAATTCGAAGAAGGAGATCTAGTGTTACTGAAAGTGTCACCGTGGAAAGGATTATCGAGATTCGGAAAGAAAGGGAAGTTGAGTCCTAGATACGTTGGACCATTTGAAATCTTGAAATGTGTCGGTAAGGTAGCATACGAGTTGGCATTACCCCCGCACATGGAGCATATTCATAATGTTTTTCACGTATCGATGCTTAAGAGGTATAATCCAGACTCTAGGCATGTAATTGAGTATGAGCCAATAGAACTTCATGTAGATTTATCGTATGTAGAGAATCCAATAGAGATTATAGAAAAGAGACAAAAGATATTGAGAAATAAAGTTGTTAATTTAGTAAAAGTATTTTGGAGAAACCCAAGGATTGAAGAATCAACCTGAGAGTTGATATGCGACAAAAGTACCCTCAGTTGTTTACTTAGGAGATTCTGAGGACAGAATCCTTTTAAGGGGGAGGATGTAATATCTGGGACATGATGTTTAATTGTTTTTTATTAATAAATGATTATTATGTGATTATTATGTGAATTTTTCATGAATTATCAGATGATTGGTGTTCTTATGTGAATGTTTATATGTGGTAAAGTCTAGGTATGTTAATTTTATTATGTCCAGAATAAAAAAATAGATAATTAAGATATTTTTCTGCTGATTTTTAGAGTGTTATATGATTTTATAATAATTTATGAATTTATTAATTATTTTCTGAATAATTACAAAACTATTTCATAAAGCCGGGAATCATCCAATCTCAATCGTTTTTACGTTTTTACAACCCAAAACTCTTTCGAAAACTTCTTTCTAACCTAATCTGGTAATTCCGGACATTTTCCATGTTTTGACTTTTTTGATCCGGATTACGGTTTGACCCGTACGCGGCCCGATGCGATATTTTCGATACAATAACCCTTTTCGATAACATTATCTTCGTACAAAGCATTTTATAAAAGTCTGTTTTTGATAATTATCCAAAACCTTTGATACTTATCCAAAACAGGATAGTGTTTATCCAAAACAGGATAATGTTTATCCAAAACGTTATCCGATAGGATCGTTAAGCAACATATTTATCGATCCAACACAATCCAGAACGTACTAATATTCCGTAAATATAAATAGCCTTTTTCTTATTTCATTTCACTCATATAATCATAATCAGACAGTACAAACCAGTAAAAAACAGAGAAAACCCTAATAAAATACCGCATTCTTGAAAAATCAATCGCATAAACGAAGGCGTTATCGAACTCCGATTCGGGCGTGCAATATGTAACGACTGTAAATATTATGATATAATAAATCTATGATGTGGCATTTATGTGCATTACTGTGAGTACATAAGTTTCTAAATATTATTTTCCACTGATTATGTGCAGTAAGTAAATACGAATATTTTTTTTTCGAGACAATTCGAATCTTCGTACAAATATTTGGATATGGAAATTATGTGCTTAGACGAATAGATAAATTGGTATAATGCTAGATTAAATTTTTAAAGCTTTATTTTCATTAAAATCTAATTAAATTATATTTTTATGTGGTTTGTTATAGAAGTATTATTATAAAGAAAATTCTTTTGAAAATTATTTTTATTCAAATTTCTTGAAAATACTCTTATAAAATTTCTAAAATTTTAAAGTAAAATATGGTATAATTTTTATGATTTATGGAATTGTACTTTATTTATTAAAATTCATTCTTTTTAAGCATATTTTTAATTCTAGAAAAATGATTTACTAGATTACTAATGTGCCCTTGCATGCAAAATTCTTTATAAAAGAGACCAAGGATAGGATTGCCATTTCCAACCCCACTCACTCATTTTGACCAAGTAAAATACGCATGTGCCCTTGCATGCAATAGTGTTTAAGCTTATAGAAAGGGCATAGGAGTCATTTCTCCATTCCACTACCATTTTAACACAACAAAATCCAAAACACAAGTCACATTCTCTCATTTTGCACACCACTTCACTCCTTCCCTCCCCTATTTACTCCCTCTCGGCTGAAGCCTCCCCACCCCCTCTTCTTTCATTTTTTTTCTTTCCTTTTTAAACATTTTGATCAAGCTAGTTCCCTCATATTCTCACCTTTATACTTGAATATTTAGCTCATAAAAGGTATGTTTAAGTATGTGTTGATGTGTTTTTATATCCAAGATTTAGGCCTTGAATTCTCAAGGATTTAAGGACTAAAATCATAAGGGCTTAAAGATATGGACTTGATATGATCTTGGAGGAGTATTTTTACTTCAATATTCCAAGTCATAATCTTGTTCATAGCATTCGACAATGATTTATTAAAAGAGCCGAATGTATATGGTTGATTCTTTAGATTTATTATTTCATGGCTAGAAGAGATTAAAATCAGTAGGGATCAAGTATTTATCCCAAGTATATAACTCGAGTTTTTGACTTAAAACCCAAGATCATGATAGTAGTATTGTAGTTGATCTTTTAACCTTTTGATACTTGATTTTTTGTGGGTTGCATGCCATATTTCCCTTGATTAGATGCTATTTTAAAATGTATATGATGATAGGAGCATAAAATCAGTAGGTGTCATAATGTTTCCATGCATGTGTAGTTCGAATTATTGCTTTAAAAATGACTAAGCAATGGCTTGTCTTGTAGGTGTTACTTTGCATGGCCTTATAATTGATTGCTTATTAAATAAATTTGTAATTCAACTTTGTGCAGTATAGGTCATTAGGTGTTAGCATGACATTAGGTTTGGTTGTTGGTTTGTTTATTGGTTTTGATGGTTAAGAAGGGAGTTAAGGTGGAAGGGATGCATTAGTCCTATTTGGACAGATTTTTGCACTAGAAGTGTAAGTCATTTTAGGTATGCATTTGTGAGGCCTTGTTAGGCCCAAGTTCAATGGAGTTAGGATTTTGTATGTACTTGAGTCCAGAATATTTATATTGGGTAGAATCATACATTTGGTTAGATGCACATGCACAAAAACCGAGAAGAACTCAAAACAGGGCAGATTTGGTACAAGTCCATATTTGACCCATTATAACCATGTTTTAGGATAAGTATTCACTGGGACTTGATTTATAATAGTATAAAGAAGTCATAGGAAGTTTAACAAGTCATTAAAATCAATAATTGAACAATTTAGGTGAGTTTTAAGTTGGTAAAAATAGGGCAGTTTGGAAACCAGGGAAGGAAGATTTATGTCAACTTTCACTTGAGGCCTAGGGAGGCCCACGTGAGGTTTTTGAGTCATTCCAACTCTAAGAGTTAGTTTAGAGTCTTAGGAACCTCAGAGAGTTGGTTTGGAGTAAAGGCCCAAGGTGGAGATACCTCATTTCCACCAAAACACCCGAGAGTCACCATAAGAGTTGCATTAGGAAGCCTATGAGGAATGCATTGTGTTTAAGTGCTTTATGAGTGAGACCTTGATGTCAAGTAAAGTTTGGGAGTTACATTATGTCATAAGAGTCGTGAGAAATCATAATTAAGTAAAGGCCCAAGGTAGAAATATATATGTGTGCCAAGGCACATAAGTGGTGCCAAGGCATGCATCCGGGAAGAGTTTAGAACATGCATTAGTTTTGTGAGTCATTGTGAGTGAGGCCTAAGTGTGCCTTACTACTTTTAGGATAAGTTGTGGTCTGTAAAAGAAGAGTAATAGTATTAATCATAATTTTTGTATGTTACTTGGTCATGTGCATAAGGATCTAAATAGTGAATAGAGTATAAGTATGTACTATTAACTAAATCTCATATTTCCATGATTACGTATTATGTGGATTATGTGAAGCATATATCACTTGAAATTAAGTGTGTTAAGTGTATATATATATATAATCTTTTATATGTGTGTGTATATATAATGTACGCGAAAGGGTAGTTAGCAAAACTTATGACGAGGATACTATTTATTATAGGTTCAAGTAGGAGGCCAGGAAAGGAGCCCCTAGACGATCCCATTCAAATACTCAGTAAGCGTAGTTCAGGAAAGTGACCCTCTTTCATACTTATTTATGCAAGTGAACTTTCAACTTATCTTTATAATTCTGTTTCTTGTGATTGAACACCTTGTGAATGTTTGACTATCATTTAATAACATTAATTAGTCCCTGACATCACTCAATGATTGGATCTTGAACTTAGTTAATTGCTTCCATACTTGAATTGACCCCTTTTTCCTCACATATTACCTCGTATCTCTGCGAATACCCACTAAAAATAGTTCCTTAATATATCCAGTGGAACCTATAACCCTCATACATCAGATTCATTCCCTTTGGAAACCCAAACACTATTATCATCCTCTCATTCAAACTTTGTCATTTCCCTTGTTATATTATCCTTGATCAAGAACCCCTTTTAAATTGAAATGAGTTATTAAAAAGGAATTGAATAAAATAATAAGACTGAGGCGCCAGTCACTATTAAAGTTTTGAAACCTCAGTAGCAGGGAGCCTGATGGTTTTATATGGCCAATGTGTGCCGAGGATCCTCAATGGTTGTGAATCACTTGTTGTGTGGTTTGGAGCTTTGATGTGGGCTGGTCACCTCTCATTGCTCATAGCGCTGTGTGATTTCAATTCCATTCACTTGTTAAAATTTTGAACTTTACTTGAAAAATTTATATTGTTGATTTACCTTCTGTTATTATTTTATTGAGCATAAGATGAACTATTGTACCCTATTATTCGCTTGCTGAGCATTTTGCTCATTAATATTGTTATTGATGTTATCACTTCAGTTATGCCCGAAGATGCCACGTTTCAAGCAAACCGCACGTAAGAATTGTGGTGGTTCAGTGTATGCATACCGTCAGATGTTGGAGCGGGTAGGGAACTGGTTGTTCCCTAAGGTTTAAAGAACTTTTGGGAATTTAAAATTAGTAGATGTATTTGACCTTGGATATTAGACTTTTGTATTATTAGTTGTTTAGATGTTGTTCAAACTCTTACCTGTGGATTCGGGGACTTGGAATTTATGGTTCTGTAATATTAATTAACTAGCTGTAATCTTTTACTGCTTTATTTATCTTCATTACTATTATGGTTAGATAGTATTAATGGGTCCATCGCAGTTTTGATATCAGAGCCACAGGTTTTAGTCACTGAACAACATATGATGAATGAATATAAGATAGGAATTTAGAGAATAGGATGAACTTAGATCATTTGGGTTTTGGGGCATTAGAATCTATAGGTTTTCCGACCCTTTTATTTACAACCGCGTATATATATATAACTAATTGTCAGGCATCATCCTCATCGACTCCCGGATTCCCTTCTACTGAGCCATTCTCCCTATACAAGGAGATGGTAATTATGGTTGATCAACTGGAAGGCGAGAACGCGACTCTTCGACATAGGGTGGACTAGTTGTATCGCGAGAGCTTTGATGATGAGCCCAACCGACCTCGACTGATAGCCAGACTTGAGGAGATCATCCAGATGGCTGAGGACCGACTGGCATTGATGATTCCACACCGTGAGAGAGAGAGTGAGATTGCTCTTACCGCCATTGTTGACGAGCTCCGCCGAGTGATTAGCCATCTCTGTGCCCCTGTTCCCCCACCACCATCCTCTTAGACTATCATATAGTCTACCTATCTCTAGCATTGTTGTTGATTATTACTTTATTTACTGTTTGTACTCTATTACGCACTTTTCATTCAAACTACTGTTAAATTCGCACTTTAATTATCTCTATGATCTTGCCATCTCATTACCATGTTATATACTAGCTTAGATAAAAATTGTTGATTAAACTTTGTTGACCTCTTTAAAAACTTGATCATGTCTAATCTTTTCCTAAGATATTTCTTGAATAAAATCTCAGTGCTTAATATTTACCCTTGCTATAACTTGTTTATGCAAATATCAAACTGTTAATAAACCTTTCTTGTCTACATTCAGAATCATGCCTCCTCGTAGAGCCCGCAACACCAATACCAGGGATCATGAAGATCCACCACCCAACTTGGCTCAATTTATGCAAATACTTCACCAACAATCTGTTACCCTTGCTTAACAACAACAACTTCTTCAGCAATAACTTCAACAACCACCGCTACCACCACCAACCCCTATAACTTTCAAATCGTTCCAAGCTGTGAAACCACCAGAGTTTTGTGGAACTCAAGACCCGATAGAAGCTCAATCTTGGCTTAAAGAAATGCAGAAAGCTTTCACACTAGCTTTTGTTAGGGAAGAAACGAAGTTCGATTATGCGTCTTATTTTCTGAAAGGCGAAGCGAACTATTGGTGGGAGTCAGCCCGTGTTCTAGAAGAAGAAGTTTTTTCTTGGGATAGATTCAAGAAGATTTTCCTAGATAAGTATTTCCCGAGGTATATACAGACTCAAATGGAACTGAAGTTCTTTGAATTGAAGTAAGAAGGAATGACTGTGGGAGAGTACGAGAAGAAATTCACCGAATTGGCCATGTTTGTTGGAGATTATGTGGACACGGATGAGAAGAGAGCAAAAAGATTTCAACAAGGATTAAAGCCTTGGCTACGAAGCAGAGTGGCTGCTTTTGAATTGGCCACATATGCTGAAGTGGCCCAGAAGGCAATGGTGATTGAAGGAGAAAGTGACCAAAATTCAAAGGAAAAAGAGAGTAAGAAAAGAAAGTTTGGAAATAGTGGAGAAGGATCGGCTCAAGGAAGCCAAAATGGAAAGAATTTCAAGAAGTTTGGATTCCAAAACCAAGGAGGATCCCGAAGCTTTAAGAAAGGTGATAATAAGAGTCAGAGGAATATGATTCAAGGGCAGAGATTCCAGCAAGCAACAAATCCGGAGTGTAAATTCTGTAACAAGAAACACACAGGTAACTGCAATAAGGCCGACATAGTCTGTTTCAAGTGCAATGTGAAAGGTCATTATGTGAATGAGTGCCGGAACCCGAAGCCTTCTGTTAGATGCTTTATATTTGGAAAGACTGGTCACGTGTCGAGGGATTGCAAGAACCCCGGAAACAACAAGTTGATGCAATTGACGGCCGCTCCTTTCAACCAATCAATGACATCTTCTGTTCCAATTCTTCAACTTCCTTCAAATCAACCATTTGAATCTGCAACTCCAGTGTTTCCTCCCTCCTATCCTGCTCTGGCCCGGACATTCAACATGAACATCAAGGATGTTGTTTAGAGTTCTGAAGTTGTGGCAGGTACGCTTTCTGTCAACAACATCAATGCTAAAGTGCTATTTGATTCCGGAGCTACTAGATCTTTCATATCTGAATCTTTTATTGGCAAGTTGAATTGTGAAATTGAACTGTTAGTTGAACCCTTATCTATCATTTTGGCTAATCAAGAACGAGTATCTGTTAAAGATGTTTGCCCTCGATGTAAAATAGAGATTTCAGGCTATAGTTTCCCTACTTCCCTCATACCTTTTCAATTAGAAGAATTTGATGTTATATTAGGAATGGATTGGTTTGCAGAGCATGGTGCTCATATAGATTGTAAGAAGAAGCAGGTGATTCTTAATTCCCCTCAAGGAAAGAGAGTAGAGTTTAAAGGGCAGAAGCAAGTTAAGACGTTTTTGACAATGATTCAAGCTAAAAGACTGTTAAGACAAGGGTTTGAAGGGTATTTGGCTCACGTAATTGATAGATCTAAGGATACGTCGAATATAGGAAGTATTCCGATAGTTAGCAAATTTCTCGATGTATTTCCTGACGAACTTCCTGGATTACCGCCTGATCGTCAAATCGAATGTTCTATCGACTTAGCGCCCGGCGTGGAACCTGTATCAAAGGCACCTTATCATATGACACCAGCATAAATGAAGGAATTGGCCAAGTAATAACAAGAACTATTGGATAAAGGAGTTATAAGACCGAGTGTATCTCCATGGGATGCTCCAGTTTTGTTTGTGAAAAAGAAGGACGGAAGTATGAGATTGTACATTGACTATAGAGAGTTGAACAAATTGACCATTAAGAATAGGTATCCGTTACCTCGTATTGATGACTTGTTTGACCAACTTAAAGGAGCTATTTATTTTTCAAAGATTGACTTGCGATCGGGATATCATCAGCTGAAGATTAAGCCGGTAGACATACCAAAGACTGCTTTCAGAACCAGATACGGCCATTACGAGTTTCTAGTTATGGCATTCGGATTGACAAATGCGCCAGCCGCTTTTATGGATTTGATGAATCGAGTATTCAAGGAGCATTTGGATAAGTTTGTCATTGTGTTCATCGACGACATTTTAATATACTTAAAGACCGATGAAGAACATGCTGAACATCTAAGAATAGCTTTGGAGACTTTAAGAAAGGAGAAGTTATATGCAAAATTTTTGAAGTGTGAATTTTGGTTACGAGAAGTTCAGTTTCTAGGACACATTGTCAGTAGGGAAGGGATTCGAGTTGATCCAGCAAAGATAGAAGCTGTAATGAACTGGGAAAGGACGAAGACTCCGATTGAAGTTAGAAGTTTCATGGGATTGGTCAGATACTATCTAAGATTTGTGAAGGATTTTTCTAAGATTGCGGTACCATTGACAAGAGTGACCCGAAAGAAAGAGAAGTTTGAATGGACGGAGAAATGTGAAAGGAGTTTTTAAGAATTAAAGTAAAAGGTTGTTACTGCTCCAGTTTTAGCTCTGCCAGATGATAAAGGAGATTTTGTGATATTCAGTAATGCGTCACACAAAGGATTGGGTTGTGTTTTAATGCAACACGGGAAGGTGATAGCCTACGCGTCAAGACAACTTAAGCCTCACGAGCAAAGGTACCCAACTCACGACTTGGAACAGGCTACAATTGTATTTGCCTTGAAGCTGTAGAGACATTATCTATATGGAGAGAAATGTGAGATATATACGGATCACAAGAGCCTGAAGTATATTTTCACTCAGAAGGAATTAAACTTGAGGCAACGAAGATGGTTGGAGTTGATTAAGGACTACGATTGCACAATCAATTATCATTCCGGAAAAGTGAATGTAGTAGCGGATGCTTTAAGTCGCATGGAGAGACTGAATATGTTGACCATGGCCCAAGAGTTATCAAAGAAATTTGAGAAGATGAAAATTGAGATTCGAGCCCCAAGTGCACCTACAGAAATGATCTGTACATTGACTTTTCAACCAGAATTATTGGGAAAGATCAAGAAGTGTCAAGAAGAAGTGATGAATCAAAAGATGAATGAGTTGACCGGAGAAGAGATTTGCACTCAAAAAGATAACCAAGGAATTCTAAGATTCTCATCAAGAATTTGGATACCGAATGTGGAAGAATTGAAGAACGAGATTTTGAAGGATGCTCACAACTCAGAATTTTCTATTCACCCAGGAAGCATAAAAATGTATCAAGATTTGAAACAGAACTTTTGGTTGCCGGATATGAAGAAGGAGATTGCTCAATGGATTAGTAAGTGTTACACGTGTCAAAGGGTAAAAGCCGAACATCAGAGACCGAGTGGACTAATTCAGCCCTTGGAAATACCTGAATGGAAGTGGGAGCACATTGCAATGGACTTTATAGTTGGATTACTAAGGACAAAATCTAATCATGATGCTATTTGGGTAATAATCGATCGATTGACTAAGTCAGCTCATTTTCTACCGATTAACGAGAGATTCTCAATGGACAAGTTGATTCATATGTATCTTAAGGAAATTGTTACTCGCCATGGAGTTCCAATATCCATTGTGTCAGATAGAGACCCTCGTTTTAACTCTAGATTTTGGAAGCAATTCCAAGAATATTTGGGAACTCGACTCAGGATGAGCACTGCCTATCACCTACAGACGGATGGACAGAGTGAGCGCACGATCCAGACCATAGAAGACATGTTGAGATCATGTGCCGTAGACTTTAAAGGAAATTGGGACAATCACCTACTTTAGTAAAGTTTTGGTATAACAATAGCTTTCATGCCAGTTTTGGAATGCCCCGGTACGAAGCTCTTTTTGGAAGAAAGTGTAGATCACCCATATGATGGGATGAAGTCGGAGAGCAAAAGGTAATTGGCCCCGAACTGATTCAGCAAACGAAAGAAGTGGTAGATTTGATTCAAAATCGATTGATCGCAGCTCAGGATAGACAACGAAAGTATGTTGATTCGTGCAGAAGGAATGTAGAGTATGAAATAGGAGAAATCATTCTGTTGAAAGTGTCGCCATGGAAAGGGATAACTAGATTTGGAAAGAAAGGAAAGTTGAGTCCAAGATTTTTCGGACCTTTTGAGATTTTGGGTAAAGTTGGAAAAGTGGCGTACGAGTTGGCTTTACCACCTCAAATGCAACACATTCACAACGTTTTCACGTATCATTGCTTAAGAAGTTTAACCCCGACACCAAATGTATCATAAAGAATGAACTAGTGGAGATTGAGCCAGATTTATCTTATGTCGAGCAACCTGTTAGCATTCTAGATAGAAAGGATAAAATGTTAAGGAATAAGATAGTTCCTTTAGTTAAAGTTTTATGGAGAAATCCCAAAGTTGAAGAGTCAATATGGGAATTAGAAAGTGATATGATAGATAAGTATCCTCATCCGTTTGCTTAGATTCTGGGGACAGAATCCTTAAAGGGGGGAAGGTTGTAACGACTGTAAATATTATGATATTATAAATCTATGATGTGGCATTTCTGTGCATTACTGTGAGTACATAAGTTTCTTAATATTTTTTTTCAGTGATTATGTGCAGTAAGTAAATACGAATATATTTTTTTGAGACAATTCGAATCTTCATATAAATATTTGGATATGGAAATTCTGTGCTTAGACGAATAGATAAATTGGTATAATGCTAGATTAAATTTTTAAAGCTTTATTTGCATTAAAATCTAATTAAATTATATTTTTATGTTGTTTTTTATAGAAGTATTATTATAAAGAAAATTCTTTTGAAAATTATTTTTATTCAAATTTCTTGAAAATACTCTTATAAAATTTCTAAAATTTTAAAGTAAATTATGGTATAATTTTTATGATTTATGGAATTGTACTTTATTTATTAAAATTCATTCTTTTTAAGCATATTTTTAGTTCTAGAAAAATGATTACTAGATTACTAATGTGCCCTTGCATGCAAAATTCTATATAAAAGAGACCAAGGATAGGATTGCCATTTCCAACCCCACTCACTCATTTTGACCAAGTAAAATACCCATGTGCCCTTGCATGCAATAGTGTTTAAGCTTATAGAAAGGGCATATGAGTCATTTCTCCATTCCACTACCATTTTAACACAACAAAATCCAAAACACAAGTCACATTCTCTCATTTTGCACACCACTTCACTCCCTCCCTCCCCTTTTTCCTCCCTCTCGGCCGAAGCCTCCCCACCCCCTCTTCTTTCATTTTATTTTCTTTCCTTTTTAAACACTTTGATCAAGGAGCTAGTTCCCTCATATTCTCACCTTTATACTTGAATATTTAGCTCATAAAAGGTATTTTTAACTATGTGTTGATGTATTTTTATAGCTAAGATTTAGGCCTTGAATTCTCATGGATTTAAGGACTAAAATCATAAGGGCTTAAAGATATGGACTCGATATGATCTTGGAGGAGTATTTTTGCTTCAATATTCCAAGTCATAATCTTGTTCATAGCATTTGACAATGATTTATTAAAAGAGCCGGATGTATATGGTTGATTCTTTAGAAATTTCTATGAAAATGACTTTGCATGTTGCTTATAAACCAATTTGCTTCAAAAATGATGAGATATGATGTTTAAACTCTTGAATGCTATGCATATCTTCAAGTATATTAAGTTTTAAGAATTGCATGTTAATTATAGCCCTTGCATGTTGAGATTTGCGTTTGCATGTTGATTTACAAGTATTTTTAGACTAGGAACCATACTTGCTTGCTATGAGCTTTGATACTTGATTTTTATGAGATGCATGCCACGAATTTTATGTTAAAATGATAGATTAATTATTTCATGGCTAGATGAGATTAAAATCAGTAGGGATCAAGTATTTAACCCAAGTATATAACTCGAGTTTTTGGCTTAAAACCCGAGATCATGATAGTAGTATTGTAGTTGATCTTTTAACCTTTTGATACTTTATTTTTGTGGGTTGCATGCCATGTTTCCCTTGATTAGATGCTAGTTTAAAATGTATATGATGATAGGAGCATAAAATTAGTAGGTTTCATGATGTTTCCATGCATGTGTAGTTCAAATTATTGCTTTAAAAATGACTAAGCAATGGCTTGTCTTGTAGGTGTTACTTTGCATGTCCTTATAATTGATTGCTTATTAAATAAATTTGTAATTCAACTTTGTGCACTCTAGGTCATTAGGTGTTAGCATGATATTAGGTTTGGTTGTTGGTTGGTTTTTTGGTTTTGATGGTTAAGAAGGGAGTTAAGGTGGAAGGGATGCATTAGTCCTATTTGGACAGATTTTTGCACTAGAAGTGTAAGTCATTTTAGGTATGCATTTGTGAGGCCTTGTTAGGCCCAAGTTCTGTGGAGTTAGGACTTTGTATGTACTTGAGTCCAGAATATTTATATTGGGTAGAATCATACATTTGGTTAGATGCACATGCACAAAACCGAGAGGAACTCAAAACAGGGCAGATTTGGTACAAGTCCATATTTGACCCATTATAACCATGTTTTAGGATAAGTATTCATTAGGACTTGGTTTATAATAGTATAAAGAAGTCCTCGGAAGTTTAAGAAGTCATTAAAATCAATAATTGAACAATTTAGGTGAGTTTTAAGTTGGTAAAAATAGGGCAGTTTGGAAACCAGGGAAGGCAGATTTATGTCAACTTCCACTTGAGGCCTAGGGAGGTCCAAGTGAGGTTTTTGAGTCATTCCAACTCTAAGAGTTAGTTTAGAGTCTTAGGAACCTCAGAGAGTTGGTTTGTAGTAAAGGCCCAAGGTGGAGATACCTCATTTCCACCAAAACACCCGAGAGTCACCATAAGAGTTGCATTAGGAAGCCTATGAGGAATGCATTTTGTTTAAGTGCTTTATGAGTGAGGCCTTGATGTCAAGTAAAGTTTGGGAGTTACATTATGTCACAAGAGTCGTTAGAAATCATAATTAAGTAAAGGACCAAGGTAGAAATATATATGTGTGCCAAGGCACATAAGTGGTGCCAAGGCACATAAGTGGTGCCAAGGCATGCATCCAGGAAAAGTTTAGAACATGCATTAGTTTTGTGAGTCATTGTGGGTGAGGCCTAAGTGTGCCTTACTACTTTTAGGATAAGTTGTGGTCTGTAAAAGAAGAGTAATAGTATTAATCATAATTTTTGTGTGTTACTTGGTCATGTGCATAAGGATCTAAAATAGTGAATAGAGTATAAGTATGTACTATTAACTAAATGTCATATTTCCATGATTATGCGTTATGTGGATTATGTGAAGCATATATCACTTGAAATTAAGTGTGTTAAGTGTATATATATATATAATCTTTTATATGTGTGTGTATATATATAATGTACGCGAAAGGGTAGTTAGCAAAAGTTGTCACGATGATATTATTTATTATAGGTTCAAGTAGGAGGCCAGGAAAGGAGTCCCTAGACGATCCCATTCAAGTACTCAGTAAGCGTAGTTCAGGCAAGTGACCCTCTTTCATACTTATTTATGCAAGTGAACTTTCAACTTATCTTTATAATTCTGTTTCTTGTGATTGAACACCCTGTGAATGTATGACTATCATTTAATAACATTGATTAGTCCTTGACATCACTCAATGATTGGATCTTGAACTTAGTTAATTGCTTCCATACTTGAATTGACCCCTTTTTCCTCACATATTACCTCGTATCTCTGCGAATACCCCCTAGAAATAGTTCTTTAATATATCAAGTGGAACCTAAAACCCTCATACATCAGATTCATTTCCTTTGGAAACCCAAACACTATTAACATCCTCTCATTCGAACTTTGTCATTTCCCTTGTTATATTATCCTTGATCAAGAACCCCTTTTAAATTGAAATGAGTTATTAAAAAGGAATTGAATGAAATAGTAAGACTGAGGCGCCAGTCACTGTTAAAGTTTTGAAACCTCCATAGCAGGGAGCCTGATGGTTTTATATGGCCAATGTGTGCCGAGGATCCTCAATGGC
The DNA here is from genome assembly GCF_009905375.1 of Apium graveolens. Lineage (NCBI taxonomy): Eukaryota > Viridiplantae > Streptophyta > Magnoliopsida > Apiales > Apiaceae > Apium > Apium graveolens. The sequence goes on along the minus strand of NC_133657.1, from coordinate 43,689,248 downwards.
TCAGAATCACTTGTTGTGTGGTTCGGAGCTTTGATGTGGGCTGATCACCCCTCATTGCTCATAGCGCTGTGTGATTTCAATTCCATTCACTTGTTAAAATCTTGAACTTTATTTGACAAATTTATATTGTTAATTTACCTTCTGTTATTGTTTTATTGAGCATAAGATGAACTGTTGTACCCTATTATTCGCTTGCTGAGTGTTTTGTGCATTAATATTGTTATTGATGTTATCACTTCAGTTAAGCCCGAAGATGCCTCGTATCAAGCAGACTGCACGTAAGAATTGTGGTGGTTCAGGGTATGCATACCGTCAGATGTTGGAGCAGGTGGGGAACTGGTTGTTCCCTAAGGTTTAAAGAACTTTTGGGAATTTAAAATTAGTAGATGTATTTGACCTTGGATATTAGACTTTTGTATTATTAGTTGTTTAGATGTTGTTCAAACTCTTACCTGTGGATTCGGGGACTTGGAATTTATGGTTCTGTAATATTAATTAACTAGTTGTAATCCTTTACTACTTTATTTATCTTCATTACTATTATGGTTAGACAGTATTAGTGGGTCCGTCACACAATATATCAAAACGAAGCTCTTGAAAAAATCTTCCTGAATCAACCATCTATTTTTGTGCAGAAATCAAGGTATTTTTCTTATTTAATTATTTTAATTCGAATTGTTTATGGATTAAATTAGGAATTTTTGTTCTTGATGTTTTTGATATGATTTGATGGCATAATCATGTAGATCTTTTCTTCTTGGTCATTTTGGTATATTATATGTCAAATTTGAAGTTCAAAAATATGTAGAAAAGTTGGTTTGATCTTTGAGTTTGAGTGTTCTTGGTGTTCTTCAAGAAATTCACTGGAAATTTCATATTTTTGGCCGGATTTTTTATTCGTGAATTTTTGGTATGTCAAGTATAGATCAATGTGTTCATCTCATCACCAGGAATCGATTGGTGTAACCAAAATCACCACCAGATGTCGGAGTTGGGCTGCACGATCGATCGAAGTTCTCGCTGCCAGCGAGTTTCTTCACAATTTTCCAGCCAACTCACGACATCTTTGGCGATTTGAGTTGCAGATTCGTGATCATCTGGTAATATGGAACAATACTGGAGCTTTTGGTCGATTTCTGGGAGGTCGATAGTGGCCGGCGGCGGCCGCCGTCGTTTCGCCGGAGAAGACGACCGGAGCTGGGAGAATTACGGTTTAGCCCCTAAACTTTGCCAATTTCTCAAATTTAGTACCGAAGTTCGGTTTATTTACAAAAATGCCATTGCAATTGAATTTGTTTTAAAAATGATATTTTTTATTATTTTAAAATAATCTAGAAAAATGTTTATTTAATTATATTAATTTCAAAAACTGTTTTTAATTATTTATTCATTTAAAAATTAAATCTGATTTCTTTTATTAATTAATATTAATTGGTTTTTAATTATTTTAATTAATCGATTAAGTTAATATTAATTGAGTATTTAATTTAATTAAATACTACTTGATTTTAATTGATTTAATAATTAGATTTAATAATTCTTTTTTATTTAAAAATTCTGAAAAATAGTTTCGAGCTTTAAAATATTATTTTAAATTATTTTCAAGACTGGATAATTATTATAAAATTATTTTAAAGTCAGATTCGGGTGTTCAAACTCTATTATTTAATTATAAAATAATTCGGAGTCCCGTTTTACTTCTGAAAAATGTTCAAAAAATCGTATTAAATACTTGGAAAATTATTTTAACCCCAAATCTTCTTCGAAAAATTATTTTGATCGAATATCTTACGTGCTATATGCTATATGTGATCTGAATGTTGTATAATATGATTGTATGTGCGTTGTTTGATTGTTTTTGCTGTAACTTTTAATCCGTACGTCGTATTTGGGTGAAACGAAGGGTATATAGAAGCTTGTATCGAATAGAATGAGATGAGAAGTAGTGTTGATAAGTATATGTGATGTTTAACAGGGGAAGCGAGATGAAGAAAGGGAAATCAAGTGGTCAGTGAGTGAAAACCAATTGATAAGTGTTAGTAAAGTAAAAGCGAATTGATAAGGCAAGTGTCCCTGAACTTTCTTGTAGTATAATTGCGAGTACTTTTGAACTCTTTTCATTATATTTCAATTATTCCCAGTAGTTCTTATTCTATATTGCAAGTACTTTGAAGTACTTAACCCTAAACCCTGATCCTTATTGATCTTGAGCCACGAGCCTGACTTCTTGTAAACCATTGATTGTTGAATTCTTGGATACAAACCACACATATCCGATACTACTCCACAAATGTATATCTACCACATACTGATCCTTGATATGAGATTTCTTAACAGAAGAACCCTTATGCCTTGTATAACAGAAGACCATTCCTTGTAACCTTTGAACCCTTGGTCTTTTACACTCTGATTCTTTCCTTGGATTGAAAGTCAATCTTCCTATTTACCCTGTTATACCTTCATGGTGTTGTGAATCACCTTATGATTCAGGATAAATGTTGTTCATGGTTCAGTTTATTGAACTACATTGTTTATCTTGTTATTATTATAGAATTGGATTGTTTTTAAATATGGACCAGATTCTTGGTTGGACCAGATTCATGGTCATAATAGGCCAATGTGTGCCTTGGATCCAGTATATAGAGCAAAGCTGAGAGCCTTGCTCGGGGTTAGTACGTGACTGATCAGCAGCCTAACCTTGGTTTTTAAAATAAAAGTGAATATCCAATTCTAATCATTTCTTATCAAGAAACTTGATTCCCTATGTCATTTCAATTGATCATTATTTAATCTCAGTGATGTCATTGTGACTTGCTGAGCTTGTTAGCTCGCTCCTGCGAATCTGTTTATGTTTTTTTCCAGTTAAGAAGGAAATTGGTGGTGGCAAGGATCCTCAGTCGAGTGCGCAAGCTAGGTTTTCAGGTTGAAATGGAATGAGCTAGTGGAAGTAGTCTAACTTAGTATGTGTTAAAAGTTTGTAATAAAGCTTGACTTCAGATGTAAGATAAATAAATTTGGGATTTGGTACGTTTGTAATAAATAAGATTGTGGCTTGTGGACATACTTTAAATTATTGCAATCCGTGGATATGGTAAGTAGGATCATTGCATATATTATTATATTCATAAACAGGTTTAAATATGGTGTATGTGTGCGTTGTGGACCCCAAACTTCTGATCCAGGTTTGGAGGGCGTCACAGGTTTGGTATCAGAGCTACAATTTAAAGTCACCGCCACAAGCCTAGATTGTCGGGAATGGGTAGAGGGTTAAGATTAGAATTAAGAAATTGAAAAAAATAGAATGTCGAGAGGTTGAGTGCGGCTAAATAGTAGGTTTTAGTATGATTCGTGGTGAAATTTGAGATTCTTATCTAGCAGCGTAATTTTCAGATAGCGGTGATGGAAGATTCCTTTATTTCGTTATCATATGATCACTCGAAACCTTCAGTTGAAGGACCGTTAGGTGATCCACGCCCTGCTCTTCCACCGGTGTCAGCTATAGTACTAGTTGTGACGGTTGCACCATTACAAGCTATTCCACTTCCTGGGGTGAGACCGCCTATTTGAGGACCCCCAACTGCTGATTCTGACTCTACCAGGCATTCGGTGGCGGGTGCATCTTTTCAGTTTACTCCACACCCTGTTCCCTACTATAAGTATGAGGCTCTTCTGTTAGAGCGAGAGGCCTTGTTGGCCGAGATTCAGGAGCTACAACATATCATAAGGACTACAGATGTTGACAGGAAAGTAAAGGAGCTTTAGAATGAGATTTAGGCGACCCGTAGAATACTTGAGGCTAGACTTCATGGAGCTACTTCCGAGTATGCAACCCTAAATGCTCTTATGGGGTGGGCCGGAGAAGAATTGGAGGATTTTGAAAGACTTGGTGGACTAGAGTTTCCATAACGGTAAACGAAAGGAATAATGTGATAACTGATATATGTAAAATAATGTGTATTTATACCAGCAGACTTTTGGTGGGAATACGAATAAACTAGACTTGTTGAATAAGGAGTAGGCCTGTTGTACTTGTACCACCAAACTTTGATATATATGAGTACCTTTACTTTCCAATATTGTCATTTACTTTACCATACATGTATATCATACTGCCCCAGTTATGAAACTCTTGTGATAAGATGTACCCTTTTCCCCTTAACTATTTACATTCTGTAAAGAAGCATGAAATTTACTTAGTTCAACTATTGAAAGTGTTTTCAAAAAGGGATACTTCTGTTTTACAAAATCCTTTTACTAAAAGGATTTGATTTGAAGGCTAAATAAGTTGTCTGATTCTTTACGTAAAATGCCTTCCAGAAGAAACAACTGTTCTACCAACCAGAATGAAGAAACCAACAACAACAACAATAAAAACACCAAAGAAAGAAACAACCAGAATGCCAATCCAGGTCCCATAGACCCAACTGTAGCCCAGATTCTTCAGATCTTAGCTCAACAGACAGTTCCCCTGACTCAACAACAGCAGAGGTAGACCAACCCTCAAGTAACCTTTAAGACCTTTCAGGCGGTGAATCCACCAGAGTTTAAGGGTTCTGTAGATCCTATTGAGGCAAGAGTCTGGTTGAAGGAAATTGAGAAGTCGTTTGCCTTAGTTAAAGTGAGAGAGGAGCAGAAGACTGAGTTTGCAAGTTACTACTTGAAGAATGAAGCCACCTACTGGTGGGAAACTGTTAAGATGTTGGAAGGTACAGATGATGTTATGTGGGATAGATTCAAGGAGCTGTTTTTAGAAAAGTATTTCTCTCAGTTTGTTCAGGATCAAATGGAGTTGAAGTTTCTGGAGCTAAAGAAGGGAAATATGTCAGTAGCAGATTATGAAAGTAAGTTTGAGGAGTAATCTAGGTTTGTGCCATCATATGTGGACACTAATAGAAAGAAGGTTAAGAGGTTTCATCAAGGACTCAAGCCATGAATCTGAGGGAAGGTGGCCATATTTGAGTTGGACACGTATGCAGGAGTGGTGCAGAAGGCTATGATTGCGGAGACAGAGAGTGAAATATCTTAGAAGAAGAAGGAGAGTAAGAAGAGGAAGTTCGAGGGAAGTGAAGGACAGTCCCAAGCAGGGAAGTTTCCAATTTTTAATTAGAGGAAAAGAAAGTTACAGCCTAGAAGGAATTTTAACAGATAGAATGTCGGCAACGGAGGCCAGGGTAACCATCCAGTCATTGGGAACCAACCAACCCAGTAGTGGCCAGCTATACCAGACTGTCAAGTCTGTGGAAAGAGACATGGTGGAGTTTGCAACAAGTTGAATGTGGTCTGCTACAGATACAACCAGAAGGGACACTACTCAAGGGAGTGTCATAATCATCCAGTTAGAGAGCCAGTCACCAAGGACTAGCCTACCAAGAATCAGGCATGCAAGGTTCTAGTAATTGGATTTTATTGTTTCAAGTGCGGGAAGCCAGGACACATAGCAAGGGATTACATGGCACCAGTTCCAGTCAATAATACACTGAGAATCATGGGAGTTACTCCAACAGTGAATGAACCTCCCAGAGCTAGAGTTTATGACATGTCTGTGAAGGATGTTATCATGGATACTGATGTTGTGGCAGGTACGCTTACTGGGAACTCCTTATGTGCTAAAGTGCTAGTAGATTCGGGAGCAACTCGATCGTTTATTTCTCAAGATTTTGCTGATAAGTTAAATTGTCCAGTTGAATTGTTAAGTGAGATTATGACGGTAGAATTAGCAAATCAGGAGCGTGTACCGGTTAACCAAGTATGTAAGAGCTGTGAGATTGAGATTTCTGGCCATAAGTTTGATGTTGACTTGATCCCCTTTAAGTTAGGAGAGTTTGACGTTATTTTAGGAATGAACTGGCTATCTAAGCACGATGCTCAGATAGACTGTCGTAATAAGAAAGTAACATTGAAGATGCCAGACGAGAAAGTGGTGACATTTAGAGGCCAAAGGCAAACGAAGAAGTTCTTGACGATGATTAAAGCTAAGAAGTTACTATGACAAGGATCGAGCACTTCATTGAGTATGTGATAGATAGAAGTTAGGAGCCAGCAAAACCGGAAGACATTCCAGTGGTAAATGAATTTCCAGACGTGTTTCCAGACGAATTACCAGGACTTCCTCCAGATAGAGAAATTGAATTTGCAATCGATTTAGCACCTGGAACGGAACCAGTATCTAAGGCCCCATACAGAATGGCGCCAGTTGAAATGAAGGAATTGACAAAGCAATTGCAAGAATTGTTGGAGAAAGGAGTGATTAGACCTAGTGCATTCCCCTTGGGTGCACCCGTACTATTTGTTAAGAACAAAGATGGAAGCATGAGGTTATGCATCAACTATCGAGAACTCAATAAGCTTATAATCAAGAATAAGTATCCATTACCTCGAATCGATGATTTGTTTGATAAGCTGAAAGGAGCCAAGTACTTCTCTATGATTGATTTGAGATCCGTGTATCACCAGTTGAAGATCAAACCTGAAGATATACCAAAGACAGCTTTCAGAACAAGGTACGGTCATTATAAATTCTTAGTAATGTCTTTTGGAATGACCAATGCCCAGCAGCATTTATGGACTTGATGAACATAATTTTCAAGGAATATCTGGATAAGTTTGTCATTGTGTTTATTGATGATATTTTGATCTACTTAAAGTCAACGGAAGATCATGCGGAGCATCTAAGGACATCTTTTGAAATTTTGAGAAAAGAGAAATTATATGCCAAGTTTTCAAAGTGTGAGTTTTGGTTACAAGAAGTTCAATTTTTAGGACACATAATTAGTAGTGAGGGAATCAAAGTGTACCCAGCGAAGATTGAAGCTATTATGAATTGGGATAGGCCCAAAACACCAACGTAGGTGAGAAGTTTCTTGGGGTTAACGGGATATTATCGACGATTTGTTCAAGATTTCTCGAAGATTGTGGCGCCTTTAACGAAGCTTACCAGGAAAAATGAGAAGTTTATACGGAATGAGAAGTGCGAAGAAAGTTTTCAAGAATTGAAGAAGAGGTTAATCACGACACCTATTTTGTCACTTCCAGATGACCGATGAAATTTCGTAATCTATAGTGATCTCATAAGGGATTAGGCTGTATTTTGATGCAGCATGATAAAGTCATTACATATGCGTCTAGAAAACTGAAACCTCATGAGCAAAAAGTATCCTACTCATGACTTGGAACTAGGAGCGATAATATTCACCTTGAAGATTTGGAGACATTACTTTTATGGAGAAAGATGCGAGATTTATACGGATCGTAAGAGTTTAAAGTACATATTCACACATAAGGAGCTTAACATGAGACAAAGGAGATGGTTGGAGTTGATCAAAGACTATGATTGCACGATTAACTGTCACCCAGGAAAAGCGAATGTGGTGGCCGATGCGTTAAGCAGAGAAGAAAGACTGAACTTGTTGACAGTAGCCGAAGAGTTATACAAGGAATTTCAGAAATTGGACTTGGAAGTCAGAATTTGCGAACCCGATGAAGCAAAGATATATAGTATGACTTTTCAACCAGAATTGTTAAAAAAGATAAGAAGGTGCCAAGAGAAAATAATGGATCAGGATATCAATCGCTTGGTTGGAGAAGAGTTATGCACCCATAAGGACGATCAAGGTATTCTCATATTTTTATCCAGAATTTTGATACCACTAGTGGCATAATTGAAGAATGAAATTCTACAAGAAGCTCACATTTCAAGGTATTCCATTCATCCGGGAAGTACCAAGATGTACAGAGATTTAAAATAGAATTATTGGTGGCCAGACATGAGAGAGAAATTGTGGAATGGTTTAGCAAATGTTATACATGCCAAAGAGTTAAGGCGGAGCACGAGAGACCAGGTGGATTATTACAGCCACTATAGATTCCAGAGTGGAAGTAGGAGCATATTGCTATGGATTTTATAGTTGGCTTACCAACGACGAAAGCGAAGCACGATGCTATTTGGGTTATAGTGGACAGACTAACCAAATGTAATAACCATGATTTTTGTAATTATATGTATATACACTTTTCCCATTTTAATTATTTGGTTAGATAAAAAAATATTTTATTATATAGATTTGTTATTAAATATAAAGACACGTATTTTTATATTAAAAATAAATATTTCTAGTTATCCAAAATATTTAAGTAAGGTTAAAAAAAATTAATTTATATGTGCATAATTTTAATTTAATATATATTTATTTTATGACTAGAATTTAAAATAGGTGTAGTTATGTTGTGTATATTTATTAGTACGTGTTATGTGTATTTAAAAAACTCAGTCAAATACTACATGTTCACAAAGAGATAATGTTTGCATAAATTTGTGATCACGTACCCACTAACCCATTGAATCGGAGTATTAGATGAATCAACTTGTGTATAAATAGGCTATTAGCATATTATTTATCTCCGTATAACATCAGAGTATTATTATTTATTGCATACTTCTATATATATATATATAATTAAATTACATTTTTGTGAACTTATGTATGACTACTCTAATTCACTTGTTATTAGTTTATTTTATTATTTAGTTCCATGATTATGTGTATAACACTATAGGTTACTTAATTTAATCATTTAGTTTGATATTGATTATTAAATGTTTTAGTTAACAATCACCATTTATTTTATTAAATATTTAATGCATGAATTTATGTTTATAATTATGTGTTTTGTGCATGCATAATAATTCATGTGTTATATGTTAAATATATGTTTGATTTAGATATGCATTTAGATTAGTGCACCAATTAAATATATGCTCATTTATTAAATTGGTTATACTTATTTTGTATAATGATATTTTCACACGTGAGGTTATGAAAATTTTATACACCAATATTGATATTTTGTCCACTTGCATAATCCTAAGCATATTTTACCTATTTTATTTATCTTGGTTATTTTATTATAAGGATTATATAGATAGTAAATATTAAACGTACATCTATTTTATTCTGAATTTAAATAGTTTACATAGACTTGATTTATTATTTGTATATATAATGTATTTAAGTGTTGAGTTTTTTTTATTGATCGGTACACTATTTTGAACTATTATATGAGAATGGTCGTATTTATATTGTTAGATATATTTGATAATGTCATGGCTAATATGTTTTATGTTTAGCTTTCAGATCTTATGTGAACAGGATAAATCAGTACTTAACTGTTGATCAGTACTTATACTGGAAGTCAGGACTTAAGGATATCAGTATTTATATTATCAGGAGATAATCATCAGAAGATAGATATCAGAACTTAAGTGCTGAAGGACAATCAGATAAGGACAGTAGCTGATTAAAAGAAAGAAGATCGAGATAAACATAAGAAGAGATATGCATGAAGAAGGAATTCCGTGAAGAATGGAATACTTGGAAGAAAAGATATCTGATTGATATATTTTAGGAAGCAGAATTATATTCCATATCAATTAGCGATTATCTTGTAACTGTGTAGTATATAAACACAGACATAGGGTTTACACTATAAAGTGTTATCATTATTAGAAAAGATTATTCATTGTAACCCTAGCAGCTCTCGTGATATTTGTTCATCACTGAGAGGTAACAGTTCCATACTGTAACAGAGTTTATTGTTTCAATAAAGTTTGTTTTCTGTTACTTAAGATCTTAAAGTTCGATTTGAGTGTACTATACACTGTATTCACCCCCTCTACAGTGTATGTGTGACCTAACAATTGGTATCAGAGCCTATCTGTTAACTTACATACAGTTAAAGATCCAAACACAATCATGTCGGACACAGAAACTCCAACTTATCCTACCACAACTGAGGAACCACCAAAGACACAAATTCAGAGTCGGTATGAGACCATCAGAGTCCCCATACTGAGACCATCTGAATATCCCATATGGAAGGTAAGGATGACCATGTTCCTGGAAGCAACAGATCCAGAATACCTGGATAGAATCAAGGAAGGTCCTCACAAACCAACCAAACTCGCTGTTGGAGTTGCAGGTGAAGCAGCAATGACCGTACCAAAGGAGAATAGTGATTATACTGCTGAGGACATAGCATCAATTGCTAAGGATGCTAAGGTACGACACTTACTGCATAGTGCCATTGATAATGTAATGTCAAACAGGGTAATCAACTGCAAGACTGCTAAGGAGATATGGGATGCTCTGGAAACAAGATGTCAGGGAACTGACACAATTAAGAAGAACAGGAAGACAATACTCACTCAAGAGTATGAACACTTTGACTCAAAGACTAATGAGTCATTGAATGATTTATATGATAGATTTGTCAAACTTTTGAATGATTTGTCATTGGTTAATAAAGAGTATGATCTTGAAGATTCAAACCTTAAGTTCCTGTTAGCTCTTCCTGAATGCTGGGATTTGAAGGCAACGACAATAAGAGACAACTACAATCTTGATGAAACAACTCTTGACGAAATCTATGGAATGCTCAAGACTCATGAGCTGGAGATGGAATAAAGAAGCAAGAGGAAAGGAGGAAAGTCAAGGACAGTTGCTCTTAAGGCTGAAGAAGAATTCCCCAAAGCAGCTTCCTCAAAGAAAGACAAGGGTAAAGCTCTTTTCATAAAGTCTGATACTGAGTCATCAAGTTCTGAGAGTGATGATGACTCAGATTCTGAAAGCTTGCCTGAGACTGATGCTGATGAGGAGATGATGAAGCTGTGTGCTCTTATGGTGAAAGGAATCACCAAGATTGCATACAGAAAGTTCAGAAAGGGAAAGAAGTTTTCCAGAAAAAGCATAAGTTCTGATAAGAAGAATTTCAGAAGATCTGAAAGCAGAGGAGGAAAGTCTGACAGAGGAGATTACACCAATGTTAAATTCTATAATTGTGGTGAGAAAGGCCACATATCTCCTGACTGCAAGAAGGTAAAGGGTGACAGAGGCAAGGCTCTTGTCATAAAGCAGAAAAGCTGGACAGACACTTCAGACTCTGAAAGTGAGGAGAACTATGCATTGATGGCAAATGCTGATAAAGAAAGTGCTGAGAGCAGTTCTGAAGCTGCTGAAACAAAGGTACCTCAGACTACTTATGCTTTTCATACTGATGATATTAATGAGTTGAGAAGATATCTTAAAACCATGTTTGTTAGTTATAGAGATCAAACCTTAACATGTGAAAGATTAACTTCTGAAAATCTTGCTTTTAAGAAAAGAAATGATTTCTTAGAAAAAGAGTTAGTTATATTCCATCAAACTCAGAAGGATAAAGATGATGCTTTTTATGTTAGGGATGAAGTGCTAAAAATGAATGAATCTCTAAAAACTGAGTTAGAAAAGGAAAGAGAGATAATCAGGACTTGGACTAACTCTGGCAGAACAACTCAAAATTTGCTAAGTAGTGAAAATTGGAAAGAGGGCTTAGGTTATGGAGAGAATAAGAATGATAAAGGAACTGAAGAAATTAAGCCTGTTGTTAAGCAAAAGCCAAAGTTAAAACCTGTTAAGTTTGTAACTGTAAAGTCTGATAATGAGAAATCAGAAGTTAAAGAGGAATTAACTTCTGACAAACTAAAACAGGAAAAGACAACTGAAGTAAACATAGGCTTAATGACAAAGAAGCAACTTAAGCATAAGCATAAGGTAAAATCACCTAGGAAAAATAGGAATGGAAAGGAAGGTGTGAATAAAAGCAATGATTATAAACCTGTTCCTGATGCCCTAGGAAAACATGTCATAACTGTGGAAGTTCTAACCATCTGGCTTCTTTTTGCAGGAAAAATAAGAATATTAACTCCTTACCTTCAAAATCAGGAGTTAAGAGTCAGTCTGTTAGATACAAACCACAAAATCCTTGTTTTCATTGTGGTAGTTTATGGCATTCCATTTATACTTGTAAGGAATATCATAGTTTGTACTACGATTATTATCAAATAAAACCTTCTTTGAAGAAAGTTTCCATTGTTCCTTCTAGTGTAAATTCTGATTCAAAGTCTGATAATGTAAATTCTGATAAGAAAAATGTTAACATAAACTCGGATGCTAAATCCGCTGCAAATGTTAACAAACTTAATAAGGCCAAAGGATCCAAGCAAGTCTGGATCCTTAAAACTAATAATTAGTGGTCTTTGTGATTGCAGGGCAACAGGAAAAATATTCTAGTTCTGGACAGTGGATGTTCAGGACATATGACTGGAAATAAGGCCCTGCTATCAGACTTTGTGGAGAAAGCTGGCCCAAGTGTTTCTTATGGAGATGGCAACATTGGAAAAACATTGGGATATGGCAATATCAATCTTGGAAATGTCATAATTAAACAAGTAGCTCTGGTCTCAGGACTTAAACACAACCTACTGAGTATAAGTCAAATCTGTGACAGAGGTTATCATGTTGATTTATTTGAAGAACACTGTGAAGTTGTGAGTAAATCTAAAGGCAAAGTTGTTCTGAAAGGATACAGACGTGGTAACATTTATGAAGCTAAGCTTTCAACAAGTACTGATAGCTCTGCAATCTGTCTGTTAAGTAGAGCATCAATTGAAGAAAGCTGGAATTGGCATAAGAAACTCTCTCATTTAAATTTCAACAATATAAATGAACTGGTCAAGAAAGATCTTGTGAGAGGATTTCCAAACACAGTATTTGCTCCTGATGGTCTTTGTGATTCATGTCAGAAAGCCAAACAAAGAAAATCTTCATTCAAGAGCAAGACTGATTCATCAATTCTTGAGCCTTATCATCTTATACATGTTGATCTATTTGGTCCAGTAAATGTCATGTCTATTGCAAAGAAGAAGTATGCGTTGGTCATAGTGGATGAGTTCACCAGATACACATGGGTGTATTTCTTGCATACAAAAAGTGAAACTGCATCTATCTTGATTGATCATGTCAAACAGCTGGATAAAATGGTCAAAGATTCTGTGAAAATTTTAAGGAGTGATAATGGCACTGAGTTCAAGAATTTGATAATGGAAGAGTTCTGCAAAAGCCATGGAATAAAGCAGGAATTTTCTGCTCCTGGAACTCCACAGCAAAATGGAGTTGTTGAAAGGAAGAATAGAACTCTCATTGAAGCTGCACGTACAATGCTTGAAGAAGCAAAGCTTCCAACCTATTTCTGGGCTGAAGCTGTGCAGACTGCTTGTTTTACTCAAAATGCAACACTCATTAACAAGCATGGAAAAACACCATATGAGATGGTGAAGAAAAAGAAGCCAAATCTGAAATATTTTCATGTATTTGGATGCAAGTGTTTTGTTCTCAAGACTCATCCTGAACAGCTATCAAAGTTTGATCTAAAAGCTGATGAAGGAATCTTTGTTGGATATCCACTTTCCACAAAAGCCTTCAGAGTCTATAATTTGAGAACAAAAGTGGTCATGGAATCTATCAATGTCTCTTTTGATGACAAGAAGATCACTGGTCTTAAAGATTTCGTTGACCATGATCAGCTGAGATTTGAAAATGAAGACTCATATTCTGATACTGAAAATCCTGACAGTCTAAGTCCTGATACTGCAAACTCTGATGGATTAAACTCTGATGTTATTGAAACTGTGGTGACTACATTAAAGGAAGATGCCCCTATGCAGGGGGAGCATACTCAAGATCCTACCACATCTCAAGAAACATTCGAACATGCATCTGGCTCTTCAAGTTCTGATTCATCAAGTTCTGATAAGCCAAGTTCTGATAGTACTGAAAATCTAAATACTGAAGAATCCAACTCAGAGAGCATAGTTTCAGGGGGAGCATCAGAAAATGAAAATGAAGATAGCATGGATCATGGGGGAGCATCCAGTTCTAGAGAAAACCTTCCATCTGCAAGGAAGTGGACAAAATCACATACACCTGATTTGATAATTGGAAATCCTGATGCAGATGTCAGAACTAGAACATGTACTTCAAATGAGTGTCTTTACAATTCTTTTCTCTCTCAGACTGCGCCAAAGAAAGTGGAAGAAGCTCTTCAAGATGCTAATTGGGTGCAAGCAATGCAGGAAAAGTTGAATGAATTTGAAAGAAACAAAGTCTGGACCCTAGTACCAAGACCAAAGAATAGATCTGTTGTTGGTACAAAGTGTGTATTCAGAAACAAAACTGACAGTGATGACATAATTACAAGGAACAAGGCAAGGCTGGTTGCAAAAGGATATTCTGAACATGAGGGAATTGATTATGATGAAACATTTGCACCAGTTGCTAGGTTAGAAGCCATAAGGATATTTTTGGCTTATGCTGCTCACAAAAAGTTTACTGTCTTTCAAATGGATGTGAAAAGTGCTTTTCTCAATGGAGAATTGGAGGAAAAGGTATATGTTGAACAACCTCCAGGTTTTGTAGATACCAAACATCCAGACTATGTCTACAGACTTGACAAAGCACTTTATGGACTTAAGCAAGCTCCTAGAGCATGGTATAAGACTTTAGCTCAGTTTCTTCTGGAAAGTGGATTCAACAGAGGGACAATAGACAAAACACTGTTCTACCTCAACCATGGAAAGGACTTACTTCTGGTCCAGGTTTATGTTGATCATATCATTTTTGGATCTACAAATGACAAACTTTGCAAGAAGTTTGCCAAACTAATGCAGTCAAGATATCAGATGAGTATGATGGGGAAACTTAGCTATTTTCTGGGCCTTCAAGTCAAGCAGAATGAGGAAGGTACTTTTATTTGTCAAACCAAGTACACCAGAAACTTGCTAAAGAAATTTGGAATGCAAGATTGTTCAAGTGCATCCACTTCAATGGCCACTGCAACAAAACTGGATAAGGATACCGGTAAATCAGTAGATATTACTGACTACAGAGGTATGATTGGCTCTCTACTCTATCTAACTGCTAGTAGACCTGATATCATGTATGCTACCTGTCTTTGTGCAAGATTTCAAGCAGATCCAAGAGAACCTCACTTAACAGTTGTAAAAAGAATCTTTAAGTATCTTAAAGGGACAGCTGCTCTGGGATTATGGTATCCTAGAGAATCAGATTTTAAACTAATAGGTTACTCAGATGCAGATTTTGCAGGTTGCAAAATTGACAGGAAAAGCACAAGTGGAAGCTGCCAATTTCTTGGAGGCAGATTGGTTTCTTGGTACAGCAAGAAACAAAAGTCAATTTCCACATCAACTGCAGAAGCAGAGTATATTGCTGCAGGAAGCTGTTGTGCACAGATTCTTTGGATGAAGAATCAGTTACTGGATTATGGGTTAACATATTTCAAAATCCCTATTTACCGTGATAATCAATGTTCTATTGCTATGACAGGTAATCCAGTTCAACACTCAATGACAAAGCACATCAGCATCAGGTACCACTTCATCAGGGAACATGTGGATGAAGGTACAGTGGAATTGCATTTTGTTCCCACAGATCAACAGTTGGCAGATATCTTCACAAAACCATTATGTGAAGCTACTTTTACAAGATTGGTAAATGAACTTGGAATGGTTTCAGGTTCTTTCTCTAAATCTGCTTAGACTTGTTCTGTGTTATCAGACTTTATGCTCAGTATTTACAGAATTAATCTCATTGTATATTCTGTGCTTAATTGATAAATGTCTTTAAGTACTGACTGTTGTCTGATATATGTTTCTAAACTTTGATAAGTGATATGTCTGTTCTAGTACCTATTCAATCCTATGAGGATAACTGTGCTAGATACTGACCTAGTAGTCTTCAATAAACAAATGGTTCCATGGAAGAAGTAATTATTTCAGTGGAAATCTTATGACACTAGCAAATTCTGATAACTGAGCTTAGTTAAGTTCACTTTGTATATCTTATTACTAAGTCACAAATTAGAATAATGCTACTCATCTGTTAAGTTCTGATACTAGTAAAACTGCTGAATGTACTAAGTGTTGATAGACCTCTCTTATCAAAAGAAAAAGCAAAAAGATCAAAGATTAAAATCAGGTACTCCTTTGAGATCTAGAGTAAAAATGTGGAAGGGACGACCCAAGTGCATTGCTGGTATTAAGTAAATATGCATCAGAAAAGCAAAATATTTTCTTGGTGACTTTTCACACTCTATGATTACTGGAGAAATACTCTGAAAATAGCATAAATTCTGATAAACAGTCGTGACTCACTTACACTGAGAAGCCACTGTAAAATAGAATTTCAAAAGATGCATAAAATTAGCACAAAATAGTTGAGGTGGACTCAAGCATAAACTCATTCTTCAGTAGGTTTCAGGACAATGACAGATCTTTAGCAAAATTTTAGTTATGCCTTATTTCTAAGATGTACTGAAGTGAATCAGACTTTACTCTTTGTCTGTTTTTAGCTTAATGCACACACTAATCACTCCATCTGAATGATGAAAATTTCTGTGGTGGTCTATGTTATTTTAGATAAACAGTCATTGTGTCATTATTGCAAAAATTCTGAGGACAAGTTCTCAGTTACACGTTTTGATGATTAAGTTCTGACGTCTATAACTCAGAACTTATATGAGTATTTACTAAGATGGGCATTCCTTTTTCGAGTAAAGAAATTATGTTCTGATGACTGTTAAGTTCTGGTATAGGTCTAAGTTCTGATTTCTCAGTCTAATCCTTTACTTGACTTATCTGTGAATAAAATTTGGTAACAGTCTCAGTTCGAACTAGAATATGTTGAAGTGGAAGAGTAATAGTCACTATGATTAGGATTAATGGTATTTTTCCTTGAACATTCCACTGTTTCTTGTGTCTTGTGCGGTCTAGACCATGATTCCTCTTTCCAATGACTGTTATTCTTTTTCAAAGTCTAGGGAGACGAGGTAGAATTAATTCTACCTGTCAGCATTAAATATCTTTGCGTCTCTTGGCATTCTCTTGCCTATATAAGAAACCACTTCACATCAGTCTTTCCATCACATTCTTCTCACACACTTATCCTCCTTCTTCTATAAAAAACACAATGGTTCGATACAACATGTTTTTGAACAACCAAACCTTCACAATGGAGCTAAGTTATGCCGACTGGCAGCAGGAGTGGCATGTAACAGCCATTCCTGAGGAGATCTGGGATTCTGTCTCACAGGAGGTGCTAACTCACCTCCTATTCTTCTATATGGATTACCATCGCCATGTGGAGCGATTGGAGGAGGAAAGGCGGGAAGCTATCTGTCAGCAAGAGCGAATCATACGACTCGCCATCTTGTTCGTCGAAGATAGGAAGAGGAAGATGACTTAATCTTGTCTTCTTCCTGTTCTTCTTCATCCTCAGCTTTGTCAGGCTTCTTAGCTAGGAATAAAGCTGTTGATGTTAGGATTAGAAGCTTAGGGAAAATCTTGTATTGATGTAATTTCCATTTCATAAATGTATTGACTTGATATATTGATGAAAATTGTTTTTACTTCAAGATTTTGTCTCTGAGTTATTTTATCTTCTGTTGATAAATCCTGATTGATATTCTGATGACCATTTAAATTTTGTTTTTATTTAAGTTCTGATTCTCTGTCAGCACTTATTCATCGAAATTATCTCGGTCATTTTTAACATGATTTATTTTCAGAATATTAATGTTGCAATGAAAAATAATTCAATCAGTGCTAACAGTTTAAATTTTGAATTAAAACTATTTCTCTTGATTAATGGAACGGTTTTTCCTTGAAACAAGGCAACTGGACATTATATCAAACACCTATCAGGCATACTTAATTCTCAATTTTTTCACATGGCACCAAAGGATTTAATCATTGATGGAGCAAAGTTTATTCTAAACAACTATGCTGCAATTCTTGATCATGCTGAAGCTCCATCTGAATTGTACTTTGTGCAAGATCTTCTTGCACATAGTGAGGTTGGGTACGCCTTAACTCAGCCTGAATTATTTTCAAGTCAACAAGTTCTGAGGTTCTGGAGGACTGGCATTTTTGATGATGGTGGTAACCGTGGAACTCCCGGTATTATCTTCCAAGTGGGTGATTCCTCTTTTGTAGTCACTCCTGGTACAGTACGCAGGGCTTTACATCTTCCAGAGGATTGTACTTTCTCAGTTCCAGAGGACTCAGCCCTTCGGAAGTTAATGGCTGAATTGGGATATGAAAAGAGTCTGACGAAACTTGGACAGTTGAAACGGGCTAATATCAGAAGAGAATGGAGTTTCTTCTTTGATTGCATCACCAAAGCCTTTGGGAACAAATGTTCAAATTTTGATGCTATCCCAATTCTGAGTCAGCACATAGGGTATGCTATTATCCATCAAACTCATTTTGATTTTGCAACTGGAATAATTGGTTTTATTGGGGATAGGATGACAGAGGATCGAGATGTTGTTTATTTTGCTAGATTCTGTCAACTTATTTACACTTACTGTACTGATGAACCTCATTTAGTCAGCACTCAAACCCCACCTTTTAAGGTTGCAAAAAGGTACTTTAATGATCTGGTAAATGCTGATACTAAGAAGAAAATGGTTAGACCATTACAGATTCCTAAGTCTGTAAAATAGATCCTGGTAAATGCTGATCCTGATACCTATAGATCTGTTTACTCTGATGTCCAACCACCTCCAACCACCCAAAATCCATCAACCTCAGTACCCACCTCTCATTCTACTCAACCTACCCTCAGAACTTATCTCCAATCCTATCTCTCCACTTCACAGACTGCTCAACCTTCTTCTTCAGCACCTACTGTGAAGCCTACATCCTCTAAGCCAAAGAGAACAAAGACGGTTCCTCAAACACCTCAAAAGAGGAGGAGATTTACTTTGAGAGATGAATTAGATTTTGAGGAACAGATTCTTTCTTCAGAACCTGTGGTGGTTGAAGCTGAGAAAGCAACCTCTCAGAAGGATTCTGAAATTGGGGGTTCTAGGCTTCTCAAGAGGCTTAGACGTATGATAGTTCCTGAAACTCCCAAGGAATCCAAATCAACAAGGAAGTACAAGAAACAGAGGGCACAAAGGCCAGTTTCAGATGATGAGGAGGAAGCAGCTAAGGAAGGGGATCAGGAATCTCTGATCTCACAAGGCAAGGAATTTGCTCCAGTCACTTCTTCTCCATCAACTCCATCTCAGGAAGCTGTATCTGACAAGGCTAACTCACCATCTGTGTCTCTTGTTGATCCAGGCACAAGTGCTGAAATTGATATTCAGAACTTGGTTGTGCCTGCAATTCTTTTCTTAGAAGCTCCAACAGCAAATAATCCTTCCACAACACCTGTTACTGATGCTGTTCAAACTCCAGAGTTATCAACAACACCTTCTCTGCATCAAGATGCTGATGATCAGATTTTAGGTGAGCATCAGGATATGGCTTTTGATCAGAACTTAGTATCAGATCAGCAATTAGAGGATGCTGAAGCCTCCATTGCTACTCACACTGTTGCTTATCAGAAGATACTGATTCTTTAAGTTCTGATGCTGCAAATGTTGGAGATACTGGTGAAGCTGCTACAACTGTAGATGATGATGAAGCAGGTCCTTCAGGACATACTCCTCCACCGACTCTTCCTAAGTCTGAACTGGTAAAGGAGTTTGTTATCAGGGATGCACCAGTGCCTTGGAGTGAAACTCCTGCAGGTCAGGAGTGGACTAAGGACTGGAACTCAGTTTCATGTGTTCCAAATGCTTTACATCTTGCTGAGCACTTGACTAAAGCTGATAAATGTTAAATTCTGATGATTTTAAAACCCAGCTTAGAGTCACTGCATTGAGTACTAAACATCTACAAGGTCTTCATTCCAATACTCATGCAGAGCTACACAAGATTCAGGAGAACTTTATCAAACAGGAACAAGTTTGGAAAATTGATAAGAAAAAGTTCTTCCAACCTACCATTGACAGGGTTGCTTATATTGAGAAAACTCAAGAGAAACAACAAGCTCAGATTGATCAAATTCTGACAAATCAAGCTTCTCAGCAATCGCAACTTACTGAAATCCAGACCTCAGTGGAACTACTTATCTCTCTTTTATTACCTGCTGTTTCCAAAAAGGGGGAGAAGGTAATTAAGTCCAAATGCACAACCAACAAGACACTGCAAGGAAAGGATGATGGAAAAGATGACCAAGGAACCTCTGGAATGGGTAGTGGTCATAGTCAAGGTAGAAGGTTTACATCAAGACAAGCTAGTCACAGAACAAGTTCTGATACTGGGAAAAGAATAAGTTTTGCTGCTGGTAAAAGGATAAGTTCTGATGAACTTCTAGATCTTGATGAGGAAATGTCAAGACAGTTATTTCTTCAAGAAAATCCAGGGATGGACTTGGAAAGTTTAAAGGAAGAAGAAGCCAGACTTAAATCAGAGAAAGTCACATCTAAATCTGAAGCTTCTGGTAAAAAGTTACTTCCAAAACCTAAAGGCATTGTGATCAAAGAAATGACATATACTGAAGCAACTTTGGCTAGATCACAACCACAGATAGATCCAAGATCCAAGGGTAAAGAAAAGGTTGGTGAACCTATCAAGCCTTATGTACCTCCTGAGGAAGAAGAAATTACTGATGGAAAAGATGATCTTGCTCTGACTACAAGAAAAGTTCTTAAAACAACCTCTGACATGGCTCAAGTTGTTCAGAGTCAAGAAATTATAAGTTCTGATATTCAGAAGAAGCAAGTAACCTCTGACAGTGCTCAAGTTAACTTGATATCAGAAAATAGATCAAAGACACTCCTACCAGGATTCACTAAAGCAAAACAGACTCAATCTTTGAAGACTACTGCAAGTGGTTTTGAAGCAAGAGTAGTTACTGGAAAGGAAGCTAGAGATAAAACTGGATTGGGAAGTGCTGATGAAAGAAGAGTACACAACACTACCAATAATCCAACTTCCTTGAGTGAACCAGGTATTGGAGCAACTCCTGAGAGATTGAATCAACTGAAATCTGTACAGATGGTTTACCATACCTACTTGAAAGAATACATCATGTTGTATTTCATGACAGATGGTAGGGTTTATCATATAAGACAAAATGCCATTCCTTTGAAGTATTTTGAAGAATTGGAGCATGTACTTTTCTTACTTCAAGTGGATGACAGAATAACAGAGACTGCTGCAAACTACTTAAAAGAACAGATTCAGAGACAGAAAAGGCTTTATTCTGTTAAGTCTGACAGCATATATGTTCCAAAGTACAGAGATCACAATGGTGATATTGTTGATATGAAGCCTAATACTGCACAGATCAGAACGTATCTTGGTATTAAGGGACTTGAATTCAATCTTGAGTCAGACAAAGCTTATGTCATAAGACTAGATCAGGAGTTAAGAAAAGCAAAGATTAATGATCTCAGAGCTGCAATCTTTCAAACTGGTGAAGATACTGCAGAGCTTAAAGGTGTTAAAAGGAGAATGATTGATGAACTAAGATATGTTGAGAAATGTTTGTTGAAGAACTATCTCAGAACAACTCCTGACATCAGAGAGATCAGAAAATGAAGAAGCCAAGTCGAAGATCTACAACTGCTTAAATTCTGATATTTATACAAATTGAAGTTGTTATTAGAAGTTGAAATTGGTAAAAACTTTAAGGACTGTAAGTTGTAGTTATCTAGTCTATTTCTCATGCATTTGTACTTAATGTTTTTGACATCATCAAATATCTGTTAAACTTGTATATTTTGTTAATTTACAAGTTGGGGGAGATTGTTAGATATATTTGATAATGTCATGGCTAATATGTTTTATGTTTAGCTTTCAGATCTTATGTGAACAGGATAAATCAGTACTTAACTGTTGATCAGTACTTATACTGGAAGTCAGGACTTAAGGATATCAGTACTTATATTATCAGGAGATAATCATCAGAAGATAGATATCAGAACTTAAGTGCTGAAGGACAATCAGATAAGGACAGTAGCTGATTAAAAGAAAGAAGATGGAGATAAACATAAGAAGAGATATGCATGAAGAAGGAATTCCGTGAAGAATGGAATACTTGGAAGAAAAGATATCTGATTGATATATTTTAGGAAGCAGAATTATATTCCATATCAATTAGCGATTATCTTGTAACTGTGTAGTATATAAACACAGACATAGGGTTTACACTATAAAGTGTTATCATTATTAGAAAAGATTATTCATTGTAACCCTAGCAGCTCTCGTGATATTTGTTCATCACTGAGAGGTAACAGTTCCATACTGTAACAGAGTTTATTGTTTCAATAAAGTTTATTTTCTGTTACTTAAGATCTTAAAGTTCGATTTGAGTGTACTATACACTGTATTCACCCCCTCTACAGTGTGTGTGTGTGACCTAACATATATGTCAATATGAATTTATTTTGTTACTTATACTGACATTTAATTGTTATTGTGGGTTAAGCTTTATAAAGTTAAAGTGTGGTCAGCTTAGTGGCATGTAAATGTTAAGATTCTGATTATTATATTAAGTGTATATGTGTATGTCTAGGTTCATTCTGGCAATATAATTTGGGAGATATTGCTATTAAAGTAAGTTAACTCTTCACACTTTATTTTATTTTAAAATCTTTTAAATATTTTTGCACTGCTTTTGTTTTAAAATTTATGGGTCAAGTACCCTGTTTTAGAAATAAGAATTCCCAGTGAGCTCTGACTTATGAACCAGTTAGTAATTGCGTATAGTTCCGGAACTAGCCTTTGATACCTTACTAGGGAGTGCTACCTATGATGCCTTCGGGAGCGCACACTCTATGATACCTTAGTAAGGGGCGCATTATTGATATAAATTATGAACTTTTGATACTGTGTCACCAGGTATTTGTAGCTTTATCTAACTGTGGAATTTTATATCTTATGTCATATGGATTTTGGAAAATTATTTTTGTTTTATAAAATTATGATACTTCATCCACTAGTGTAGAATTATTTTCTTGCTGGGCTCTTGGCTCATTACTCAAAAATTTTCAGGTGCTTAGCTTTTGGGACATCTTAAAGGTGGATGCTTTGGAATAATATTTTAGTGATTATGTTTGTATTGGAGCTGCGTCTCCCAGGATTTGCTTTATTTTCAGCTTAGATGATTTTATTTCTGTCTGGGATTTTAGAATTTCATGAAAAACTAGAAACTTATTTTTATTATGGATTTAATTTGGAGTTTTAGGTGAATATTTAGGTATAACTATTTTCTGAAAAGTTGGGGTATTACATTTGGTATCAGAGCCAGGTTAGCTTCCTGTAGACTGCCCTTTTAGACTTAACCTGTGAGTTATGAGTTTAGTTATTTGTGTTTCCAAAAAAAACTACTTTTATTTTTTTTGGTTACATATTTTGTGACTTTCTCGATGCAGAAATATTTTTGGTATCATTAAATATTTTTTGTATGTTTAAATTTGGGGACCAAATTTATTTTAAGGAGGGTAGAATGTAATAACCATGATTTTTGTAATTATATGTATATACACTTTTCCCATTTTAATTATTTGGTTAGATAAAAAATATTTTATTATATAGATTTGTTATTAAATATAAAAACACGTATTTTTATATTAAAAATAAACATTTCTAGTTATCCAAAATATTTAAGTAAGGTTAAAAATAAATTAATTTATATGTGCATAACTTTAATTTAATATATATTTATATTATGACTAGAATTTAAAATAGGTGTAGTTATGTTGTGTATATTTATTAGTACGTGTTATGTGTATTTAAAAAACTCAGTCAAAACGTACCCACTAACCCATTGAATCGGAGTATTAGATGAACCAACTTGTGTATAAATAGGCTATTAGCATATCATTTATCTCTGTATAACATCTTCTCTTTTCAGGTAGGTTCTATTTCCTATATTTTTACTTATGTATTTTACATGTTTATTGCATACTTCTATATATATATAATTAAATTACATTTTTGTGAACTTATGTATGACAACTTTAATTCACTTGTTATTAGTTTATTTTATTATTTAGTTCCATGGTTATGTGCATAACACTATAGTTTACTTAATTTAATCATTTAGTTTGATGTTGATTATTAAATGTTTTAGTTAACAATCACCATTTTTTTATTAAATATTTAATGCACGAATTTATGTTTATAATTATGTGGTTTGTGCATGCATAATAATTCATGTGTTATATGTTAAATATATGTTTGATTTAGATATGCATTTAGATTAGTGCACCAATTAAATATATGCTCATTTATTAAATTGGTTATACTTATTTTGTATAATGATATTTTCACACGTGAGGTTATGAAAATTTTATACACCAATATTGATATTTTGTCCACATGCATAATCCTAAGCATATTTTACCTATTTTATTTATCTTTGTTATTTTATTATAAGGATTATATAGATAGTAAATATTAAACGTACATCTATTTTATTATGAATTTAAATAGTTTACATAGACTTGATTTATTATTAGTATATATAATGTATTTAAGTGTTGTGTTTTTTTATTGGTCGGTACACTATTTTGAACTATTATATGAGAATGGTCGTATTTATATGTCAATATGAATTTATTTTGTTACTTGTAGTGACATTTAATTATTATTGTGGGTTAAGCTTTATAAAGTTAAAGTGTGGTTAGCTTAGTGGCATGTACATGTTAACATTCTGATTATTATATTAAGTGTATCTGTGTATGTCTAGGTTCATTTTGGCAACATAATTTGGGAGATATTGCTATTAAAGTAAGTTAACTCTTCACACTTTATTTTATTTTAAAATCTTTTAAATATTTTAGCACTGCTTTTGTTTTAAAATTTATGGATGTTTTAGAAATAAGAAATCCCAGTGAGCTCTGACTTATGAACCAGTTAGTAATTGTGTATAGTTCTGGAACTAGCCTTTGATACCTTACTAGGAGTGCTACTTATGATGCCTTTGGGAGCGCACACTCTATAATACCTTAGTAAAGGGCTCATTATTGACAGAAATTATGAACTTTTGATACTGTGTCACCAGGTATTTGTGGCCTTAGCGAGTTGTGGAATTTTATATCTTATGTCATATGGATTTTGGAAAATGATTTTTGTTTTATAAAATTATGATACTTGATCCACTAGTGTAGAATTGTTTTCTTGCTGGGCTCTTGGCTCATTACTAACAAATTTTCAGGAGCTTAGCTTTTGGGACTTCTTAAAGGTGGATGCTTTGGAATAATATTTTAGTGATTATGTTTGTATTGCAGCTGCGTCTCCCAGGATTTGCTTTTTCTCAGCTTAGATGATTTTATTTCTATCTGGGATTTTAGAATTTTATGAAAAACTCGAAACTTATTCTTATTATGGATTTAATTTGGAGTTTTAGCTGATTATTTAGGTATAACTATTTTCTGAAAAGTTGGGGTATTACAGTTGGTATCAGAGCCAGGTTAGCTTCCTGTAGACTACCCTTTTAGACTTAACCTGTGAGTTATGAGTTTAGTTATTTGTGTTTCTAGAAAAAAGCTACTTTTATTTTTTTTGGTTAAATATTTTGTGACTTTCTCGATGCAGAAATATTTTTGGTATCATTAAATATTTTTTGTATGTTTAAATTTGGGGACCAAATTTATTTTAAGGAGGGTAGAATGTAATAACCATGATTTTTGTAATTATATGTATATACACTTTTCCCATTTTAATTATTTGGTTAGATAAAAAAATATTTTATTATATAGATTTGTTATTAAATATAAAGACACATATTTTATTTTAAAAATAAACATTTCTAGTTATCCAAAATATTTAAGTAAGGTTAAAAATAAATTAATTTATATGTGCATAATTTTAATTTAATATATATTTATTTTATGACTAGAATTTAAAATAGGTGTAGTCATGTTGTGTATATTTATTAGTACATGTTATGTGTATTTGAAAAACTCAGTCAAACACTACATGTTAACAAAGAGATAATGTTTGCTTAAATTTGTGATCACGTACCCACTAACCCATTGAATCGGAGTATTAGTTGAACCAACTTGTGTATAAATAGGCTATTAGCATATCATTTGTCTCTGTATAACATCTTCTCTTTTCAGGTACGTTCTATTTCCTAGATTTTTACTTATGTATTTTACATGTTTATTGCATACTTCTATATATATATATATATATATAATTAAATTACATTTTTGTGAACTTATGTATGACTACTCTAATTCACTTGTTATTAGTTTATTTTATTATTTAGTTCCATGGTTATGTGTATAACACTATAGTTTACTTAATTTAATCATTGAGTTTGATGTTGATTATTAAATGTTTTACTTAACAATCACCATTTTTTTTATTAAATATTTAATGCATGAATTTATGTTTATAATTATGTGTTTTGTGCATGCATAATAATTCATGTGTTATATGTTAAATATATGTTTAATTTAGATATGCATTTAGATTAGTGCACCAATTATATATATGCTCATTTATTAAATTGGTTATACTTATTTTGTATAATGATATTTTCACACGTGAGGTTATGAAAATTTTATACACCAATATTGATATTTTGTCCACTTGCATAATCCTAAGCATATTTTACCTATTTTATTTATCTTTGTTATTTTATTTTAACGATTATATAGATAGTAAATATTAAACGTACATCTATTTTATTATGAATTTAAATAGTTTACATAGACTTGATTTATTATTAGTATATATAATTTATTTAAGTGTTGAGTTTTTTTATTGGTTGGTACACTAGTTTGAACTATTATATGAGAATGGTCGTATTTATATGTCAATATGAATTTATTTTTTTACTTGTACTGACATTTAATTGTTATTGTGGGTTAAGCTTTATAAAGTTAAAGTGTAGTTAGCTTAGTGGCATGTACATATTGAAAGGAATATGTCCTAATTCCAATCATGTATTAGGATTTAGGAATAACTTCCTGTGTAATCTGTTTTGATTTCATTGATATTAATAAAAGACTTGTTTTGTTTTTATTACGGGCTTTATCTATTTAAGTGTTTAAATAAGATATACCATGGTTTAGAGTAAAGCTTTTTATGGATTATGATGAGATCATAATAGTGAGACCTAAAAGATGATAACTCTAAACTTAAATACTTTCTGGTCGTAGGATTACTAACTGGTAATTAATAATCCGCAGAGATCGGTACATACTATGCTTGCTTCATTATGAAGCATGTCTGTTCTCATAGACATTTGTGTGGTGACACTATAGCTAGTATGTAGGTGCTTATTATAGAATAAGTTCACTGAACATGACTCGCACAGCTGAACAACTGATGGAGTTCACTCACGTGTCAGCAGTTGTTCACATAGTGATAGTTGTACAAGTATCCTTAGACTTGAGGTCATCATAGTCATCTTGTGTACACTGAAATATGCTTTGGTTTAGTTCTTAGTCTCCAGGGATAATTATTAGGGCTCTACTGGGTATAGGAATTTGTACACGAAGATAGTGTATGATTAATAAAGGATCTACCCCTTCCAGTGAAGGAAGCGAATGTTCAAGGCTGATCCACTTATGCTAGTTCAGGAATCTCTGGCCAGAGTGAATGAAATTAGAAAAGAGTTTCTAATTTGCATAGAACTAAGCATAGTAAATGGTAAGCATGTGATTAAATTAGATAGGCTTGACACGAGATCCATGCCTTGTATTTAATCAGGACATTGTAGGGTAGAAGGAGTTTATTGTACGGTAACTATTCACTGAATAGGTTTTTGGTATTCTAAGCAGTGAATTCGTATTATCCGGATAGTCGCGATATGCTGAAAAGTATCCCTCACGATGTAGAATAAATGTGATTAATTAATTAATCATATTTAATAAATTAGAGAATTTATATAAATAATGATAAAATAGTTTTATTATTATTTATTTCTACTACCGGCTTAATATTGAACCTACAGGGCCACACCATAAAAAAGAGAATGATTTAATGGTGGAGGAATTAATTAATAATGGCTAATAATTATTTATTTATGAAATAAATAATTAATTGGCAAATTTAATAATTGATTAAATGAGATTTAATTGATTATAAATTAATTAAGAAAAGTTCTTAATATTATTAATTAAGATTTCAATTTTTGGAAATTTAATCAAGAGAGAGAATTATTTCTAAAGTGTTTAGAAAAAGAATTAATAATTAAAAGGTGTTTTAATTATTAATGAGAATAAGAAATGGGATAATAATAATAATATTTATGGGAAAAATTCAGCTGAACATTTTGCCTATAAATATACTATTATAAACCCTATTTTTATTCTAACCCCAAAATTTTATAAAACCTAATTCTCTCCACCTCCTCCTCCTCTTTAACGTCATTTTCTTGGTGGATACCGGTGGAGTGCTTCACGTTTGAGGAGCAGCTGCTAAGGATCTCCGAACATTGCTCTTGGATAGCATATTAAAGGTTAGTATTCGTTCCCTATGTTTTTACCACAATTTATATGCTTTTATTTGGATTTTATATGTGTAAAACCATGCCTCCGCTGCGATTAAAATCCAACAATGGTATCAGAGCATAGGTTGTATGCATATAGATCTGTGGTAAAAATTTCAGAATTTTATGTGCTTGTATGAATTAATTATGATTTTTACAAGTTATATTATGGATTAATTTTGTCTGATGAGAAATTATTTCTCAGAATAATTTTGAATGTTAATCTGGGTTCTACAAGTGTGGTAGATCGTCAGGGTATTTTTTTCATAATTTTATGATGTATAGATTTTTTATTATGAATTTTTGAAGTTCTTACAATTAAATTCGTAATTTAATAAGTATATATATATGTATATATAGTATATATATATATATGTTTGTATTGCCTGTGTTGTATTACTGCTGCACGGAAAAAGAAGAAGAAGGAACAGTCAGGTACGGCGGCACGCTAATCGACGAAAGCGGCGGCGAATCACAGAAGGGCGCAGGACCGCGCGACTGGCACGCGCGCGTGGGGTTCACGCGCTCCAGGCCCGCACGCGGCGCGTGTCGGCCACGCGCTGGTCAAAGGTCAGACAGATGCTGACGTCATGCTGATGTCAGCACAGGGTTTCGGGCGCGTGAGGCGCGTGTGCGCGTGGGGACGCGTGGACGGGAGTCTGACACGCGCCTGTCAGCGCGTGTGCGCGTGGGGCCGCGTGGGAGACCTTCTTTCGGCGCGTGCGGGCGCGTGGTAGCTCAGATTTGGATGATTTTGGTGCCGTTGGATTCGTCTTTTCGAGACTCTTCTAATGGTATATTATATGATATTTTATGAAATTGTTTCGAACTGTTTATAGCTAACAGAAGTGTTTTTAAGCTATTTTTAACTGTTTGAATTGATTTTAAATGTTTCATGTGATACATAGAGATGTATAATGCTTAGACCTATATGCTAGATGATGTAACATGCCTACCTTGATGTTTATTCATGTTTATATATGTGATATATGATTAGTTTATCATGCGATGATAGATTTAGGTGAACTTAAATAAATATAAGGCGCTTGTTAGACAACCTAGTATAGTGAAATTGTTTCATAACCTTAATAATAATATTATGAATACAATCATGAGATTCTTGTGTTTATGAAACGCGTAATTGAATATGAATTTTTGATATGAGAGAAAGGATGATTCTGTCAACAACAGATTTCTATCTGTAAGAAAGGGTTATTAAGTGACGCCTCTTGACAATGCTCCACCCGATCTGGGAATCATCTGATTATTGATTATTGATTTGAAATATTTAATTTAAAAGGAAGAATCTCTTTATAATATGATTATGATTGTAACTTAATATAATCCTTCTAAAATTAAATAATATCAAGTAGTAATTGGCCAATGACACAACGGGCTTGTGTCGGTCATAGCCTTCCAACATGATAGAAAGTAGTTCTTATTTTTAAATCATTATCTTTTCGTGCCACAGCCGAGGGCTTTGATTTCGAAATAAGAAATACTTGTCTATTACATAGAGATGTGTACATTGAATAAGAATCTAAAGGTCGTTACGTGCCACAGCCGTGGGCCTTTGGGGACTGATTCAATTGTACGGAATGTTGGGTTAGACTTGACTTAGAATATTGAGTTTGTCGTGCCACAGCCGTGACTCAATTATTCAAGAGGCTAAAGTTTGATTAGGGAATAACATTAGATGTAATTGACAAGAGTTGTCTGCCTATTGAACATTACATGGCGTTTCGTGCCACAGCCGGGGTTGTGTAATGGAATATAGGATCCCTATTCCCACTAGCATTATGAATGCTTAATTTTTCACGTAGGGGGTTGAATAAATTAGATAAACTAGTGGGAGCCACTTATGAATAAAGACCCGATTCATATAGTGTTTTGAAATGAAATCGATTATTTGCTAAGTGTTGTTATGTGTTTATCATTTACAAATTTACTTTGTACGTCATGTCTTCTGCACTATCACTCAGGAGCATACGAGATGCTCACAAGTTGACTGGTCCTAATTATGCTGACTGGCTTCGAAACTTGAGAATTGTTCTCACGATTGAGAGGCTGGAATACGTGATTGACTCACCTAAGCCTACTGAACCTGCTAGCGATGCGCATAATGATGAACATGTTGTGTATCATAAGTGGATAGATGATGCAAATGTTGTTCAATGCATCATGCTAGCTTCCATGAACATTGAGCTACAGAAGCAACATGAGCATATGGATGCTCACACTATCCTCATGCATCTACAAGAGTTGTATGATGTGGCAGGGAGGACAGCTCGATATGAGATATCGAAGGAGCTGTTCGGTTGTACGATGTCTGAGGGATCATCTGTGAATGACCATGTACTTAAGATGATCAATTTGATTGAACGTCTTGGACAACTTGGTTTTGCCATGGATGGGGAGCTGAGCCAAGACTTGGTCTTGTAATCGCTTCTGAGTTTGTTCTCGCAGTTTGTTGTGAACTTTCACATGAATAAGTTGGATGTCAGCCTGCCTGAACTCCATAACATGTTGAAGACTGCGGAATCGAATTTTCCCCTAAGAAGAGTTCTGTTCTTCTAATTGGTGAAGGTTCCAATCCTAAGAAAAGGAAGAGGAACCCTTCCAAGAAGAAGAAAGTAGGTGAGAAAACGCCGGTTCCACCAAAAGCTGAAGACCCCAAGAGCAAAGTTATTTGCTTTCACTGTAACAAGGTGGGGCACTGGAAGAGGAACTGCAAGGTTTACCTTGCAGAATTAAAGAAGAAGAAGGGTAGTGAGACTACCGCTTCTGATTCAGGTATGTTCATGATAGAAGTGAATATGTCATTAAATCAAATTTCTACTTGGGTATTAGATACCGACTGTGGTTCTCATATCTGCAATTTGTTGCAGGGACTAAGGAGAAGTAGGACTCTTGAAGAAGAGGAGGTGATTCTATTGATGGGAAATGGAGCAAGAGTTGCTGCTGAAAATGTAGAATCATTTCATTTATATATGCCTACGGGCAAGACTATTGTTTTAAATAATTGTTATTTTGTTCCCTCGATTGTGAGGAATATTATTTCTATTCCCATGTTAGACTTGGCTGGATTTTCATTTATTATTGAGAATAATGAATGTTCTATTCTTAGAGATTATATTCTTTATGGACGTGGTACTTTAAATAATGGTCTGTATAAATGTGACATAATTTACTTCAGATTGAACAAACTAATAAAAGAAAAGGGATGATGAAAATCTCACTTCATTGTGGCACTGCAGTCTCCATTTAGTAGACATGGAGAGAGGGCTGCAAATTTGCTAGGAATGGTACACACAGATGTATGTGGACCAATGTCTACGCACGCCATAGGTGGATTTTTCGTACTTCATTACTTTCATAGATGATAGATCTAGATTCGGATATGTGTTTGATGAAACACAAGTCTGAAGCCTTTGAAAAGTTCAAAGAGTATAAGTATGAAGTGGAGAAACAACCAAAGATAGTATTATAACTCTTCGATCAAATCGAGGTGGTGAATACTTTAAAGGAGTGTTTCTAGATTATCTCAAAGTAAATGGTATAGTCTCCCAGTGGACTCCTCCAGATTGGTATCTGAAAGGAGAAATCGAACTTTGTTAGACATAGTTCGGTCCATGATGAGCTATGAGAATCTTCCAGTATTCCTATGGGGTTATGCATTGGAAACCTCAGCATACTTACTGAATAAGGTGCCTTCCAAATCTGTTCCTCAAACTCCGTATGAGATACGGAAAGTAAGGAAACCGGGTCTTAAACACGTTAAGATTTGAGGATGTCCAGCTTATGTCAAGAAAGTTGACCCAGATAAGCTGGAATATCGATCCGTAAAATGTAGTTTTGTGGGATATCCTAAAGAGACTTTAGGGTATTACTTTTACACCGATCATCGGGTGTTTGTCTCCAGACATGCTACCTTCTTGGAAAAGGAGTTTATCCTTGAAGGAAACAGTGGGAGCAAAATTGAACTTGATGAAGTTCAAGAAGCACAAACTACTACAGATCAAGTGGAAACACCTGTTCTGACTGAACAACCTTCTGTGGAACAGCCCATTCGTAGGTCAGAGAGAGTGTCTCGCCAACCAGAGAGGTAAAATGGCCTTGTCATTGAGAATGACAATGAGTTGTCGATCATTGATGATGACGACCATGTGACCTATAATGAGGCTATGAGTAGTGTTGACTCAGAGAAATGGCAAAGTGCCATGAAATCCGGAATGGAATCTATGTATACGGTATACAAAAGAATGATTAGAGCAGATGGCCAGTTGGAGACCTTTAAGGCCAGGCTTTTGGGAAAAGGATTCAAACAAAGGCAATGGATTGACTTTGATGAAACCTTTTACCTGTAGCCCTGTTAAAATCAGTTCGGATTTTGCTTGCGAATGCTGCTTACTATGACTATGAGATCTGGCAAATAGCCAGATGGTTTTCTTTCCAAGAGAAATGAAAACCTAGTGTGTAAGCTGCTGCGAACCATATGTGGTTTAAAGCAAGCTTCTCGAAAGATGGAACATTCGTTTTGATGAGTCAATCAAAGAGTTTGATTTTATCAAAAACGTAGATGAACCATGCGTCTACAAAAGGGTTAGTGGGAGCGCGGTAACATTTCTTGTATTGTATTGAAATAGAGTTGACACACATAACAACATAGCAGACCCACTCACAAAGCTACTTTATGAAAGTCACTTTGATCGTCATAAAGACTAGATGGGTATTAGATACCAGAGTGATTGGCTTTAGTACAAGTGGGAGATTGAAAGGAATATGTCCTAAGTCCAATCATGTATTAGGATTTAGGAATAACTTCCGGTGTAATCTGTTTTGATTTCATTGATATTAATAAAAGACTTGTTTTGTTTTTATTACGGGCTTTATCTATTTAAGTGTTTAAATAAGATATACCATAGTTTAGAGTAAAGCTTTTTATGGATTATAATGAGATCATAATAGTGAGACCTAAAAGATGATAACTCTAAACTTAAATAGTTCCTGATCGTAGGATTACTAACTGGTAATTAATAATCCGCAGAGATCGGTACATACTATGCTTGCTTCATTATGAAGGATGTCTGTTCTCATAGACATTTGTGTGGTGACACTATAGCTAGTATGTAGGTGCTTATTATAGATTAAGTTCACTGAACATGACTCACACAGCTGAACAACTGATGGAGTTCACTCACGTGTCAGCAGTTGTTCACATAGTGATAGTTGTACAAGTATCCTTAGACTTGAGGTCATCATAGTCATCTTGTGTACACTGAACTATACTTTGGTTTAGTTCTTAGTCTTCAGGGACAATTATTAGGGCTCTACTGGGTATAGGAATTTGTACACGAAGATAGTGTATGATCAATAAAAGATCTACCCCTTCCAGTGAAGGAAGCGAATGTTCAAGGTTGATCCACTTATGCTTGTTCAGGAATCTCTGGCCAGAGTGAATGAAATTAGAAAGGAGTTTCTAATTTGCATAGAACTAAGCATAGTAAATGGTAAGCAAGTGATTAAATTAGATAGGCTTGACACGAGATCCATGCCTTGTATTTAATCGGGACATTGTAGGGTAGAAGGAGTTTATTGTACGGTAACTATTCACTAAATAGGTTCTTGGTATTCTAAGCAGTGAATTCGTATTATCCGGATAGTCGCAATATGCTGAGAAGTATCCCTCACGATGTAGAATAAATGTGATTAATTAATTAATCATATTTAATAAATTATAAAATTTATATAAATAATGATAAAATAGTTTTATTATTATTTATTTCTACTACCGGCTTAATATTGAACCTACAGGGCCACACCATAAAAAAGAGAATGATTTAATGGTGGAGGAATTAATTAATAATGGCTAATAATTATTTATTTATGAAATAAATAATTAATTGGCAAATTTAATAATTGATTAAATGAGATTTAATTGATTAGAAATAAATTAAGAAAAGTTCTTAATATTATTAATTAAGGATTTAATTTTTGGAAATTAAATCAAGAGAGAGAATTATTTCTAAAGTGTTTAGAAAAAGAATTAATAATTAAAAGGTGTTTTAATTATTAATGAGAATAATAAATGGGATAATAATAATAATATTTATGGGAAAATTTCAGCTGAAAATTTTGCCTATAAATATACTATTATAAATCCTATTTTTATTCTAACCCCAAAATTTTATAAAACCTAATTCTCTCCACCTCCTCCTCCTCGTTAACGTCGTTTTCTTGGTGGATCCGGTGGAGCGCTTCACGTTTGAGGATCAGCTGCTAAGGATCTTCGAACGTTGCTCTTGGATCGCTTATTAAAGGTTAGTATTCGTTCCCTATGTTTTTACCACGATTTATATGCTTTTATTTGGATTTTATATGTGTAAAAGTGTTTTACCATGCCTCCGCTGCGATTAAAATCCAACACATGTTAACATTCTGATTATTATATTAATGTGTGTATGTCTAGGTTCATTTTGGCAACATAATTTGGGAGATATTGCTATTAAAGTATATTAACTCTTCACACTTTATTTTATTTTAAAATCTTTTAAATATTTTTGCACTGCTTTTGTTTTAAAATTTATAGATCAAGTACCCTGTTTTAGAAATAAGAATTCCCAGTGAGCTCTGACTTATGAACCAGTTAGTAATTTCGTATAGTTCCGGAACTAGCCTTTGATACCTTACTAGGGAGTGCTACTTATGATGCCTTCGGGAGCGCACACTATATGATACCTTAGTAAGGGGCACATTATTGACAGAAATTATGAACTTTTCATACTGTATCACCAGGTATTTGTTGCCTTAGCGAGCTGTGGAATTTTATATCTTATGTCATATGGATTTTGGAAAATGATTTTTGATTTATAAAATTATGATACTTGATCCACTAGTGTAGAATTATTTTTTGCTGGGCTCTTGGCTCGTTACTCACAAATTTTCAGGTGCTTAGCTTTTGGGACATCTTAAAGGTGGATGCTTTGGAATAATATTTTAGTGATTATGTTTGTATTGGAGCTGCGTCTCCCAGGATTTGCTTTATTTTCAGCTTAGATGATTTTATTTCTGTCTGGGATTTTAGAATTTTATGAAAAACTAGAAACTTATTCTTATTATGGATTTAATTTGGAGTTTTAGCTAAATATTTAGGTATAACTATTTTCTGAAAAGTTGGGGTATTACACCAAATCAGCGTATTTCTTGCCTATCAATGAAAGATTTTCACTGGATAAGTTGGTTCACCGGTATTTGAAGGAGATAGTAGTGCGTTATGGAGTCCCTGTGTCTATTGTATCTGATCGAGATCCACGATTCAATTCAAGATTTTGGAGGAGTTTTGAAGAATGTTTGGGAACTAAGTTGAATATGAGTACGGCTTATCATCCGCAGACGGATGGCCAAAGCGAGAGAACAATCCAAACAATTGAAGACATGTTACGTGTGTGTGCCATTGATTTCAAAGGAAATTGGGATGAGCATTTGCCCTTAGTGGAGTTTGCTTATAATAACAGTTATCATGCAAGTATCGGAATGCCTCCCTATGAAGCTCTTTATGGACGCAAATGTCAATCACCAGTATATTGGGACGAAGTTGGATAACGTAAATACTTCGACCCGAGTTGGTACAGCAGACAAAGGAAGTTGTTAAGATCATTCAGAGAAGGCTAATTGTAGCACAAGATCGCCAAAGGGAATACGCAGATCAATCCAGAAAGGATGTGGAATTCGAAGAAGGAGATCTAGTGTTACTGAAGTGTCACCGTGGAAAGGATTGTCGAGATTCGGAAAGAAAGGGAAGTTGAGTCCTAGATATATTGGATGTTTTGAAAACTTGAAAGGTGTCGGCAAGGTAGCATACGAGTTGGCAGTACCCCCGCACATGGAGCATATTCGTAATGTTTTTCATGTATCGATGCTTAAGAGGTATAATCCAGACTCTAGGCATGTAATTGAGTATGAGCCAATAGAACTTCAGGCAGATTTATCGTATGTAGAGAATCCAATAGAGATTCTATAAAAGAGAGAAAAGATATTGAGAAATAAAGTTGTTAATTTAGTAAAAGTATTGTGGAGAAACCCAAAGGTTGAAGAATCAACCTAAGAGTTGATATGCGAGAAAAGTACCCTCAGTTGTTTACTTAGGAGATTCTGAGGACAGAATCCTTTTAAGGGGGGGGGATGTAATATCCCGGACATGAAGTGTAATTGTTTTTATTAATAAATGATTATTATGTGATTATTATGTGATTTTTTCGTGAATTATCAGATGATTGGTATTCTTATGTGAATGTTTATATGTGGTAAAGTCTAGGTATGTTAATTTTATTATGTCCAGAATAAAAAAATAGAGAATTAAGGTATTTTCTGGTGATTTTTGGAGTATTATATGATTTTATATTAATTTATGAATTTATTAATTATTTTCTGAATAATTACAAAACTATTTCATAAAGCCGGGAATCGTCCAACCTCAACCGTTTTTACAACCCGAAACTCTTCCGAAAACTCCTTTCTAACCTAATCTAGTAATTCCGGACATTTTCTATGTTTTGACTTTTTCGATCCGGATTACGATTTGACCCGTGCGCGGCCCGACGCGATATTTTCGATACGATAACACTTTTCGATAACATTATCTTCGTACAAAGCGTTTTATAAAAGCCCGTTTTTGATAATTATCCAAAACCTTTGATACTTATCCATAACAGGATAGTGTTTATCCAAAACAGGATAATGTTAATCCAAAACGTTATCCGATAGGATCGTTAAGCAACGTATTTATCGATCCAACACGATCCAGAACGTACTAATATTCCGTAAATATAAATAGCCTTTTTCTTATTTCATTTCAATCGTATAATCATAATCAGACAGTACAAACCAGTAAAAACCAGAGAAAACCTTAATAAAATACCGCGTTCTTGAAAATCAATCGCACAAACAATGGTATTATCGAACCCCGATTCGGGCGTGCAATATATCAAAACAAAGCTCTCGAAAAACTCTTTCTGAATCAACCATCTATTTTTGTGCAGAAATCAAGGTATTTTTCTTATTTAATTGTTTTAATTTGAATTATTTATGGATTAAATTAAAAAATTTTGTTCTTGATGTTTTTGATATGATTTGATGGCATAGTCATGTAGATCTTTTCTTCCTGGTCATGTTGGTATATTATATGTCAAATTTGGAGTTCAATAACATGTAGAAAAGTTGGTTTGATCTTTGATTTTGAGTGTTCTTGGTTTCTTGAAGAAATTCACCGAAAAATTCATATTTTTGGCCGGATTTTTTATTCGTGAATTTCTGGGATGTCTGGTATAGATCAATGTGTTCCTCTCATCACCAGGAATCGATTGGTGTAACCAAAATCACCACAAGATGTCGGAGTTGGGCTGCACGATCGATCGAAGTTCTCGCCGCCAGCGAGTTTTTTCGCAATTTTCCAGTCAACTCAGGACGTCTTTGGCGATTTGAGTTGCAGATTCATGATCATCTCGTAATATGGAACAAAACTGGAGCTTTTGGTCGATTTCTGGGCGGTTAATGGTGGCCGCCGGCGGCACCGCCGTTGTTTCGGCGGAGAAGACGACCGAATATAGGAGAATTACGTTTTAGTCCCTAAACTTTGTAGATTTCTCAAATTTACTACCGAAGTTTGGTTTATTTACAAAAATGCCATTGCAGTTGAATTTGTTTTAAAAATGATATTTTTTATTATTTTAAAAAATCAGAAAAATGTTTATTTATTTATTTTAATTGTAAAAATTGTTTTTAATTATTTATTTATTAAAAAATTAAATATGATTTATTTTATTAATTAATATTAATTAGTTTTTAAATATTTAATTAATCGATTAAGTTAATATTAATTAATTAATTAATTTAATTAATTACTAATTGATTTTAATTGATTTAATAATTAGATTTAATTATTCTTTTTGATTTAAAAATTCCGAGAAATAGTTTCGAGCTTTAAAATATTATTTTAAATCATTTACAATACTCGATAATTATTATAAAATAATTTTAAGGTCAGATTCGGGTGTTCAAACTTTATTTATTAATTATAAAATGATTCGGAGTCCCGATTTACTTTCGAAAAATGTTTAAAAATTCGTATTAAATACCTGAAAAATCATTTTAACCCCGAATCTTCCTTAAAAAATTATTTTGGTCAAATATCTTACGTGCTATGTGTTATATGTGATCGGATTGCTGTATAATATGATTGTATGTGCGTTGTTTGACTGTTTTTGTTGTAACTTTTAATCCGTACGTCGTATTTGGATGAAACGAAGGGTAGATAGAAGCTTGTGTCGAATAGAATGAGACAAGAAGTAGTGTGGATAAGTATATGTGATGTCTAACAGAGGAAGAGAGATGAAGAAAGGGAAAGCAAGTGGTCAGTGAGTGAGAACCAATTGACAAGTGTTAGTGAGTAAAAACGAATTGATAAGGCAAGTATCCCTGAACTTTCTTGTAGTATAATTGCGAGTACTTTTGAACTCTTTTCATTATGTTGTAATTATTCCCAGTAGTTCTTATTCTATATTGTAAGTACTTTGAAGTACTTAACCCTAAACCCTAATCCTTATTGATCTTGAGCCGTGAGCCTTACTTTTTATAAACCATTGATTGTTGAATCCTTGGATACGAACCACACATATCCGATACTACTCTACAAATACATATCTACCACATACTGATCTTTGATATGAGATTGCTTAACAGACGAACCTTTATGCCTTGTATAACAGAAGGCCATTCCTTGTAACCTTTGAACCCTTGGTCTTCTACACTCTGATTCTTTCCTTGGATTAAACGTCAATCTTCCTGTTTACCCTGTTATACCTTCATAGTGTTGTGAATCACCTGATGCTTCAGGATAAATGTTGTTCAGGGTTCAGTTTTCTGAATTACATTGTTTATCATGTTATTTTTATAGAATTGGATTTTTTTTTTAAATATGGACGAGATTCGTGGTCGGACCAGATTCATGGTCATAATAGGCCAATGTATGCCTTGCATCCAGTATATAGAGCAAAGCTGAGAGCCTTGCTCAGGGTTAGTGCGTGACTGATCAACAGCCTAACCTTGGTTTTTAAAATAAAAGTGAATATCCAATTCTAATCATTTCTTATCAGGAAACTTGATTCCCTATGTCATTTCAACTGATCATTATTTAATCTCAGTGAAGTCATTGTGACTTGCTGAGCTAGTTAGTCACTCTTGCGAATCTGTTTATGTTCTTTTCCAGTAAAGAAGGAAATTGGTGGTGGCAAGGATCCCCAGTCGAGTGCAGAAGCTAGGTTTTTAGGTGGAAATGGAATGAGCTAGTGGAAGTTGTGTGACTTAGTATGTGTTAAAAGTTTGTAATAATGCTTGACTTTAGATGTAAGATAAATAAATTTGGGATTTGGTACGTTTGTAATATATAAGATTGTGGCTTGTGGACATACTTTGAACTGTTGCGATCCGTGGATATGGTAAGTAGGGTCATTGCAAATATTATTTGTAACGTCTGTAAATATTATGATATTATAATTCTATGATATGGGATTTATGTGCATTGTTGTGAGTACATAAGTTTCTAAATATTGCTTTCCAGCGATTATATGAATTAAGTAAATATGAATATATTTTCTTTCATGATAATTCAAATTTTCGTACAAATATCTGGATATGGAAATTATGTGCTTATACGATTAGATAAATTAGTATAATACTAGATTATATTTTTAAATCTTTATTTGCATTAAAATCTAATTAAATTATATTTTTATGTGGCATGCTATAAAAGTACTATTATAAAGAAAATTCTTTTGTAAATTATTTTTATTCAAAATTCTTGAAAATACTCTTATAAAACTTCTAAAATCTTAAAGTAATTTATGGTATAATTTTTATGATTTATGGAATTGTACTTTATTTATTAATTTTTTTTCTTTTTAAGCATATTTTAATTTTAAAAAAATGATTACTAGATTAATAATGTACCCATGCACGCAAAATCCCTTATAATAGAGACCAAGGATATGACCGTCATTTCCAACCCCACTAACTCACTTTAACCAAGCAAAGTACTCATCTACCCTTGCATGCAAAATGTCTTAAGATTGTAGGAAGGGCATATAAGTCATTTCTCCATTCCGCTACCATTTTAACACATCAAAACCCAAAAACACAAGCTACACTCTCTCATTTGCACACCCACTTCACTCCATCCCCTCCCCTTTCTCTCCCTCTCGGTCGAAGCTCCCCCTCCCCGTCTTCCTTCATTTTTTTTCCTTCTTTCTCAAACACTTTGATCAAGGAGCTAATTCACTCATATTCCCACATTTATACTTGAAAATTTTGGCCCATAAAAGGTATGTTTTATTATGTGTTGATGTGTTCTTGTAGCCAAGATTTAGGCCTTGAATTTTCATGGATTTAAGGACTAAAATCATAAGGGCTTCAAGATATGGACTTGATATGATCTTGGAGAAGTGTTTTGACTTCAACTTTCTAAGCCATAATCTTGTTCATTGCATTTGGCAATGATTTATTAAAAGAGCCGAATGTATATGGATTGTTCTTTAGAAATTTCTATGAAAATGACTTTGCATGTTGCTTATAAAACGTTTTTGCTTCTAAAAATGATGAATTATAATGTTTAAACTCTTGAATGCTATGTATTTCTTCGACTATATTAAGTTTGAAGACTTGCATATTAGTTATAGCCCTTGCATGTTGAAATTTACCCTTGCATGTTGATTTACAAGTGATTTTAGACTAGGAAACCATACTTGTTTATTTTGAACCTTGATACTTGATTTTTATGAGGCGCATGCCACGAATTATGTGTTAAAATGATAGTTTAATTATGTCTTGATTAAAACAGATTAGAATCAGTAGGTTTCATGATCTTTTCATGCATGTGTAATTCGAATTTTTGTTTTAAAAATGACTAAGTGATGGCTTGTCTTGTGAGGTGTTACTTTGCTTGTCCTTATAACTGATTGCTTGATAAATAAAGTTGTAAAGCAACCTTGTGCACTATTGGTCAGTAGGTTTTAGCATGATGTTAGGACTTGCTATGTACTTGAGTCAAGAAGCTTTAGATTGGGTAAAATCATGCATTTGGTTAGGTGCACAAGCACAAAACCGAGAGGAACTCAAAACAGGGCAGATTTGGTACAAGTCCATATTGACCCATTATAACCATGTTTTAGGATAGAAATTCATTGGGAATTGGTTTATAATAGTATAAAGAAGTTTTCGGAAGCTTAACAAGTCATTAAAATCAATAATTGAATAATTTAAGTGAGTTTTAAGTTTGTAAAAATAAGGCAGTTTGGAAATCAGAGAAGGCAGATTTATGTCAACTTCCACTTGAGGCCTAGGGAGGCCCAAGTGAGGTTTTTGAGTCATTACAACTTTAAGAGTTATTTTAGAGTCTTAGGAACCTCAGAGAGTTGGTTTGGAGTGAAGGCCCAAGGTGGAGATACCCCATTTGCACCAAAACACCCGAGAGTCACCATAAGAGTTGCATTAGGAAGCCTATAAGGATTGTATTGTGTTTAAGTGCTTTTTGAGTGAGGCCTTGATGTCAAGTCAAGTTTGGGAGTTGCATTATGTCATAAGAGTCTGTAGAAATCATAATTAAGTGAAGGCCCAAGGTAGAAATGTACAATTGTGTCAAGGCACACAAGTGGTGCCAAGGCGTGCATCCCGAAAGAGTTTAGAGTATGTATTAGTTATGTGAGTCTTGTGAGGTGAGGCACAAGTGTGCCTTACTGAATTTAGATTGTGTTGAGGTCTGTAAAGGAGGATTAAGAGCAATGGTCTTGTTAATTATTTATTAAAAGGATAATTGCTTGATTGATTAGGATCTAAGTGTACTATTGCCATGCCTTTTCTTGCTATGTGTTATGTGAATTATGTGAAGTATATATTACTTGAAATTAAGTGTGTTAAGTATATATATAAATACATGTATGTGTGTATATATAGAATATACGCGAAAGGGTAGTTAGCAAGAGTTGTGACGATGATACTATTTATTATAGGTTGAAGTAGGAGGCCAGGAAAGGAGCCCCTAGACGATTCCATTCAAGTACTCAGTAGGCGTACTTCAGGCAAGTGAACTCTCAACTTATCTTTATTATCCTGTTTCTTATGATTGAACACCCTGTGAATGTATGACTATAATTTAATAATAATGATTAGTCCGTGAAATCATTCAATAATTGGATCTTGAACTTAGTTAATCGCTTCCATACTTGAATTGACCCATTTTCCTCACATATTACTTCGTATCTCTGTGAATACCCCTACAAATAGTTCCTTAATATATCCAGTGGAACCTAAAACCCTCATACATCAGATTCATTTCCTTTGGAAACCCAAACACTATTATCATCCTCTCATTCGAACTTTGTCATTTTCCTTGTTATATTATCCTTGATCAAGAACCCCTTTTAAATTGAAATGAGTTATTAAAAAGGAATTGATGATATG
Organism: Apium graveolens; assembly: GCF_009905375.1. Taxonomy (NCBI): domain Eukaryota; kingdom Viridiplantae; phylum Streptophyta; class Magnoliopsida; order Apiales; family Apiaceae; genus Apium; species Apium graveolens. The sequence continues at coordinate 43,646,502 of NC_133657.1, read as the reverse complement.
ATAAGACTGAGGCGCCAGTCACTGTTAAAGTTTTAAAACCTCAGTAGCAGGGAGCCTGATGGTTTTATATGGCCAATGTGTGCCGATGATCCTAAATGGTTGTGAATCACTTGTTGTGTGGTTCAGAGCTTTGATGTGGGTTGATCACCCCTCATTGCTCATAGCGCTGTGTGATTTCAATTCCATTCACTTATTAAAATCCTGAAATTTACTTGAATAATTTATACTATTGATTTACCTTCTGTTATTGTTTTATTGAGCATATGATAAACTGTTGTACCCTATTATTCACTTGCTGAGCGTTTTGCTCATTAATATTGTTATTGATGTTATCCCTTAAGTTAAGCCCGAAAATGCCTCGTTTCAAGCTGACCACGCGTAAGAATTGTGGTGGTTCAGAGTATGCCTACCGTCAGATGTTGGAGCAGGTAGGGAACTGGTTGTTCCCTAAGGTTTAAAGAACTTTTAGGAATTTAAAATTGGTAGATGTACTTGGGTTTGGATATTAGACTTTGGTATTATTAGTTGTTTAGATGTTGTTCAAACTCTTACCTGTGGATTCGGGGACTTGGATTTATGGTTCTGTAATAATAATTAACTAGTTGTAATCCTTTACTGCTTTGTTTATCTCTATTTTTGCTAGTTAGTATTAGTCGGTCCGTCACAGTTTTGGTATCATAGCCATAGGTATGAGTCACTGAACAACATAGGATGATTGAATATAATATAGGAATTTAGAGAATAGGATGAACTTAGATCATTTGGGTTTTGGGGCTTTAGAATCTATAGGTTTTCCGACCCTTTTATTTATAATCACATATATATATAACTGATTGCCAGGCATCATCCTCATCGACTCCCGGATTCCCTTCTACTGTGCCATTCTCCCTGTACGAGCAGATGGTAATTATAGTTGATCGACTAGAAGGCGAGAACGCGACTCTTCATCGTAGGATGGACCAGTTGTATTGTGAGAGCTTTGATGATGAGCCCAACCGACCCCGACTGATAGCCAAACTTGAGTAGATCATCCAGATGGCTGAGGACCGATTGGCATTGATGATTCCAAACCATGAGAGAGAGAGAGAGAGAGAGAGAGAGAGAGAGTCAGATTGCTCTTACCGCCATTGCTGAAGAACTCCGCCGAGTGATTAGCCATCTTCGTGCCCCTGTTCCCCCATCACCAATCCCTTAGACTATCATATAGTCTACCTATCTCTAGCATTGTTGTTGATTAGTACTTGATTTCCATTTATACCTTGTACCCGAATTGTTTCGGGAAGACTTTATTTGCACTTTATTTCCTGTTTGTACTCTATTTCGCACTTTTCATTCGAACTACTGTTAAATTCACACTTTGATTATCTCTATGATATTTCCATCTCATTACCATGTTATATACTTGCTTAGATAAAAATTATTGATTAAATTCAGTTGTCCTCTTTAAAAACTTGATCATGTCTAACCCTTTCCTAAGATATCTCTTGAATAAAATCTCAGTGCTTAATATTTACCCTTGCTATAACTTGTCTATGCAAATATTGAACTGTGAATAAACCTTTATTGTCTACATTCAGAATCATGCCTCCTTGTAGAGCTCGCAACACCAATACCAGGGATCATGAAGATCCACCACCCAACTTGGCTCATCTTATGCAAATACTTCACCAACAATCTGTTACCCTTGCTCAATAACAACAACTTCTTCAGCAACAACTTCAACAACCACCTCTACTAGCACCAACCCTTACAACTTTCAAATCGTTCAAAGCTGTGAAACCACTAGAGTTTTGTGGAACTCAAGACCCGGTAGAAGCTCAATCTTGGCTTAAAGAGATGGAGAAAGCCTTCATACTAGCTGTTATTAGGGAAGAAACAAAGGTCGATTATGCGTCTTATTTTCTGAAAGGTGAAGCGAACTATTGGTGGGAGTCAGCCCGTGCTCTAGAAGAAGAAGAAGTTATTTCGTGGGATAGATTCAAGAAGATCTTCCTAGACAAGTATTTCCCAAGGTATATGCAGACTCAAATGGAATTCAAGTTCTTTGAATTGAAGCAAGAAGGAATGATTGTGGGAGAATACGAGAAGAAATTTACCGAATTGGCTAGGTTTGTTGGAGATTATGTAGACCCCGATGAGAAGACAGCGAAAAGATTTCAACAAGGATTGAAGCCTTGGCTACGAAGCAGAATGGCTGCTTTTGAATTGGCCACATATGCTGGAGTGGTCCAAAAGTCCATGGTGATTGAAGGAGAAAGTGACCAAAATACGAAGGAGAAAGAGAGTAAGAAAAGAAAGTTTGGAAGTAGTGGAGAAGGATCGGCTCAAGAAACCCAAAGTGGAAATAATTTCAAGAAGTTTGGATTCCAGAACCAAGGAGGATCCCGAAGCTTTAAGAAAGGTGATGATAAGAGTCAGAGGAATTGGATTCAAGGGCAAAGATTCCAGCAAGCAACAAATCCGGAGTGTAAATTCTGTAACAAGAGACACACAGGTAACTGCAAACTGACATCGTCTGTTATAAGTGCAATGAGAAAGGTCATTAAGCGAATGAGTGTCGGAAACTGAAGCCTATTGTTACATGCTTTAAATGTGGAATGACTGGTCAAATGTCGAGGGATTGCAAGACCCCCAGAAACAACAAGTTGATGCAATTGACAGCCGCTTCTTTCAATCAAGCAATGACATCTTCTGTTCCAATTCTTCAACTTCCTTCAAATCAATTTTCTGAATCTGTAACTCCAGTGTTTCCTCCCTCCTATCCTGCTCAGGCTCGGACATTCAACATGAACATCAAGTATGCTGTTCAGAGTTCTAAAGTTGTGGCAGGTACGCTTTCTGTCAACAAAATCAATGCTAAAGTGCTATTTGATTTCGGAGCTACTAGATCTTTCATAGTTGAATCTTTTATTGGCAAGTTGAATTGTGAATTTGAACCGTTAGTTGAACCCTTATCTATCATTTTGGCTAATCAAGAACGAGTATCAGTTAAAGATGTTTGCCCTCGGTGTAAAGTAGAGATTTCAGGCTATAGTTTCCCTGCTTCCCTCATACCTTTCCAATTTGGAGAGTTTGACGTTCTATTAGGAATGGATTGGTTAGCAGAGCATGGTGTTCAGATAGATTGTAAGAAGAAGAAAGTGATTCTTAATTCCCCTCAAGGAAAGATAGTAGAGTTTAAAGGGCAGAAGCAAGTTAAGATGTTTTTGACAATGATCCAAGCTAAAAGACTGTTAAGACAAGGGTGTGAAGGGTATTTGGCTCACGTAATTGATAGATCTAAGGAGACGCCGAATATAGGAAGTATTCCGATAGTTAGTGAATTTCCCGATGTATTTCCTGATGAACTTCCTGGATTGCCGCCTGACCGTCAAATCAAATTTTCTATCGACTTAGCGCCCGGCATGGAACCGGTATTGAAGGCACCTTATCGTATGGAACCAGCCAAAATGAAGGAATTGGCCAAGCAATTATAAGAACTATTCGATAAAGGAGTTATAAGGCCAAGTGTATCTCCATGGGGTGCTCCAGTTTTGTTTGTGAAAAAGAAGGACGGAAGTATGAGATTTTGCATCGACTATAGAGAATTGAACAAATTGACCATCAAGTATAGGTATCCGTTACCTCGTATTGATGACTTGTTTGACCAACTTAAAAGAACGACTTATTTCTCAAATATTGACTTGCGATCGGGATATCATCAGTTGAAGATTAAGCCGGAAGACATACCAAAAACTGCTTTCAGAACCAGATATGAACATTACGAGTTTCTAGTTATGGCATTCGGGCTGATAAATGCGCCGACCACCTTTATGGATTTGATGAATCGCGTATTCAAGGAATATTTGGATAAGTTTGTCATTATGCCTTAGACTTTGAAGGAAATTGGGACGATCACCTACCTTTAGTAGAGTTTTCATACAACAATAGCTTTCATGGCAGTATTGGAATGCCCCCGTACGAAGCTCTTTATGGAAGGAAGTGTAGATCACCAATATGTTGGGATGAAGTCGGAGATCGAAAGGTAATTGGCCCCGAACTGATTCAGCAAATGAAAGAAGCGGTGAATTTGATTCGAAATCAATTGATCGCAGCTCACGATAGACAACGAAAGTATGCTGATCCGCGCAGAAGGAATATAGAGTATGAAATAGGAGAAACTGTTCTGTTGAAAGTGTCGCCATAGAAAGGGATAACTAGATTTGGAAAGAAAGAAAAGTTGAGTCCAAGATTTGTCGGACCTTTTAAGATTTTGGGTAAAGTTGGAAGAGTGGCGTACGAGTTGGCCTTACTGCCTCAAAAGCAGCACCTTCACAATGTTTTTCACGTATCATTGCTTAAGAAGTTCAACCCCGACACCAAATGTATCATAGAGAATGAACTAGTGGAGATTGAGCCAGATTTATTTTATGTCGAGCAACCTGTTAGCATTCTAGATAGAAAGGATAAAGTATTAAGGAATAAGATAGTTCCTTTAGTTAAAGTTTTATGGAGGAATTCCAAAGTTGAAGAATCAACATGGGAATTAGAAAGTGATATAGATGAGTATCCTCATCTGTTTGCTTAGATTCTGGGGACAGAATCCTTAAAGGGGGGAAGGTTGTAACGTCTGTAAATATTATGATAGTATAATTCTATGATGTGGTATTTTTGTGCATTGTTGTGAGTACATAAGTTTCTAAATGTTGCTTTCCAGCGATTATGTAAATTAAGTAAATACGAATATATTTTCTTTCGTGATGATTTGAATCTTCGTACAAATATTTGGATATGGAAATTATGTGCTTATACGATTAGATAAATTGGTATAATGCTAGATTATATTTTTAAAACTTTATTTACATTAAAATCTAATTATATTGTATTTTTATTTGGCTTGTTATAGAAGTACTATTATAAAGAAAATTCTTTTAAAAATTTTTTTTATTCAAATTTCTTGAAAATACTCTTATAAAACTTCTAAAATCTTAAATTAATTTATGGTATAATATTTGTGATTTATGTAATTGTATTTATTTAATAAAATTATTTCTTTTTAAGCACATTTTAATTCTAAAAAAATGATTACTAGATTACTAATGTACCCATGCATGCAAAATCCCTTATAATAGAGACCAAGGATAGGACCGTCATTTCCTACCCCACTAACTCACTTTAACCAAGCAAAGTACTAATCTACCCTTGCATGCAAAATGTCTTAAGCTTGTAGGAAGGGCATAAAAGTCATTTCTCCATTCCACTACCATTTTAACACATCAAAACCCAAAAACACAAGCTACACTCTCTCATTTGCACACCCACTTCACTCCATCCCCTCCCCTTTCTCTCCATCTCGGTCGAAGCTCCCCCTCCCCATCTTCCTTCATTTTTTTTCCTTCTTTCTCAAACACTTTGATCAAGGAGCTAATTCACTCATATTCCCACATTTATACTTGAAAAATTTGGCCCATAAAAGGTATGTTTTATTATGTGTTGATGTGTTCTTGTAGCCAAGATTTAGGCCTTGAATTTTCATGGATTTAAGGACTAAAATCATAAGGGCTTAAAGATATGGACTTGATATGATCTTGGAGAAGTGTTTTGACTTCAACTTTCTAAGCCATAATCTTGTTCATTGCATTTGGCAATGATTTATTAAAAGAGCCGAATGTATATGGATTGTTCTTTAGAAATTTCTATGAAAATGACTTTGCATGTTCCTTATAAAACGTTTTTGCTTCTAAAAATGATGAATTATACTGTTTAAACTCTTGAATGCTATGTATTTCTTCGAGTATATTAAGTTTGAAGACTTGCATGTTAGTTATAGCCCTTGCATGTTGAAATTTACCCTTGCATGTTGATTTACAAGTGATTTTAGACTAGGAAACCATACTTGTTTATTTTGAACCTTGATACTTGATTTTTATGAGGCGCATGCCACGAATTATGTGTTAAAATGATAGTTTAATTATGTCTTGATTAAAAGAGATTAAAATCAATAGGTGTCATGATGTTTTCATGCATGTGTAATTCAAATTTTTGCTTTAAAAATGACTAAGTGATGGCTTGTCTTGTGAGGTGTTACTTTGCTTGTCCTTATAATTGATTGCTTGCTAACTAAAGTTATAAATCAACCTTGTGCACTATAGGTCAGTAGGTGTTAGCAGGATGTTAGGACTTGGTATGTACTTGAGTCCAGAAGCTTTAGATTGGGTAAAATTATGCATTTGGTTAGGTGCACAAGCACAAAACCGAGAGAAACTCAAAACAGGGCAGATTTGGTACAAGTCCATATTTGACCCATTATAACCATGTTTTAGGATAGACATTCATTGGGAATTGGTTTATAATAGTATAAAGAAGTCTTAGGAAGCTTAACAAGTCATTAAAATCAATAATTGAACAATTTAAGTGAGTTTTAAGTTTGTAAAAATAAGGCAATTTGGAAATCAGGGAAGGAAGATTTATGTCAACTTCTACTTGAGGCCTAGGGAGGCCCAAGTGAGGTTTTTAAGTCATTCCAACTTTAAGAGTTAGTTTAGAGTCTTAGGAACCTCAGAGAGTTGGTTTGGAGTGATGGCCCACGGTGGAGATACCCCATTTCCACCAAAACACCCGAGAGTCACCATAAGAGTTGCATTAGGAAGCCTCTATGGATTGCATTGTGTTTAAGTGCTTTATGAGTGAGGCCTTGATGTCAAGTCAAGTTTGGGAGTTGTATAATGTCATAAGAGTCTGTAGAAATCATAATTAAGTGAAAGCCCAAGGTAGAAATGTACAATTGTGTCAAGGCACACAAGTGGTGCCAAGGCGTGCATCCGGAAAGAGTTTAGAATATGCATTAGTTATGTGAGTCTTGTGAGGTGAGGCACAAGTGTGCCTTACTGAATTTAGATTGTGTTGAGGTCTTTAAAGGAGGATTAAGAGTAATGGTCTTGTTAATTATTTGTTGAAAGGATAATTACTTGAGTGATTAGGATCTAAGTGTACTATTGCCATGCCTTTTCTTGCTATGTGTTATGTTAATTATGTGAAGCATATATTACTTGAAATTAAGTGTGTTAAGTATATATATAAAAATACATGTATGTGTGTATATATATAATATACGCGAAAGGGTAGTTAGCAAGAGTTGTGACGAGGATACTATTTATTATAGGTTGAAGTAGGAGGCCAGGAAAGGAGCCCCTAGACGATTCCATTCAAGTACTCAGTAAGCGTAGTTCAGGCAAGTGAACTCTCAACTTATCTTTATAATCCTGCTTCTTGTGATTGAACACCCTGTGAATGTATGACTATCATTTAATAACAATGGTTAGTCCGTGACATCATTCAATAATTAGATCTTGAACTTAGTTAATCGCTTCCATACTTGAATTGACCCATTTTCCTCATATATTACTTCGTATCTCTGTGAATACCCCTACAAATAGTTCCTTAATATATCTAGTGGAACCTAAAACCCTCATACATCATATTCATTTCCTTTGGAAACCCAAACACTATTATCATCCTCTCATTCGAACTTTTTCATTTCCCTTGTTATATTATCCTTGATCAAGAACCCCTTTTAAATTGAAATGAATTATTAAAAAGGAATTGAATGATATGATAAGACTGAGGCGCCAGTCACTGTTAAAGTTTTAAAACCTCAGTAGCAGGGAGCCTGATGGTTTTATATGGCCAATGTGTGCCGAGGATCCTCAATGGTTGTGAATCACTTGTTGTGTGGTTCAGAGCTTTGATGTGGGCTGATCACCCCTCATTGTTCATAGTGCAGTGTGATTTCAATTCCATTCACTTATTAAAATCCTGAACTTTACTTGAATAATTTATATTGTTGATTTACCTTATGTTATTGTTTTATTGAGCATATGATGAACTGTTGTACCCTATTATTCACTTACTGAGCGTTTTGCTCATTAATATTGTTATTGATGTTATCCCTTTAGTTAAGCCCGAAGATGCCTCGTTTCAAGCTGACCGCGCGTAAGAATTGTGGTGGTTCGAGGTATGCCTACTGTCAGATGTTGGAGCAGGTAGGGAACTGGTTGTTCCCTAAGGTTTAAAGAACTTTTGGGAATTTAAAATTGGTAGATGTACTTGGCTTTGGATATTAGACTTCGGTATTATTAGTTGTTTAGATGTTGTTCAAACTCTTACATGTGGATTCAGGGACTTGGATTTATGGTTCTGTAATAATAATTAACTAGTTGTAATCTTTTACCGCTTTGTTTATCTCTATTATTGCTAGTTAGTATTAGTGGGTCCGTCACATTATTATATTTATAAATAGGTTTAAATATGGTGAAGCTGTGTGTTGTGGACCCCAAACTTTTGACCCGGGTTTGGAGGGCGGCACACCTAACCTTGGTTTTTAAAATAAAAATTTAATATCCAATTCTAAATCATTGCTTAGCCATAAACTTGATACCTTAAAACATTTCACTTGATCATTATTTTATCTCAGTATTGTCAATGTGACTTGCTGAGCTAGTTAGCTCATTTGTACGATTCTATTTATGTTCTTTTCCAGTTAAGAAGGAATTTATTGGCAGTGAGGATCCCCAACCAAGTGCACGAGCTAGGATTCCAGGTTAAGCGGATTAAGCTAGCTGAAGACTTTTGTAATAGTTAAGTTTGGAAGTTTGTAAGAATGTTTAATATTCAGTTGTAAGTTTGAATATTTGGGATTTGGGCGTTTATAATATAAGTGTGTGTGCAAACTTTAACCTATTGCGATCCGTGGATGTTTTTAAGTAGGGTCATTGCATATTATTATTATTCTCTTTATTATTTAAGCAGGTTTATATATATATATATGGTGTGTGTGTTGTGGATCCCAAACTTCTGACCCGGGTTTGGAGGGCGCCACAGGTTTGGTATCAGAGCTACGGGGTTATAAGTCACTGACACAAGCCTAGATTCTTGAGAATGTGTAGAGGGTTAGGATTAGAAGTAAGGAATAGAAAGATAGAACGTCAAGAAGTTGAGTGCGACTTAATAATAGGTGTTAGTATGATTCGTGAGGTGATTCGAGATTCTTGTTCATGCGATATGATTTTCAGATAGCAGAGATGGCAGATTCTATCATTCCAGTACCATCTGATCATTCGGAGCCTTCAGTAGGAGAACCGTCATATGATCCATGACATGCTCTTCCGCTGGTGTTGACTGTACTACCTCCTGTTGTGACAGAAGTTGTACCACTGCGGGCTTTTCCACCTTCTGATATGAGGCCACCTATCCGAGGACCCCCACCTGCTGGTTCAGATTTACAGGGCATTCAGTTGAGGGTTCACCATTTCAGTCTACTCCACATCATATTCCTTATTTCCGGTATGAGGCTCTTCTTTTGGAGCGTGAGGCCCTATTGGCACAGATTCGGGAGCTGCAGCATATAGTGAGGACTATAGATGTTGACAGGAGTGTGAGGGAGCTTCGGGAGGAGAATCATGTTATACGGAGGGTTCATGAGGCTCGAATGTGTTAGGAATATGTTATGAACTTGATGATAAGATAAACAAAACACCTTAGTAAATTTAACTTAGTGTTTTGTAGCTCTCGATGGATGTTCTACAATAGTCCTGACGGATGAACATTATAGTCCCGACGGATGACCTCTGAACATCCATTGAGAGTGTAGCTTATGTAATAATAAGTCTTGTAGCACATATCAGTAAACAACAATGTATTAGTTGAGTAGATTCCGCAGGATTCTTTAAGTCATGTTGACTACTAGATTGATATACAAAAAAGGGTGACTAATTGTAAATGTAAGATGTCTTGTAATTCTGTATAAGTGAAATGGAGTCAAATGGTAGAAAGGCTCCTGATGGAGGATCTACAAAGGCTCCCGACGGATGACCTACATAGTCCCATGTGAGTGATGGATCAGGATGTAACTTTTAATGTGTTCAATGCCATGAAATTCCCTACGGAAAATGAGGAGTGTTTTAAGGTGGAGATGGTCAATTTTGTGGTTAATTATGAACTCGATCGATTGCTAAGGTCCGATGCCTTAGAGAAAGCCTTGTTGGGGAATTTCGATAGTGAAGATGACGAAGATGATGAGCACTTGCAATATTTGAATGCTTCTCCCTGGAAGAGAAAGATAGATATGCCTTTTGAATCTCTTGGATTGGAGGAGCTGAAAAGTTCTCTGAAGCTCCTCAAGCCATTTATTGAGGAAGCTCCTACTCTTGAGCTTAAGCCTTTACCTGAACATTTGATGTATGCTTTTTTAGGTGATGCATCTACTTTGCCTATTATTATTGAATCTGACCTTTTAGGTAGCGATGAGGATAAGCTTTTGAGAATTCTTAGAGAATTCAAATCGGCAATTGGTTGGACTATAGCATATATCAAGAGAATCAGCCCTTCGTATTGTATGCATAAAATTCTGCTAGAAGAAGGAAGCAAGCCTATTGTTGAGCAACGGAGAAGGCTAAATCCGATGATGAAAGAGGTTGTGAAGAAGGAAATCCTCAAGTGGCTAGACGCAGAGATCATCTATCCTATTTCTGACAGTTCATGGGTGAGCCAAGTTCAGTGTGTGCCAAAGAAAGGTGGTATCACTGTGGTAGCAAATGAGAAGAATGAGCTTATTCCTACACGAACAGTCACGGGGTGGAGAGTTTGCATGGATTATATGAAGTTGAATAAAGCTACAAGGAAGGATCACTTTCCTCTTCCTTTCATTGATCAGATGCTTGATAGATTGGTTGGGCATGATTACTATTATCTTCTGGATGGCTATTCGGGATATAATCAGATTTGTATTGCTCCAGAAGATCAAGAAAAGACTACATTCACATATCCTTTTGGCACTTTTGCTTTCTGAAGAGTTTCTTTTGGGCTATGTGGAGCGCCAGCCACTTTTTAGAGATGTATGATGGCTATCTTCTCTGATATGATTGGAAATAATGTAGAAGTGTGTATGGACAATTTCTCCATCTTTGGAACTTCTTATGATGAATGCTTGCACAATCTTGGGTTAGTGCTGAAAAGGTGCGTTGAGACCAACTTGGTTCTCAATTAGGAGAAATGTCATTATATGGTGCGCCAAGGCATCATTTTTGGTCACAAGGTTTCTAGTAAAGGTCTAGAGGTGGACAAAGCCAAGGTGGGTGTGATCGAAAATCTTCCTCCACCAATATCTATAAAGGGAATTCGCAGTTTTCTTGGTCATGCGGGTTTATATAGGCGATTCATTAAAGATTTCTCAAAGATTTCGAAGCCGTTGTGCAATTTGATAGAGGAAGACGTTCCTTTGAAGTTTGATGACAAGTGCCTTGCTGCTTTTGAAATGTTAAGAAGAGTTTGATTACGGCACCTGTCATAACTACACCTAATTGGTCTGAACCATTTGAAATAATGTGCGATGCAAGTGACTATGCAGTTGGAGCAGTTCTTGGGCAATGCAAGAATAACATATTTCATGTAGTCTACTATGCTAGTAAGACTTTTAATGGTGCTCAACTGAATTACACCACTATTGAGAAAGAACTGTCGGCTATTGTCTATGGTTTTGAAAAATTTTGATCTTATCTACTTGGGACGAAGGTGACAACTTTCACTGATCACGCTGCAATTCGATATCTCGTCTCGAAGAAGGACTCGAAGCCTAGGTTGATTCGATGGGTTCTTTTACTTCAGGAGTTTGAATTAGAGATCAAGGACAGAAAAAGGACTGAAAATCAAGTCACTGATCATCTCTCGCGTTTAGAGGATCCAATTGCTACTTCACAAGATAAGTCTTTGATTAACGAGTCTTTTCCTGATGAGCAATTATTTGGAGTGCAAGCAGAAGAACCGTGGTTCACCGATATTGTGAACTACCTTGTGAGTAACGTTATTCCTCCAGAGTTGACTTCCGCTCAAAGGAAGAAGTTTCTATATGAAATGAAGTGGTATATATTGGATGAGCCATTTCTTTTCCGACAAGGAGCTGGCCAAATCATCAGGAGATGTATTCCTTACAGTGAAACGGGAGGGATCTTGCGAGATTGCCCCTCAACGGCTTATGAAGGACATTATGATGGTGAAAAGACAGCATATCGTATTCTTCAAGCAGGTTTCTTTTGGCCAAATTTGTTTAAAGATGCACATCCATTCGTTTTGAAATGTGATCGATGTCAACGTGTGGGGAATATATCCAAGAGGGATGAGATGCCTCTTAATGTGCTTCTCGAGGTTGAAGTCTTCGATGTTTGGGGAATTGACTTTATGGGGCCATTTGTCTCATCTTGTAATAATCAGTATATCTTGTTGGCGGTTGATTATATGTCAAAATGGGTTAAAGTTTAGGCGTTGCCAATGAACAATGCGAAGGTAGTGCTTAATTTTCTTCACAAGCAGATATTCACAAGATTTCGAACTCCAAGAGTCATAATCAGTGATGAGGGGTCGCATTTCTGTAATCGCAAGTTCACTGCTATGATGCAAAGGTATAATATGAATTATCGCATTACTACGGCTTATCATCATCAGACGAATGGTCAAGCCGAGGTATCTAACAAGGAGATCAAGCGCATTTTAGAGAAAGTTGTGTGTCCATCGAGAAAAGATTGGTCTTTGAAGCTTGATGAAGCTGTTTGGGCATATCGAACATCGTACAAGTCTCCGTTAAGGATGTCACCATATCAGCTGATTTATGGTAAGGGGTGTCATTTACCGGTGGAGCTAGAGCATAAAGCATATTGGGCTTTGAAGAAATTGAATCTGGATTTGGATGTAGCTGGAAAGAAGAGGATGCTTCAATTAAATGAGCTTGACGAGTTTCGACTTTAAGCTTATGAGAACAACAAAATGTATAAGGAGAAAGTCAAGAGGTGGCATGATCGGGGTCTAGTACTCAAATCATTTGTGCCAGGGTAACAAGTTCTTTTGTTCAACTCTCATCTTCATCTTTATCCTGGAAAGTTGAAGACAAGATGGTCAGGGCCGTTTGTTGTCAAAACTGTGTTTCCACATGGAGCGGTGGATTTTTTGAGAATGATCCGGGCCAAGCATTCAAGGTAAATGATCAGAGGTTGAAGCATTACTATGGTGACATGGCAAACTACAAGGTGGTTAGTGCCGTTTTGTTTTCCGTTTGATCTCGAGTTTCTACGTCAAGCTAACGACGTAAAGCAAGCGCTTCTTCGGAGGCAACCCAAGTTTGTTATACATAAGTAGGTAGAGGAAGCAAGAAGAAAAGAGAAAAACACAAAAGAATCAGAAAAATAGAAAATTTCAGGGCCAACTTCAGAAGCTGAGCGCGCCCACGCAGATCAAGCGCGCGCTCGCGCTGGATTACAGAAACCAGGCGCGCCTGCGCTGATCTAGCATGCGGCAGCGCCGATTTGGCAGAAGTTGGGCGCGCCCGTGCTGTCCTAGCGCACGGCCGCGCTGGGGTCTCGATTCAGAAAAAAAAATTAAAGAGAAGTTTGTGAAGAGAAAATCCGGGTTTTTAATAGAAAATCAATTCCTACCCGAATTTTACTCACCCACATCCCAAATTTTCCTCTCCAAATCAAACCCATTATTCCCACTTTTCTCATAATCAATTCCCACTTCTATTCCATATCTAATTCTCTTTTCACCTCCTATAAATACATACACTTATACACAAACTTCTTCACCACTTCACAAAATTCTCAAACACAAATTCTCTCTCAAATACACAACTCTTATTATCTCTACTCAATCCCAATGGCACCCAAGAGACAAAGAACACAAGTAAGCAGCATCAGCACCGATTCTTCGAGTGCGGGTGGTGTGAGGCCGAGGTTTTCTATTCCCAAGGCTGAAGCGGAGTATACAAGGCTTCTCTTGAAGCCCATTATCAAGGAGCGTGGTTTTCTGCCATCGGGGAAGGATGGTAAGTTGTTGGAGATGACTCTGGAGATGGGCTGGGTTCCTTTTTGCGAGGCACCCGCTTCTATGCCCATGTTCGAGAGTTCTATACTAATTCGAAGGCGGAGAAGAATGGCTTCACGATGGTTAGGGGGAGGACTGTGGAGTACAGTGTAGAGGCCATCAGGACGGTGATTGAGCAGCCCGTGAGAAGGCCCAGGCAGGACACTTGGAACGATAAGACTCCAGAGGACTTTGATCTGGATCTTATTGTTGCTATAATATGCATGCCTAATACACACTGGAAATTCAAGAGGGGCACTACTGAGTATTCTACGTTCCCTGCTTCTAGCATGAACAGGTTTTCCTGTGCATGGAATGCGTTTATTTGTGCTAACATCATGCCATCTTCTCAGGTGCATGAGATTACTGTGGAGCGTGCACGGCCGTTGTGGGGCATTCTTCAGGGAGATTATGGGGATCTAGAGATGGTGATTTACCAGGGTATTCTGAGGTTCTTGAGGGGGAGTATCATAGGGTCTATACCCTATGCGTCTCTTGTGACGAAGTTGTGCGTTACAGTTGGTGTTCATTGGCCAGCACACGAGCAGTTGCAGATCCCGAGTGCTCCTATTGACAGCACCACTTTAGTAACGATGCAAGAGTGGGATGGAGGCAAGCCCGATTAGAAGGAGCTTGGTTATACTTTTTACCATCTACCTGGTGGGAGGCCAGCGGTTGGGGCCACTCAGACGAGTAGGATTTCTTGGAGATCTCAACTAGGAGATGAGGTAGGGCCATCACAGATGGCGCATGAGGATGAGGCATGAGCTGATGTTGGAGCTGACATGAGTATGGCGCAGTATAGGCGCTTGACTAGGAGGATGGATGCGATGCATGACATCCACATCAGGTTTGCACGAGATCTCACCCAGGCATTGGGGACAGCTTTTAGAGCTACAAGTGTTGACATCCAGTGGCCAGTATTTGGTGAGGACTCCGTGTATCCACCTCCAGACACGCCTGACACTCCACCCGTTGAGGGTGAGGATCCTGATTCCGAGTAGGTATGCCTGATTCCTTACTATTACCTTCACTGAGGACAGTGAATATTTCAAGTTTGGGGTAGTAGTTGAAGGAATATGTTTTGTGTGAGTCACATATAGTTTACATATTCATGATAGTTTAGTTCATATATTTGCATTTTTGCCATTTAATTTTTTTTTTAATTTTTGGTAGTTTTTATGATAGTTTGTTCATTTAGTTCATGCATTTGCATTAAAACATGATCCCGTAGATGATTTTTCCGATTGACTTGTGATATTGATGTTAGTGTAGTGATGTCGTATTTAGTGATGTTGAGTCGTATCGAGTTGACTTGTGTGACGACCTCAACCCCGGGGTCAGGAGTTAACGTCACTAAACACAATTACCAAAAATATAAACTACAGAATTATTATTAAAATATAATAACTTGACCCCAAACCAAGATCCGATCCAGGTTCCAGTATAATTCAGTTTCTCAATACTACAAACTCTTTATTCAACATCTAACTTTATTCAGCAACTCCTCAGACCTCATGGCCTGATACAAACTACCTCAGAGGAGCCGGGTCCAGTAGGGGCGGGAACATGGGTCGGTCTGACTGATCTTCTAGGCATCTGCGAAATATACATAACAGTTTGCAAGGGTGAGCATAATCGCTCAGCAGTACAAAGATATGAATAACAGAATAAAAACTGGAATGTATCAATAAAAGGAACAGAACTGTAACCATGATATCAACACTTCATAATGAAAATCAAAGGTAACTAGATATCACTATTTAGCATGCTTTGTTAAAACATCATAGCAGTGTGCTGCGTAATACCAGAGTCCAATTTTAGCATGCTAATCATTTTATAAAACCGCTGTATCAACCAATTATGCTCTTATATAATTCACAAATCCCAATCAGATACGTAGCGGATATGTGAAGACAGCTGATCAGGCTATCAACACCAGACGGCTCTAACTACCATCCCATTTACCTGTTCCGAAACTCAGAGACTAGCTAGGTCTCTGACCTGCTGGACTAATCGGTTTTATAGTGCGCGCAACCGAATTAGCCTCTTACGCCACCTCAATAGGCCTACTCTGGCCCAAATGTATCCCATATCTGACCGTTTTATCCAGTTTTCAAAACACTTGTACCTATCTCATTTTTAAAAATCATTTATTTAACTAGCACACATATACAATCCGTTTCGCAAATCATTCTATTCGAGATAGGTACCCGTCGAAGTTACTTTTCCCCAAAACAATTTGAAACCAGTAATTTATAACTACAGGGGATACGTAACTTAAAACATTTCTGTTCCATTACGAGAATAAAACATTTAGCTATTCATATGCATTGAACCATAAAAGAATGGTCAGGGTACTTGCCATACAACGCTTTACAAAACCCTAAGTAGCTTTCACGCTGGCTTTGATCCTGGGAAAACTCGACTGGTATCTACAAATGCAGAGTACCCTAATTAGTTATATCGACATGCTTGATATCCTCAGACTTTAACAACCCAATCCGATAATCTGACTCGTATCATTAATATTATACACATAATCACGTAATCACAATATTCCGAACATAAATAGGGGTAACACGTAGAATATAGTTATGTACAATTACAACATATTTTTAGAAAATTTTGGCAGCATCTTGCTTGTTTATAAGACTACCCGTCGATTACAATCGACGTCAAGAATTACACAATCCACAATATTATTTCGTCATTTTATACAACTTACATCCCAACACCAATCATAATTAATTATTTAAGTCCAAATATATTTTATATAATTATCTTATTTTATTTATTTATAAAATTTAGGACTCAGAACATCGTCATCACCGTCCACCGTCCGCTCATAACGAGTCATCGCGGTACGGCGGCAAAATTTATTGGTGCCCGAAATATTCGGGTATCCAAATAAATTCCACCGATTTATTAAAATATTTTCCCACGCGAATTAATAATAATATCACGAATCTTATTCAATAATTCCTGCAGAAAAAGAATAAGAATTAAAATTGCAACAACCAAGCCCAACTACACGCATAGGCTCAACCAAAAGCCCAAAACCAAAATCCAACAGCAAGGACCAACAATGAGGCCCAACAGGGAAATCAGCCCAAGCCCAAAAAAACCAGCCCACAATAACATCACAGAAAACAAGGGAGCAAGCACGCGGCAACGTGCCGCCCAGCCACACCACCAACACAACACAGACATACACAAATTACATACACACACACACATATATATATATACCACTGCATATTTATATATATATATAGGCATCATTCAACAAGACTGATCGGAACCACCAAGCTCACCGGAAAATCGTGGCAGCGGCGAGACCAGAGCAACCGGAACGGGAACGGAGGGAAAACAGGGAAGAACAGCCGAAACACTCGAAGAAAAACAGAGATGGAAGATGGGAAATAGAGAGGAGAGAGATACAGAGAGATAAGAGATTAAACCGAGAGAGAGAGACTGAAATGGCACAAAAGAAAAACAAACTGCAGCCAACACGTGTCCTGTGAAAATGGGATACGTGTTAACTTCTTATTATAAGTTGTTAACACGTGTCCCGAAATACCCGGGGACCCAGATTTTTATCCCGAATTTGAAATTAGCGAACCGAGATATCCTTAAAATAATTTCGAAAAATAACGATAATGGTCTAAAAATATTTTAGATATCCTGAAGTTAATAAAAATATAAGTTTCGAAATTTTTTAAAAACACTTTTAAGGCACGCTTTCTACACGCTTTTTAATAAATAACGAGACGACACGCGGTTGAAACGATTCCTGAAAATTCCCAAAATAATTTTAAAATTCTCCAAATGATACAAACTTAATAAAATATAAGTTCCAAGATTTTTAAAGAATTCCTAAATTAAATATGGATTTTACATATAAACACACTCAGAAAATCATTTAAGGGTAAATAATTATAGAATATTGATTTCTCAATTTTATAAAGTCCTAAAAATAATTATTGAAATTATAAAATTAGAAAATCAAATTTTAAAGACAACCCAAATATTTATGGAATTAAAACTACAATAAAATCACTTTTACAAGCAAGATGAAGTCATATAACTCACCAATAAATCACACAATTCCAATCCCTCATATCAACAAATCATAAGTACTTAAATAACAATTAGTAACCGCTGCAAAAATCAATAGACATGTTTTATTTATCTACTTAAACCTTTATTACACTTCCAAATATTATAAATAAAAATAAAAATAAAAATACACGAGTCGTTATATCCTTTCCCCCTTAAAAAGATTCTGTCCCCAGAATCTGACTTAATTAAACAAATGAGGATATTTATCAAGCATGTCTGACTCCAATTCCCAAGTAGACTCTTCTACTCGAGGATTTCTCCACAAAACTTTTACTATAGGAATCGGTTTATTCCTAAGGACTCGTTCCTTACGATCTAGGATTTGGACCGGTTGTTCCACATAGGACAAATCTGGTTGAAGCTCAATCAGTTCATATTCTATGACTTGATTCAAATTAGGGACATAGGGCTTCAACATAGACACGTGGAACACATTATGAATGTGCTGCCACTGCGGTGGTAACGCTATCTCGTAAGCGACCTTTCCCACTTTCTTCAAAACCTCAAAGGGTCCTATAAATCTAGGGCTAAGTTTACCCTTCTAACCAAATCGTACTAACCCTTTCCAAGGTGATACTTTTAGTAACAGCAGAGCCCCTATCTCAAAGTCCATATCTTTCCTATGCAAATCTGCGTATTTTCTTTGTCTATCTTGAGTTGCTTCCAACCTTTTCCGAATCAACACTATGGCATCTTTGGTCTGCTGAACCAACTCAGGACCTAACACTTTCTTTTCTCCTACCTCATCCCAGTACAACGGGGACCTACACTTTCGTCCATACAAAGCTTCGTAAGGTGGCATCCCTATACTGGCATGGTAGCTGTTATTGTACGAGAACTCAATCAAAGGTAGGTGCTCATCCCAATTACCTTTAAAATCTAGAACACAGACTCTCAACATATCCTCTATGGTCTGAATCATCCTCTCACTTTGGCCATCCGTCTGAGGATGATAAGCGGTGCTCATATTCAATTTCATTCCTAGGCACTATTGGAATTTAGTCCAGAACCTGGAATGAAATCTCGGGTCTCGATCCGACACTATAGAAACAGGCACTCCATGTTTGGTAACTATCTCATCCAAGTATAACTTAACTAGCCTCTCCAATGAATACCTTTCATTAATCGGAAGGAAATGCGCCGACTTAGTCAACCTATCAATGATTACCCAAAGAGTATCATGATTCGCTCTCGTCTTTGGCAATCCCACTATAAAATCCATAGCAATGTCTTCCCATTTCCACTGGGGAATCTCCAAAGGTTGTAATAATCCACTCGGTCGTTGATGCTCTGCTTTCACTGTTTGACACACGTGACACTTACTTACCCAATTGGCAATATCCTTCTTCATTCCTGGCCACCAAAAATTTCTCTTCAAATCCTAGTACATCTTGGTACTACTAGGGTGGATAGAAAACCTAGAGTTATGAGCTTCCTACAATACTTCGTTCTTTAACTCCGTTATGTTAGGAATCCAAACTCTGGACGAAAATCTATACAAACCTTGACTATCTTTTTGAGTACATAACTCTTCTCCTGTCAAAGTATCCAACTCTTGTTCCATAACTCCTTCTTGACATCTTCTAATCTTTTCCATCAATGCCGGCTGGAAAGTAATTTCATATAGTTGCTCCTGACTTCCGTTAGATACTTGAACTTCAATTTCCATTCTTTCCAAGTCTCGTGCCAATTCCTCCGCATTCTTAACCATATTCAGCCTTTCCTTCCTACTTAAGGCATCAGCCACTACATTGGCTTTACCTGGGTGATAATTAATCGAACAATCATAATCCTTAATCAACTCCAACCACCTTCTCTGTCTCATGTTCAGATCTTTCTGCGTGAATATGTACTTCAGGCTCTTATGATTCGTGTAAATATCGCATTTCTCTCCATACAAGTAGTGATGCCATAATTTTAAAGCAAATACTATAGACGCCAATTCAAGGTCGTGAACTGGATATTTCTGCTCGTGAGGCTTTAGCTGTCTGGAGGCATAATCAATCACTTTGTCATGCTGCATTAACACACATCCCAATCCTTTCAAAGAAGCATCACTGTAGATTACAAAGTTTCCCGTCTCATCTGGCAATGCTAACACTAGAGCCGTCACTAGTCTTCATTTTAACTCCTGGAAACTCTCTTCACACTTTTCCGTCCAAACGAACTTCTCATTCTTCCTGGTTAACTTGGTTAGTGGGGATGCAATCTTCGAGCAATCTTTCACAAACCTTCGATAATATCCTTCTAATCCAAGAAAACTCCTTATTTCCGTTGGTGTCTTTGGTTGCTCCCATTTTGATACGGCTTCAATCTTTACCGGGTCTACTTTGATACCTTCCTTACTCACCACATGTCCAAGAAACTGTACTTCCATCAGCCAAAACTCACACTTAGAAAACTTAGCATACAATTGCTTTTCTCTAAACTTTTGAAGGGCAATCTGCAGATGCACTGCGTGATCTTCTGGATTCTTCAAATATATGAGGATGTCATCAATAAATACAATAACAAACTTATCCAAATACTCCTTGTATACCCTATTCATCAAATCCATGAAAGTCGCTGGTGCATTCGTCAATCCAAACGACATTACTAGAAACTCGTAATGGCCATACCTTGTTCTAAATGCAGTCTTGGGGATATCTTAAGGCTTTATCTTCAGTTGGTGGTAGCCAGATCTTAAGTCAATCTTTGAGAAGTAACATGCTCCCTTAAGCTGATCAAACAAATTGTCTATACATGGCAAAGGATACTTATTCTTTATTGTCAACTTGTTCAGCTCCCTATAATCAGTGCACAATCTCATACTTCCATCCTTTTTCTTCACAAATAGCACTGGAGCACCCCACGGGGAAACACTAGGTCGAATAACTCCCTTATCCAATAATTCTTGAAGTTGCTTAGCCAATTCTTTCATTTCCATCGGGGCCATCCTGTATGGAGCCTTAGAAACAGGTTCAGCTCCAGGTATCAAATCAATGGAAAACTCTATCTCGCGATCAGGTGGCAATCCTGGTAATTCTTCTGGGAAAACATCAGGGAATTCTCTTACTATAGGGATTTCATCCAAAATAGGGGTCTCTTTCTTCGTATCCACTACATGAGCCAAGTACGTTTCACATCCTTGTCTCAACAATCTTCTTGCTTGTATCACTGAGAGGAACTTCCTACTTGCCTCTGGCCTTGGTAACTGATCCTTTTATTATCTGGGGTGTACATAACAACTCTCTTTTTCTTACAATCTATATTTTCCCTATATCGAGACAACCAATCCATACCTAAAATAACATCAAAGTCTCCCAAGTCGAAGGGTATTAAATTAACAGGGAACATATACCCTGAAATCTCTAGGGAACAACTAGGACAAAATTGTTTTACAAGTACTTTATTTTTATTAGCCACTTCTATGGTTAGAGGTTCGTCTAAGTCTTCTAACATCAATTGCATTTTATTCACACAATTCACGGATATAAAAGATTTGGACGCTCCCGAATCAAACAAAACGTTAACAGGTACGGAATTAAGAGTAAGCGTACCTGCAACCACATCAGACTCATGAACTGGAGACTTCTGGGTCATCTTAAAAGTCCTAGCTCTAGCAGTATTGGTTGCTAGTCCCTGAGACACACTCATTCCCGCATTACCTTGGGTCACTGACTTGCAATTCCTAGCTATGTGTCCCACTTTGCCGCAACTAAAACAAGTAACTCCTTGAATCTCGGACTTACATTCTGTGGAATAGTGACCTTTCCGTCCACACTTAAAGCAATTAACATTCTCTCGGCACTGTCCACTGTGCTTTTTCCCACATGTCTTACAATCAGCCACTGGCTTACTCATCCTCGTCGGGGCAGAGTCAACTGAAGTTGTACCGGGTTTAGCTTGGGAAAAATTCTGCCTTTTAAACTTCTTATTCTTATTCTTGCCAAACCAACGCTGGAACTTCCGACTTGCTATTCCTGATTCTGACTTAGCGGGTCCACTTTCAAATTTCCTCTTCTTCTCTCTCTGCTCTTTTGCGACTAACTTTTGATCACTCTCTATCACTAGGGCAGCCTGGACTACCGAAGTATAAGTCTTAAGCTGTAAAGCTACAACTCCACTCCTTATTTATGGCTTCAACCCTTGTTGAAACCACATCGCTCATTGAGCTTCTATACTCACATATTCCGGTGCTATACGGGCCAACTCCGTAAACTTCGCTTCATATTCCGTGACACTCCTATCTCCTTGTTTCAGTTCCAAAAATTCCATCTCCCTTTGACTTTGGAGACAGTCCGGAAAGTATTTTTCCAAAAACAATTCTGTAAATCTGGCCCAGAAAACTGGACCTTCTCCTTCTAGGGCTCGCGTAGATTCCCACCAATAATTCGAATCATTCCTCAGAAAATAACTAGCATAATCAGTTTTTAAATCCTCACTCACCTTGGTGAGCACAAACGCTTTTTCCATTTCCTTTAACCATATCCTGGCAGCAACAGGATCTACTTCTCCTTTAAATTCTGGGGGCTTAAAACTAACATCTTGATTTGCCCCTCTCATCTCATGCTGCTATTGGATTTGTAGTTGTTGCTGTTGGATTTTATGTTGTTGTTGTTGTATGAGCTGCTGTTGCTGTTGTTGTTGTTGTTGCAATTGTTGTTGCTGCTGCTGGAATTGTTGTTGCTGTTAGGCCAGCTATACAGTCTGCTGATGCAACAAGTTCATCAAGTCACTCATGGAAGGATCCCCAGCAGATCCGTTATTGGGCTGAGAATTTCTCTTTGGTGGCATCTCCTGAAACATAACAGTCATATATAAGAAAAATGGATTGCTCCAGCAGTTTATATTTATGCATCAGGAGAGCGTTGCCACTAAGACAATATTCTCATCCCCATTATAATTGGATCCGTCCTGAGTGAATGATTATAATCTAGAAATGCCAGCAACAGAAACAACAATAATAATAACAATAATAATAATAATAGCAACGCACAATATATAAAAACTGAACAATAAGATAAAGCAGCTGAAATACAATAACCAACAGAATCCAACCAGTACAACTGAAGATCCAACTAAAAAGAACCATCCGAATACACACCAAAATTGGCTGTCATAACAGACTCGCCTACTACAAATTATCACAACATAATGTACATATACAAAGTAAATAACTACAGAATTCCTAAAGGTCAACTCTGAGCTCTGCATCCCTCTACTGCAACTCTGTCTAGCCACTACCACTGCCACCAATGGAACCTAGCTCAAACACTAGCCAGTTCACTAGGTCCTGATACTGCACAGCTCTGAACTCTGAACTAATGAAACGGTCAACAGATCTAGCCCTCTCTACAGCCATCTGGGTCAATGCTCTCACACGGGCTCGTATCTCAAGGGAAGGGGCAGAAATACCCCGAAATGGTGCAATAGGTACCTGATCCAACTGAGCAGCAAACTCTGGACTCTGATCTCTGATAAAGGAAGTATTCACCGCCCTATGAACATGGTAAGGGATCGGTGAAGAAGTACCACTAGGGGCCACAGGAGGTCTTATCATGGAAGAACTGGGACCGCAGCCGGGAGGGAAATCCCTGACAGCAGACATAGACCTACGTACCCAATGGGGACGAGGACCAGATCCAGGGATGTCTCGAGGCACAAAAGAGGGGACTGATGGAGGAGGCATAAGGGCCTCCTCAGTAACAGCATCCGGGGGTCTCTCAGAATCTGAGCTATCCGAATCAGAAGGATTCTCCCGAGATGGAGAACTCGAAATCGCAATAGGCCACTGTCAACATAATAAATATACAGACAAGACACAACCAGGTCAAGGCAATTCTATCAAAACATTTAATGCCATCGGAACCCTCGACTGACTCTAAAGGTTTGCTCCTCTATATGAGTTGTTGACTCACACCTAAAGACTCACGTTATCACCTACTTGACACAATCCCTAACCTGAATCAGGGACTTGAACCTGTAGCTCTGATACCAACTGTGACGACCTCAACCCCGGGGTCAGGAGTTGACGTCACTAAACACAATTACCAAAAATATAAACAACAGAATTATTATTAAAATATAATAACTTGACCCTAAACCAAGATCCGATCCAGGTTCAAGTATAATTCAGTTTCTCAATACTACAAACTCTTTATTCAACATCTAACTTTATTCAGCAACTCCTCAGACCTCATGGCCTGATACAAACTACCTCAGAGGAGCCGGGTCCAGTAGGGACGGGAACATGGGTCGGTCTGACTGATCTTTTAGGCATCTGTGAAATATACATAACAGTTTGCAAGGGTGAGCATAATCGCTCAGCAGTACCAAGATATTAATAACAGAATAAAAACTGGAATGTATCAATAAAAGGAACAGAACTGTAACCATGATATCAACATTTCATAATGAAAATCAAAGGTAACTGGATATCACTATTTAGCATGCTTTGTTAAAACATCGTAGCAGTGTGCTGCGTAATACTAGAGTCCAATTTTAGCATGCTAATCATTTTATAAAACTGCTGTATCAACCAATTATGCTCTTATATAATTCACAAATCCCAATCAGATACGTAGCGAATATGTGAAGACAGCTGATCAGGCTATCAACACCAGACGGCTCTAACTACCATCCCATTTACCTGTTCCGGAACTCAGAGACTAGATAGGTCTCTGACCTGCTGGAGTAATCAGTTTTATAGTGCGCGCAACCGAATTAGCCTCTTACGCCACCTCAATAGGCCTACTCTAGCCCAAATGTATCCCATATCTGACCGTTTTATCCAGTTTTCAAAACACTTGTACCTATCTCATTTTTAAAAGTCATTTATTTAACCAGCACACATATACAATCCGTTTCGGAAATCATTCCATTCGAGATAGGTACCTTTCGAAGTTACTTTTCCCCAAAACAATTTGAAAACAGTAATTTATAACTACAGGGGATACGTAACTTAAAACATTTCTGTTCCATTACGAGAATAAAACATTTAGCTATTCATATGCACTGAACCATAAAAGAATGGTCAGGGTACTTGCCTTGTAACGATTTACAAAACCCTAAGTAGCTTTCACGCTGACTTTGATCCTGGGAAAACTCGACTGGTATCTACAAAAACAGAGTACCCTAATTAGTTATATCGACATGCTTGATATCCTCAGACTTTAACTACCCAATCCGATAATCCGACTCGTAGCATTAATATTATACACATAATCACATAATCACAATATTCCAAACATAAATAGGGGTAACACGTAGAATATAGTTATGTACATTTACAACATATTTTTAGAAAATTTTGGCAGAATCTTGCTTGTTTATAAGACTACCCGTCGATTACAATCGACGTCAACAATTACACAATCCACAATATTATTTCATCATTTTATACAACTTACATCCCAACACCAATCATAATTAATTATTTAAGTCCAAACATATTTTATATAATTATCTTATTTTATTTATTTATAAAATTTAGGACTCAGAACATCGTCATCACCGTCCACCGTCCGCTCATAATGAGTCATCGCGATACAACGACAAAATTTATTGGTGCCCGAAATATTTGGGTATCCAAATAAATTCCATCGATTTATTAAAATATTTTCCCACGTGAATTAATAATAATATCACGAATCTTATTCAATAATTCCTGCAGAAAAAGAATAAGAATTAAAATTGCAACAACCAAGCCCAACTGCACGCACAGGCTCAACTAAGAGCTCAAAACCAAAATCCAACAGCAAGGCCCAACAACGAGGCCCAACAGGGAAATCAGCCCAAGCCCAAAAAAACCAGCCCCCAATAACATCACAGAAAACAGGGGAGCAAGCACGCAGCCACGCGCCGCTCAGCCACACCACCAACACAACACAGACACACACAAATTACATATACACACACACATATATATACCACTGCATATTTATATATATATATAGGAATCATTCAACAAGACTAATCGAAACCACCAAGCTCACCGGAAAATCACGGCGGCGGCGAGACCAGAGCAACCGGAACGGGAACGGAGGGAAAACAGGGAAGAACAGCTGAAACACTCGAAGAAAAACAAAGATGGAAGATGGGAAATAGAGAGGAGAGAGATACAGAGAGATAAGAGATTAAACCGAGAGAGAGAGAGACTGAAATGGCACAAAAGAAAAACAAACTGTAGCCAACACGTGTCCTGTGAAAATGGGTACGTGTTAACTTCTTATTATAAGTTGTTAACACGTGTCCCGGAATACCTGGGGACCCGGATTTTTATCCCGAATTTGAAATTAGCGAACCGAGGCATCCTTAAAATAATTTCGAAAAATAACGATAATGATCTAAAAATATTTTAGATATCCGGAAGTTTATAAAAATATAAGTTTCAAAATTTTTTAAAAACACTTTTAAGGCACGCTTTATACACGCTTTTTAATAAATAACGAGACGAAACGCGGTTGAAACGATTCCCGAAAATTCCCAAAATAATTTTAAAATTCTTCGAATAATACAAACTTAATAAAATATAAGTTCCAAGATTTTTAAAGAATTCCTAAATTAAGAATGGATTTTACATATAAACACACTCAGAAAATCATTTAAGGGTAAATAATTAATAGAATATTGATTTCTCAATTTTATAAAGTCCTAAAAATAATTATTGAAATTATAAAATTAGAAAACCAAATTTTAAAGACAACCCAAATATTTATGGAATTAAAACTACAATAAAATCACTTTTACAAGCAAGATAAAGTCATATAACTCACCAATAAATCACACAATTCCAATCCCATATATCAACAAATCATAAGTACTTAAATAACAATAAGTATCCGCTGCCAAAATCAATAGACATGTTTTATTTATCTACTTAAACCTTTATTACACTTCCAAATATTAGAAATAAAAATAAAAATAAAAATACACAAGTCGTTATAACTTGCATGCTAGAGACAATTGTATTTCACTAAGTCTTATAGGTTGCTTGAGTGCTAGATCATGATCATGGTTTGTTTGTTTGACGAGGTTTAATCGCTTGTTTATATTTAAAATTTAGGATATTCTCTGAATAATAAAATAACATGGATTTTTAGAAATCGGAGAAAATTGGATTTCATTGCTAGTTGTTCTGGCTAGGTGTCAAATGGCTTAGGGTTGAACGAGATGGAGCGAAACGCACTCATTCAGAAATTGTGAAAAAAGAAAAGAAAAAGAAAAAAAAATAGAAAAAAAGAAAAAAAAGAAAAGAAAGAAAAAAAATAAGTGTAATGTATAATTGATCACGAGTGGGCTCTTTAGTACTCGAGTTATTAAGTTCTTAGGGGACTTTGTGCCTAGTGACCTAAGACTTTTATAGTCTGGGATCCGCTAACCTAACGCTCGCTACATGGATACTATTGTATAAGTCTTTTGTGGACATCACTCATTACACGATCAAATAAGCATATTTGTGTTGTTTTGTTTGAATAAAAGCATGAATCCATATAAAACTCCAATATAAGAATTGAAGTGTCATAAGTTATTTTGAGTCTAACATTTATTTTATTTATAACCTTATGATTTCCTTGATAAGTAGTGAGTCATGATTATTGATCTAATCGCGATAGTATATTTGTAAGTATTTGCACACACGCACGTCTCTAGTTTGTTGGTTGATTTGTATGGTTTGATTGAAATTTATGCGAGTAACTGCATTTGTTGAGATATTGCTTGTTGATTGGTTTAGTTACTCTATTGGGATCGTTGCATTCATTTAGTTGCATTCATACATTTTTTTTGTTTCTTGTTCTTTGAGTCTGTTTATGCTTGAGGACAAGCATCGATTCAAGTTTGGGGGTATGTTGAGTGGCATTTATGACACTTTATAATGCTCTATTAAGCTTTGAATTGATTCATTTGTACTCAAGTTGTTGGTGTTTTAATGTGTTTTCTAGGATTTTTGCATTTCAGGCATTAATCCAGGAATCAGGTGAATTAGCATTGTTTTGGTGCTAATATGGTGTAAGGATGGTGTCCCAGGAATAAAGCTCGGGAAGCCAACTCAATTGCAGCAAAAATCGAAGAAAAGAAGAAGTTTATCCACGAGCATGGCGCTCCCGTGCTGGTCTAGCGCGCGGCCGCGCCTAAACATCAGAAAGACAGCGTGCCCGCGCTGATGAAGCACATGACCGCGCCGGGTCGAGATGCAAGAATCCTGATTCTACTCAAATTCTAACTGGAGGACTTCTATTTGGCATGGGCTGCTATATATACTTAAATAAAGGACATTTTCCAGGGAGGGATGTACTAGAGCACAAGGAGAAGGCGTAAGAAGACCGTTTTAGCACGATTCAACGAAGAAGAAGAAGATCTTGTTTTTACTGGTGAATCTTTGTTCTAAGTTGTAACTTGGATGCTAGTTTTCTTATTCGTGAACCTTACTCTTGTTTTGTACTTGGTTTTATTATTTATTCAGTATAAAGACTACGTTTATTATACCATGCTTTCATCGAAACTCACATTGATAATGAGTTCGATTATGGGCTAATCGTTATAGTGGGATTCTAGCGGATTTATTTATGGATTTCTTTAGTTAATTTGTTTCGATGCCTTAGTGTATGGTGATTGCATGATAACCTAGTATTGGTTGTGCTTACTCGTCTTATGAGCGTCGCGAACTTGTAAGATAGCATGTTAATCTTTAATGAAGCGACACTGAATTTAATAATTTAGAACATGCCATGCTAGCATAGGTCCATGTGTTATTGTTATGCATGATTCATAGGTAATTTTAATCATCTTACTTGCCCTGTATAATCATGATAGATAACTTGCGCATTAAGCCATTATGTTGTCAAATTCTATAGACATATAGGGTCTCAATATAATTGGTGTCTATTCAACTTCTATCTCTTTTGTCGATGTCTGGTAGTATGTTATTCGAGCAACGAAAGTTGGTGTTTAGCAGTTTCGTGTTATCTAAGTGGTGTCATCACCATTGCATGCTAAGGTTAAGAATAATAAGGCTATTGAATGAAGTATTTAATGAAGTTAGAATCCCATATTTATCTCATATAATATACAACTCTCTTTACTCTCTTAGTTATAATTATTAGTTTAATCGTAGTTATAATCAACCCCAAATTGTTATCGTCTTACCATTGAATAATAACCATATCATCGGTGCATAAGTGCATAAATCACATAATAAACCGAAGCCATTCTCGGTGGGAATGAACTAGAAACAATTCTATATTACTTGCATCCGTATAGGTCAAAGTATATCTTCTCATCACTAGGATTGAAAATCGGTAGATAACATCCACCGCTATATGTGTAGAACTGAAGTTGAACCATTCTGATGAGTAAGATTGTGAATGGAGTGATGAGAATGTGATAAGCTGAGTATGAAGAAAGCAGTGAGAAGTTTTGAGAGTGGACGGTTGTATTTATACAGGAGAAGATATAAACTGAAGAGACTATTTGATTAACCATGTAATAATTATTCATAATGCAAATACACGATTACGCGTATCTAGGAAAAAAGTAATCTCTCTCTTCATATTCCTATTTCCTAAATACTCAAGTATTATAAGATACTTGCATCGGTAGCTAACCTATTTAAGCAATTAAAATATATTCCACTCACTCACTGATTAATTAAAAATACTGTTAACAATTTATTTCGAATAAATTCAAGATAATCAGTGAAGTCTAACAGTCAATCATGGTTTGACCATTATTAGTATTTTAATTCTGACAGACTCACAATACTAACTAGCAGAAATATGCATAATATAGATTAAACAGTAAAGTACTATAAAAGATAGAATATTAAAGCTACAACCTTTAACCACAATCCCCGAATCCACAGGAATGAGTTTGAATAACATCTAGCATCTTTATTATTACAGACCAAAAATATCTTAAGCCAAATTATTACAAAATTTTAAACCCAAAGTTTATAACCCTTAGGGAACTACTAGTTCCCTACTTGCTCCAACATCTGACGGTAGGCATACCCCGAGTCCCTAGAAGTCTTACGCGCGGTTTGCTTGAGACGAACATTCTTCGGGTTTCACTGAAGGGATAACATCAATAACAATATTAATGAGCGAAACGCTCAGCAAGTGAACAATATGGTACAACTGTTCATCATATGCTCAATTAAACAATAATAGAAGGTAAATCAACAATATGAAATTTCAAGTAAAAGTTCAAGTTTTACTAAGCGAATGGAATTGAAATCTCACAGCGCTATGAGCGATGAAGGGTGATTAACCCACATCAAAGCTCCGAACCACATAACAAGTGATTCACAACTACTGAGGATCCTCGGCACACATTGGCCATATAAAACCATTAGGATCCCTACTTCTGAGGTTTTTAACAGTGACTGGAGCCTTAGTCTTATCAAAACATATCATTCAATTCCTTTTAATAACTCATTTTAATTTAAAAGGGGTCTTGATCAAGGACAAGATAATAAGGGTTGGTATTGTCAGAGTTCAAATGAGAGGATGTTATTAGTGCTTGGGTTTCCAAAGGAAATGAATCTAATGTATGAGGGTTTTAGGTTTCACTTGGTATATTAAGGAACTATTGTAGGGTATTCATATGGGTACGAGGTAATATATGGTGAAAAGGGATTAATTCGAGTATGAAAGTGATTAATTAATTTCAAGATCTAATCATTGAGTGATATCAGGGACTAATCAATCTTATTGAAACTGTAGTCATGCATTCACAGGGTAATCAATCACAAGAAACATAATTATTGAAGTAAGTTGAGAGTTCACTTGCCTAGACTACGCTTACTGAGTACTTGAATGGAATCATCTATGGGCTCCTTTCCTAGCCTCCTACTTGAACCTATAATAAATAGTATCCTCATCCCAACTCTTTCTAACTACCCTTTCGCGTATACTATATATATACATATATATATATACACACTTAAACACAATTAATTTCAAGTTATATATGCTTCACATAATCTACATAACACATAGCAAGAAATGGCATGTCAATAGTACACTTAGATCCTAATCACTCAAGAAATTATCCATTTAATAAATAATTATCAAGACTAATACTCCTAATCCTCCTTTACAGACCTCAACACAACCTAGATTTAGTAAGGGGGGGTTGAATATAAACAGTACCGAATAATCGAATTAAATGCGGAATAAAAAATGTGAAACAAAATTCAAGTTAAATAAAAATATTATTAAACTTGAAAGGTGTTACAACAACTGTATCGATTACAAGGAATTAATCTCAAATTAATTATCACAAATCTAGAATAAATTCGACATGAACTTTTTCTATTTTTGTAATAAAAAGATTCAAATGCTAAACGCAATTTGAGATTAAGTTCTAGGGATTTTGATCCGCTAGATTGTTACACAAGAACAAGATAAAGATTTCTAGTTGATTGGATTTAACTTTACAATCTAGAAATTGATCTTGAATTAAACAGATGAAAAATGTAATATTTCAAGGCGGCTGCTTTTCTTGTTCTTTTTTCTTCTGTTTGAAAATGATTGATGATATGCTGCTTCTCTGCTTCTATTTAAATCAACAAACGAATAGAATTGACTTGGCATGACAATCCTATAGCTGGCAAGACTTTCGGTGAGACAATTGAATGAATTAGCAAGACAATCTGAATGAACTAGCATGACAATCAGAATGAACTAGCAAGACAATTATCCTCCTAGAGTAACTTTCGGTATGACAATGGAAAATGGCCTAGCATGACAATCGGTATGACAATCCTGATTGTCATGCTAGTTCATTTTCAATTGTCTTGCTGATTTAATGCTTGAATTTAATCCAATTAAGCTTCTGAAAATTCCTAAAATTCCTAGAATTAATTCAGAATTAATTAATCAATTAATTCAATTAATAAATAAATTATTCTTCGCAGATATAATTTATTTTCTTAATTAAATTAGATGACTTAATTAATTAATAGAGAATTAATTCTAGTCTTGAGCAACAACCATTCTTCTGCAAATCTTCTGAAAATCACTGAAAATTATGAATCAATTCCACCACTTCAACGTTGACACTCGATGTACTGTCTGGTTCATGAGTGACTAACTTCCGTGACGTTTCTTCATGTCTTGACTCTGACACTTTGATTTTCTTCAGATTAAATCCTTGTAATTAATTGATACTCTGACGAGATCTCTGTCACTTGATTAAATCCACGATCTTGACTTATATCACTGAGGCATGATCAATTTCTTGAACTTCTTCCAGTGAATCAACTCCTCAAGTCTGTAGATGAACATTGTCTCTGAATCCTTTGACAGATATTACTTTGCGAGATCTCTCTGACGGTAGATCCACTATTTACTTATTACATTCTTATTTGAGTTGAGTTGAATCCTCGAATATACAAATAGGTCTATGACATATGACTTACAATCTTCCCCTATTTGTTTGTTAGACAATAACACACAAATACCTAGAGGATAACTCAACTAACAAATAAGAAAAAGATATAAACATACATGCAAAGTAAATAGTAGAAAAGTTCTGGATGAGATTTAACATTTTCCAGATTCCAAGTAGATGTTCCTCTAGACTAAACATATCTTCAAGTAGTTCCATCTTCATTTGTACAACCACATTTCCTGTTGAGAAGCCCATATCTCTTGCTTCTCCCCCTATGAGAATCAACTGATTAAAGAAGATCACCTTCGTTTTACCACCTCTCCCGTACAATAGGATCCGCAGATAAAAACCAATGGTACTCCCCTAACTGCTTCTTCCCTTACTAGGAAATCACCTTGTGTTTACCACCTCTCCCGTACAATAGGATCCGTAGTTAGAAACAACAATGGTGTGGTGTAGTGTACATTTTTAGGATCTTTTTCTTCCTCCTTGCTATTTCTCCCCCTTAGTTGAGGAATCCTCCAAACTATTACTTAAGCTTTTATCTCCCCCTTAAAGAAGGAATGTATGCCGTCGTATGCAGGAGTTCTCATATTTCACTTGGTTGGAAAAGAAATAACAAGTAGTTTCTCTTTCTTCCTCACTGTGAGTGTGTGATTGTGTTTTAGTGTACCTCACATGTGTTTCACTCTTCTCTCCACTCGTGTTTACACTCATTCTCACAAGTGTATCACTCTTCTCTCATAGCTCCATAATCCAGCTGTACCTGCAAGGAAAATCACCTTAGCCATCCTTAAAGGAGGTCACAGGTGGTGCAATGGGAGTTCACAAATCCCCATCCTTGTTAAACTCGTCAGATAAATCTGAGTCATAATCTACAAGTTGCTAGTTTCCCTTTTAGGGTTCCAGATTTGAATTCTGGGAAGGTAAACAATGATCCAACGAATTTAGCATAAAGATCAAAGTTCCCTTCTAATGTCTGTGAAGACATTTCCTTGTGACTTATCAGGTAATATCTGAATCATTGTCAACAAGTTGCCGATCTGCACCTATGTCAGATCCACTATCCGCAGATGCATCCAGGGGATTTAAGCCTGGGGAGGTAGACACTGACCACTGACATATGGCTTTTGGATCAGTATCCTCTCCTAACACCTGTAAAGGCAATTGGTCCACTAACGAACCTTGAACAATCGAATCTGACCTTAAAATGGTCGAAACTCTTGTTTCTGTCAACTCATCCTTTGTGTGTGTAACCTCTCCTTGTGCATCAAGAATTGATTATATTTGAAGTGGTGACACTACATCGGATACCTTGGCCGACAGGCAAAATTCAATAGACTCACCCTGTTGAGAGAATGAATCTAGTAACTGTTTTTGTGCCTTTTCAGCCATTACATCTTTTTGAGAAGATGTATGGGGGCTAGCAGTTGTCTCGGTTTAAATACTACTCATCTATGTATGAGACAGAGCCACTGGGTTGACTACAGAACCTTCCTTATGTGGTGCACTAAGGCACTATCTCCCTCACGCTCATTCATACTACATTTAGTGGTAAGAGAGTGTTGGTTGGTTCTGTTTTTGTGTTTGTCTTTACAGTCTGGGATAGACGTTGTGGGTTTTCAACCTCATGACTGTCAATGAAAGAAAGTCATTGGAGACTGAACCTGTAACACAGAACATATGGTAATAGAGAGAAAATGATTTACAATAGTGATTTCAAAAGATTTTACATGAAATAAGAAATCACTAATGTAGAAAGAAGTTTGATTTTGTTTTTCAATATGAATGAGTTTTTGATAAAACATTGATCACTTAGGGTAAAGTCTAAGTAATTCTCATTCATGTCAAAAGCTTACAAATATCTGCAACATAATGTTAACAACATATCATTGACCGATACTTGTCAAGTACTTTAGATACTAATTGTTATGTTGCATTATCAATATACCACTGCACATATAAAACAATATGATTGTGCTTAGTGATAAGATAGTTATAAATATGACGACTCTACTAGTTCATATAAAATTATAACTTCTGTTAGAGTGCCATACCATGTCCTTGACGATTGCTTGAGCAGTATACTAGTTCATACCAACCTGAAGTGAGATTGTGAAGAAGAGATTGCATAGTCCAATAGATCTGCAGCTACAAAGTCCATGAACTGTGGTGCACTGACTTCCTCTTTTGACTCACCAAACAGGAGTACACTTGTACACATCTTACTAGAGTACAATTCCAAGTGTAATGTGCAGCAGGTGTCTGATATGTCGTAATATTCTCAAGTCTCGTCACTGGTGCTATATGTTAGATACTGCTTCCTGATAATAACCTAGCACAATATACAAAATTACAATGATAACATTCCCAGCTTGCAAACAGCCATAGTCCTCAGATAAACCTTTGCTGTTATCTCCAAAGGTAACCATGAGGCCAGCTTTCTCAACCACATTTGATAGCAGGGCTCTATCTCCGGTCATATGTCTTGATGATCCACTGTCAAGAATCCACACTATCGGTTATACTTGTTTAATGCCCTGCACTTCAAATGGATTAGACCTTCTTCGGAACCCAAACTTGGTTGGGCCCGGCATACTTGTAGAACTGTCCTTTGTCAGACAAAACAACATTTTTAATTTTAACGATCTCAACATTTTCAATGACTGAACATTTGACCTTGTAAATAGCCTTAACAAATTTCGGGTTAGGCTTAGGCATAAATGTCTCCTTTCTAGCCTTAGAAGGACTAGCAGTCTTAGACCTATCATGCTTCTTGTTATTCACATGCTGACGAGGAGTAGTCTTATCATTAGACACATGCTTACCATTAAAATAAGCATACATCATATTAAAAGCACAAGACATACAATTAGCAACACCACATGCTTTATGAGAGTGATTAACAGCAGGCAATTTATGCATGGTAGACATGGCATTATTGTTATCCAACTCATGTGTGTCTGAGTTAGTCTTAGTTGCTTTTACAACTTTGACTGGAACTTTCGACTCACTTGACTTGGAAACAATCTTCTCATAAGCATGATCCTCAGCACGTATTTCTTCTTGAATAACAGAAGAGGTCGCATCAAATGGTTCAGCAATTGATGCTTTATAGAGGGGTTCATCAACACCCTTAAGCACATGTGGTACTTCCCTCCCTTTAGCACATACATGAGGAGGGGAGTTTATGCCTAATTCTCCAATAGCAGCATTGTAATCATAACCTATTCCAGATGTTTGATTAACAGCATGCTTACTGTAGAACTCTTTAGCCTTCGTACAAGAATTGAAGTAGGCTCTAACCTTAGTCTCAAGACCGGTGATCTTGTCTTTGAGAATAGTTTCGAGTTTTCTATAACAGTCAACTCTATTCTCTAGAAAAGATACCTGTTCTTTTAATTTGTCTTGATTAATGTGCACAAGTCTTAATTCATTGACCTCCTTCTCGAGGTCTGTGATCTGTAAACTTAACAGTTCATTATCACGACGTGCACAATCTAAGTTACCTCTTAGATGATAAACCATTTCAGCATCAGAAAGTTTTACCTCTATTCTTGACGATGAAGCTTTTCCATCAATAGCCATAAGAGCAAGATTTCCTTCATCTTCATCTTCACTGTCAGTATCATCCCAGCTTCTTCCCTTTGCCAGATAAGCCCTTTCAGAGTTCTTTCTTACTTGCTTTGGCTTCCTACATTCTGTGGCAAAGTGTCCCAACTCATTGCAGTTATAGCATCTAATGGTGCTTCGATCAACCATCCCTGTTTTGTACCCACCACTGCTGGTGTTAGAGGATGAAGATCCACCTTTCTGGAATTTGTTGTAG
The DNA here is from genome assembly GCF_009905375.1 of Apium graveolens. NCBI lineage: Eukaryota > Viridiplantae > Streptophyta > Magnoliopsida > Apiales > Apiaceae > Apium > Apium graveolens. Next base: position 43,610,288 of record NC_133657.1, on the reverse strand, counting down.
TTGGACTTGTACTTAAGCTTGGGATTCCTCCTGAATCTGACATGGGAGAATCTCTTGACAATTTGGGCCATTGATTCATCTTCCAATTGCTCCAGCTCTTCCAAGGAATAAAAATCATCACTTGATTGATTTGTAGTAGGAGGATCATATTCTGCTACTAACTCATTTTCCTCACCCTTGGAAAACTGTACCATTCTTTCTAACTGTTGAGATTGTTGTTGTTGTTGACCTTTAGCTACAAGTGCAGTAGATGTGCTGACCATTCTATCCTTCCCGTAGACTTCCTTCTGTTGAATCTGCTCCAACTCATAAGTTTTTAACACTCCATAGAGCCTATCCAAAGAAATCTCACTCAGATCTCTAGCTTCTCTAATGGCAGTGATTCTATGTTCAAGATGAGCTGGCAGTGTTAAAAGGAACTTTTTGTTGACCTCCCTGATTGAATAATACTTTCCATTGATGTTCAGGTTGTTGATCAACGCATTGTACCTCTCAAACACTTCAGTAATTCCTTCTCCTGGATTTGATTTGAAATGTTCATATTCAGAGGTTAGGATTTCCAACTTGTTTTCCCTAACTTCCTCTGTGCCTTCATTAATCACCTCAATAGTTTCCCACATGTGTTTGGAATTTTTACAGTTCATCACATGTCTGTTCATCAAGGGATCAAGGGAATCAATTAATATTAATTGAAGGCTGGCATCCAAGGAGGCTTCTTCCTTCTCAGCAGGAGTAAAATCTTCAGGCTCTTTTGGATAGGTTCTAGCTTCAGTAGTCACCACACCATCTATTATTACCTCCGGTTCAATAACCATCGGAGTTTTTATACCCTTCTTTAACAAGTTTGAATATTTGGGATTTGCAACTTGTAAGAATAATAGCATCTTCTTCTTCCACATGATATAATTCTCTTTATCAAATTGTGGAATTTTAACGGTTCCAACTTTATGTGAAGTCATTATGAATTTTTGAATAAATAAAAATTCAAGGAGTTGAAAAATCACAAAAGTCTAGGATCTTGATTTGTTCGTTAATCAGAAGGCTCTGATACCAATTGTTGGGTCCCAATGTGTTTGTAGAAGGGGGGGTTGAATACAAACAGTACCGAATAATCGAATTAAATGCGGAATAAAAAATGTGAAACAAAATTCAAGTTAAATAAAAATATTATTAAACTTGAAAGGTGTTACAACAACTGTATCGATTACAAGGAATTAATCTCAAATTAATTATCACAAATCTAGAATAAATTCGACATGAACTTTTTCTATTTTTGTAATAAAAAGATTCAAATGCTAAACGCAATTTGAGATTAAGTTCTAGGGATTTTGATCCGCTAGATTGTTACACAAGAACAAGATAAAGATTTCTAGTTGATTGGATTTAACTTTACAATCTAGAAATTGATCTTGAATTAAACAGATGAAAAATGTAATATTTCAAGGCGGCTGCTTTTCTTGTTCTTTTTTCTTCTGTTTGAAAATGATTGATGATATGCTGCTTCTCTGCTTCTATTTAAATCAACAAACGAATAGAATTGACTTGGCATGACAATCCTATAGCTGGCAAGACTTTCGGTGAGACAATTGAATGAACTAGCAAGACAATCTGAATGAACTAGCATGACAATCAGAATGAACTAGCAAGACAATTATCCTCCTAGAGTAACTTTCGGTATGACAATGGAAAATGGCCTAGCATGACAATCGGTATGACAATCCTGATTGTCATGCTAGTTCATTTTCAATTGTCTTGCTGATTTAATGCTTGAATTTAATCCAATTAAGCTTCTGAAAATTCCTAAAATTCCTATAATTAATTCAGAATTAATTAATCAATTAATTCAATTAATAAATAAATTATTATTCGCAGATATAATTTATTTTCTTAATTAAATTAGATGACTTAATTAATTAATAGAGAATTAATTCTAGTCTTGAGCAGCAACCATTCTTCTGCAAATCTTCTGAAAATCACTGAAAATTATGAATCAATTCCACCACTTCAACGTTGACACTCGATGTACTGTCTGGTTCATGAGTGACTAACTTCCATGACGTTTCTTCATGTCTTGACTCTGACACTTTGATTTTCTTCAGATTAAATCCTTGTAATTAATTGATACTCTGACGAGATCTCTGTCACTTGATTAAATCCACGATCTTGACTTATATCACTGAGGCATGATCAATTTCTTGAACTTCTTCCAGTGAATCAACTCCTCAAGTCTGTAGATGAACATTGTCTCTGAATCCTTTGACAGATATTACTTTGCGAGATCTCTCTGACGGTAGATCCACTATTTACTTATTACATTCTTATTTGAGTTGAGTTGAATCCTCGAATATACAAATAGGTCTATGACATATGACTTACAGCCTTTCTAAAACTCACCTAAAATGACCCAAACTTCTAGTACAAAAATATGTCCAACTATAACCAATGCAACTCCTTCCACCTTAACTCCCTTCATTACACCGAACTCAAACAACAACCAACCAAGGAAAGTCCTAAAATATACTAATACCTACTGACTAACAACCTATAAGGTTCATTTACAATTAATTCAGCATGCAAATCAATTATAAGGACAAGCAAATTAACACATCACAAGACAAGCCATCACTTAGCATTTTAAAGCAAAAATTTGAAGTAAACATGCATGATAACATCATGACACCTACTGACCTTAAGATCCTATCATCATATACATTCTAAACTAGCATATTATTAAAGGAAACATGGTATGCAACTCACAAAAATCAAGTATCAAGAGGTTAAAAGAAAAACTATAATAGCAATATCATGTTCTCGAGTTTTAAGCAAAAATTCGAAATATATATTCAAAATAATCGCTTGATATCTACTGAATATAATCATTTATCATCATGGAGTACTTCATCTAGCATTTTATAACCAAAAACCACAACATGCATCTCACACAAGTCAAGTACCAAATCACAAAATTAACAAGTATGGTTTCTACTTTGAAAATCACTTATAAATCGACATACAAGTACTATATCCAACATGAAAGTGCTAAAATTGACATGCAAGAGTTTAAACTTGATAAAACAACATTTTTAAAGAACAAAACTTTCAAAATAAATATGCATGATCATTATTTATAAGAACTACCCAAGATCAACACTCTAAACATTCGGCTCTTAAGAAATCATGGCCAAATGTTTATGAACAAGATTATGACTTGGAAACAATAGAAGTTTAACACCTCTCTAAGATCATATCTTGCTCATTTCTATAATCCACCATGGTTGCAACCTTGAGTTCATAAGAACTAAGGCTTTAGCTTCGGCCTTATCAACATGCACAAAAAAAACTCACCTTAAAATGATGCTACTCCACTAAATGATGAAGTTATTGGCTTGACTAACTTAAGAAGTGAAAGAAGATGAAGAAAAAGTGAAGAAAATGGCAAGAATGGGGTGGGGAGTGAGTTCGGCTGAGAGGGAGAGAGGAGAGGAGAGGGTGTGTGATAAAAATGAGGGCACTCACTTGGTTTTTGTCTTTTTAATTTGATTAAAAAGATAGTGGAATGAGGAATGTACATGAATGTCCTTCTTGCTAGTTGTAGCAAAATTGCATGCAAAGTTAAAGAGGTAAACTTGAAAGTTAGTGGGGTTGAAATTGACGGTCTTAGCCTTGGACTCTTTTATAAACCAAAATGCATGCAAGGGTATACTAGTAATCTACTAATTAATAAAAGTTTGATTAAAAGGATAGGATTTTAATAAATAAAATACAACTTCATAAATCACAAAATAAATATCATAAATACTATGAAATTTTAGAAGTTTTATAGAATTGATTTCAAAATTTTTGAACAAGAATATATTTTTAAAAGAATTTTTCTAAGATCAACATCCTATTAAAAAGTCATAATAAATATAATTAAAATTCTAAGACACATAAGAAAATGTGAATAATTTGATTCTAAGCCGAATTATAATCTATCTTCTAATCGCAACTGCAATAACTCAAATATTATTTAATCACGTAACAAAATTTGCTTGCGTTCATTTAATTATATGCTTATATATAATCTAACAATATTCACAATGCCATACAACAAAGAATATATACGAATACATTGAATTCACATAATTTCTGACATCAATTACCCAAAAATTATATAGCATAAAACAAAATATCATATTACAATCATATCAAATATTTACAGGCGTTATAACCTTCCTCCCTTTAAGGGTTCCGTCCCCAGAATCTAAGCAAACAGATGAGGATACTAATCTAACATATCACTTTCTAATTCCCATGTTGACTCTTCAACTTTGGGATTCCTCCACAAAACTTTAACTAAAGGAACTATCTTATTCCTTAACACTTTATCCTTTCTATCTAGAATGCTAACCGGTTGCTCGACATAAGACAAATCTGGCTCAATCTCCAATGGTTCATTCTCCATGATACATTTGGTGTCGGGGTTGAACATCTTAAGCAATGATACGTGAAAAACGCTGTGAATGTGTTGCATTTGAGGCGGTAAGGCCAACTCGTACGCCACTTTTCCAACTTTACCCAAAATCTCAAAAGGTCCGACAAATCTTGGACTGAACTTTCCTTTCTTTCCAAATCTAGCTATCCCTTTCCAAGGCGACACTTTCAACAGAACGGTTTCTCCTATGTCACACTCTATGTCCTTTCTGCGCGGATCAACATACTTTCGTTGTCTATCCTGAGCTACGATCAATCGATTTCGAAATAAATTTACCGCTTCTTTCATTTGCTGAATCAGTTCGGGGCCAATTATCTTTCGCTCTCCAACTTCATCCTAATATATGGGTGATTTACACTTCCTTCGATAAAGAGCTTCGTACGGGGGCATTCCAATACTGGCATGAAAGCTATTGTTATACGAAAATTCTACCAAAGGTAAATGTTCATCCTAATTTCCTTTGAAGTCCAAAGCACAAGATCTTAGCATGTCTTTTATGGTTTGAATCGTGCACTCACTTTGTCCATCCGTCTGTGGGTGATAGGCAGTGCTCATCTTGAGTCGAGTTCCCAAATGTTTTTGGAATTGCTTCCAAAATCTAGAATTGAAACGAGGGTCTCTATACGATACAGTAGATACTGGAATTCCATGGCGAGTAACAATTTCATTTAGATACATATGAATCAGCTTGTCCATTGAGAATCTTTCGTTAATCGGTAGAAAATGAGCCGACTTAGTTAATCGATCAATTATTACCCAAATAGCGTCGTGATTAGTTTTTGTCCTTGGTAGTCCAACTATAAAGTCCATTGCAATGTGCTCCCACTTCCATTCAGGTATCTCTAATGGTTGAATTAGTCCACTCGGTTTCTGATGTTCGGCTTTTACCCTTTGATAAGTATAGCATCTACTAATCTATTGAGCAATCTCCTTCTTCATATCCGCCACCAAAAGTCCTGTTTCAAATCTTGGTAAATTTTGTGCTTCCCGGGTGAATAGAAAATTCTGAGTTGTGAGCATCCTTCAAAATCTCATTCTTCATTCTTCCACATTCGATATCCAAATCCTTGATGAGAATCTTAGAATTCCTTGGTTGTCTTTTTGAGTGCAAATCTCTTCTCCGGTCAACTCATTCTTCCTTTGATTCATCATTTCTTCTTGGCACTTCTTAATCTTTCCTAATAAGTCTGGTTGAAAAGTCATCATACAAATCATTTCTGTAGGTGCACTTGGAGCTCAAATCTCAATTCCCATCTTCTCAAATTCCTTTGATAACTCTTGGGCCATAGTCAACATATTCAATCTCTCCTTGCGACTTAAAACATCCGCTACCATGTTCGCTTTCCTGGGATGATAATTGATTGAGCAATCGTAGTCCTTAATCAACTCCAACCATCTTCGTTGCCTCATGTTTAATCCTTTCTGAGTGAAAATGTACTTCAGGCTCTTGTGATCTGTATATATCTCGCATTTCTCTCCATATAGATAATGTCTCCATAGCTTCAAATCAAATACAATTGCAGCCAGTTCCAGTTCATGAGTTGGGTACCTTTGTTCATGAGGCTTAAGTTGTCTTGACACGTAGGCTATTACCTTCCCATGTTGCATTAAAACTCAACCCAATCCTTTGTGTGACGCATCACTGAATATTACAAAGTCTCCTTGATCATCTGGCAGGGATAATACTGGAGCAGTGACTAACTTCTGCTTCAACTCTTGAAAACTCTTTTCACATTTCTCCGTCTATTCAAACTTCTCATTCTTTCAGGTCAATCTTGTCAATGGTCCTGCAATATTTGAGAAATCCTTCACAAATCTTCGATAATATCCGGCCAATCCCATGAAACTTCTAACTTCAGTCGGGGTTTTTGGCCTTTCCCAATTCATTACAGCTTCTATCTTCGCTGGATCAACTCGAATACCTTCACTTCCGACAATATGCCCTAGAAATTGGACTTCTCGCAGCCAAAATTCACTCTTCAAAAACTTTGCATATAACTTCTCCTTTTTTAAAGTCTCCAAATCTATTCTCAGATGTTCAGCATTTTCTTCCTTGGTCTTTGAGTATATTAGAATGCCGTCAATGAACACAATGACAAACTTATCCAAATACTCCTTGAATACTCGGTTCAACAAATCCATAAAGGCGGCTGGCGCATTTGTCAGTCCGAATGCCATAACTAGAAACTTGTAATGTCCGTATCTGGTTCTGAAAGCAGTCTTTGGTATGTCTTCCGGCTTAATCTTCAACTGATGATATCCCGATTGTAAGTCAATATTCAAGAAGTAAGCTGCTGCCTTAATGTAACACCCCCAGATCCGGGGTCGGGGATCCGGGTCGTCACGGTCTTTCTTTCCACAATATCACTTAACTTAATTAATAATAAATAACCTCATGCTGTGACCCCACACTAACACACACCACAACCCGTTATAGTCTCAGAGATGAAATTGAAATAAGTACAAGTCCTTGAATCCACAATTTAAAAGTTATTACAACCCAAAATGATTACTTGATAAGTTTACAGTTAATTGCCATTATCTGCCACAAGTTATAATTATACAATATTTGGTTCCCAAAAGTAGAATGCCTGATCTACCAATAGATCTACCTTTTGCAGCTATAGCAGCTACAATATCAACGGGAAGACACGGGACGCTTCCCACGCACTTGCGCTGGGTATGCTTGAGTCTGGCCATCTTTCCTAACTGTTGTTGTGTGATAAAGAAATGAAGCAAGAGTGAGCATTACAGCTCGCAAGATAATATATAGTGTAAACAATAATGCAAGTATCTAAATGGATAACTTATTAGAAACCTTTATCAAGTTTCAGGTAGATACTTACTGGATATAAGCTTAAAGGAAGATGAAGTTACCAATTACTTCTCTATACTTATACCATTTATAAAGCTACTTGAACTACCACTGTTCAAAGTATTATAGGTTTCAAAAGGTCATCCCATAGATGAGACCACAAGTTAAGACTTGAATAGATTCAATCTTTGCTATATTATTGAATGAAATGAAGTTACGAGATACTTTATTTAGTCCCGATATATATATCCACATATATATCTTTTATACATTTCCTGGAAACCTCTGTTATGTAAAGTATGAACAGAGTTTGTAACATCCAATGAATTTTGGAAAGGAAAAGAATTTTAGCATAAACCCGATATCTTGCTGATCAGGAAAAGATACCAATAAGTAACCTTTTCTACTAGTAGATGGACAAATTCCCCACTGGTCATCACCCTGGCCGCAATAGGACCTATGCTGGACTGCCACTCAGCCACTTACGCATTGATGGACTCCCACTGAGCCACTTACACTTTCATGGACGCCCACTGAGCCCATGTTGCTTATGCCGACTCAATAGATGGACTTACTTCCCGAACGTTGGGTAAGTAATCAATTCATTTATCCAAACATCAACCTCGTTGCGAATATAAAATACACCACAAAGCTGGATCCCTCAGGTTTTGAGCGAGTATTTAAATCCCCTTTGAAAGGAAGATCTTAAATATAAAAAAATGAGTTTTGGGATCCGCTCTAACTTTTAAAAATCATTTTGAAGACTCGAAACATTTTTAAGAATGTTTGGAGTACTGCTGATTTATTAAAATAAATTAGTCCCAATATATTAGAAAATATCTGAATATTATTATTTAAATAATATTCCCAAAAAGGATAATCTCTATAAAAATAATCGAAGTAGAAGTGTTAAAACTCATACTTGAAATGGGTATTAAATAACCAAAGATATACTTATACGAAAGTACTATCTTTATTTGAATAATAAAAAATAAGTTTGATTATCGAAATATTATTCTTTAATAAAATAAAGAATATTACTTAGTAAATAATCAGAGTCATAAGTCCTCAATGAATATTCAAAGTAATATTCATTAAATAAAATAAACGGAGTCATATGTCCTCGAATGAATATTCAGAATAATATTCATTAATAAAATAAACGGAGTCATATGTCCTTGAATGAATATTCAAAATAATATCCATTAATAAAATAAACGGAGTCATATGTCCTCGAATGAATATTCAAAATAATATTCATTATTTAAAATAAAGTTATCGAATAAACCTTATTCGGTTAATAGTTTTGAAAACTATATCAATATATATATATAAATATATATATATATATATATAATATACTTGGGAACATCGACTCCCGGTTTCAGAAAATGTTCACCTTTGGGTCCCCTATACTAAGGGTATACGCAACTACTGCTTATCTCTAGCATAGGTATTATGCAACTATAAGCATTTGAATCAACAATTAGATATAAAGATTACGAAACAAGCATGCATATATACCATATCAACATGCTCCAATATATCGCAAGATTTGCTAATAACAATCATGCACTTATCACAAGATAATGCATATACATATATACATCACAACAACAGTATAACGGGTAGAAAACTTGCCTGAGCAACTGGGGGTGACAAATGGCTTGGGATGAGTCTGGTAACCTATAAACAACATATAAGTTGGAATTAAACCAAAGTCGCTTATGAATCTATACTTTAACCAATTAGATTCTAACACTCGCTTTGCGCTCAACGATTCCCTTAAGTCGCTCGAATACCCTCGGCTCCACCATTTTTAATAAATTAACCATTAAGGGTTTTAAGGCGATTCTTTCGTGAGTGCCTTAACAACTACCTAATACACTTTACATAAATGATTCATACTCCAATTAGTCCTTTAAGATCTTTAACCTATGTTTTAAAGTATGGCGAGGGGTAATGGTTCGTTCGCGAAATGCCGTTACTTAAAACGGTCGTTTCTCCTAAACCGTACATCGGATTCAAACGAACCACATATCAAAATGAAGCTCGTAACATGAACTATCTAATCATGGCAATCGTGAAATCCTAACATTGAGTTCTCGGGTTCTGATGTTAAGAGCAAAAACAGTTTAAGTAGATCGGATATTACGACGGCTATGTTTACGCGATTACCAATTTCTATTCTACTCCAAACCAACCACCAATCAACCACAATTCATTCATACAACCAAAATCCATCCATATCATACTACAACAGCCCCAACACCTCAAGTTATCCAATTTATATTATTCTCAAACATGAATTAAAACTATACTTAATTCATTAATCAATAATCCAAGAATTACAACTCCAACTTATTACAAAACCAACCACACTCTAAGTCTACAAGAATCATGCTTCTCATGAACCATAACAACAAAAATAAACCTAATACTCAAAGTAAAGTTAGGGTTTGGAGGGGTTATACCTTCCTTGGAGAGTGGGGAATCAAGTAATTAGCTTGGAATCACCCTTAAAAGTCCTTATCCAAGCTTAATCTAAACAAAAACTCAAGAACAAAAATTTAAGTTCTTGAAAAACACTATTCACCCTCTTCTTCCATGATTTTTAGGAAGAGATTGTAAATGAATTTGAAGCTCAAACTTATAGGATAGCTATATCTATGCATAAGGAGTATTAGATAATTACCTCACTAATTAACAAGGCTTGGATCTTAGATTTTGAATTTTCCTTCTTAAAATAAAGAGAAAAGCCGAGAGCTTCCTTGAAGAAATGAAGTCAACTTTGTGTTTTTTTGGTGAAATGATTTTTTTTGGCTTGGTCGATGTTGTTTTGTTTTGATTTATTACTTTTAACCATGGTAACTTTTGCATGGCCAAGAATCAACCAACAACACACTTCCTTTTTGTCATGCTTATGTCACCTTATTATGTCATCCTCCCACACTTGTCCTCTTCTTATTGGTTTGATGACATCATCCTCACTAACCTCTTTGATTAGCTTCTAATTACTTGGCTAATGACCGCTGATCTGTTATACGGTTCGCTTAACTTTCGTTTTCGTTTATCGTTTGAGGGATCATACCCGGGATCTTATTACTTGGGTTTCCTTAACCTTTTTCAATACATTATATTCCTTTTATGATCCTCTCTTATAATCCTTGAATTTAAATCCTTTTTATCCTGTTACCTTATACTCAATTCTTTTGGTATCTGGTGGATTTTTGGGAAAAATCAAAGTGTTTGAATTTGGATTCTGACGATCTTTACATACACTTATATATCATATAGAGTGCTAATAAGATCTCAGAATAACAATAAAAGAACCCCTACATAGTGTGGCATGAAAAGTTTTCTTATTCAGCAATATCAGCAAAAACACTATTCATAAGGGTTACAAAAAAGTTCAAAATTTTGGGGTTATTATAGTCTCCCCTCCTTAAAAGGATTCCGTCTCGGAATCAAATAGAAAACAAATGGGGGTACTTTTCTAGCATTGCGCTCTCTAGTTCCCAAGTTGATTCTTCCACATTATGATTCTGCCATAACACTCTGACTAGCTTGATCACTTTGTTTCGAAGCACCTGCTCCTTCTTATCCATAATCTTTACTGGTTTCTCCACGTAAGTCAGATCTGGTTGCATATCCACATGCTCGTACTCCACTATGTGTCTGGCATCCCAATGATACTTCCTTAGCATTGACACATGGAACACATTATGAACTTGTTGTAGGTTCGGGGGTAAGGCTAGCCCGTAAGCCAACTTCCCAATCCGTATTAGTATCTCAAAAGGTCCAATGTATCTTGGGCTTAGTTTTCCTTTCTTTCCGAACCTCATTAACCCCTTCCAAGGGGATACTTTTAGTAGTACTAAGTCCCCTACTTCATACTCCTTGTCCTTTCGTGCTAGGTCTGCATATTTCTTCTGTCTGTCTGGGGATGCTACTAGCCGTCCTCTGATAAGATCCACTATGTCTTTGGTCCTTTGGACCACTTCGGGTCCGAGCATCTTCCGTTCTCCTACTTCATCCCAGTATAAGGGAGATTGACACCTTCTTCCGTACAGGGCCTCATAAGGCGGCATTCCGATGCTAGCATGAAAGCTATAATTATAAGAAAACTCGATCAACGGCAAGTGATCATCCCAACTTCCTTTAAAGTCTATTGCGCAGACTCTCAACATATCCTCTAGTGTCTGGATGGTCCTTTCACTCTGCCCATCCGTCTGGGGATGGTAAGCGGTACTCATATTTAACTTGGTCCCCGCACATTCTTGAAAGCTCCTCCAAAATCTGGAGTTGAACCTGGGGTCTCGGTCTGAGACAATGGATGCTGGGACTCCATGTCGCATCACTATTTCCTTAAGGTAAATGTCCACCAGTCTATCGACTGTGTATCTCTCATTGAAAGGGATGAAATGGGCTGACTTTGTCAGTCGGTCTATAATCACCCATATGGCATCATGGTTGGCTTTCGTCCTTGGTAAACCGAAAACAAAATCCATGGCTATCTGTTCCCATTTCCATTCGGGAATCTCCAGGGGTCGTAAAAGTCCACTGGGTCTCTGGTGCTCTACCTTAACTCTTTGGCAAGTCAAACATTTGCTTACCCATTTTGCTACATCTCTCTTCATGTTGGGCCACCAGTAATACTCCTTCAAATCCCTATACATCTTGGTGCTTCCCAGGTGAATGGAATACCTTGAACTATGGCTTTCATCTAAAATCTCATCTTTAAGCTCTTGAACGTTCGGAACCCAAATCCGAGAGGAGTACCTCATTATCCCTTTATCATCTCTCTCAGTATGGATCTCTTCTCCAGTCATTGACTCTCTGCCTTCATTCATTACTTTCTCTTGGCACAATTTGATCTTTTCCAATAACTCTGGCTGGATCGAGATCTCAAACAGCTTTTCAGTTCCGGTTCTGGTTACCTTTACTTCTATTTCCATTCTCTCGAAATCCTTTATCAATTCTTCCGAAGTCATTATCGTTCTGAGTCTTTCTTTTCTACTAAGGGCATCAACCACCACATTGGCTTTCCCCGGATGATAGAGAATCTCACAATCATAGTCCTTGATTAGCTCTAACCATCTCCTCTGGCGCATGTTGAGCTCTTTCTGCGTAAATATGTACTTGAGGCTCTTATGGTCTGTGAAAATCTCGCACTTCTCTCCATACAAGTAGTGCCTCCAAATATTTAAGGCAAAAACTATTTCCGCGAGCTCAAGGTCATGAGTAGGATATCTAATCTCGTATTCCTTCAGTTGTCTCGACGCATACGCAATCACCTTACCATGCTGCATAAGCACACACCCTAATCCTTTGTGCGACGCGTCACTATATATCACAAAATCTCCTTTTCCGTCTGGCAATGCCAACACCGGGGCCGTTACCAACCTTTTCTTTAATTCTTGAAAACTGTTATCGCATTTTTCCGTCCATTCAAACTTCTCTGTCTTACGAGTAAGTCGTGTCAAAGGGGCTGCGATCTTCACAAAGTCATGTACAAATCTACGATAGTAGCCAGCCAATCCTATGAAACTCCTTACCTCTGTGGGTCTGGTTGGCCTTTCCCAATTTGAGACCGCCTCTATCTTGGAGGGGTCGACCAATACTCCTTCTTTATTGATCACATGTCCTAAAAACTGTACTTCATTCCGCCAGAATTCAGACTTCGAGAATTTGGCATATAACTGTTCCTCTCTGAGTATTCCTAGAGCTATCCTCAAATGCTCTGCATGTTCTGCCTCAGTCCTTGAGTAGATTAAAATATCATCGATAAAAACTATCACACAATTGTCCAAGTACTTCTTAAATACTCTGCTCATTAAATTCATGAAAGCCGCTGGGGCGTTGGTTAATCCAAAGGACATTACCAAGAACTTATAGTGCCCGTACCTGGTACGGAACGCGGTCTTGGGAATATCTTCGGGTTTAATCTTTAGCTGGTGATATCCAGTTCTCAGGTCAATCTTGTAAAAATAAACAGCATCCTTTAGCTGGTCGAACAGATCATCTATTCTAGGTATCGGGTACCTGTTCTTTATGGTTAGCTTGTTCAACTATCGGTAGTCGATGCACAACCTCATGCTCACATCCTTCTTCTTAACAAATAACACTGGTGCTCCCCACGGAGACACACTGGGTCTTATCATACCCTTATCCAAGAGTTCCTGCAATTGAGTAGCTAATTCCTTCATTTCTAACGGGGCTAACCGGTAAGGTGCTTTTGAAACTGGCGCCGTCCCTGGGACCAACTCAATAGCAAATTCAATCACTCTATCGGGTGGTAATCCCGGAAGGTCTTGTGGGAATACATCTTCAAATTCGTCGACTACTGGAATATCTTGTAAGTTGGGCACCTCCTTCTGCGTGTCCACCACATAGGCTAGGTAAGCCTCATTTCCTTTTCGTAGCATCCTTTTGGCCTGGGCCATGGTCAAAAATTTCTGTGTCTGCCTCTTTCCCCTAAATATGACTTCTTTCTTTCCTGGGATATTCAACTTAACTTTCTTCCCCTTACAGTCTATCTGAGCATCATTGCTAGATAGCCAGTCCATTCCCAAAATTACATCAAACTCCCCTAATTTAAAAGGAATCAGATCAACACTAAAAGATTGTTCCCCTATACCTAACTCACAGGCGGGGTGAATCTGGTTAACAGGAATAACTTCATGATTGGCTATTTCTACTTGTAAGGGTTCTATTAAGGGTTCAGCCTTAAGTCTTAATTTATGCGCAAAGTCCTTTGATATAAAAGATTTAGTTGCTCCCGAATCAAATAAAATGTTTGCACTGACTGAATTTAGAGAAAGGGTACCTGCTATCACATCTGAGTCTTTCATAGCATCCTGGACTGTCATGTTAAAAGTCCTCGCAGTAGGTGGATTATTGGAGGCAGCCCTGCTGGCTCCTGAAGCTGCTGGTTTGTTCATTGGGCATTCCCTCTTCCAATGACCTGGGCGTCCACACTGATGACAAGTGGTGGTTGGAATGATAGCAGGGGTTGATGAAGGGCACTTAGTTGAATAGTGACCCTCTCGACCGCACTTAAAGCAGGTTACTGGCTTTCCTTTACACTCTCCAGTATGCATCCTTCCACAAGTGTTACAGGCTGGCAATGGGGGTCGAGATTGGTTAGAATAGGACATTCTTGACTTCTGGCCGCTCTGGCTCACATTCACACTCATTGGCCACTTAAACCAAGTGTTCTTTCCCGATAGGGACACTGCTCCTCGATTAAATCTAGTTGGGAAGCTCCCTCCTGCGGAACCTCCACCCATGCTCATACTTTTCCTCTGTATTCCCTTCTTCTCTCTTTCCTTCTGCATCTGTTCACTTCCGGCTTCTACAATTATTGCCTTTTGCACCAGAGTGGCATAATCCGTAAGCTCAAGGATTGCCACCCTATTTTGAATCCACGATTTCAGTCCCTGCTGAAACCTCCTAGCTTTCTTTTCCTCGGTGCTCACAAACTCCGGCACAAACCTTGATAACTCGGTAAATTTTGCTTCATACTCTGCTATAGATAAGTTATTCTGCTTTAGCTCCAAGAACTTGAGCTCCATCTGGTTCTCCATAAACCTCGGGAAATACTTTCCCAAAAACAACTCACTGAACCTCTCCTAAGTTATAATAGTATCTGTCTCCATGTTTTTCTTGGCCTCCTACAGTAGTTGGCCTCTCCTTTCAGAAGGTAGGTAGCAAATACAGTATTCTATGCCTCATCGGTACTCAGAATCTCAAAGGATTTCTCCATTTCCTTCAGCCATGCCCTTGCCTCAACTGGGTCGGCTGATCCGTGGAACTCAGGGGGCTTAAGGGACTTAAAAGCCCTGAAAGAGTTTGCTACAGCATTGTTATTTCCTTGAGGGGGTGGGTTGGGTTGGCGTTCCAAGTTCCGCCTTAGTAGTTGCATGAACTGGCCCATGGGATCCATGCCTGGGTTTGGTACTGGTTGCTCAACCTCAGTTTCTCCTTCTTCAGCCTCTCTCTCAAATCCCTCAACATCATATGTTTCCTCCTCCTCTTCATACAGGGAGTCATCCTGTTCAACATAATTCTCGTCTTCCTCTTCAATGTGTTCCTGGTTCCTATCGTCCTGGTTATGGCTTCCCTGGTCCTCAGATCCAGGGTTCGCCCTAGTTCCAATCTTTCTTGGCGGCATGATACTGATAATTTTTTTTTTTTGGGAAATTCAACGTTAGGTCACAATCATACACAACATTGTGCCTTGCACAGTTCTATAATGGGGAGAATGTATCTCGCTGTTCTATTATATTATGACAGTTCTAGAAGAAGTGCAGTAATAATAATGATAAAACAGTGATCTCACCACTAAGGAACTGAACTGAAAGGAAACAAATATATACATAATGCGAGAAATACATAGTTTGATCTGGTCAAAAGTACAACAGTGCTACAGCCATCTGCCCAAAAGTGATACACAAGAGTCTATCTGTCTAGTCAGAAAAAGGGATGCTATATACAAGTCAACTATCACGGAAAATTGGCTCTTACTATGGCCTCGACTAACTAGACAACTAGACTATCCCATCATTGGTCCTGAATCACACACCGGAGCAGGTCAGCTCCCATACCCTTTCCATCGCACGACGGAAGATATAGTCGGCCTGCCGCCTGGAGATCCTACCATGCCTATCCCCCTGGAGTGATCGGAGTCTCGCTCGGGATGTGAGCTCTATCCTTGTCAGCTCCCTCCTCAAGGATCAGGGTATTATATCCCTAGTGTCATAAGCTCGGGCACGCCTACCCGCCCTCTCCGCATCCAACTCCCTCCTGACCTCATCCAGCCGGGCCTCAGCAACAACCACTCGGGTCCTCAGTACATCCTGAACATAGCCGTGAGCTAACAAAGACTGCCTATGGGCAGGGTCGAGAGGTGGTGAATCCGGAGCCACTGGGGGTGCCTCCTCGGTCTGCCTAAGCTCGGGAGTATGGGTCTCTGAGCTGTCATCATAGGGGCTCCAAGATAGGGGTGGAGGGGTAGGAGCTCTGACCACCGGGAGTGAGGGTAAAGGGGTACCAGTATACTCCACTATAGCTCCGACATGCTCCTCAGCTACTGGGACCTCATCTGAAATAGCAACAACCTCTGTCTCTGACTCTTCTGAGGGGTCCTGCTCATCCTCCTCCATCTCAGGCTCCTCCTGATCCTCGGCATCTAGCAGTGCCTCATCATGCTCACGCTCGAACATCTCAGGGTCCTCTATCTCATGTGCCTACACATTAAACGAGCTAAGTTACTATCATGATACTTATAAGGGTTCCCATAAGGGTTTCAACTGTCAGTGCTACTTTAAGTAGTCCGACTATGAACTTGGCAAGAGTTCTTATTATCTTTGTGAGTTGATTATTATATTGTCGCATCATCTCTGAGGTTTATAACGCTTAGCTCTGATACCATTTCTGTAACACCCCCAGATCCGGGGTCGGGGATCCGAGTCGTCACGGTCTTTCTTTCCATAATATCACTTAACTTAATTAATAATAAATAACCTAATGCTGTGACCCCATACTAACACACACCACAACCCGTTATAGTCTCAGAGATGAAATTGAAATAAGTACAAGTCCTTGAATCCACAATTTAAAAGTTATTACAACACAAAATGATTACTTGATAAGTTTACAGTTAATTGCCATTATCTGCCACAAGTTATAATTATACAATATTTGGTTCCCAAAAGTAGAATGCCTGATCTACCAATAGATCTACCTCTGCAGCAATAGCAGCTACAACATCAACGGGAAGACACGGGACGCTTCCCACGCGCTTGCGCTGGGTCTTCTTGAGTCTGGCCATCTTTCCTAACTGTTGTTGTGTGATAAAGAAATGAAGCAAGAGTGAGCATTACAGCTCGCAAGATAATATATAGTGTAAACAATAATGCAAGTATCTAAATGGATAACTTATTTGAAACCTTTATCAAGTTTCAGGTAGATACTTACTGGATATAAGCTTAAAGGAAGATGAAGTTACCAATTACTTCTCTATACTTATACCATTTATAAAGCTACTTGAACTACCACTGTTCAAAGTATTATAGGTTTCAAAAGGTCATCCCATAGATGAGACCACAAGTTAAGACTTGAATAGATTCAATCTTTGCTATATTATTGAATCAAATTAAGTTACGAGATACTTTATTTAGTCCCGATATATATATATATCCACATATATATCTTTTATACATTTCTTGGAAACCTCTGTTATGTAAAGTATGAACAGATTTTGTAACATCCAATGAATTTTGGAAAGGAAAAGAATTTTGGCATAAACCCGATATCTTGCTGATCAGGCAAAGATACCAATAAGTAACCTTTTCTACTAGTAGATGGACGAATTCCCCACTGGTCATCACCCTGGCCGCAATAGGACCTATGTTGGACTGCCACTCAGCCACTTACGCATTGATGGACTCCCACTGAGCCACTTACACTTTCATGGGCGCCCACTGAGCCCATGTTGCTTATGCCGACTCAATAGATGGACTTACTTCCCGAACGTTGGGTAAGTAATCAATTCATTTATCCAAACAGCAACCTCGTTGCGAATATAAAATACACCACAGAGCCGGATCCCTCAGGTTTTGAGCGAGTATTTAAATCCCCTTTGAAAGGAAGATCTTAAATATAAAAAAAATGAGTTTTGGGATCCGCTCTAACTTTTAAAAATCATTTTGAAGACTCGAAACATTTTTAAGAATATTTGGAGTACTGTTGATTTATTAAAATAAATCAGTCCCAATATATTAGAAAATATCTGAATATTATTATTTAAATAATATTCCCAAAAAGGATAATCTCTATAAAAATAATCGAAGTAGAAGTGTTAAAACTCATACTTGAAATGGGTATTAAATAACCAAAGATATACTTATACGAAAGTACTATCTTTATTTGAATAATCAAAAATAAGTTTGATTATCGAAACATTATTCTTTAATAAATTAAAGAATATTACTTAGTAAATAAGCGGAGTCATAAGTCCTCAAATAAATATTCAAAGTAATATTCATTAAATAAAATAAAAGGAGTCATATGTCCTCGAATGAATATTCAGAATAATATTCATTAATAAAATAAACGGAGTCATATGTCCTCGAATGAATATTCAAAATAATATTCATTAATAAAATAAACGGAGTCATATGTCCTCGAATGAATATTCAAAATAATATTCATTATTTAAAATAAAGTTATCGAATAAACCTTATTCGATTGATAGTTTTAAAAACTATATCAATATATATATATATAAATATATATATATAATATACTCGGGAACATCGACTCCCGGTTTTAGAAAATGTTCACCTTTGGGTCCCCTATACTAAGGGATACGCAACTACTGCTTATCTCTAGCATAGGTATTATGCAACTATAAGCATTTGAATCAACAATTAGATATCAAGATTACGAAACAAGCATGCATATATACCATATCAACATGCTCCAATATATCGCAAGATTTGCTAATAACAATCATGCACTTATCACAAGATAATGCATATACATATATACATCACAACAACAGTATAACGGGTAGAAAACTTGCCTGAGCAACTGGGGCTGACAAATGGCTTGGGACGAGTCTGGTAACCTATAAACAACATATAAGTTGGAATTAAACCAAAGTCGCTTATGAATCTATACTTTAACCAATTAGACTCTAACACTCGCTTTGCGCTCAACGATTCCCTTAAGTCGCTCGAGTACCCTCGGCTCCACCATTTTTAATAAATTAACCATTAAGGGTTTTAAGGCGATTCTTTCGCGAGTGTCTTACCAACTGGCTAATACACTTTACATAAATGATTCATACTCCAATTAGTCCTTTAAGGTCTTTAACCTATGTTTCAAAGTAAGGCGAGGGGTAATGGTTAGTTCGCGAAATGCCGTTACTTAAAACGGTCGTTTCTCCTAAACCGTACATCGGATTCAAACGAACCACATATCAAAACGAAGCTCGTAACATGAACTATCTAATCATGGCAATTGTCAAATCCTAACAGTGAGTTCTCGGGTTCTGATGTTAAGAGCAAAAACAGTTTAAGTAGATCGGACATTACGAGGGCTATGTTTACGCGATTGCCAACTTTTATTCTACTCCAAACCAACCACCAATCAACCACAATTCATTCATACAACCAAAATCCATCCATATCATACTACAACAGCCCCAACACCTCAAGTTCTCCAATTCATATTATTCTCAAACATGAATTAAAACTATACTTAAGTTCATTAATCAATAATCCAAGAATTACAACTCCAACTCATTACAAAACCAACCACACTCTAAGTCTACAAGAATCATGCTTCTCATGAACCATAACAACAAAACTAAACCTAATACTCAAAGTAAAGTTACGGTTCGCTTAACTTTCGTTTTCGTTTATCGTTTGAGGGATCATACCCGGGATCTTATTACTTGGTTTCCTTAACCTTTCTCAATACATTATATTCCTTTATTATCCTCTCTTATAATCCTTGAATTTACATCCTTTTTATCATGTTACCTTATACTCAATTCTTTCGGTATCTGGTGGATTTTCGGGAAAAATCAAAGTGTTTGAATTTGGATTCTGACGATCTTTACATACACTTATATATCATATAGAGTGCTAATAAGATCTCAGAATAACAATAAAAGAACCCCTACACAGTGTGGCATGAAAAGTTTTCTTATACAGTAATATCAGCAAAAACACTATTCATAAGGGTTACAAAAAAGTTCAAAATTTTGGGGTTATTACACCTAAGTTGATCAAACAAGTCATCAATACGAGGTAAAGGGTACCTATTCTTGATGGTCAATTTGTTCAACTCTTTATAGTCGATGCACAATCTCATACTTTCGTCCTTCTTTTTCAAAAACAGAACTGGAGCACCCCATGGAGATACACTCGGCCTTATAACTCCTTTATCCAATAACTCTTGTAGTTTCTTGGCCAATTCCTTCATTTCTGCTGGTGCCATACGATAAGGTGCCTTTGATACAGGTTCCACGTTGGGCGTTAAGTTGATAGAAAACTCGATTTGACGGTCAGGCGGCAATCCAGGAAGTTGTTCCGGAAATATATTGGGAAATTCGCTAACTATCGAAATACTTTCTATACTCAGCGTCTCCTTAGATCTATCAATTACATGAGCCAAATACCCTTCACACCCTTGTCTTAACAATCTTTTAGCTTGAATCATTGTCAGAAATGCTCTAACTTGATTCTGCCCTTTAAACTCTACTTTCTTTCCTTGAGGGGACTTAAAAATCACTTTCTTCTTCTTACAATCTATCTGAGCACCATACTCTGCTAACCAATCCATTCCTAATATAATGTCAAATTCTCCTAGTTGAAAAGGTATAAGGGAAGCAGGGAAACTATAGCCTGAAATCTCTACTTTATACCGAGGTCAAATACTTTTAACAGATACTCGCTCTTGATTAGCGAAAATGATAGATAAGGGTTCAACTAACCGTTCAACTTCACAGTTCAACTTGCCAACAAAAGATTCAGATATGGAAGATCTAGTAGCTCCGGAATCAAATAGCACTTTAGCATTGATGTTTTTGACAGAGAGCGTACCTGCCCCAACTTCAGAACTCTGAACAGCATCATTGATATTCATGTTGAATGTCCGGGCCTGAACAGGATAGGAGGGAGGGAACACTGGATTTGCAGATTCAGAAGGTTGATTTGAAGGAAGTAGAAGAATTGAAACAGAAGATGTCAATGCTTGATTGTAAGGAGTGGCCTTCAATTGCATCAACTTGTTATTTCCGGGGCTCTTAAAATCCCTCGACATGTGATTGGTTTTTCCACACTTAAAGCATGTAACAGGAGGCTTCGATTTTCGGCACTCATTCGCATAATGACCTTTGGAATTGCACTTGTAACAAACAATGTCAGCCTTATTACAGTTACCCGTATGTCTCTTGTTGCAGAATTTATACTCCGGATTTGTTGCTTGCTGGAATCTATGACCACTGGGCCCTTGAATCCTATTCCTCTGACTTTTATTATCACCTTTCTTAAAGCTTCGGGGTCCTCCTTGGTTCTGGAATCCAAACTTCTTGAAATTCTTTCCACTTTGGCTTCCTTGAGCCGATCCTTCACCATTACTTCCAAACTTCCTTTTCTTACTCTCTTTCTCCTTCGAGTTTTGATCACTTTCTCCTTCGATCACCATCGCCTTCTGGTCCACTTCAGCATATGTGGCCAATTCAAAAGCAGCCATTCTGCTTCGTAGCCAAAGCTTCAATGCTTATTGAAATCTCTTCGCTCTCTTTTCATCTGTGTCCACATAATCTCCAACAAACCTAGCCAATTCAGTGAATTTCTTCTCGTACTCTCCTAAAGTCATTCCTTCTTGCTTCAATTCAAAGAACTTCAATTCCATTTGAGTCTGCATATACCTCGGAAAATACTTATCTAAGAAAATGCTCTGGAATTTATCCCAAGTGATCACTTCTTCTTCCTCTAAAGCACAGGATGACTCCCACCAATAGTTTACTTTGCCTTTAAAAAAATAAAATGCATATTCGACCTTCTTTTCCTCCCTTACAACAGCTAGTGTGAAAGCTTTCTCCATCTCTTTAAGCCAATATTGGGCTTCTACAGGGTCTTGAGTTCCACAAAACTCTGGTGGTTTCACAGTTTGGAATGATTTGAAATTTGTAGGGGTTGGTGGTGGTAGAGGTGGTTGTTGTTGATTTTTTTGCTGAACAAGTTGTTGTTGTTGAGCAAGGGTAACAGATTGTTGGTGAAGTATTTGCATAAGTTGAGCTAAGTTGGGTGGTGGATCTTCATGATCCCCGGTATGATTCTGAATATAGACAAGAAAGGTTTATTCATAGTTCAATATTTGCATGGACAAGTTATAACAAAGGTAAATATTAAGTACTGAGGTTTTATTCAAGGGATATCTTAGGAAAAGATTAGACATGATCAAGTTTTAAAGGGCTCAACAGAATTTAAACAACAATTTTCATCTAAGCAAGTATATAGCATGGTAATGAGATGGCAATATTATAGAGATAATCAAAGTGCAAATTTAACATTAGTGTGAATAGAGTACGAAAAGGAAATAAATTGCAAATAAAATCTTCTCGAAACAATCCGGGTACAAGGTACAAATAAATATCAACAACAATGCTAGAGATTGGTAGACAATATGATAGTCTAAGAGGACGGTGGTGGGGGAACAAGGGCACGGAGACGCCTAATCACTCGGCGGAGCTCGTCAGCAATGGCGGTAAGAGTGATCTGACTCTCTCTCTCTCACGGTATGGAATCATCAATGCCAATCGGTCCTCAGCCATCTGGATGATCTCCTCAAGTCTGGCACTCAGTCGGGGTCAGTTGGGCTCATCATCAAAGTTCTCGCGGTACAGCTGGTCCACCTACGTCGAAGATTTGCGTTCTCGCCTTCCAGTCGATCAACCATAATTACCATCTGCTTGTAAAGGGAGAATGGCACAGTAGAAGGGAATCCGGGAGTCGATGAGGATGATGCATGTCAAACAGTTATATATATACGCGGTTATAAATAAAAGGGTCAGAAAACCTATAGATTCTAACGCCCCAAAACCCAAATGATCTAAGTTCATCCTATCCTCTAAATTCCTATCTTATATTCATTTATCTTATGTTGTTCAGTGACTCAAACCTGTAGCCCTGATACCAACCTGTGATGGACCCACAATACTAACTAGTAGAAATATGTATAATATAGATTAAACAGTAAAGCTACAACCCTTAACCACAATCCCCGAATCCACAGGAATGAGTGTAAACAACATCTAACATCTTTATTATTACAGACCAAAAATAACTTAAGCCAAATTACTACCAAATTTTAAACCCAAGATTTATAACCCTTAGGGAACTACTAGTTCCCTACCTGGTCCAACATCTGACGGTAGGCATACCCCGAGTCCCCAAAAGTCTTACGTGCGGTTTGCTTGAGACGAACCATCTTCGGGTTTCACTAAAGGGATAACATCAATAACAATATTAATGAGCAAAATGCTCAGCATGTGAATAATAGGGTACAACACAATAAAATAATAACATAAGGTAAATCAACAATATGAAATTTCAAGTAAAAGTTCAAGTTTTACTAAGTGAATGGAATTGAAATCTCACAGCGCTATGAGGGATGAGGGGTGATCAGCCCACATCAAAGCTCCAAACCACATAACAAGTGATTCACAACTATTGAGGATCCTCGACACACATTGGCCATATAAAACCACCAGGCTCCCTGCTACTGAGGTTTTTAACAGTGACTGGCGCCTCAGTCTTATCAGAACATATTATTCAATTCCTTTTAATAACTCATTTTAATTTAAAAGGGGTCTTGATCAAGGATAAGATAACAAGGGTTGGTATTGTCAGAGTTCAAGTGAGAGGATGTTATTAGTGTTTGGGTTTCCAAAGGAAATGAATCTAATGTATGAGGGTTTTAAGTTTCACTTGGTATATTAAGGAACTATTTTAGGGTATTCACATGGGTACGAGGTGATATGTGATGAAAAGGGATGAATTCTAGTATGAAAGCGATTAATTAAATTCATGATCTAATCATTGGGTGATGTCAGGGACTAATCAATCTTATTGAAACTACAGTCATGCATTGACAGGGTAATCAATCAAAAGAAACAAAATTATTGAAGTAAGTTGAGAGTTCACTTGCCGGGACTACGCTTACTGAGTACTTGAATGGAATCGTCTATGGGCTCTTTTCCTCGCCTCCTACTTGAACCTATAATAAATAGTATCCTCATCACAACTCTTGCTAACTATCCTTTCACGTATACTATATATATATATATATGTATATACACACGCACTTAAACACAATTAATTTCAAGTAATATATGCTTCACATAATCCACATAACACATAGCGAGAAATGGCATGGCAATTGTACACTTAGATCCTAATCACTCAAGCAATTATCCATTTAACAAATAATTATCAAGACTAATACTACTAATCCTCCTTTACAGACCTCAACACAACCTAGTTTTAGTAAGGTACACTTGTGCCTCACCTCACAAGACTCACAAATGCAATGCACCTTACTTAGCTTGCCCGAATGCATACCTTGGCACCAATTGTGTGCCTTGGCAAAAATATGAATTTCTACCTTGGGCCTTTGCTATATTCTGAATCCTATGAATTCTTATTACCTTAAGCTAACTTTAGCAATTGGTTTGGCATCAAGGCCTCACTTAAAAGACACACAAATGCAATGCACTTCTCTAATGTTCCCAAAGGCAACTCTAATGGTGACTCTCGGGTGCTTTGGTGGAAATAAGGTATCTCCACATTGGGCCTTCACTCCAAACCAATTCTAAAAGTTTATTAAGACTCTAAACTATTAGATATATTTGTCAAGATCATGTCTCAAACTGGATTTATCTATGAGAAGAACAACTTCACTACTCTTGTGAACAAGGGGATTCAACAGTCTGGCGACTACCACAAAATGATGGATTTTGTGAAAAACTGCAAACTCAACTATGCCATGCTGGAATCACCCACCATCTACTGTGAGGTTGTTGAAGAAATGTGGACGACTGCAACATACAAGTCAACTGATAAGACTATCACTTTCACTATTAAAGGTAAGGATTTCTGTGTTAATAGTGATATTGTTAAAGCATGTTTCAAAATTCCTGATAATACTGTAACTTCTTCACACGCAGAAACTGACATTTTTAATAATCTTAACTCCATGGGCTATACACTCTCTACTTCTAAATTAAGTGAAATTAGGAGGTTGGATTTTATGAAGGAATGAAGTTATATATGTGATGTAGTTACTAAGGTATCTCCATGTTAGATATAATTATGATGTCATGTCTAATAATGATTTGTATTTAGTTTTCAGATCTTAACTAACAGGACAAATCAGGACTTAACTGGAAATCAGTACTTATACTGAAGTCAGAAATTAAGATATTAGAACTTAAGTTATCAGAACTTAAATTATCAGAAGATATATCAGGAGATAATATTAGGACTTAAGAAGACATTCAGATAAGGAAGATGACTGATTGAAGTAAAGAAGATTAAGGAAAACACAAGAAGACATATGCATGGAGAAGAATTCTATGAAGAATAGAATACTTGGAAGAAAAGATAAGTAGTTGATATATTTTAGGATGCAGACTTATGTTCGATATCAATTAGAAGATTATCTTGTAACTGTGTGTCTATATAAACACAGCATAGGGTCTACACTATAAGTGTTATCTTAATCGAGGATATTTTTCATTGTAACCCTAGCAGCTCTAGTGATATTTATTCATCACTGAGAGAGAACGGTTCCATTATAATACTGTTTTATTAATAAGATTATTCTGTGTTTCATACTTGTGTTCTTAATTCGATTTGATTGTACTAGACACTCTATTCAACCCCCTTATACAGTGTGTGTGACCTAACAAGTGGTATCCGAGCAATCTGTTAACACATATACAATAAAGATCCAAAACAATCATGTCTGAAGAAGAACAAACTCCAATCAAGCCAACCAAGACTGAAGAAACACCAAAGACTCAAATCCATAATCGATATGAGACTATTAGGGTTCCCATATTGAAACCTTTTGAGTATCCCATATGGAAAGTGAGGATGACTATGTCTCTGGAAGCTACAGATCCAGAATACCTTGACAGAATTAATGAAGGACCACATAAGCCAACCAAGCTTTCTGTTGTAGTTGCAGATCAGCCAGCACAGACTGTAACAAAGGAGAAAAGTGAGTATACAGCTGAAGATATCTCATCTATTGCCAAGGATTCAAAGGTAAGACATCTGCTGTATAGTGCCATTGATAATGTCATGTCAAACAGGGTAATTAACTGCAAGACTGCAAAGGAGATATGGGATGCCTTGGAGACAAAATGCCAGGGAACTAATTCAATTAAGAAGAATAGGAGGACTATACTCACTCAAGAGTATGAGCATTTTGACTCAAAACTTGATGAGTCATTAACTGGTTTATATGACAGATTTGTCAAACTCTTGAATGACCTGTCACTGGTGGATAAGGAATATAATCTTGAAGATACTAATCTTAAATTCCTTCTAGCTCTTCTTGAAAGTTGGGATTTAAAGGCAACTACTACAAGCGATAACTATACTCTTGATGAAATAACTCTTGATGAAATTTATGGTATGCTCAAGACTTATGAACTTGATATGGATTAAAGAAGCAAGAGGCATGGGAGAAAGTCAAGAACAGTTGCTCTTAAGGCTGAGGAGGAATCCCCCAAAGTGGTTGTCTCAAAGAAAGGAAAAGGAAAGGCTCTCATTACAAAGTCTGATTCAGACTCATCAAGTTCTGATGATGATTATGAGGATTCAGAAACTGAAAATCTATCTGAGATGGATGTTGATGAAGAGATGATGAGATTGTGTGCTCTTATGGTGAAGGGCATCACAAAGATAGCTTACAGGAAATTCAGAAGGGGAAAGAAGTTTTCCAGGAAAAGTGGAAGTTCTGATAAGAAGGGATTCAGAAAATCTGAAGGCAAAGCAGGAAAGTCTGACAGAGGAGATTACTCAAATGTTAAATGCTACAATTGTGGTAAGAAAGGCCACATATCTCCTGATTGCAAGAAAGGAAAAAGTGACAAAGGCAAGGCACTTGTCACAAAGAAGAAAAGCTGGGCAGACACTTCAGATTCTGAGAATGAGGTGAATTATGCCTTGATGGTAAATGCTGATAGCAGTTCTGAAGCTGCTGAGTTAAAGGTACCTCAAATAACTTATGCTTTTCATACTGATGATATTACTTAGTTTAGATCTTATCTTAAAACCATATTCATTAGTTATAGAGATCATACTTTAACTTGTGATAGGTTAACTTCTGAAATCTAGCTTTTAAGAAAACGAATGACTATTTAGAAAAGGAGTTAGTTATGTTCCATCAAACTCTGAAAGAAAGAGATGATGCTTTTTATGTTAGAGATGAAGTGTTAAAATTAAATCAATCTCTAAAAACTGAGTTAGAAAAGGAACGAGAGATTATCAGGACTTAGACAAACTCTGGTGGAACAACTCATAATTTATTAAGTAGTGGAAACTGGAAAGAGGGCTTAGGTTATGGAGATGATAAAAGTGAAACAAGAATTGAACAAATTAAGCCAATTATTGTTAAACAGACTACTAAGACAAAGTTAAATCCTGTTAAGTTTGTAGCTAAATCTGTAAAGTCTGATTCTGAAAAGATGAAAGATACTGAAACAGAAGTTAAGGCAGAGTCAACTTCTGACAAATTAAAACAGGATAAGACAATTGAAGTTCACATAGGCTTAATGACAAAGAAGCAGCTTAAGTATAAGCTGAAAGAGATTAAGGATGTAAACAAGGTAAAGCCACCTAGGAAAAATAGGAATGGAAAGGAAGGTGTGAATAAAAGCAATAATTATATGCATGTTCCTAATGCTTCTAGAAAGAAATGCTTTAATTGTGGAAATTCTAACCATCTGGCTTCTTTTTGCAGGAAGAATAATAACATAAACTCCCTACCTTCTAAGTCAGGAGTTAAGAGTCAGTCTGTTAGGTTTAAGCCACAAAATCCTTGTTTTCATTGTGGTAGTTTATGGCATTCCATTTATACTTGTAAGGAATATCATAGTTTGTACTATGATTATTATCAAATAAAACCTTCTTTAAAGAAAGTTAGCATTGTTGCTTCTAGTGTAAGTTCTGATGCAAAGTCTGATACTGTAAATTCTGATAAGAAAAAAGTTAACATAAACTCTGATGTTAAATCTGCTGCAAATGTTAACAAACTTAATAAGGCCAAAGGATCCAAGCAAGTATGGGTCCTTAAAACTAATCATTAGTGGTCTTTATGATTGGAGGGAAACAAGAAAAATATCCTAGTTCTGGACAGTGGATGTTAAGGACATATGACTGAAAATAAAGCCCTGCTATCAGACTTTGTGGAGAAAGCTGGCCCAGGTGTTTCTTATGGAGATGGCAACATGGGAAAAACTCTGGGATATGACAATATCAATCTTGGGAATGTCATCATTGAAAAAGTAGCTCTAGTCTCAGGACTTAAACATAATCTGCTGAGTGTTAGTCAAATCTGTGACAGAGGTTATCATGTGGATTTCTTTGAAGAACACTGTGAAGTTGTAAGCAAATCTACATGAAAAGTTGTTCTAAAGGGATACAGGCATGGTAACATTTATGAAGCCAATCTTTCAACAAGTTCTGATAGTTCTGCAATATATCTGTTAAGCAGAGCATCAATTGAAGAAAGATGGGATTGGCACAAGAAACTCTCTCATTTAAATTTCAATAATATAAATGAACTAGTCAAGAAAGATCTTGTGACAGGACTGCCAAAATCAGTATTTGCTCCTGATGGCCTTTGTGATTCATGTCAAAAGACAAACAAATAAAATCCTCATTCAAGAGCAAGACTGAATCTTCAATTCTTGAGCCTTATCACCTACTACATGTTAATCTATTTGGTCCAGTGAATGACATGTCTATTGCAAAGAAGAAATATGATATTGTCATAGTAGATGAGTTTACCAGATACACATGGGTGTATTTCTTGCACACAAAAAGTGAAACTGTATTTAACTTAATTGGTCATGTCAAACAACTGGATAAGTTGGTCAAAGACTCTGTGAAAATCATAAGAAGTGATAATGGCACTGAGTTCAAGAATTTGATCATGGAAGAGTTCTGCAAAGACCATGGAATAAAGCAGGAATTTTCTGCTCCTGGAACTCCACAGCAAAATAGAGTTGTTGAAAGAAAGAATAGAACTCTTATTGAAGCTGCACCAACTATGCTTGAGGAAGCAAAGTTACCAACCTACTTTTGGGCTGAAGCTGTGCATACTGCTTGTTTTACTCAGAATGCAACACTTATCAACAAGCATGGAAAGATACCATATGAGATGGTGAAGAAAAAGAAGCCAAATCTGAAGTACTTTCATGTATTTGGATGCAAGTGTTTTCTTCTTAAGACTCATCCTGAACAGCTATCCAAATTTAATCTAAAAGCTGATGAAGGAATTTTTGTTGGATACCCACTTTCCACAAAAGCCTTCAGAGTCTACAATTTAAGAATAAGGGTTGTCATGGAATCTATCAATGTCTCTTTTAATGATAAGAAGATTACTGGACTTGAAGATTTCAATGATCATGATCAGCTGAGATTTGAGAATGAAGCTTTAAATTCTGATTTTGTAAATTCTGATAGTTTAAATCCTGATACTGCAAACTCTGATGGGTTAAACTCTGATGTTATTGAAACTGTGGTGATTATGCCAAAGGAAAATGCACCTGTGCAGGGGGAGCATATTGAAGATCCAACCACATCTCAAGAAGCATCAGAACCTAGAACAGGCTCTTCAAGTTCTGATTCATGAAGTTCTGATGGGCCGAGTTTTGATAATTCTGGAAACTCAAATTCTGAAGGATCCAACTCAGAGAGCATAATTTTAGGGGGAGCATCAGAAAATATTGATGGAAACAGCATGGATCATGGGGGAGCATCCAGTTCTAGAGATAATCTTTCAACTACAAGGAAGTGGACTAAAGCACATACACCTGACTTGATTATTGGAGATCCTGAAGTAGGTATAAGAACTAGAATAGCAACATCAAATGAATGTCTCTATCACTCTTTTATTTCTCAAGCTAAACCAAAGAAAGTGGAAGAAGCTCTTCAAGATGCTGATTGGGTGCAAGTAATGCAGGAAGAGTTAAATGAATTTGAAAGAAATAAAGTATGGACCCTAGTGCCAAGACCAAAGGACAGATCAGTTGTTGGTACAAAATGGGTGTTCAGAAACAAAATTGATAGTGATGGCATAATTACAAGGAATAAAGCAAGGCTGGTTGCAAAAGGATATTCTCAACATGAGGGAACTGATTATGATGAAATATTTACACCAGTTGCTAGATTGGAAGCCATAAGGATATTTTTGGCTTATGCTGCTCACAAAAAGTTTACAGTCTTTCAAATGGATGTAAAAATTGCTTTTCTTAATGGAGAATTGGAAGAAGAAGTATATATTGAACAACCTCTAGGTTTTGTAGATTCAAAATTTCCTCATCATGTCTACAGACTTGATAAAGCACTTTATGGCCTTAAGCAAGCTCCAAGAGCATGGTCTGAGACATGGGCTCAGTTTCTTCTGGAAAGTGGATTTAACAGAGGGACTATTGACAAAACTTTATTATATCTCAACCATGGAAAGGACTTACTTTTGGTGCAGATATATATTGATGATATCATTTTTAGTTCTACAAATGACAGACTTTGTAAAAGGTTTGCCAAGCTAATGCAGTCAAGATATCAAATGAGTATGATGGGAGAACTTAGCTATTTTCTGGGCCTTCAAGTCAAGCAATATGAAGAAGGAACTTTTATTTGTCAATCTAAGTACACCAGAAATTTGTTGAAGAAATTTGGAATGCAAGATTGTTCAAGTACATCCACTCCTATGACCACTGCAACAAAATTGGATAAGGATACTGGTACATCAGTAGATATTACTGATTACAGAGGTATGATTGGCTCATTACTCTATCTAACTTCAAGTAGACCTGATATCATGTATGCTACCAGTCTTTGTGCAAGATTTTAAGCAGATCCAAGAGAACCTCACTTAAAAGTTGTGAAAAGAATTTTCAAGTACCTTAAGGGTACAACTGATCTGGGATTGTGGTATCCTAGGGAATCATACTTTAAGCTAATAGGTTACTCAGATGCAGATTTTGCAGGGTACAAAATTGACAGGAAAAGCATAAGTGGAAGCTGCCAATTTGTTGGAGGCAGATTAGTTTCTTAGTTTAGCAAGAAACAAAAGTCAATTTCCACATCAACTGCAGAGGCAGAGTACATTGCTGCAGGAAGCTGTTGTGCACAGATTCTTTGGATGAAGAATCCGTTACTGGATTATGGGTTAGAGTTTTCTAAAATCCCTATTTACTGTGATAATAAAAGTGCTATTGCTATGACAGGTAATCCACTTCAACACTCAATGACAAAGCACATCAGCATAAGGTACCATTTCATAAGGGAACATGTGATAAAGGGTATAGTGGAATTGCATTTTGTTCCAACAGATCACCAACTAGCAGATATCTTCACAAAACCACTATGTGAAGCTACTTTTACAAGACTGGTAAATGAACTTGGAATGGTTTCAGGTTCTTTCTCTAAATTTGTTTAGTTTATGTTCTTCTACATCAGACTTTATGATCAATATTTACAGATATTACTTTCTTTATGTAATCTATGCTTAAATTGAAATTTACCTAAGTGTTGATTATTTTCTGATGTGAATTTCTAAACTCTGATAGTGATATGAATATTTATGTGACTATTCAATCCAATGAGGATAACTGTGCTACATGCTGACATATTAGTCTTTAATATACTAAAGTTCCCATATTTGAAGTAATTCTTTATGTGGAAATATTTTAACACAAGCAAATTCTGATATTGAGCTTGGTTAGGTTTACTTTGTGTATCTTATTACTAAGTCAAAAACTAGAATAGTGTTTCTTATCTATTAAGTTCTGATGTTGGTAAATCTTATGAATGTACTAAGTGTTGATAAGCCTCACTTATCAAAAGAAAATGAAGAAGAAAAGAAATAAATATCAGGTACTCCTTTGAGATCTAGAGAAAAATATATGTGAAAGGGACGGCCCAAGTGCATTGTTGGTATTAAGTAATATGCATTAGAAAAACAAAATAAAATTTTCTTAGTGATTTTTCACATTCTCTGATTACTGGAGAAATACTCTGATAACAGCATAAATTCTGATAAGCAGTTGTGACTCACTTACACTGAGAAGCCACTGTAAAAAGGAATTTCAAAAGATGCATAAAATGAGCACAAAACAGTTGAGGTAGACTCATGCATGAACTCATTCTATAGTAGACTTCAGACTAATGACATATTTTGAGCAAAGTTCTTACTTATGTCTTATTTCTAAGATGTACTGAAGTGAATCAGACTTTACTCTTTATCTGATATTTAGCTTAATGCACACACTTACACTCCATATGAATGATGAAAATTACTGTGGTGATCAATGTTGTTTTAGATGAACAATTTAAGTGTCAGTTGCATAAATTCTGAGGACAAATTCTGATGGAAGTTCTGATGATTAAGTTCTAAGGAAACCATAACAGTATTTGTGTGAAGAATTATAGAAATAAACATTCACTTTTTGGGTAAAGAAGCCATATTCTGATGACTTTTAAATTCTGATAATAATCAAGTTCTGATGCTTACGTGGCAATATTTATTTACTTGATTTTTTTAAGTCAATACTTGAACGGTTATATTTTATCAGAATATTGGATTACGTGAGATAAAGCAGTCATAATCATTTGTTTCGTGGGAACAGTTTTTTTTTTGGAAAAACTGAATATGCATAGTAATCATTACTTAGTTCCCGTGTCCATTAACTCTGGCTTTAGATCTTTTACTGACTGTTATTATTACACATTGGTCTAGGGAGACGAGGTATCATTATTTTTACCTGTAACTATTAAATACTACTCACGTCTCTTGGTATTCTTTTGGCTATTTAAACCAACTATTCATTCCATCCACTATATCTTCCATTTTCTCACAAACTCATTTTTTTCATACTCATCAAAAACACGGTTCGTTTCAATTTGCTCATGAACTATGATACTTTCAATATCAAGTTGAGTTGTGATGATTTGCGACAGGAGTGGCATGTAACTGTCATTCCTGAAGAGATCTGGAACTCAGTTCCACAAGAGGTTCACACAGAACTCTTATTCTTTTATATGGACTATCATCTCCATTGTGATTGTCTGGAAGAGGAAAGGAGAGAATCTCTCCGTCAGCAAGAACGAATCATTCGTCTTGCAGTGCTCTTCGTCAGCAGCAGAAGAAGCTAGTCGTTAGGTCTTCTTAGACTAGGACTAAGGCTGTTGATGTTAAGAATTATAAGAATAGGACTATCTTGTAATTTTTGCATGTAATTGATAAATTTCATGAAATGTACTCATATGATATATTAATGAAATTTCCTTTAAAATTGCAAGATTTGGTCTTTGATTCTCAAATTATGTGACTGTGCATGTTTTAATTGCAATTTGTTAATCTTTACTTCATCGTTTTTAAACTTTATCCTGTGATGAATGTTTTGATTTAATAAAGGCCAATAATAAATTTTGATGATTTGAGGAAACAATTGAGGTACAGGTTCAACAATCAGAACCAATTACAAAAGTAGCTCAGAAGGTCTCTTCTCAAAAAGTTCAGGAAACTGGGAGTTCTAGGCCCCTCAAAAGGTTTAGAAAGATAAATTCTGATGACAAAGCTCCCAAAGTCTCTCCACCCTTGAACAGATGGAGGAACTAAGAGCTAACAGGGACATAGTTGAGTCAGATTCAGAGGATGTAAAAACATCAGCTAAGGAAGGAGATCAGGAATCTCTGATCTCAAAAGAGCCAATTGTGATTGAATCCCTTCCTTCTACACAACAAGAATTTGCTGAAGCCACTGAATCTTCACCACCACTGTCACCAATTCAAGCTGAAGATACTGATCAAGACAGAGTACCTACACCTCCTGTGTCTCATATCATTGAACAAGTACATGCTTAAGACCCAGGTACAAGTGCTGAAATAGATATTCACAACTTGGTTGTGCCTGAGGTTCTGTACTTAGAAGCTCCAACCATTCTTCAACAAACACCACCAGCAACACCAATTTTAGATGCTAATCTCAATGCAGATATTCCAACAACGCCTCTTCTGAATCCCGATGAAGAAGATCAGATATTATGTGAGCATCAGAATTTGGATGTTGATCAGAACTTAGAGGAAGATTTTGAAACCTCTATAGCCTCACACACTATCATTTTATCAGAGGAAACTGATTCTGCAGGCTCTGTAAGTTCTGATGCTGCAAATGCTGAAAATACTGGTGAAGCTGGTATAAATGAAAATGCTGATGTAGCTGGTCCTTCAGGACATGTACCTCTACCAGCAGTTAATAAAGCTGATTTAATTAAAAAGTTTGTGAGAGGGGATGCATCAGTACCTTGGAGTGAAACTCCAAGAGGAAAATAATGGATCAAGGAGTGGAAAAAAGTTGATTTTGTTCCTATTGAAAAAATTCATGCTAAGCACCTGGCTAAAGCTCATGATATGCTACTGAATGATGACTTCAAAGCACATCTCAGAGTTACTGCACAGCTCAGGTTCCCATATTAAAACCTTCTGAGTATCCCATATGGAAAGTGAGGATGACTATGTTTCTGGAAGCTAAAGATCCATAATACCTTGATAGAATTAATGAAGGAGAAAAGTGAGTATACAGCTGAAGATATCTCATCTATTGCAAAGGATGCAAAGGTAAGACATCTGCTACATAGTGCCATTGATAATGTCATGTCAAACAGGGTAATTAACTACAAGACTGCAAAGGAGATATGGGATGCCTTGGAGACAAAATGCCAGGGAACTGATTCAATTAAGAAGAACAGGAGGACTATACTCACTCAAGAGTATGAGCACTTTGACTCAAAACTTGATGAGTCATTAACTGGTTTATATGACAGATTTGTCAAACTCTTGAATGACCTGTCACTGGTGGATAAGGAATATGATCTTGAAGATACTAATCTTAAATTCCTTTTAGCTCTTCTTGAAAGTTGGGATTTAAAGTCAACTACTATAAGAGACAACTATGCTCTTGATGAAACAACTCTTGATGAAATTTATGGTATGCTCAAGACTTATGAACTTGAGATGGATCAAAGAAGCAAGAGGCATGGGAGAAAGTCAAGAACAGTTGCTCTTAAGGCTTAGGAGGAATCCCTCAAAGTGGTTGTCTCAAAGAAAGGAAAAGGAAAGGCTCTCATCACAAAGTCTGATTCAGACTCATCAAGTTCTGATGATGATTATGAGGATTCAGAAACTAAAAATCTATCTGAGATGGATGTTGATGAAGAGATGATGAGATTGTGTACTCTTATGGTGAAGGGCATCACAAAGATAGCTTACAGGAAATTCAGAAGGGGAAAGAAGTTTTCCAGGAAAAATGGAAGTTCTGATAAGAAGAAATTCGGAAAATCTGAAGGCAAAGCAGGATAGTCTGACAGAGGAGATTACTCAAATTTTAAATGCTACAATTATGGTGAGAAAGGCCACATATCTCCTGATTGCAAGAAAGGAAAAAGTGACAAAGGCAAGGCACTGTCACAAAAAAGAAAAGTTGGACAGGCACTTCAGATTCTGAGAATGAGGTGAACTATGCCTTGACGGTAAATGTTAATAGCAGTTCTGAAGCTGCTGAGTTAAAGGTACCTCAAACAACTTATGCTTTTAATACTGATGATATTATTGAGTTTAGATCTTATCTTAAAACCATATTCATTAGTTATAAAGATCAGACTTTAACTTGTGATAGGTTAACTTCTGAAAATCTGGCTTTTAAGAAAAGGAATGACTATTTAGAAAAGGAGTTAGTTATGTTCCATCAAACTCAGAAAGAAAGAGATGATGCTTTTTATGTTAGAGATGAAGTGTTAAAATTAAATCAATCTCTAAAAACTGAGTTAGAAAAGGAAAGAGAGATTATCAGGACTTGGACTAACTCTGGTAGAACAACTCAGAATTTATTAAGTAGTGGAAACTGGAAAGAGGTCTTAGGTTATGGAGATCATAAAAGTGAAACAGGAATTGAACAAATTAAGCCAATTATTGTTAAACACACTACTAAGCCAAAGTTAAATCCTGCTAAGTTTGTAGCTAAATCTGTAAAGTCTGATTCTGAAAAGATGAAAGATACTGAGACAAAAGTTAAGGCAGAGTCAACTTCTGACAAATTGAAACAGTTTCGGGATATTTATGGAATTTTAAGATTAATTTTGGTATGGTTTTGATTAATGTTTATTAGAGGATTATACCATTAAAATAGATTAAAATAGCGTGCGAGGCTTGCAAGCAGTTGAAATGAAATAATAAAATGACACGTATCCAATAAAATTGGACACGTGCCGTGTATTGGTGAGGCAGGAGGCGGAGTAGTTGTTTGTTTAGGGAAAATATCAATTTTCCTTTTTGTCTCGGTTGTGTCTCTCGATTATTACCTCTCCTCCTTACAATCTCTCGCCCCTTTCCTCTATTTCTCTCTCCCCTCCCTTCGTTTCTCTTTCTCTCTTGTTACGCCGCATATTTCTTCCTGTTTCTCCCGGTGCCGCCGTGGTTTCCGTTTTCTGGTGAGCTTGTTCTCCGGTTGTGGTAACTTTTGGTTAATTCGGGTTCATATATATATATATATATATATATATATATATATATATATATATATATATATATATATATGTTTTCATATATATGTGTATATTGGCTTGGTGTAGTTGAGTCTGTGCCGCCTTATTATTTTTCCGGTTTGCTATATTTTCCGGCCGTTGGCTTGGTCCTGGTGGTCGCGTGTGTACCTTGTGCGCGTGTCCTGTAGCTGCCTGTTTTGATTTCGATTTCCTGTTGAAATTTAATTGATATTTCAAAAATGAAATATTTTTGTGGCGTGTAGTGATTATAAATTAATCGGCGAAACCCGCATCGGAAACCCAAAAATAACGGGTACCCACGAGTTTTGCCGCCATCGATGATGAGCCTTGGCGAGTCGACGGTGGACGGCGATGACGTTGTTCTGAGCCCTATAAATAAATAAATAAATATAAAATATGAATAAAAATATAAGATGTAAATAATAATAATTAGTTAATTCAAATCGGTGGTTGGGAAATTGTGAAAGGTGAATTGCGTGATTGGTTTGGACTGAATTGATTGGTGGTGTTTGTGATTTGATGTCGAATTGGTTCGACGGGTAGTCCGATAAACAAAGGTGACGCTGCCCGATTTCTGGGAAATTGAACTACGGAAATACGGGAGCGTATTCAATGATTATCAAGGACGTTGAGTGGCTATATATACATATGCGTGTGTTTTATATGAAACTTGATTGTAAAATGTGATGAAAGATTTTGCCGCATCGATAACCCTGATTTCGTAAAATTACGAGTATATGTATTTTCTGGAAACGAACACCGAACCGCTTTTCGAGATTTTGAACCCTAGTTGTTGCGTGTGTTATTATAATATACATAATTACGAGTCGGAATTTGATATCGAATGGGTAGATATGTTATTGAGGATATGTCAAGCATACCTAGACGTTTAACGTAGGGTATTTCGGCACTGTAGGTTCTAGTCGAAAGACTCAAGAATTGATGTCGAACAAAGATAGTCTAGTGATCAGTTGACAAATGCCTCGAGGTTTCCAAGTGAAGAACCCTGAAAGTCTTGAATGCTATCTTGAGATAGATTGCTTGATGTCTTCTAGTGAGACAGTCATTTTTCCATGAGGGCCCGAACGTTCAAGTCTATCAAAATCAGTCAGAGATAGTCGTAAAGCTATGCAAGGCAAGTACCCCTGACCATTCTTTTATGTTTCAGTACGTATGAATAACTAAATGTTTTATTCTCGTAATGGAACAAAAACGTTTTAAGTTACGTATCCCTTGTAGTTATAAATCACTATTTTTTAAATTGTTTTGGGCAGAAGTAACTTCGAAAGATACTTATCTCGAATGAAATAATTTGCGAACTGGATTTTATATGTGTGCTGGTTAAATAAATGATTTTGAAAATGAGATAGGTACAAGAGTTTTGAAAACTGGATAAAACGGTCAGATATGGGATACATTGGGGCCAGAGTAGGCCTATTGAGGTGGCGTAAGAGGCTAATTCGGTTGTGTACACTATATAACCGAATAGTCCAGCAGTTCAGAGACCTTGCTACTCTCTGAGTTTCGGAACAGGTATATGGGATGG
This sequence comes from Apium graveolens, assembly GCF_009905375.1. NCBI lineage: Eukaryota > Viridiplantae > Streptophyta > Magnoliopsida > Apiales > Apiaceae > Apium > Apium graveolens. The sequence goes on along the minus strand of NC_133657.1, from coordinate 43,572,067 downwards.
CAGTGGGAGCCGTCCAGTGTTGATAGCCTGATCAGTTGTCTTCACATATCCGTAAGTATCTGATTTGGATTTGATATTCTCGTAACGGAACAAGTAAGTTATATAGTGGATTTGGAAATGAAAATGGCATGCTAGAATTAAACTCTGGTATCTGTACACAGCACACTACTACGTTTATTTTGTTGAAAGCATGCTAGTTTTGAGTATCCAGTTTATGAATGTTTTACATGTTTTGTAAACTAGCTATAATCTCTGTTCCTATCACTATTTTATAGTTATTCATATAATGGTACTGCTGAGCAATTGATTGCTCACCCTTGCTGAATATTTTGCATATATATTGCAGATGCCTTGGAGTTTTGTGCGGTAGTCAGGGCAGAGTTCCAGCTCCTTTTGTGTCAGGCTCCTATGAGGTAGTTGTGCTGGACCGACCGAAGATGGTCTATTGAGTTGCTGCGTTAGGTTAGTTATGTTAGGATTGTTTATAATTAGTTGAGTTGTAATAGTTATAAGCTAAGTCATACTTAAACCTGGAAAAGATCTTGGAAAAAGGGGTCGTATTTATATTCTATCTTGGAATTGATTATATAATGTTTGTTATGGTGATTGTTGATGACGTCAACTCCTGACCCCGGGGTTGAGGACGTCACATTAGTTATGTATTATTTCTAAGATGTACTGATTTGAATCAGACTTTACTCTTTGTCTGATATTTAGCTTAATGCACACACTTACACTCCATATGAATGATGAAAATTACTGTGGTGATCAATGTTGTTTTAGATGAACAATTTAAGTGTCAGTTGCATAAATTCTGAGGACAAGTTCTGGTGGAAGTTCTGATGATTAAGTTATGAGGCAACCATAACAGTATTTGTGTGAAGAATTATAGAAGTAAATATTCACTTTTTGGGTAAAGAAGTTATATTTTGATGACTTTTAAATTCTGATAATAATCAAGTTCTGATGCTTACGTGGCAGTATTTATTTACTTGATTTTTTTAAGTCAATACTTGAACGGTTATATTTTATCATAATATTGGATTACGTGAGATAAAGCAGTCATAATCATTTGTTTCATTGGAACAGTTTTTTTTTTGGAAAAACTGAATGTGCATAGTAATCATTACTTACTTCCCGTGCCCATTAACTCTGGCTTTAGATCTTTTACTGACTGTTATTATTACACATTGGTCTAGGGAGACGAGGTATCATTATTTTTACCTGTAACTATTAAATACTACTCGCGTCTCTTGGTATTCTTTTGGCTATTTAAACCAACTATTCATTCCAGCCAATGCATCTCCCATTTTCTCAAAAACTTATTTTTTTCATACTCATCAAAAACATGGTTCTTTTCAATTTGCTCCTGAACTATGATACTTTCAATATCGAGTTGAGTTGTGATGATTGGCGACAAGAGTGGCATGTAACTGTCATTCCTGAAGAGATCTGGAACTCAGTTCCACAAGAGGTTCACACAGACCTCTTATTTTTTTATATGGACTATCATCTCCATTGTGATCGTCTGGAAGAGGAAAGGAGAGAAGCTCTCCGTCAGCAAGAATGAATCATTCATCTTGCAGTGCTATTCGTCAGCAGCAGAAGAAGCTAGTCGTTAGGTCTTCTTAGACTAGGACTAAGGCTGTTGATGTTAAGAATTCTAAGAATAGGACTATCTTGTAATTTTTGCATGTAATTGATAAATTTCATGAAATGTACTCATCTGATATATTAATGAAATTTCCTTTAAAATTGAAAGATTTAGTTTTTCATTCTCAAATTATGTGACTGTGCATGTTTTAATTGCAATTTGTTAATCTTTACTTCATCATTTTTAAACTTTATCCTGTGATGAATGTTTTGATTTAATAATGGTCAATAATAATTTTTGATGATTTGAGGAAACAATTGAGGTACAGGTTCAACAATCAGAACCTATTACAAAAGTAGCTGAGAAGGTCTCTTCTCTGAAAGTTCAGGAAACTGGGAGTTCTAGGCCCCTCAAAAGGTTTAGAAAGATAAATTCTAATGACAAAGCTCCCAAAGTCTCTCCACCCTTGAAGAGATGGAGGAACGAAGAGCTAACAGGGACATACTTGAGTCAGATTCAGAGGATGTGAAAGCAGCAGCTAAGGAAGGGGATCAGGAATCTTTGATCTCAAAGGAGCCAATTGTGATTGAATCTCTTCCTTCTACACAACCAGAATTTGCTGATGCTACTGAATCTTCACCACCACTGTCACCAATTCAAGCTGAAGATATTGATCAAGACAGAGTGCCTACACCTCCTGTGTCTCCTATCATTGAACAAGTACATGTTGAAGACCCAGGTACAAGTGCTGAAATAGATATTCACAACTTGGTTGTGCCTGAGGTTCTGTACTTAGAAGCTCCAACCATTCTTCAGCAAACACCACCATCAACACCAATTTTAGATGCTGATCTCAATGCAGATATTCCAACAACACCTCCTCTGAATCCAGATGAAGAAGATCAGATATTATGTGAGCATCAGAATTTGGATGTTGATCAGAACTTAGAGGAAGATTTTGAAACCTCTATAGCCTCACACACTATCATTTTATCAGAGGAAACTGATTCTGCAGGCTCTATAAGTTCTGATGCTGCAAATGCTGAAAATACTGGTGAAGCTTCTATAAATGAAAATGCTGATGTAGCTGGTCCTTCAGGACATGCACCTCTACCAGCAGTTAATAAAGCTGATTTAATTAAAAAGTTTGTGAGAGGGGATGCACCAGTACCTTGGAGTCAAACTCCAAGAGGAAAAGAATGGATCAAGGAGTGGAACAAAGTTGATTTTGTTCCTACTGAAAAAATTCTTGCTGAGCACCTGGCTAAAGCTGATGAGATACTACTGAATGATGATTTCAAAGCACAGCTCAGAGTTACTGCATTAAGTACAAGGCACCTTTAAGGTCAACACTCAATAACTCAAGCCAAGGTGAACAAAATTCAAGAAACTCTGATTCAGCAAGACATTAATGTCAAATTGGAAAAGAGCAGGTTTTTTAAACCAGCCTTTGACCGTATTGGGTATATTGAGAAAGCTCAGGAGAAACAACAAGGTCAGATTGCTGAAGTACTGAAGAATTAAGCTTCTCAACAAGTTCAGCTAAATGAAATCCAATCTTCAGTGGAATTACATCTCTCTCTCCTATTACCCGATGATGCTAAAAAGGGGGAGAAAGTGATTAAGTCCAAATGCAAATCTGATTTAGCATTGAAGAAAAAGGATGATGGAAATGATGACCAGGGAAACTCTGAAAGGGATAGAGGTCATGGTCAAGGAAAAGGCTCTTTATTCAGGAAAGCAGGAACTTCTACACATCAATCAAGTTCTGATGCTGATAGAAGAATAAGTTCTGATAAGCAAGTTCCGACTAAGCTTGATGTTCGGATACAGGGTGAAAGTCAAGAATCACAGAAGTTTATGCAGACATTAAAGCTTAAGGGGAAGGAAACATCAGTTTACTATCAAGACCCCAAGTTGCAGAAGCTGGATGAAGAAATTTCAAAAAGACTATTTCTCAAAGATAATCTAGGAATGGACTTTGAAAGTCTGAAGAAAGAAGAAGCAAGACTTAAAGTAGAAAATGACAAATTCAAGTCTAAAGCTCCTATTACTGCAAAGAAACCTCCAAAGTCTAAGGGCATTGTGATTAAAGAGAAGACAAATTCTGAGGCAACCAAATTTGAATCCAAAGCCAAATCACAAGTAGAGGTAGATCCTAGATCCAAGGGAAAATAAAAATTTGATGAACCTGTAAAGGTTTATATGCCAATCATGGATCTGGAAGCAAAATCTGATGAAGATACTAGTCTGATTTTGAAGAAAAAGAATATTCAAACAACCTCTGACATAGCTCATGTTGTTCAAGATCAGGACTTAGTAAATTCTGATATGACAATGAAGCAAGCAACCTCTGAAAGAGTTCAAGTTGGCTTGATATCAGAAGATAAAGAAAAGGAAACCTCTGACACTGCTCATGTTAAACCTTCAAAAATTCTACTACCTGGGTTTACTAAAGCTCAACAATCTACTCAACTTTTGAAGAATACATCAAGTGGTTTTGAAGCAAGAGTTATTAGAGGAAAGGAAGCTAGAGACAAATCAGGATTGGGTAGTTATAAAGAAAAGAGAGTGAATAATACTACCTCTGATCCAACTTCCTTAAGCGAACCAGGTGTGGGAACAACTCCTGAAAGATTGAATCAACTGGAGTCTGTAAAAATGGTTTACCACTCTGTATTGAAAGATGATATCATGCTATATTTCATGACAGATGGGAGGGTATTCCAGATTAGAAAGAATGCTATTCGTTTGAAGTATTTTGAAGAATTGCAACATGTGTTATTTCTACTTCAAGTGAAAAACAGGTCAACGGATGGTGCTCCCAGTTACTTAAAAGCTGATATTGAAAGGCAGAAGAAACTTTACTCTGTAAAGTCTGACATACCATACTATCCTAAGTACAGAGCTCAAAATGGTGATATAGTTGAAATGAAGCCTAATATCGCCAAAATCATCACTATATTTCTTGGTATTAAAGGTCTTGAATTCAATCTAGAGTCTGATAAAGCCTATTTCATCAGACTGGATCAGGATATAAGGAAAGCAAAAATAAATGATCTCAGTGCTGTTATCTTCCAGACAGGTGAAGATACAGTTGAACTTAAAGATGCAAAAAGGAGGATGAAGAATGAACTTGAATATGCTGAGAGAAGTCTGTTGAAGAATTATCTCAGAACAACTCCTGACATTAGAGAGATCACACACTGAAGCCAAGTCAAGAACTACAGCTGATAAATTTTGAAGGCTATACAGGTTAAAGCTGATATCATATTTTAAGGATGGTAAAAGCTATAATGACTGTGAGTTGTAGTTACTTAGTCAAATTCTCATATGTATTTGTACTTAATGTTTTTGACATCATCAAATATCTATTTAACTTGTATATTATGCTAATTTACAAGTTGGGGAGATTGTTAGATATATTTGTGATGTCATGTCTAATAATGATTTGTATTTAGTTTTCAGATCTTAACTAACAGGACAAATCAGGACTTCACAAGAAATCAATACTTATACTGAAGTCAGAACTTAAGATATCAGAACTTAAGTTATTAGAACTTAAGTTATCAGAAGATATTTATCAGGAGATAATATTAGGACTTAAGAAGATGTTCAGATAAGGAAGATGACTGATTAAAGTAAAGAAGATTAAGGCAAACACAAGAAGAGATATGCAAGGAGAAGAATTCTATGAAGAATAGAATACTTGGAAGAAAAGATAAGTGGTTGATATATTTTAGGATGCAGACTTATGTTCGATATCAATTAGAAGATTATCTTGTAACTGTGTATCTATATAAACACATCATAGGGTCTACACTATAAGTATTATCTTAATCGAGGATATTATTCATTGTAACCCTAGCAGCTCTCGTGATATTTGTTCATCACTGAGAGAGAACGGTTCCATTGTAATACTGTTTTATTAATAAGATTATTATGTGTTTCATACTTGTGTTCTTAATTCGATTTGATTGTACTAGACACTGTATTCAACCCCCTTCTAAAGTGTGTGTGACCTAACACAACAGTTTTTATATTAACTGAAAAAAACTTATTACAAATGTACTCTCTCGAAAGGATGAACAAATATCCTTGAGATCTGCTAGGTTATGCGAAAGATATAACAATGTCGCAGTGCATATAGAACCTAAACTATACTTTATATAGAGCACAACTACCAATGTACAAGGAATCCTATTCTATTAACAATAAGGAAACCTATACAATTGCTTCTGAGATAAAGTCCTTCACTGCCTTGAGTTCCTGTTTCCTTTTCCTCCTCGAAGATCAACTGATGTGACAAATACCGATTTCATTATCCATTGTGTCACACCCCCAACTTAAAAATACATAATATAAAACTATTACAATAGATAAAAGAAAGTAAATACAACCGAATCCAAGATCTTACAGTTTAGGGTTTGGAACAGCCCAACACTACTAACTATTACAACTGGTTTTAATATCGAGTCCTCACATAAAACTATCTCTTATTCTACCTGAGCTTGAACATACGCATCGGCATCACAAGTCTTACGTGCGGTCTGCTTGAATCTAACCATAGCTGCTAGCTGTAATATCAGGGTGAAAGCAAGTAGTGAGCCAAAACATAAATTGAGTTATATGAGAATGACAATGTGAAGATAGAGCTAATAATAACAAGAGATGAAATTTTGGGTGATGGCATAATTTATTAGTATCAAAACATTTCCAAAATCATTTCTTAATCAAAAACCGTTTTATGACGCTACGGATTACAGCCGGTGATCAGCCGCGAAGTAATCCCGAACCTCGCTAGGTTCTAAAACATTAATGGGATCCCTAGGAAAATTTTAAGCCTACAATTTAAGTGTGGAAAGGACTTGCGTCTCAGTTCAGATCCACTATTTAAAAAAACATTTATCCCCCTTTGGGACTGAAAATTCAAATTTTTAATCATTTCAAAAACTGATGCCGGTTGATAATTTTTTTTTAAACAGGAAATATCTTTATCAAGGGATTATAAATCAACTTTGAAACACTGGAAATATGTCCACTAAATTTCAGGGTTATGATCCACTAGACTTTACTCTATTAGGGTAATTTGGAAGGTTTCTATTTACAAGGACTTTGACAAGGAGATTTAGTAGGGTTATTGGATAATATGGAAGAGTAATGCCAGACTAGGCTTAAAGCAATAGTTTCAGATAAGGTATACATATTAAAATATCAAGAAGATAAGCAATACTGGTTCCAAGTATGATATAGGTGTTAAAATACAAAGAAAGTGATCATCAACTCAAGGTATATCAGGGTATCAAGCTTTAGGGTAAGAATGGGGTTTACAAACAATCATGAACGACTTTAAAGAATAACTGGCTTTTAGGTATCAAGATAAAGTTTGTATAGAGGTTCTTACAAGAGTTGAATCAAAGCATCAGGGTGCAATATCAAGATTTCTCAGGAATCAATAGCATGTTAATCAAAAGAATCAATAAAGTATTATAACAAATCTCTATTTTATCATGGCATCACAATTACTTTGGTATACTAGCATGGTATGACTTTTGATCTACTTGCAATAAATACTTGAGGGTTCATGGCATTACTATATAATACGAAGATAGATTTGAGAATCACTTGGTTCAAGTATAAAAAGATAAATCAGGATACTCGCATCATATATATAGGAACTAGTTATCACACATTCGCAGTGTAAACTAAAAAGCAGGTTGAATCACTTGCCTTAAGAAAGGCTGGACTGGACTGGCAGGTAGGAGCAACTGGAAGCTTTACTCGACCTTTATGGCAGGTTTACCCTCGTCTCGAGATCCTACACAATTAATAATAACCTCATTATAATATATTCTCACCAACGCAACCTATTTACAACTCAAAATTAAACACAAATGGCACTTAGGCCTATATGCACGCAATTTATAATCACCTTATAAACATAATAGTACACATAGCCACATATACTCACATACCATATTTAAGTACCAAACAATATCACACACACCATATTGCAACACTAGGCTTGGATGATCTCGCTCCACAACTTAGGTCACTTGATCGCTAAACTAGACAAAATCTCCAAATTTTGGCCTCCTAACTCGATGTGCCTTTACTAAAACATCCAAATCCTATTAACTCTCACTTGGGCCTTTCACTCTACTGGCTTTATTCTATCTTTCTACTATAGTGGTCAACCTAGGCCTCACTCATAAGTGCTCTAAAACTATGCGGTAAGTGAAGGTGCTTACTATGGTAAATTTCCGAATGACATCTATGGTTTCTTGGGTGCATTAAACACTCTTATACTACAAGTTTACCTCCAAAACTTCTACCCTAGACTCTTCTAATCATAAGGAAACTCCCAAACTTGATGTGGCTCAAGGGCCTAGCTTGGGCCTCCCTAGGCCTAAGCTTAAAGTCCATGGTTCCTCTGTTTTTCTGGGTAGAATAGGTCCTGACTTGAACTAACTTGTGAAACATCATTCTAACTCAAATCCTATAAACTATGGCTGGAAAAACTCCTCTGACACTCCCTCTAACTAAGGCCCAATAGCGCCTAACGAGGGCCTACCTATGACATGGTCAAAACTTCCCATTTCTAAGTTGCAACAAAACTGTCCCCTGTTGGACAGATTTTGTGATTCCACTCGTGCACCTAACCAAACGTCTTACAATCCTCCAAAAAACACCTAAAACCTATTGTATACTCCTAGTGCTAGCTTCTGATGGCTTGGGCCTCAAAGTGCACAACAATTACCAATCATCACTTCCCCACAAACTAGTGCAAAATTCTGGAAAAAAATACAAACACTAACTAAACCCTTTCGACCTTAACTCCCACTTATTAACCAAGCATCCAACCTTTACCAAAGCAAACCTAGTACATCAACATCCTAAAATAGTGCCTCAACAGGAGTGGAGATCATCCAAGCCCTAGAACACTGACATGCAAATAAAAATACAACATGCAACTCATGGAAAACACTTAACAAGGTTTCGGCTAAACATGAAGTTTAAATTCTTGTAAATTCGACTTGAACCTATTACTCAACCTTAATAATCATGAAATGTATCTTATCTTAACTATTATTAAGCAATATATCATGGAAGCAATCTATTTCAAGCACAAATAATTCGAATTTATAGAATTTTAAACATGAAAACATGATTTCGAGATGAGTAGCATACACAACATGGTTGATCATTATATTAACATCTTAAAACTAGCATTCATGGCTAAGCATGACTATATAGTGAAATTTCAGTAGCATTCAAAGGTTTTTAAGGCATGGTTTCTCCATAAAACACTTGAAAGAGATATGTCCTAAGTCCAATCATGTATGAGGATTTAGGAATAACTTTTTTGTAATTTGTTTTTGATTTCATTGATATTAATAAAGACTTGTTTTGTTTTTATTGCGGGCTCTCTCTATTTTAAGTGTTTAAATAAGATATACCACAGTTTAGAGTAAATCTTTTTATGGATTGTGATGAGATCATACTAATGAGACCTAAAAGATGATAACTCTAAACTTAAATAGTTCCTGGTCGTAGGATTACTAACTGGTAATTAATAATCCGCAAAGATCGGTACATACTATGCTTGCTTCATTATGAAGGATGTCTGTTCTCATAGATATTTGTGTGGTGACACTATAGCTAGTATGTAGGTGCTTATTATAGAATAAGTTCACTGAACATGACTCACACAGCTGAACAACTGAAGGAGTTCACTCACGTGTCAGCAATTGTTCACATAGTGATAGTTGTACAAGTATCCTTAGACTTGAGGTCATCATAGTCATCTTGTGTACACTGAACTATGCTTTGGTTTAGTTCTTAGTCTCCAGGGACAATTATAAGGGCTCTACTGGGTATAGGAATTTGTACACGAAGATAGTGTATGATCAATAAAGGATCTACCCCTTCCAGTGAAGGAAGAGAATGTTCAATGCTGATCCACTTATGCTAGTTCAGGAATCTCTGGCCAGAGTGAATAAAATTAGAAAGGAGTTTCTAATTTACATTAAATAGAACTAAGCATAGTGAATGGGAAAGCAAATAATTAAATAAGATAGGCTTGACATAAGTTCCATGCCTTGTATTTAATCATGACATTGCAGGGTAGAAGGAATTGATTGTACGGTAACTACTCACTGAATAGGTTCTTGGTATTCTAAGCAGTGAATTCGTATTATCCGGATAGTCGCGATATGCTGAGAAGTATCCCTCAGGATGTAGAATAAATATGATTAATTAATTAATCATATTTAATGAATTAGAGAATTTATATAAATAATGATAAAATAGTTTTATTATTATTACTACCGGCTTAATGTTGAACCTACAGGGTCACACCATACAAGAGAATGATTTAATGGTGGAGGAATTAATTAATAACGGCTGATAATTATTTATTTATGAAATAAATAATTAATTAACAAATTTAATAATTGATTAAATGAGATTTAATTGATTATAAATTAATTAAGAAAAAGTTCTTAATATTATTAATTAAGAATTTAATTTTTGGAATTTAAATCAAGTGAGAGAATTATTTCTAAAGTGTTTAGAAAAAGGATTAATAATTAAAAGGTGTTTTAATTATTAGTGAGAATAATAAAGGGTTAATAATAATAATATTTTATGGGAAAATTTTCAGCATAAATATACTATTATAAACCCTATTTTTGCCTCAACCCAAAAGATTTAACAAAAACCCTAATTCTCTCCACCTCCTCCTCCTCCATTATATCGATTTCTTGCTGGATACCGGTGGAGTGCTTCACACTTGAGGAGCAGCTGCTAAGGATCTCCGCTCGTGGTTCTTGGATCGCTTTTAAAGGTTAGAAATGATCCCTCGATTTAATTCATGATCTGTATGCGTATTATAGGGATTTTATATCATAAAAATTGTTTTACCATGCTTCCATGATAGATAAAATCCAACAACACTTGGTTAAAACATATATGAAATGTATCTCACAAAGAGCTCTTAAATTCACAAGAATCAAGAGTTTCTCTTTGGAGATCACATAAAAGCTACACATGCAACCATGAAACCTCATCTCCCAATCACAAAACTCTTGGGAAGTTATAAAATAAATGTAGGTAGGGGAATTACACTAGGGAAGATGAGAAATGGGATGGGAAAATGGAAGGGAGTGGGGAGAGGGGGCTTCGGCCGAGAGCAATGAGAGGGAGGGGGAAGAAGAGAGAAAAAGAGAGAGATGAGTTGGAGTGAAGTGAATGTGGTTGAGTGTGAGTTTGATTGAGGTTAAATCATTATATTTATGCAAATTGGTGAGTGGAGTGTGCTTTTACCCTTTCCTCCCTTCTCTTCATGAAAACAAATTTGCATGCAAGGGCATTCTAGTAAAGTGGCCTTGGTAGGAGTGGTTAGTGGGGTGGTTATTGAATTTAGTGCCCTTGAATTGAATTAGAAGTGATTTGCATGCATGGGCAAAAGAGTAAAATGCGAATTAAATAAACATTTAGTTGCAAAGAATAATTTTTATAAATAAAATTAATATTTCGAAAATTATAAAAGTTGTACCATAAAATAACTTAGATTTAAAAAAAAATTATGTGATCACTTTTGAAATTTGTGAATAAACTAATTTTTAAAATAAAATTTTCCAAGGTATAGAATATTCCTTATAAATCAAAAATAAAGGCAAATAATAAAACTCTTGCTTTGAAAAATTTATATTCTACATAAAGCAACTTATAACGCAGCAAATTCCATTAACACAAACGTACAGTCATTAAGTATATTTATAATCGGCTCTAATATTATACAAAGTTCACAAATAATATTACACAAAATGCCGGTCGTAACATCCTCTCCCCCTTAAGGGATTCTGTCCCCAGAATCTAAGAGAACGGATGAGGATACCGGGAAAGCATCTCAGACTCTAACTCCCAGGTTGATTCTTCGACCTTGGGGTTCCTCCAAAGTACTTTCACTAACTTTACCGACTTATTCCTAAGACTCTTTACTTGCCAGTCGAGTAATTTGACAGGTTGCTCCACGAATGACAGGTCTGCCTGAATTTCTACAGGTTCATATTCTATCACATGGTTGGCATCAGGATTGTACTTCTTAAGTAATGACACATGGAACACATTATGCACATGCTGATACTGAGGTGGTAAGGCTAACTCGTAAGCCACCTTCCCCACATGACTCAAAATTTCAAAAGGACCTATATATCTAGGTGCTAGCTTCCCTTTCTTGCCAAATCTAGACAACCCTTTCCTTGGTGACACCTTCAGCAAAACGGCTTCACCTACTTGGAACCTAACATCCTTACGTGCTGGATCTGCATACTTTCTCTGTCTATCTTGAGCAAAAAGCAAACTTCTCTGAATTAATTTGACTGTCTCATGCAACTATTGTACCAATTCCGAGCCTAGAATCTTTCCTTCTCCTACTTCATCCCAACTTGTCGGTGATCTACATTTCTGTCCGTATAAAGCTTCGTATGGTGGCATGCCAATACTGGATTGATAGTTGTTGTTATAGGAGAATTCGACTAATGGCAAATGGTCGTCCCAACTTCCTGCAAAATCGATTGGACAACTGCGCAACATGTCTTCGATTATTTGAATTATCATATCGCTCTAACCATCAGTCTGCGGGTGATACGCCTTAATCATATTCAACTTCGTGCCAAGACTCTCTTGAAATTACTTCCAGAATCTCAAGTTAAATCGGGGATCTCTGTCTGAAACTATCGATACGGGTACTCCATGTCTTAGTACGATTTCACGTACATACTGATGAACCAATCTGTCCAATGACGACTTCTCATTAATTGGAAGAAAATGCGCCGACTTCGTAAGGAGATCAACTATAACCCATATAGCGTCATGTCTAGATTTCATTCGCGGTAGTCCCACTATAAAGTCCACATAAATATTTTCCCATTTCCATTCTGGAATCTTTAGGGGCTGAATTAATCTGCTAGGTCGTTGATGTTCTGCCTTCACTTTCTGACAAGTATAACACTTCGCAACCCATTCTCCCACTTCTCATTTCATATTTGGCCATCAAAAATTCTGCTTCAAGTCTCGATACATCTTGGTGCTTCCCGGATGGATTGAAAATCTTGAATTGTGGGCTTCTTGCAAAATCTCATTCTTCAATTCAGGTACATGAGGAATCCAAATTCTTGAGGAAAACCTTAATATACCTTGCTCATCCTTTTGAGTACCAATCTCTTCTCCAGTTAGCTGATTTTTCTCTTTCTTCATCACTTCTTCCTGACATTTCCTTATCTTTTCCAATAACGTTGGCTGAAAAGTCATTGTACGACAAACCTCTTCAACTATTCCACAATCACAAAGTTCCAATTCAAACCTCTTAATCTCTTCAGATAATTCGTTTGGTGTTGCTATCATATTCAATCTTTCCTTCATACTCAAAGCATCAGCTACCATGTTCACCTTTCTAGGATTATAATTTATTGAATAATCATAGTCCTTAATTAGTTCCAACCATCTCCTTTGCCTCATATTGAGCTCCTTCTGAGTGAAAATATACTTTAAACTCTTGTGATCTGTGTAGATCTCACACTTTTCTTCGTAGAGGTAATGTCTCCAAATCTTAAGTGCAAATATTATGGCGGCTAGTTCCAAGTCATGCGTAGGGTACTTCAATTTATGCAGTTTTAACTGTCTTGATGCATACGCGATCACCTTATTATGCTGCATTAGCACACAGCCCAATCCTTTATGTGAAGCATCACTGAAAATCACAAAGTTTCCTTGGTCGTCAGGTAGTACTAACACCAGAGTTGTTACCAATCTCTGCTTCAACTCTTGAAAGCAATCCTCATATTCTGCATTCCATTCGAACTTCCGATTCTTCCTGGTTAACTTAGTCAAGGGCGTGGCGGTGTTGCGAAAAATCCTTGACAAATCTTCTATAATACCCCGCCAATCCTAGAAAACTTCGCACTTCCGTAGGTGTCTTTGGCCTCTCCTAACTCATAATCGCCTCAATCTTTGCCGGATCTACTTTAACTCCTTCATCTCCAATGATGTGTCCCAAAAATTGAACTTCCTTTAACCAAAACTCACATTTAGAAAACTTGGCATACAACTTCTCTTGTCGGAGTATCTCCAATGATATCCTTAGATGCTGCTTATGTTCTTCTTCCGACTTCGAATAAATAAGGATGTCATCAATGAACACCACTACGAACTTGTCCAAATACTTTTTAAATACCCGATTCATCAGATCCATAAATGATGCCGGGGCATTAGTCAATCCGAAAGGCATTACTAAGAATTCATAATGTCCGTATCTTGTCCTGAATGTTGTCTTTGGAATATCTTCTTCTTTGATCTTTAATTGATGGTATCCTGATCTCAAGTCAATCTTTGAAAAGCACTTTGCTCCTTTCAGCTAATCAAATAGGTCATCTATTCTTGGTAGCGGGTAACGGTTCTTAATCGTCACCTTATTCAACTCCCGATAATCTATACATAACCGCATACTTTCATCTTTCTTCTTTACAAACAGAACAGGTGCTCCCCATGGCGACGTACTTGGTCGTATCACTCCTTTGTCCAACAATTCTTGTAGCTGGCTCGCCAACTCTTTCATTTCTGCCGGTGCCATCCTATATGGGGCCTTCAAAACTGGTTCTGTGCCCGGAGCAAGGTTGATCTCGAACTCGATTTATCGATCTGGCAGTAAGCCTGGTAATTCGTTTGGAAACACATCTGGGAATTCGTTGACTACGGGAATATCTTCTATGCCGGGGTTGTCCTTTTCTAAATCCACTACATAATCTAGGAATGACTCGCAACCTTTTCTAAGTAACTTCTTAGCCTGAACGATTTTAAGAAATAGTTGATCTTGCCTCTATCCCTTAAATACTACTTTCTCTCCACTCTTCGTCTTTAAATACACCTTATTGGACTTACAATTAATCTGGGCGTTATTCTTCCCTAACCAATCCATGCCTAAAATTATATCGAACTCTCCCAACTTGAAGAGTATCAAGTCGGCTGAAAATTTATACCCCGAAATATCAATTTCACACTTTGGACAGAGTTGACTCACATGAATCTTTTCTTGGTTCGCAATTACCACATTTACTACCTCTTTCATAACCATTTTATCACATTGAAGTTTATCAACAAAAGTTTCTGATATGAAAGATCTTGTCGCTCCCGAATCAATCAATACTTTAGCTTCGACATTATTTAGTAAAAGTGTACCTGCTATTACCTCAGAATTCTGAACAGCGTCCTTCATTTCTAAATCAAATGTCCTTGATGTTGCTTGCGGAGTTGTTGCAGGTGGTGGAGGTAAGGCCAATACCTCAGCTGGCACGCTTGCACTGGTACTTGCCACTGGTACTTGCCACGTTCATCAGAGCTTTGTCTGGTCCGGTTGAATTGCACTCCCTAGCTATGTGTCCAGTCTTTCCATACTTGTAGCATGTAACTCCTGGATTCGGCATCTTACACTCGTTTTCCAAATGTCCCTTCTAGTTGCACATATAGCATGTCATGCTCAGCTTATTACATAGTTTGGGGTGCCTTCTTCCACAATGCTTGCATTCTGGTCTCTGAAATCTGTGTTCTCCACCTTGTCCTTGGTTTACCTGGTTGTTCCCCTTTGATTCTTGTCTTCTGCTCAAATTCCCCTTCTTTTGAAAATTTCCACCTTTATGGAATCCAATCTTCTTCATATTCCTATCTTGTGAATTTCCGGCTTCATACTTTTCTCCATAGAATGGAACCTTTCTCTTATTGTTATCCCCTTCCTTTCTTTATTGCATCATATTACTCTCAATCAGAGTAGCCTTCTGCACTATGCCTGCATAAGTATCAAGCTCAAACATAGCCACTCTATCTTTGATCCAAGACTCTAATCCTTGTTGGAATCTCTTAGCTTTTTCCTCCTCACTGCTGGTATACTTTGTCACAAACCTTGACAACTCTGTGAACTTCTTTTCATACTCCAGTATAGACATACTCCCTTGCTTCAATTCAAGAAATTTAAGCTCCATCTGATTCTGCATGTACTTAGGGTAATACTTTTCCAGAAATAACTTCTTAAATCTTTCCCAAGAAACTTGCTGATTTGCTTCCATAGCTTTTACTGAATCCCACCAATAGATGACTTCCCCCTTCAGGAAGTAAGTTACATATGGTGTCTTCTGATCATCCCCTAACTGTACCAATTCAAAAGCTCTTTCTATTTCCTTAATCCATGTGTTTTTTATTATTGGATCAGTGGTATCATGAAATGCAGGTGGATTCACATTCTGAAAAGCCTTGAAAGTAACAACTTGTCGAGGTGGTACTGGTGGATCAGGTGGTTGGTCTGGTTCACGGTTATCTTGGTTTTCAAATTGTTGTTGAAGAGTTAGTTGTTGTTGAGCTATATCATTTGTTTGTTGTTGTAAGGTTTCCAGTAATCGAAGAATATCTGGATCTGTGGTAGATGTGGTTGTTGGGTTCTTCTTTTTGGGTGGCATGATCTTGAAATAAGAGTTACGTCAAAACATGTATGAATAATAAAATAATTCGAGGGTGTCGCATGGCATTCTTATTCACATATGAGGTCAAGTTTCAAATTAAACAATTAGGGTGATGCATATAAAGGCGTAAAATAAACAATTGAAAGCAAACAGAACGATAGTGCATTAAAATTTAAGGTCACAATACATCAAGATTTGAATAAGGTCTGAATTTAGGAATAACATGGTTATTTAAAGGAACAACAGGGAGTTCTACATAGTCCGATAATACAACATCATGAAAGGTAGATAATGGAAAGAAATATGGCTCCACTCCATCAGAATGGGGTATGGTAGTCTTCTCCTCTCGAAGCATCTTCACAATACTCTGGAGCTCATCCGCCACCATCTGGATGATATACTGGCTGGTACGGTCTCGGTGCGATGGCATCTCCTCAAGCTTAGTGTTGACATACTGAACCAAAGTCTCAAGTCTCACAGTCATCTGCTCCTTAGGCTTCCCTTCATAGTTTCGGCTGTCCGGATACACGTTCTTCAATCGGTCTATCAGTCGGTCGTACTTGCCCTGAAGCATGTCAAACTCGCGCCTCAACTCAGCATACACGGAGAAAGCAATAGTGTCGTCCGACCCAGAGGATGACGAGGAGTGCGCCCTTTGCTGACAAACCATACATAGATATATAAGAGGAGTATTAATAATAAATTTACTTAACCTACTCTCTCGCATAATATCTATAACTTATACATATATCCTATAACCTATTTGGGCTATCCAGGGACTCTAAACCGTAGCTCTGATACCAAAACCTATCACACCCCCAACTTAACAATACATAATATAAAACTATTACAATAGATAAAAGAAAGTAAATACAACTGAATCCAAGATCTTACAGTTTAGGGTTTGGAACAGGCCAACACTACTAACTATTATAACTGGTTTTAATATCGAGTCCTCACACAAAACTATCTCTTATTCTACCTGAGCTCGAACATACGCATCGGCATCACAAGTCCTACGTGCGGTCTGCTTGAATCTAACCATAGCTGCTAGCTGTAATATCAGGGTAAAAGCAAGTAGTGATCCAAATGCTCAACAAGTGCTAAACAATACGATACAAAACATAAATCGAGTTATATGAGAATGACAATGTGAAGATAAAGCTAATAATAACAATGAACTTTTGGGTGATGGCATCATTTATTTGTATCAAAACATTTCCAAAATCATTTCTTAATCAAAAACCATTTTATGACGCTACAGATTACAGCCGGTGATCAGCCGCGAAGTAATCCCGAACCTCGCTGGATTCTAAAACATTAATGGGATCCCTAGGAAACTTTTAAGCCTACAATTTAAGTGTGGAAAGGACTTGCGTCTCAGTCCAGATCCACTATTTAAAGAAAACATTTATCCCCCTTTGGGACTGAAAATCCAAATTTTTAATCATTTCAAAAACTAATGTCGGTTGATAAATTTTTTTTTAAACAGTAAACATCTTTATCAAGGGATTATAAATCAACTTTGAAATACTGGAAATATGTTCACTAAATTTCAGGGTTATGATCCACTAGACTTTACTCTATTAGGGTAATTTGGAAGGTTTCTATTTACAAGGACTTTGACAAGGAGATTTAGTAGGGTTATTGGATAATATGGAAGAGTACTGCCAGACTAGGCTTAAAACAATAGTTTTAGATAAGGTATAGGTATTAAAATATCAAGAAGATAAGCAATACTGGTTCAAGGTATGATATAGGGGTTAAAATACAAAGAAAGTGATCATCAACTCAAGGTATATCAGGGTATCAAGCTTTAGGGTAAGGATAGGGTTATCAAACAATCATGAATGACTTTAAAGAATAACTGGCTTTTAGGTATCAAGATAAAGTTTCTATCGAGGTTCTTACAAGAGTTGAATCAAAGCATCAGGGTGCAATATCAAAATTTCTCAGGAATCAATAGCATGTTAATCAAAAGGATCAATAAAGTATTATAACAAATCTCTATTTTATCATGGCATCACAATTACTTTGGTATACTAGCATGGTATGACTTTTGATATACTTGTAATAAATACTTGAGGGTTCATGGCATTACTATATAATACAAAGATAGATTTGAGAATCACTTGGTTCAAGTATAACAAGATAAATCAGGATAGTCGCATCATACATATAGGAACTAGTTATCACACATTTGTAGTGTAAACTAAAAAGCAGGTTGAATCACTTGCATTGAGAAAGGCTGGACTAGACTAGCAGGTAGGAGCAACTGGAAGCTTTACTCGAACTTTATGGCAAGTTTACCCTTGTCTCGAGATCCTACATAATTAATAATAACCTCAAAATAATATATTCTCACCAACGCAACCTATTTACAACCCGAAATTAAACACAAATGGCACTTAGGCCTATATGCACGCAATTTATAATCACATTATAAACATAATAGTACACATAGCCACATATAATCACATACCATATTTAAGTACCAAACAATATCACACACACCATATTGCAACACTAGGCTTGGATGATCTCGCTCCATAACTTAGGTCACTTGATCGCTAAACTAGACAAAATCTCCAAATTTTGGCCTCCTAACTCGATGTGCCTTTACTAAAACATCCAAATCCTATTGACCCTCACTTGGGTCTTTCACTCTACTGGCTTTATTCTATCTTGCGACTATAGTGGTCAACCTAGGCCTCACTCATAAGTGCTCTAAAACTATGTGATAAGTGAAGGTGCTTACTATGGTAAATTTCAGAATGACATCTATGGTTTCTTGGGTGCATTAGACACTCTTACACTACAAGTTTTCCTCCAAAACTTCTACACTAGACTCTTCTGATCATAAGCCAACTCCCAAACTTGATGTGGCTCAAGGGCCTAGCTTGGGCCTCCCTAGGCCTAAGCTTAAAGTCCATGGTTCCCCTGTTTTTCTGGGCAGAAAAGGTCCTGACTTGAACTAACTTGTGACACATTAATCTAACTCAAATTCTATTAACTATGGCTGGAAAAACTCCTCTGACATTGCCTATAACTAAGGCCCAACAGGGCCTAATGAGGGCCTACCTATGACATGGTCAAAACTTCCCATTTGTAAGTTGCAACAAAACTGTCCCTGCTGGACAGATTTTGTGATTCCACTCGTGCACCTAACCAAACGTCTTACAATCCTCCAAAAAAAACCTAAAACCTATTTTATACTCCTAGTGCTAGCTTCTGGTGGCTTGGGCCTCAAAGTGCACAACAAATTACCAATCAAAACTTCCCCACAAACTAGTGCAAAATTCTGGAAAAAAATACAAACACTAACTAAACCCTTTCGACCTTAAGTCCCACTTATTAACCAAGCATCCAACCTTTACCAAAGCAAACCTAGTGCATCAACATCCTAAAATAGTGCCTCAACAGGAGTGGAGATCATCCATGCCCTAGAACACCGACATGCAAATAAAAATACAACATGCAACTCATGGAAAACACTTAACAAGGTTTCCGCTAAACATGGAGTTGAAATTCATGTAAATTTGACTTGAACCTATTACTCAACCTTAATAATCATGAAATGTATCTTTTCTTAACTATTATTAAGCAATATATCATGGAAACAATCTATTTCAAGCACAAATAATTCGAATTTATAGAATTTTAAACATGAAAATATGATTTCGAGATGAGTAGCATACACAACATGGTTGATCATTATATTAACATCTTAAAATTAACATGCATGGCTAAACATGATTATATAGTGAAATTTCAGTAACATGCAAAGGTTCTTAAGGCATGGTTTCTCCATAAAACACTTGGTTAAAACATATATGAAATGTATCTCATAATGAGCTCTTAAATTCACAAGAATCAAGAGTTTCTCTTTGGAGATCACATAAAAGCTACACATGCAACCATGAAACCTCATCTCCCAATCACAAAACTCTTGGGAAGTATATAAAATAAATGTAGGTAAGGGAATTACACTAGGGAAGATGAGAAATGGGATGGAAAAATGGAAGGGAGTGGGGAGAGGGGGCTTCGGCCGAGAGCAATGAGAGGGAGGGGGAAGAAGAGAGAAAAAGAGAGAGATGAGTTGGAGTGAAGTGAATGTGGTTGAGTGTGAGTTTGATTGAGGTTAAATCATTATACTTATGCAAATTGGTGAGTGGAGTGTGTTTTTACCCTTTTCTCCCTTCTCTTCTTGAAAACAAATTTGCATGCAAGGGCATTCTAGTAAAGTGGCCTTGGTAGGAATGGTTAGTGGGGTGGTTATTGACTCTAGTGCCCTTGAGTTGAATTAGAAGTAATTTGCATGCATGGGCAAAAGAGTAAAATGCAAATTAAATAAAGAATTAGTTGTAAAGAATAATTTTTATAAATAAAATTAATATTTCGAAAATTATAAAAGTTGTACTATAAAATAACTTAGATTTTAAAAAAAATTATGAGATCACTTTTGAAATTTGTGAATGAACTAATTTTTAAAAGAAAATTTTCCAAGGTATAGAATATTCCTTATAAATCAAAAATAAAGGCAAATAATAAAACTCTTACTTTGAAAAATTTATATTCTACATAAAGCAACTTATAACGCAGCAAACTCCATTCACACAAACGTACAGTCATTAAGTATATTTATAATCGGCTCTAATATTATACAAAGTTCACAAATAATATTACACAAAATGCCGGTCGTAACACATTAACATCATCATACATTGAAATCATCATCCGTTAATATTTCATCATCCTTTGATATCATCAGCATCCGTTGATATATAAGTTCTTATATGAACTTTTGATAGTTTCTGTTTGATATCATCAATTGCTCCTAACACAAAGTGCAGCATCAGTTGAAAGACATGGTACAACATCCGTTGAAAGACAAAGTGCATCATCCATTGAAAGACAGAATACAACATCCATTGATCAATCTTTAATAGGCGCTGAAGGATATTCTAGATCACTGTTTAACAGAACTTAATCTTCAAATAAAAGATCCACTAACTCGGGGGAAGTGTCATCTAGTCAACACTCAGTCACACATCAAGATACCAACGAGGCCACTTTATCTAGAGCAAATCTACACATCAAGATCATCCATTTGAACTGATCATTGGTGATGTAGCATCTAGAGTGCAAACAAGGAGACCAACTCAAGATGAAGGTCTTTGTAGTAGTTTTATATCACGGGAAGAACCAAAGAGGTAGAACAGGCCCTAATGGATCCAGATTGGGTTTTAGCTATGCAGGAAGAGCTAAACCAATTTGAGAGGAACAAAGTATGGAAGCTGGTACCCAAACCTAAAAACAAGAATTATACTGATACTAAAAGGGTATTCTGAAACAAGATGGATGAAGATGGCATAATCATAAGGAACAAATCTAGATTGGTTGAAAAAGGATACTATCAATAAGAGGAAATAGATTTTGATGAGACATTTGCTCTAGTTGCAAGACTTGAAGCTATTAGAATCTTTCTAGCCTATGCTGCCCATGCCAATTACAAATTCTAACAAATGGATGTAAAAAGTGCCTTTATGAATGGAGAATTGGAGGAGGAAGTCTATGTTAGCCAACCTACAGGTTTTAAAGACCCCAACTTTCCAGACTATGTATACTATCTACTGAAAGCACTTTATGAATTGAAGCAAGCACCGAGAGCCTGATATGACACTCTGTTAAAGTGTCTTTTAGAAAATCAATTCACCAGAGGTACTGTTGATAAAACTCTTTTCTTTAAAAATGTAGATGGCTCTAGTATACTTGTTCAAATTTATGTCGTTGATATAATATCTGTCTCTACAGATGATAAATTTTGCAAAAAAATTGCAGATAAATATGAAATGAGCATGATGGGAGAACTAACTTATTTTCTTGGTTTACAAGTTAAGAAAGTTAGTGATGGAATATTCATTAGTAAAACTAATTATATTTATGATCTTTTAAAGAAGTTTAACTTAATGGATTGCATATTTGCAAAAACTCCCATGGCCACTACCACCAAACTTGAATTGAACACAACTGAAAAGTCTGTGGACATTTCAAGTTATAGAGGTATGGTTGGCTCACTTTTATATTTGACAGCTAGTAGGCCAAATATAATGTTTGCTACATCTCTTTGTGCTAGATTCCAAGTTGGTCATAGGGAATCTCATTTAATAAATATTAAAAGGATTTTCAGATATCTCAAAGGGACCCCAAAAGTTGGCATTTGGTACCCAAGAGATTCTGGTTTTGATCTAATTGGCTATTCAGAAGCAGATTATGTAGGTTGCATGATTGACAGAAAAAGTACAAAAGGGACATGCCAATTTCTAGGAAACAAGTTGGTGTCCTGGTTTAGTAAGAAACAACACTCAATTTCTACTTATATAGTTGAGGCTGAATACATTGCTGCTTGCAACTGTTGTGCACAGATTCTACGGATGAGAAATCAGTCGTTGGATTATGGTTTTTATCTGGACAAGATTTCAATCTTCTGTGACAACACACGTGTCATTGCCATTACTGAAAATTATGTGCAACATTCAAGGACAAAGCACATTGACATCAAGTATCAGTTCATAAGGGAATATGTTATGAATGGTACTGTGGAACTTCATTTTGTTCGAAGTGAGCAGCAACTTGCATACATCTTTACCAATCCACATGATGAGTCAACTTTTACTAGCTTGGTAAGTGAGTTAGGTATGCTAAAACTACTCTTAATTTACTTTTATTGATGTCTATGCAACTTATAATGCAGCCAAAAATTAATTTGATTTTCATGAAAAAGTGAAATTTTGGCTAAGTGAAAATTAGTCTTTTAACGAAATTCTTTATCCGTTAAAAGTCAAATATATTTCTGGATATATTGTCCCTCAACGGATAATGATGTATTTGACATCCGTTGATTTATACATCAATCATAGTCATTGAATCTAAAAACTTTATCCGTTGATATATACTTATAGTCGTGTATCTATACGTTAATGGACAATTTTAGAATTTATACAATTTACTTTATTTTTAAATGGTTATTTTTGGAATAAATCATTGGATATTTATTTTTATTTCAATCATTTGTGTGTCTTAATTTGGGAAAGTGTAAATGCCAATTTCATTTTCAGATCTCACATTTATTTTCTCTAATTTTTCAAGGCAAATTTTACTCCCTTTCTTCCCAAAACCCTCTTTCTATCTATAACTGCAAACTTAAAAAAAATGGCACCGGTTGTGAAGATTATGTCTCAGACAGGGTTTGTGTATGAGAAGAATAATTTCGTTACTCTAGTGGATAAGAGTGTTTCATATGAAGACTATAACAGAATGATGGAGTTCATTAGCAACTGCAAGCTCAAGTATTCTATGATCGAAGCACTAGTCATCTATTATAAAGTAGTAGAAGATATTTGGACCTATTATGTCTTTGACTCAAAAGACATGACCATTTACTTTACTCTTAAAGGTAACAGTTATTGTATCAATTCCGATGAGGTCCAGTCTTTCTTTAAATTGCCAGAAAATAACACAGTTACTCCACACAATGACATTGATGTTACTAACATGCTTAAGTCCAAAGGTTGTGCTTTAGACACTGCTAGTCTAGGTAGCATTAAAAGAAAAGAAATTAGAAAATAATGGAGTTATCTGTGTGATGTATCTATTAAAGTGTTTTCTGGAAAAATTAGAAATTTTTATGCTATTACTTCTGCTCTAATCAACATGCATTATATGCTCTAGTCCGATAAATACTATGTTTTTAGCAACTATGGCATGCTAGAGATATGGTATAAATTAGGGGATATTTAAAAGAGTCCTAGAAATGTGTACTATGTTAGATATTTTATGATGCTGGCTAACCATGTTTCTAAGGATTTGAAAAATGAGAACCTAGACAACAAATTAGACTATTGGGTTCAAGAGAAAAGGGTGCTTGCAGACCTAATCAGGAACAACCTCAACAAAGAGGTGCTTCTCAATTATCTTTCTATATTTGAGGCACCTTAGGCAAGTTAGTTAACCACCTCTATCTCTATCTCTTCCCAACCTCAAATTTATTTGCCTTCAATAGTGGCTATGGAATCTGTGACAGTGACTAAACAAATTCTTACCCAAGCCACTAAACCAAAAGTTTCCAAATCCAAATCAAAGAAACACCTCTCTAGTGTCTCTTAAAAGAAACTAGTTTTAAAAACCACTAAAGCACATGAGGGGAGTGTTCAGGGTGGTAGAAAAGGTGAGGGAAGGGGTGAAAATTAAAGAAGCCCCAAGAATAAGGAGGGTGAGGTCAATGTAACCCAAACCAGCCACACTCCACTCTCTCAAAAGACTGTAGTGAATTAGCACATCCCTAGTTGCATCCTCCCAAAAGGATATGACTATTCAATTAAGCTCCCAACCAGGAGCACAGAACAAAGGGGGTAAGGGAATTAAAGACTTGGCTCAAACCTATATCAGAAAGAAAAAATCTAAAACCATGGGGGACTCACAGGGTGCACACACAGTGCAAACCCAATTCCCATACTTGGTATCTGCACCATCTCAAAGTCAGATTGATGTGGATTCAGTAAATGTGGAGTCACAGTCCCACTATCTAACAATCGAAACACCTCAAACACACAACTATCCAACTATCTCTCTAGATGTGCACATGATTTCTACATCAATTCCTGATTCTCCATCTATTAAACTTATGGAGGAACCTCATACAAAAACAAGTGATCATCATCTAATTGATGATTTGTTGGGTCACTTGTCAATTATTTCACAAACTATTGAGGGGACTTTGCACCAAAATTTAAAATCAATCTCCACAAACTCAACAAATAGTTTCAACCTCTATTCCTTTTGTTTCTTCTTCATCAACGGATATCCATCTTCCGTCGATAAGTGATTGTCATTCAATGGATATGCTTCACAGCAGTTATCCGTTGATACTACACCTTCAACTGCTATTTCACAGCAGTTGACAGTTACTGCACAAACACTCGATATTTCAAAATATATTACAAGTGAAGATGACTTGGTGGTTGTTCTCGGATTGAGGGATGGGAGTGAATTGAGTGAGAGGCTGGGTTGCTCCAAGGAAAAAGGAGAGGCTGAGAGTTTAACAATGCAAACTATTTCTTCAAGAATGGAAAACGTAAGTGAGAGGTAATCCACCTTAGTAGGTGAAAGTCAGGGTGTGAGGACAGTGAGCCATGGGGAGCCCCTGATGCTAGAATATAGAGAAAAATGAGAGAAAATAGGTACTGAAGAAAGGGTGGCAGCCATTCCTAGTGAGTCAATGGATGTCTACTGAAAAGGAAAGACTATATCAACAACATTACAGAGCTGTTTTATATTCTATTTCCTTGGATGTTGACACATTTAATCATCCTGTAACAGCCTATCAAACATTGGTTGTTCAGGCTAATAAGGAGGCAGAGAGGACATTGAATTTAGTACACATAACTGAATCAATAAAAAGGGCCAAAAATATAATCTCTATTAAGTCTCCTATAGCTGATGGTTTTGAGTATGAAGCTGATGATACTAATGAAGAGTTTGGTGAAGATGCTGGTATGGACATAGGGGGAGATGCAGGTTGTGGCGCCCTCCAAACCCGGGTCATAAGTTTGGGGTCCATAACATACACACACACACACACCATATTTAAACCTATTTATGAAATATTAGTATGCAATGACCCTACTTACCATAATCTACAGATCGAAATAGTTTAAAGTATGCCCATAAGCCACACCCTTATTTATATTATAAACTTACCAAATCCTAGTTTATTTATCTTATAACTGAAGTAAATCTTTATTACAAACTATCAACACAAACTAAGTCAGACATCTTCTTCTAGATTATTCCAATTCAACCTAGAAACCTAGCTCGCACGCTTGTATGGGGATCCTCGCTACCACCAATTTCCTTTTTCACTGGAAAAGAATATCAACAGATTTGCAAGAGTGAGTTAACTAGCTCAGCAAGTCATAATGATAACACTGGGATTAAACAATGATCAATTGAAATAATATAAGGAATCAAGTTTCCTGATAAGAAATGATTAGAATTAAATATTCACTTTTATTTTAAAAACCAAGGTCAAGCTGCTGATCAGTCACGAACTAACCCCGAGCAAGGCTCCCAGCTTTGCTCTATATACTGGATCCAAGGCACATATTGGCCTATTATGACCACGAATCTGGTCTGACCATGAATCTGGTCCATATTTAAAAAAAATCCAATTCCATAATAATAACATGATAAACAATGTAATTCAATAAGTTAAATTATAAACAACATTTATCTCAAAATATAGGGTGACTCATAATACCCTGAAGGTATAACAAGATAAATAGGAAGATTTACTTTCAATCAAGGAAAGAATCAGAAAGTAGAAGACCAAGGGTTCAATGGTTACAAGAATTAGTCTTCTGTTATAAAATACATAAAGGTTCATATGTTAAGCAATCCCATATCAAGAATTAGTATGTGGTGTATATTTATTTGTTGAGTAGTATCGTATATGTGTGGTTCGTATCTGAGAATTTAACAATCAATGGTTCACGAAGAACAAGGCTTATGGCTCAAGATCAATAAGAATTAGGGTTTAGGGTTAAGTACTTCAAAGTACCTGCAATATAACAAGAATGAACATAAATACTTTCAACATATATGAAGAGAATCCGCAGATACTTGTAATACATTATAAGAAAGAGCAGAAGCACTTGCTATATAACAAGAAGGTTCGAGAGTACTTGCCTTATCTCAATTCGTATTCACTTTATTTGTACTCGTCTACTGATCCTCACTCTCTGACCACTTGCTTTCTCTTTCTACGTCTCACTTTCTCTATTAAACATCATATGTATTCATCAATCCTATTTTTCATCTCATTCTATTCATTTCAAACTTTTATTTATCCTTAGTTTCACCCAATTCTGATGTACGGATTGAAAGTTACGACAAAAACCGTCAAACAATGCACATATAGTTATATTATACATCAATTAGATCACGTATGGCACATAACATGCAAGATATTGGATCAAAATAATTACTTAAAGAAGATTCGGGGTTAAAATGATTTTCCAGATAATTAATACGAATTTTTAAATATTTTTCGGAATTAAAATGGGTCTCCGAATCGTTTTATAATTAAATAATAGGGTTCGAACACCCGAATCTGACTTTAAGATGATTTATTAATAAGTATCGAGTTTTGAAAATAATTTAAAATAATATTTTAAAACTCAAAACTATTTTACAGATTTTTTAAGTAAATAGCCCACAAGGGTTGGCTCAGTTGGTTAAAGAGGGGATAACTATCCTCTTGGTCACAGGTTCGAATCCCACGGGAGGAGAATTTATGATTATGCCTCCTAAGCCAGAGCTTGTCGCTTAAATGCGGTTTACCTTGGTTCACGTGGTTTGCAGGCTATTACGTGAGCCCGTAGGGTTTACCCAGTGCGCACCGGAAGGTAGCGGCTGCGGGTTACCTATGATAAAAAAAAATTAAGTAAATAAATAAATCTAATTAAATTATCAATTAAAATTAATTAATAACTAATTAAATCAATTAATCAAATAATATTTAAATTAATTGATTAATTAAATAATTAATTATCAACTAAAATTAATTAACTAAATAACTTAGATTTATTTTCGAATTAAAATAATTTTCAGAATTAAAGATTGATTTTTAGAATTTAAAAATGAATTTTTAGAAATAAATTAGAATTTAAACTAATTTTCAAATAAAAATATGCAAAAACAGTTTTCAGGATTGAAAATAGGATCCTGGAGGATCAAAACCGGGTCAAACCCCGGGTCAGAAATCGACCCGAACAGGTCACCAAGAACTACAGAACCAGCCAGAAAAAACAAAATATGGCGAGTCCAATTCGTGCAAATCATGAATCGTTTGATACGATTCCCTATATCAATCGACTCCTGACCCTAACAGCAACTCAGGGACGTCCTTCTTTATGGTTTATAACCCCTAGAATCGATTCTCTGACCATTTCGGCCATTAAAACCGGCGAACACCGAGGTGGTCCGACGAGTCGATCCAGGACTCCAAACTTTAATTTATTTACATGGTTTCATTGCTCATGAAATGATCTACATGATGGTGTTCTCAATTTCAGCCCAGAAGGTGCTCCTCTAATGACCAGGATAAAATTATCTACAAGATTCAAGCACCAAATCATATCAACAATATCAAAATCAAAATTTCATATATTATTCTTTAATTAATTCAAATTAAAATAAATAAATAAGAAAATAACCTTAATTTTTGCACTGAAAAGGATAGTTGATCCTGATAGAACTTTTCGAGAGCTTCGATTCGGTATATGGCACACTTGATTCCGAGTTCGATAACGCTTTCGTTTTTGGATTTGATTTTCAAGAACACGGCGATTTTACGGGTTTTCCTCTGTAAATTATCGATTTTATCTGTTCGATTATGATTACATGAATAAAATGCAATAGGAAAAAGGCTATTTATATTTATAGAATATTAATACACGTTGGATCGAGAAATAAGTTACTTAGCCGCTAAGTAACTGCAAAAACGATCCGATTTAATACCCGTTTTGGATAATTATCAAAATCGGGCTTCTTATAAAACACTTTATAGGAAAATAATATAATAATATCCCATCTTTCGAGAATACGGGTTTCATTGATCTATCCAAAATAATTATCGCATCGAAAATCTTACACCGAGACTCGTACGGGTCAAACCGTACTCCGGATTGAAAAAGTCAAAACATGGAAAATGTTCAGAATAATTAGATTATGTTAGGAAAGAGTTTTCCGAAGAGTTTCGGGTTGTAAAAACGTAAAAACGATTGAGGTTGGACGATTCCTGGTTTTATAAAATAGTTTTGTAATTATACAGAAAATAATTATTAAATCCATAAATCATTATAAAATCATATAACAATCCAAAAATTACCAGAAAAATATCACAATTATCTATATTTTATTATGGAAATAATAAATTAACATACTCTCATTTTATCACATATCCACATCTAAATATCAATATCAATCATCAGTTAATTCACCAAAATTCACATTATAATCATTTATTAATAAAAATACTTACACGCGATATCCTGGATATTACACAGGCCCTAGTTCTACAACTAGTATTTCTAATTGGATGGTAAGCAAGGATTGTAGCTCTCATCATTTCAACTCCATACTTTTTAAACTAATCAACTAGACTCAAACAACTATAGTAGCTACTTCCAATGCTGGTAAAATGTCTCTGTTGCAAGCACATCTAGAGTCTCTGCAACCTCATAGAATTCAACACCTCAAACAAGCTCTAGAATTGGATGATCTAAAACTGTCAATTGATGAAGTCAAACAGGACATGTACAATAAGCTGGAAGAGAAGCTTCCTGAAGCCACCATGAGAGAACTACAACAAAAGCTTAGGAAGGAAAGTGCCCTAGCAAGAAAATTTGAGGCCTTGGGCACAAGAATGAAAAATGTTGAAACTTCGTTGGCCAAGATACTTCAAGGTCTAGACACACATACTCAGATACTCCAACAACTTATGGCTACACAAACTTCATTCTCTAAACTTCTACTTGATGATAATAAAAAGGGGGAGAAGGATGTGCATGTACAAGTCTCTAAGGTAACATTTCCATTTATTACTTAGCCAAAGCCACCAGTGAATGGAGAATTGGATAACATAGACTTGATCAATCTAGCTGCAGCACAGTTGAAGCTTAAAGAAGAACAAAAGAAGATTGATCAAAGTATTGCTCAAGTATTTGGCTCAACTGCAAAACAATTAGAATTTGTGAAATATTTCACGCAGTTGAAGCCTCTTACTGTAGATGAATTGAAGTTGGGAAAGGGTGAAAAGGGAGAAACATCAATTACAAATGAAATCAAGCCCATTTTGGTGCTCAAGCCTAAACCATCAACTTTCAGTTTTTCAAGAAAGCATCCAATCGAGTTTGATTACTCACCTCCCAGGCCTGATGAGCATAAACTAATGGGAAAATCAATTGCTAGCCTGAAGACAACCAAGGACACAATATTGAGAAAAGGGATCACCAGAATTTACAGATATTGATCTGTATAATGAGTGGGCATCCCAAGTTTATAGAACTTAAGTATGAAGAAGATTTGAGATTAAAGACAAAGCCAAAGAAAAAGCAGGCTGCTAAGGAAGCTCAAAAGAAGATTGAGAAGCCTGCTACTGCAACTGAAAAGAAATTGTCTAATAAAGAAGAAAAGAAGCCTGAGTGGAAAACAGGAAAAAGAGTAAAGGTAAGAGTAAAGAGGCCAAGTAAAATTTCAGAGAAGAGTGAGCTATCTCAATCTATTCCTTCAAATCAACCAATTGTGCCCATTATGGAAACTGCTGAAATTAAGGTAAATCCTGAGGTAAACTTTCATGGTGAACCAATAGTGCCCAATGATGAACCTATAGATTAGAAGAGTTTACCAATTCCTGATTTAAACATCCCTTTGCCAACAAAGAAAAGAACTCCAAGAAGGAAGACCAAGCCAACCCTACCTCTAACTAAAGTCATCTCAAAACAACAGAAGCCCGCTGTCAACAAAGATGATCAACTCTACATCTGTGATATCAAAGAATTTTCGGATATTGAGCTCTATCTGGATGATTTAGAAGAAGTGAGAGGAATTGTTGCTATTTCAAGACTTCAAGAGAGATTGATGTTCAGATACAAGGGTGATCATGAGATAATATTGTCGTTATACATGATTCTTGAGGAAAACTTCAATGTCTTAGTCAAGGTATTTTCTGCATTAAAGAAAGACTTTAGATTCACAAAAGTTGCTAAGTCAGAAAAACTCAAGAAGATAAGTCAAATCAGGGAAAGCTGGAGAGATCCTAGTGCACTACCAAGCATTCTAACTATTCCAAATACTGGAGATAGAGTGCACATGAAATCTTAGTGAATCATGGAGTTTAGAGATGAGAAGTATGATAGAAGATTTTTCAGAATTGAAAATCAGCTTAAAATCTAAAGTAATGAAAATCTCAAGTAAATGTAGGCTGAATATTAATGAAGAAAATGAAGCTGAATTTTACAGATAACTCCGATTCCAGATTGAGGAAACAATGAGAAGTTGCGAAGGAAGAAAAGGGAATCAAGGAAAAGAAAGTAATTTACTCAAACTAGAGGAGCACCTTGATAATGGCATGTAAACTTCTTTTAACCTTTTTTGTACATTACTATTATATTGCAGCATTTTACAATTTATCTACTTCTTAATGTATTATCTTTTTAAGGTGTTTTGTTATCATCAAGTCTACCTGAATTTATAAATATTATTTTATTAGACAAAAATTGGGGCAGATTGTTAGAAATATGTTGTGTTCATGATGATAATTCACCAAAACACCTTAAGTAGATTTATTTAGTGTCATTTAGTAGTCTTCAACGGATAACCGCGGTTATCTATCCGTTGAAGGAGTAGCTTATGTTAATAAGTATGTAGAACATTCTGTACACTATACTAGCTGGGGAATTTGGTAGTTATTGTAGTTTCTATGTCATGTTGACTACTAGCAAGATATATAAAATAGGTAGGTTAAGTGCAAATAAAAATATCCTTGTAATTTCGTATAAGTGAAAGAGTATCAACTGCTAAGGAAACACCTTCAACTGCTAAACTACAAGCCTTAACAGATGACTCAATATGCCTTTAACTGATAAGCTAGTCAAGTGGCCTTCAACGGATATCACATAAAGCTGTCAACGGATGCTATCAGGAAAGCTTCAACGAATAATATCTATGAAGATTTAACAGAAGATCAACAAGATAGTAGTTGATAGTGACTTGATAGAAGCTGACAGAGTCACATGAGTTGATAGTGCACAAAAGGAATGTGGCAGTCTGAATACATGTTTTAGAAGAAAATGAAGCATTTCCATTTCCACGTAAAACAAGCTCGTTCAAAGATGTTGTATCTTACTCAGATTGCATTGGAAAGAGAAATGAAGAAACATATGGTTGAACCTAGATGATAGAAATATTATCCTTATCTTATTGCACATGTAGCAAGTATTTTACAAAATCTAAGCACAACAAGTACACCAAGAAAAAACTAGAGAGTTTAGCAAGCTGTATCTTTCGAAAGTACTATAAAGTTCTAAGTTGTAAGAAATACTTGTAAGCAATTGTGTGCAATTTGCATCTCAGAGATTTTTTCAAATATACATCTCTGGTGGAAACAAAAATCCACCATAAAAGTTTTAAATAATATGTTTATTTAATTTGTGTGGGTAAAATACTTTAAAAGATTTATCCGTATTCTTGTTTATCCAAAAACACAGTTGTATATATTTTAAAGAGCTTTTCATAGCTTCAAAAAGTAACCAAAATTCCATTCAACCCCCTTCTATAATTCTATTAATTGTATTGTTGGGAAATAACATTGTATGAAGCACAATGATGATAAATGGCTTACTTTGAAGTTATGGTCTAATACACGTTGGAAAAGTCGTGTTGATACTGTAAAGCCATTATGATTTCAAGCTCCGCAAGTAAGAGAATCGTTGTTGCATCTAGTAGAACATAGCACTGATACAACCACAATAAGTAATGCAGAGTCTTTAGTATATTATGAATTTCAGAAGTTTGATTTTATTGTTACCTTGGTTATTTGGTCCAAATATTGAAAAAAGTGAATGAAGTTAGTAAGATTCTCCAAGGTAAAGATATAAGATGTTGGAAAATGTGTTAATCTTTTACAAGTTCTAGTTCTTTATTTAGAAGAGTATAGAAATAGTGGATTCGAAATCGTAAAGAGTAAAGCTAAAAAGATTGCTTAAGAATTAGAAATTGAATCTAATTTTCATGAATCATGTGTTCGTCGAAGAAAGAAGTTTTTTGAAGAAAGTGCTACATATGAACCGATTCAAGTTGCCGAAGAATCGTTTCGAGTCAATTATTTTATAGTTTTGATTGATAGTATCATTTCTCAGTGCAGACAAGATTCGGGCAGTTTAAAAAATATAAAGATATTTTTGGGTTCTTATTTGATTTGTGCAGATTGAGAGATATAAATGATGAGAGTATGAAAAATGCATGTCCTTTTCTTGAGACTGTTTTGGGATATGATGATAGCTCTGATATTGATGGACTAGAATTATTTTCGAAGTTGCAATTGCTGAGGAAGTTACTGTCAGATAATTTAAACAAACTAATTGAAGCGTTGGACTATATTAAGAATATGCATTTAGTTTTTCCTAACACTTGGATTGCTTTTAAAATAAGATTGATGATACCCGTTACTATAGCTACTGCTGAGAAAAATTTCTTCAAATTGAAGTCGATAAAAAAACTACCTTCGATCGACTATGTCACAAGAGAGGTTGAACGGTTTGGCTATATTATCGATAGAGAAGAAAATGTATGCGGAACTTGATTACAAAAAACGATTCATAAAGGTTGAATTTAATTATTTAGGGGGCTCAACATTATTATTTGCCTAAGGCCTCCACTACGCTGGAGCCGCGCATACCATGGTTATCAATAATAAGAAGTATGCATCTAATATTTGTTTCTTTTCTCTCTCTCATGTTCTCTTTTCTTTTTATCGGTCTAAACACCAACAATCTAGTTTTTATCACGTCAATCTGGATTCTTGTAAATAAAATTACACCAAGTACAACTACTAACATAAGTAGAATGCTTGTGTGGCATAGTGTTAGTGGAAACTCTTATATTTTATTTAGCAAAAAAAAAAAAAATTACACCAAGTACACACCAAACTTGTTGCGCCTCCTGTAGTTTGTATTGATTCCGATATCTGCGAATTGTATAATTGAAACTCATGCACTAATTTTCTACTCAAATGCATAGTCCTTGTGCATGTCGCAGTAAGCATGCGAAATGTGCAACTGCTGAAAGATAGGTGTAGTGATTTGTTTGATGACAAAACTTTTTGGTGTTGTTTGTTCTACACATCTGGTGAGTGAGAATATTCAAATTACCAAATCGATCAAGAAATAAATAGGAGAGACAAGTCAGATAAGAAAAGAAAGAAAAGGGTAAGTTGGACCAGTCAAAGGCAATTATCTAAAATACTTGAGACTCACATTGCTTTGCCTAGACGGCTTCTTGAAGAATGAGCTACCTAGTTTTAACTGTTTTTCAGATTTCTTTCCGTTAGGTAAAGCAAAGTGAGAACATCTCCTGTAGGGGCTTGCTTGGCTTTTCCTAGTTAGTTTTTATCAGACAGCTGGCACAGTACCCAATGATATATATTTCAGACCAGTAGTAGTAATTTGTTGTCTACTCATTCTTTTGTTTGTGTTATGTATAATGTGTCTATACAAACAACATTTATAAGTCTGTGCCCCTGCTATATATATATATATATATATTTATATGCTGTCATTCTCTTTTGCTCATTTGTTATTCCTTCCCTCATTCACAATATATTTTCTCAGCTTTTGCGTTGGTTTTTTCACGTTATAATAACCACCTTAGATCATTAGTCATTACCTTCAGTTCATTGATTGCATGGAGGTACACTGATTTCTCAGTTTTTATATTTCGTTTGGATATATAGTAGTAAGTTTCTTGTGGTAATAATCCATTGTTGTATTAAGCATTGAAAGAATTGCAGTGATAAGAAACTTTGATCAGGAAAAGTTTGATTCTTTTTAAAGAAAAACTTAAACAAATTATATCATGTGTTTAATTATCCTAAATGGCTGATTTTGCAGACTATCGAACTGAAGGTAGAGATGGTTGGTATTCATGAAAAGAGGCTGCGCAAATGCTTGTCCAAACTGAGAGGTATGTATTCACATACATTCGAACATAATTTCTGTATTGGACACAGTTCAGCAGGACTTTCCTGAAAGCCTGATAGACCAGCCTTGTGCACTGAGTATAATCATTTTTTTACAACTAATAATGGCTGAAGGCTGTTAAAAAATATCGTAATACTAATACTAATGAAGGAGATTGTCCCATCAACCAAACTTTTGTTTTATAACATGTAATTTAGGTGAAAAAAACCCAGCGATCTACATACATTATCATATTTAATCTCTGGAAATCATCATAATTATATGTAATGGTTCTTTTATTAATGCACGGAATGCAGGAATAGAGAAACTAGAAGTATATGCAAACAGTCAGAAAGTTGTGGTGACAGGGTATGCGCACCGGAACAGGATACTGAAAGCTGTAAGGCGAGGCGGCTTAAAGGCTGATTTCTGGTCTGCTCAAAATGAGCTTCTTACTGTTTATACTAGTGCTAGCTATGGCAGCTTAAGATTTAACAACTTCAGCCTTTTCTAATTAGCCAGGAGAATAGAAACTACCAGGAAGGAAAAGAAAAAACAGAGAATCAATGTTCTCTACTCTTTCTTTGTTCTATGTCAGTTGTTCTCCGTGTAAACAGAAGATATACGAGAATTCTGTGTCAGAGTTTTCAGCCTTGTTTTATTATTTTCTTTCTTTTTTATCTTTCTCATGCTAGGCAAACATACTGTTTATACAAAGAGAGTAACGGAAGATTACTATGTTTTGGGAGTTCCATAATCATTCTGTTCTTGATGATGATTATGTTGAACTTGGCAATGACACCTTTAGTGCAAGGGTTTATGAAAATAATTGGTATAAGCCTGCAAAATAGTGTAAATGGCTTGTGTGTATTGCTCCCCTTAGTCATCTATATATACAAATAATACAAGAGAACCAGGCTGCAAAACAAGAAATTATAGTGCAAAACAAAAAACTACAGCTCGAATGTTAATCTAATTCCTAAACTTTAGCTCAGACAAATCAATTTACACAAATATAGAATCTGCACGTCCTACACATCTCGCATATCAGAAGAGCATCACAACGTATCCGCAGAATATCTATGCATATCAGTAGAGTCTCAACAACCCCCCTCAAGTTGGAGCATGAGGATTATAAATGCCCAACTGGAAAAGTAAGAATTGAAATTGACGTGTGCGTAAAGACTTAGTGAATATATCCGCCAACTGGACTGTTGTTCGAAGATATGATGGACCTGGATAGCATCATGGACAAAGTGAGTCTGCTCCAATGTCCTTTGCCCTTTAAATACGGGATTTTTTGCAATGTGTAATGCGGATCGTGTAATTACTTTTGATGATAAATAAATATTATGTGAATTTTATGAATTATGTGTTAATTGGTTTCTGTGTTTGTTGTCTGTGTATGATAGAATTTTTGAAATTTTAATGTTTATATTCTCATAATAAGCTATAGATTATTTAGATATTTTTATGGTAATTTATATGTTATTATATGATTTTATAATTGATTTACAGTTTTAATTAATTAATTTTTAATTTTATTATTGATTATTTTAATTATTCAAAAACTGTCCACTCGTAACGGTTTATAAGTTTTCACTACCCGGACGTTACGAGAAAACTCGTTTCTAGCCTAATTTGGATATTTCGAGCATTTTTCGTATTTTAACTTTTTCGATCTGGAGTAGGGATTTATCTGTACGATTTTCGGTACAATTCTACGATTATTTTAATATTATTTGATCGTTCCGGTAAATCGGTAAACTAAATATAACGCCCCCAAATCCTGGGTCAGGGGATTTGTTCGTCACTATGAAACCTCAATCCAAATTAACCTATTCAATCAATAAATAAATGCCAACAGTTGAAATATAGCATCTGTGACCCCAAACTACACCAAGATATTTTAAGGTTACAGTTCTAGAAACAAGAATTCCAAATTTCACAAATAAC
The DNA here is from genome assembly GCF_009905375.1 of Apium graveolens. Taxonomy (NCBI): domain Eukaryota; kingdom Viridiplantae; phylum Streptophyta; class Magnoliopsida; order Apiales; family Apiaceae; genus Apium; species Apium graveolens. The sequence goes on along the minus strand of NC_133657.1, from coordinate 43,535,210 downwards.
TTTTTCACTTTCTTTTAAAACTATTTTAAACAATTTACAAAATACAAACTTAACCCGCTAGTATAACTTCGAAAAGAAGAATATTAGGCCCCACTATACAATACACAACTATAATATAATATAATATAAACAACTTTACATAACAAAACTTACACTAGTCCGCAAACCCTGGACCAACCACCTTCCAAAAGCTTCTCCTTTGCTTTCTCGAGTTACGCGGCTAAATAGCGCAAGCTAATCCTCACTGGAAGGTTAGATATAAAAACAGATAAGTATGAGCGAAAGAAATGCTCAGCAAGTTCATTATAGCATATATATGGTCGTTTTGATATAAAACCGACATCTGCATTAGAGCAGAATATTTAAAATCATAATTGGTGAATCAGAAAATTTATTAAAGAATCGGATAATTGTTTCTCACTATATTCAAAACCCTTTTGATATTTTCGAGCGAAATGCTTCAGCAATACTTTGAACCTTGACGCGAATAGGACTTGTAAAACAGTGTTTACAGAAATATCGTAAACAATAATAACATGAAACAATGATTATGGACTGAATCATAACTTTATTCAAAACCGAACTCTTGATATTAATACTCATTTTGTTGTCATATCAAATTAGATATCAATACGAACTTTAATGCTCACAACATCCATACTGAAGTCAACATCAATCATCTATACTAATACCACCTTTGATATTTAACAACAAACTAAATATCCACATCAAGCAGAAATTGAATCAACACTGCATTTCACCTTTTATTCAAAACCAAAACACTTAATAAGAAGGCCCAATTTAAAAAGACGCTGTTTTCCCTTATCCGAACGGGCGTTTAATTCAGATTTCTATTTCGGTACAACGAGAAGGAGTTTACTAAACCATTCCTTATAAGATTATCAAAAGCAATATAATAATTTAGATTGGAATCCTCGAACGACGGTGTGTTGCCGCCGGTGATCGGCCGCGGAGCAACACCGGTATGCGGAAGCATATCCAACTAAACAAACGGGGCACCCCAGGCACATATCGGCCTAACGAGGTATTATATCCTGAATAATACATGGTTCTCCGTTGGACCGCCGCCACGGCCACTTACGCAACCAGTAACCATCCAATCTTAAAACCTTTTATTAAAAAGGGGTCATTATAATCGACACCCTGGTAAGTTTTTATTCCCCAATTCACTTGGGTAGAAATACACGCAACAAAACCATATTTCTCAAAATCTAAAACATTTATAAATCCATTAATTTGATAAGTAAAAACACTTAACTATTCTGAACATAGAATAACAGAAGAGTACTTGCATAATAAATATTTAATTCAGCGATATGTAAAACATTTATCTATTCTGAACTGAGAATAGGGAAAGTAATACTTGCATAATCATAAGCAGTTGGATATAAAAAATATTGAACTATTCTGAAATTAGAATTGCGTAGAAAACTTGCATAATAGGATTCAGAATAAATATCACTTGAACAATAAGTGATGATAGGGATACTTGCCTTTGGGTTTTTAGCAGTTAGTCACACTCGTAGAAAAGCAATTATCACAGTCTGGCATCTCAAGGCATCACCGTCTTTTACTTCGCTAAATCTCTGATCTGCTGCTCATGCAGTGCTACAACCCAATATTCCATACTATTCAACTCTAGTCTTCATCCATTCCATCTGGTCCTGATCGTCTTGAAAGACTCGTATCTATAATTAGAAAATAACATTTTAATTGTGTAAACGATAATTACTCGACGAAATGCGCGTCAAATTCATATCGTCTACCCATACGATAGCCCACACATAATTATAATAGTCAACACAAGACTCTTCACTCATGTACACACGTAATTCACATGGCACATAAGCACATAACTCACATATCACATAATTCATATCACACAAGCCTCGGTTCTTCAAAAGGTTCGACTCGGTATGTTTAAAACTGAAATCGGGTCAAAATATGATTTATCGATCAATAATAGACTCGGAATGACTCGTAAAACAAGAGACCTTTTGAAACAAAAGAATATGGGTCTCAAAAGTATTTTTAATGAAATCGGAATATTTTTCTGAGTCTAGACGCGTTCGTTTCGTATTAAACGGATGACCGGTCTATTTATTACGAATAAAATAAGAATAAATCAACTAATAATAATATTAATTGATTTGTAAATACCTGAATATATTTTTAAAAGTTCAAAATAATAATTACTCTTCATTTAACTATTTATAAATAAAATTAATTGATTAAATGAATTAATCGATCAATTAAATGAATAAATAATTAATCAAAACAAATTATAAATAATTAAATAAAATTTAGATTTTCAAAAATAATAAAAGAGAATATTTTTCTGTAATTTAAACTAATTTAGTTAATTATTTAAAAATAATTAACCAAATAATTTTGAATTAAAATGTATTTTTGGAATTAAAATGAATTTTGAATTATTTTCTAGAAATAATTCCCAGAAACATGTTTTGGCATGGGGTCATCCTTTTTGATGGATCAAAGGTATTGAAGGAGGAAGATGACCGGAAAATTTTGAAGAACTCGCCGGAATCCGACAACCTTCAACCAAATCCGGCGAGCCCCGTTTTGGTAAAAAACGAGTACTGACACCACGGTTTTTAATCGTTTTCGATCTATAATTCAACGGGGCAACAACAATAATACAAAAATCATCTCATATCATCCCTGTAGCTCAGAATCAGGCCACCATCACCATTAAAATCGGCATCGAGCTCAAGAACTCCGGCAAAATCGCGAAACAAGTCAAAAACTCCACGAAATCTTGCAATCTATATATCAAAACGAAGCTAAATCCATGTATAAATTTATTCCTATCATCATAATCATCCAACAATTATCATAAAAACCAGAAAATCGAAAAATAAAAACTAACAAAACCAAAAACTCGACTATAGCCATCTGGTAATTAAAAGATGCTAGTAAGCACATAAATCGACTCGAAATAACATGTTAAAGCTAATCCTAACATCAAAAACAACTAAAAACTCCTGAAAATCAAGAACCCAATTCGTACTAAAATGATGAACAACGTTTTTTGAGCATTACTCCTCCTGAGTTGATAATTCTGGTATCAAAATAACGGGCTCGAAGAGAGTTTCAATTCGACTATTAGATCGTCAAAAACAAAACAACAGATCTCTAGATATCACAAGATTAAGATCAAGAATGGATTGAAACCTCCAAGAACAATTTAGAGGATTTTTCTATTTTTTTCTGAAAAATAAATAAATAAATATCTGATTTTTAGATAATTATGACAAATAAAATAGAAATTCAACTCTTTATACTTATGGAATATTAATACCCGTTGGATCGTATCGGATCCAAAAATAGATTACTTAGCCGCTAAGTAACTATAAAAGCGATCCAATTTGGTACCATTTTTGGATAAATATCGAAACTGGGCTTCTTAATAAAACACTATATGAGAAGATAATGTAATAATTTAATCAAAATATCCCTTCTCTCGAGAATACTGGTTTTATTAATCTATCGAAATGACTATTGTATAGAAAATTTTGCATCAGGACTCGTACAGGTCAAACCGTACTCCGAATCGAATAAGTCAAAACATCGAAAATGTTTAGAATAATCAAATTCGGTTAGGAAGGAGTTTTCCGAAAGTTTCGGGTTGTAAAAACGCAAAAACAGTTGAAGTTGGACGATTCCTGGTTAAATAAAATAGTTTATAATTACTCGGAAACATAATTTATTAAATCTAAAAATCCTTTATAAAATCATCTAACCTATAAATTATCAGAAAAATAACAAAATTATCTATACTTTATTTTTGACATATAAAAAATAAAATAATCAAATTTTATCACATATAAACATCCAAACATCAATTCCAATTACCAGATAATTCACCGAAATTCACATACTAATCACATAATAATTATTTATTGATAAAAATGATTATATGATATATCCCAGATATTACAAAACAGACTCAATTTACCGATATCAATAAGATCGGCTTTCAAATAACTTTTGAAAATAATACATTTAAGTAAATATTTTCTGACTTTAACAAGGATCGATATAACACTTAACAATTAGCACATTACCATTTAATAACACAAACTCGTCAAACAGGAATAAAATATCGACCATTTTATTCCTTCTAAATCATAAAAGCACATATATATATATTCAAATAATAATTATAATAATTCTAAAAATACGAGATATTACACTAAATATTTTTGATATTCGAGATATTTTGATTTAAATATTATATTTTCTCGTAGTACGAGTAAACAAAATCTCGTAACCCCAAAACTTTATTTAAAAGCCTAATTTTGATGTTTATCCTAAAAAAGGTACCGAATTAGATTAGTTTTATTAATACTTAGCTATTAACTATTCTATTTTTATATCCGGTATGATCCGACGGGGTACCAATATTCCTTAAATATAAATAGCCTTTACCGTACTTTATTTTGTACAGATAAACATATTATACAGTAAAATTTCTTAATTATCGAGAGAAGCAGATAAGTGTTTGTCCTGTTTTTCGTAATCAAACTAGTATTTGAAGGTGATAGGAAATTCAGATTTCAGCATACCGATTAGTCAAATCGAAGCTCTCGACAAGAGGATTTCAGTTCTATCAACCATAACACTGTAGAAATTTCTAGTAATTTTCTGTAATTTTTATAAAATTCGAATTAGTTAGGGTTAAATTAGGATTTTTAAATTTGAAGTGTTTGATATGATTTGATGATTCCATGTTATAGATCTTTGAATTCTGAGGTATGTCATATGATTGAGTTGGAGTTTCCTATCATGCCCAAATTGATGTTTAATTTTCAAATTTGAATATTAGGGTTCTATGCGTACATGAATAAATTCAATTGAAAATTGGGGTTTTTATTTATACTTTTCTGGGCAAAATCGAAGGGCATAAACATGTAGATCGTGTTCAGAGGATTCGATTTATGCACATAGTTGTGGTGCTGGCCGTATGTGTCGAGTTCGCCGGAAAATATGGGGCGGCGGCGAAAATTTGTTTAGTCGTTGTTTATGGCCATTTGACCATTTTTTGCTTAAAATAAGGTTGCCATTGAGTTGTTGGTGTCGAATAGAGCAAATGTTGTAACTTTAGCGTCCTTCTGGGCAGTTTTGGAGTCAGCAGAAAAGCTCCATAGCGGTGGCCATGGAATTCCGACGGCGAGGTGGAGAAGGAGGTGACTAATTACAGATCAGTAAACCCCTCAAGTTTCTATTATTTTCCAGTTTTAACCTTCCGCAAAACTTTCAATTTTATATAGTTTAAACCTTTTGCAAAATATTTATTAAAAAAATTATTTTAACTGTTTATTTTAATTTAAAAAATTCTTTAATCATTCATTAATTCAAAAATAAATCTGAATTAACTAATTAATTAATTTCAATTAGTAATAAATTGTTGTAATTTGTCAATTAATTTAAAAATTAATTGATTAACTAATTTAATTAGTTATTAATTGATTTTAATTGATTATTTAATTAAATTTATTTATTCTTTTTGATTTAAAAAAAATTCAGAAAATAATTTCGAACCTTAAAATATTTTTCGAAATTATGTATAAGGCTCAATAACTATTTATAAATGATTTAAAGCTAATTTCGAGTATTCAGACTTCATTATTTATAAATAAAATGATTCTTTTATTTAATTCCAAAAAATGTTTAATTTTTTATTAAATATCAGAAAAATCATTTTAACCCTGAACCTTCCTTGAAAAATAGTTTTTATCGAATACCTTACATGTTACGTGCTATGTGTTATCTGATTGATGTGTTAATGCTTATGTGAACGTTGTCTGACTATTCTGATCGTACCTTTTAATCTGTAAGTCGGACCTGGGTGAAACGAAGGGTAGACAGAAGGTCGTGTTGATTTTGTTACGATCAGAATAATATGGGAATAAGTATTGATAGATATTTTCTATGTTTAGCAGAGGAAGCGAGGCATAGGAAAGGAAAGCAAGTGGCTATTGAGTGGTACCGTTAGACGAGTACAAGTGAAGTTGAAAACGTTGAGATAAGGCAAGTATCTTGAACCCTTCTTATAGATGTATTGTAAGTATTCTCGAACCTTTTTGTGATATATTGCAAGTATCCTGAACCTTTCTCATGTTATATTGCAAGTAATTTGAATAGACTTTGAGATATATCTGGTTATAGCATGTGTTAGTTACTCTGTTTAGCCTTAAACCCTGAACCAGTTCATTTGATACTTGAATTATGAACCATATCGATCGAGAACCATCAATTGTTAAATTACCATATATTATACCACACAAACACTATGTAACTCTACAGATACATACATACCAAATACCAAACACTGAAACAGAGTACCTGACATACGATAGCTATAACGACTCGTATATTTTTTTTATGTTGTTTAAATGTATAATTATTAAATAATTGCATAAATAAAATAGGTCTGTGGGTTCTGTCAGCTGGATATTATTTTTGTTAATATTTTAATTAATTATGTGTGATCGTTGGTGTTCGTGTATTAATTGCGTAATTCGTTGTGAAGCTCTGTTGTGTCACTTTTGTATTTAAAGGTGATTTTATTCAGTATTTATTTCCATAAATACTTGGGTTATCCCTAAAATTATTTTTATGGCTTCATAATTTTATTAATTATTTTTAGGAGTTTTTAAAATTTAGAAATTGATATTTTATCATTTATTTATCTTTAAATAATTTTCTGATTTTATTTAATTGTAAAATCAGTATTAAATGCCTGACTTCTTCAAAAATTACGAAATTCATATTTTTATTAAATTGGAATATTCCAAGAATTTTAAAATTATTTTGGAGATTTTTGGGATTTATTTGACCCGTGCGTTATTTCGTTTAATTGTAAAAATGCGGATCCAGTATACGTTTTAAAAATGCTTTCAAAATCTTGAAAATTTTGTTTAGTTAATTGTTAATTATTGTGATAATTTTAGAGTATTAGTTTAAAATTATCTTGAGAATTTTAAATTTGTTCTGATAAATTTTCGGGGTGTTGTTACTCAAAAATTATTTGTTAAAATCAGTAAGTGCGGTACGAGTCAGAATAATATCAAAAAAAAGGGGGACAAAAACCCCAATTTAATCCCTGCACCCCCACCCTCGACCTCTAGTCCCTCTCTCTGATTCTCTCTCCAATCTCTCTTCTCTCCCTTTAATCCCTCCTCCTCTCTGTTCGATTCCATCCCTCTCCTCCCTCTGTCATCGTCTTTCCTGTCCTGATTCTCGGTAATTACTGTGCTTCGGTTTCTTTCATTCCGGCCGCCGCCCCTCGTTGTTTTTCGGCGAGGTGGTGGCGCGTGGGAGGATTATAACTGCGTGGGTTGCTTGTGTGTATCTATGCGTGTGTGTATCGATTCTGTGTGTGCATGTGTTGTGTGTATCTGTGATTCAAGTGTCTCTTCCTGTTACCACTCCCGTTTTGGTTATCTGTCGCCTTGGTTCTGTTCTTTCCGGCCACGCGTGTGCGCGTGGGCCGGTGATGTTATGATTTCTGATTTTCCATTTAATTTTGCTGAAATATTCGAATAAATTATTTGAGTATTTTAATGAAAATAAATTCCGTGCGAGAAATATTAGTTTAATCGGTGAAGGTTCGCGTTGGAAACCCGATTATACGGGTACCCGCGAATTTTTGCCGCCGTCGGCGATGAGCTTCGGCGAGCCGACGGTGGACTGTGATGACGTTGTTCTGAGTCCTACAATTTAAAATACAAAATACGATTTAAAATCAAAATTTTGAATAAAGTTATAAAATGCGAGTTAAGACATAAAATGCAGATAATAACGAATAATTGGTGTTTGTAAATTTGAGAATTGACAGTGTTGGCGGGAATCGGTGGTTGGGAATTGTATTGATTTGAATTGATTGTGATTGATTGGACGTCGGGACGTTCGACGGGTTAGCCGATAATCAAAGGAGGTGCTGCCCGATTTTCGGAAAAGTTATATTACGGGAATACGAGGCCGTACCCAATGGCTATCGGAACGTCGATCGTTTATATGTAACTAATTTGTACAAAACCTGATTATGTGTTGCGATGGAATACTTTGCGAAACCCATAACCCTAATTTCATAAAAGGACAAATATACCTATATTACGAAAACGAACACTGAATCGACTTTTGAAGACGTGAACCTTAATTGATATGTGTATTATTATATTGAGAATGTTACGAGTCGGGTTTGTTAACGTATGGGTAGATTGTTAGCGAGGATAGTCAAGCTTATTCGGATGTCTAATTTAGGGTATTTTGGGTCCTGTAGGTTCCAGTTGAAATCCTTAGCATCCCGGTCAGTGCAAAGCTAGTCAGAACTTAGTGTTAAAGCGTATTAAGGCAAGTACCCCTGATCATATCTTTATGGTTCAGTATATATGAATATAATGTTGTCTTATTCTCGTACTGGAACAGAATGATTTAAGTTACGTATTCCCTGGGTTTCAAATTATTTTATTAACTTGTGTTTTGGGGGGAAAAGTAACTTCTGAAAATACCTATCTCTAAGCTTTGAATAAAATGGAAATGTTTTGGGAAAATGTGCTGTGTTATAATTGTTTTGACAAGAGATAGGTAAGTGATTTGGAAAACTGGATAAAAATGATCAGATAATTGGATGAGTGTGCGCAGAAGGCCCGTAACGGCCTGGAAGTTAGCATAAGAGGCGAAGTGGTTGCGCCCCCTATTATAACCACCAGCCCAGCGTGACAGAGACCTAGCTAGTCTCTGAGTTCCGGAACAAGTTTCATATGATAGCCTGATCAGCTGTCTCACCAGGAATCATCCAATGCATGTATATCTGAGCAAATGATTTTGAGGTTCCCGGAAAGGGACAAGTTTTATGGTTCCCGTAAAGGAACAATTAGTTTTATAGGTCCTGCGATGGGACAAATGATTTGGAAATGTAAGTAGCATGCTAAATTTAATCCTGCTATTTACACAACACTATTAATAAAATGTTTAGAGAGCATACTAGCTATTAAAGATCCAGTTTCAACAGTTTATCAGTTTTTATCTATTTACACTTGTTTTACGTGTTTTCTACTAACAAGTTGTAATTTCTGTTCCTACAATTATTTATTATAAACTTTTTTAGTTGGTAATCATATAGTGGTACCGCTGAGTGGTTGATCGCTCACTCTTGCAAATGTGTTTGTATATTTTCGCATTGCAGATGCTTAGGGGATGTTGCTGTTTTGCTAAGGGCCAGTTTCCAACTCCTCCTGTGTCGAGCTCCTCTGAATAGGTTGTGTCTAGGAAGTGTGGTCTGTGAGTTGCTGTAGAATAATAGTCAGGTGGCAGGTTGTTTTTAATAAGATGGTTTGTAATAAGTGTGTAACCTAAATTATACTTGAACCTGGAAAAGATCTTGTGGAAGAGTTGTTTATATTGAATAAAGTAAGTAGTTATCTTATAATTATAGTTTCATTTGTTAGTGACGTCAGCTCCTAACCCAGGGTTGAGGCCGTTACAGGTTGGTATCAGAGCTACAGGTTTGAGTCCCTGATTTAGGTTAGGAGTAGAGTCGGAAGGGGTAATATTGGTATATAGGGAGTGAATCAGCAACTCGCACCTAGAGGAGCAAGTTTAAGAGTCTAGTCGAGGGTTTGAAGGCGTAACCCTGGCATATTTTGAGGATGTTGGAACTGCCCTAATCTTTAGTGTGTTTTCCCTGGTATATGTACCATTGGTAGTAGCCAATAAAGATTCCTATATAGTTTTTCCACGAGAACGAGTCCGACCATGTGAATTTAGCCAGTGTTATATTATAGGTATTGTTGCATGCTGCTAGTGTCGTGTTGTTATTACTGTTGTTATTTTATTGTGGCAATTATTGTTGATTTTGTTAAATCTAGCCACTCATTACAGTCGGACCCCAACTCAATGAGGGTGGGAATATTTTATTGCGGCAGTATTCTCTTGGCACATGAAAATGTTGCTACCCGGGGGCAATTCTTTTAAACTAAAATCATTTGCTATGTTTCAGGAGAATGCCGCCCAAGAAGAATATTCCACCCAATTCCTCTAGCAGAGCTTCTGAAGGGGGCCCAGTTATGGGTGAGTTTCTAGATTTGCTGCGCCAACAGTCTAATCAAATGGCTCAGCAGCAAGAACAATTTCAGCAGCAGCAGCAGCTATTTCTACAACAACAGCAACAACAGCAGCAGTTCATACAGCAGCAGCAACAACAAATTCAACAACAACAGCTGCAGCTTCAGCAGCAACCTCAACAAAGAGAAGTGAACCAAACTGTGAGTTTTAAATCTTTTCAGTCGGTAAAGCCTCCAGAATTTAAGGGCGAGGTGGACCCAGTTGCTGCTAGGATTTGGCTAAAGGAAATAGAGAAAGCTTTCACCCTTACGCAAGTAAGTGATAATCTTAGATCAGACTATGCGAGCTATTTTCTCAAGGGTGAAGCGAATTATTGGTGGGAATCCACCCGTGCCGTGGAAGGAGAAGGCCCTATCTTGTGGGCCAGGTTTATAGAGTTGTTCTTGGAAAAATATTTTCCGGACTGTTTGCAGAACCAGTTAGAAGTTGAGTTTTTGGAATTGAAGCAGGATGAAAAGAGTGTGGCCGAGTATGAGGCAAAGTTTACGGAATTGGCCCGATTGGTGCCTGTGTATGTGAATACTGAAGCTCAGAACGCAAAGAGGTTCCAACAGGGACTGAAGCCAGAAATTCGCAGTGGGGTTGTAGCCTTGCAGCTCAAGACATATCCCTCCGTAGTTCAGGCCGCGCTGGTAATTGAAAGTGACCAGAAGTTGGCTGCCAAGGAAAAGGGCGATAAAAAGCGGAAATCTGAAAGCATCACTGGTGAAACGAATCCAGGGGGATCCGGTCAGAGGTTTCAGAAGAGGTTTGGCCAGAACATAAATAAAAGATTTAGAAGACATAATTTTTCTCAGGTTAGGCCTGCTACCACCTCAGTTGCCTCCACTCCAGCTCAGTCATCAAATTCCGTAAGAGATTGTAAGGTATGTGGGAAGAGACATAGTGGCCCGTGCAAAAGGGATGTTCAGTGCTTCAAATGTCATCAAAAGGGTCATTACGCATCTGAATGTAATATAGAGAAACCCGCAGTTACTTGCTACAACTGTGGGAAGGTGGGACATGTTGCTCGGTATTGTAAGGCAGCTACTCAAGGTACTGGCATCCAGCACAGCTAAAGCCAGAACATTCAAATTGACAAAAAAGTCCAATGCTCAGGACTCGGACGTAGTGGCAGGTACGCTCTCTCTCAACTCCGTACCTGTTAAAGTTTTATTTGATTCAGGAGCATCTAAGTCTTTTATATCAAAGAATTGTGTGGTTAAGATGGACTTAATGTTAGAAGATTTGGTTGAACCTTTGACTATAGAAGTAGCCAATCAGGATAGAGTTTCAGTGAGTCAGTTTTGCCCTAAGTGTCAATTGGAAATCCACGGATACTCTTTTTCGGCTGATCTAATACCCTTTGAGCTAGGAGAGTTCGACGTGATTTTAGGAATGGATTGGTTGTCCCAGTATAAGGCTAACATTGATTGTAAGAAGAAGAAAATTTTGATGGTTACTGAGGATAATATTAAGGTGACTTATCAAGGACAAAAGCAAGAAAAGAAATTTCTCTGGATACTCCAGATGAAGAAATTGTTAAGACAAGGATGTGAAGTTTACTTAGCACATGTGGTGGACGTGGAAAAAGAAGTACTTGATTTAGACAAGATTCCAATATTAAGGGAATTCCCAGACGTTTTTCCAAATGAATTGCCCGGATTGCCACCAGATCGTGAAATTGAGTTTTCCATAGACTTAGTTCCCGGAGCAGAACCAGTTTCAAAGGCACCCTATCGCATGGCTCCAGTTGAAATGAAAGAACTAGCTAAGCAACTCCAGGAATTATTGGACAAAGGCGTCATTAGGCCAAGTGTATCCCCGTGGGGTGCTCCAGTACTATTCGTAAAGAAGAAGGATGGAAGTATGAGATTGTGTATTGATTATCGGGAATTAAACAAGTTAACCATTAAAAACAAGTATCCCCTGCCAAGGATAGATGACCTGTTTGACCAACTTAAGGGAGCGTGTTGTTTCTCGAAGATCGACTTGAGATCAGGCTACCATCAGTTAAAGATTAAGCCTGAAGACATACCAAAGACTGCATTCAGGACCCGATACGGACATTATGAGTTCTTAGTAATGTCGTTTGGATTGACCAATGCACCAGCTGCCTTCATGGATTTAATGAATCGGGTGTATAAAGAATACTTGGATAAGTTTGTGATTGTATTTATTGATGACATCCTCATTTATTCGAAGACTAGAGAAGATCATGCTAATCATTTGAAGATTTCCCTGCAAAGGCTAAGAGAGAAGCAGTTGTACGCAAAGTTTTCGAAGTGCGAATTTTGGTTGGAGGAAGTTCAATTCTTAGGTCACGTAGTAGGAAAAGATGGCATTAAAGTGGATCCCGTAAAGATTGAAGCTGTATCCAAGTGGGAACAACCAAAGACTCCAACAGAAGTCAGAAGCTTTCTTGGGTTAGCAGGTTATTATCGAAGATATGTAAAGGATTTCGCCAAGATTGCAACTCCATTGACCAAGTTGACCCGGAAGAATGAGAAGTTTAATTGGACAGAGAAGTGCGAGGAAAGCTTCCAAGAATTGAAAAAGAGGTTAGTAACAGCTCCAGTATTAGCATTGCCAGATGAGACAGGAAATTTCGTGATCTATAGTGACGCTTCCTTGAAAGGTTTGGGTTGTGTATTAATGCAACATGATAAAGTGATTACCTACGCTTCCAGACAGTTAAAGCCTCATGAGCAAAAGTATCCAGTGCATGATTTGGAATTAGCCGCAATCGTGTTCGCATTGAAGCTGTGGAGACATTACTTATACGGAGAAAAATGCGAAATTTATACAGATCTCAAAAGTTTAAAGTATATATTCACTCAGAAGGATCTAAACATGCGACAACGGAGATGGCTAGAACTGATTAAGGATTACGATTGTTCTATTAATTACCACCCAGGCAAGGCCAACGTAGTGGCAGATGCCCTAAGCAGGAAGGAAAGATTGAATGCAATCAAAATTTCCGAGGACCTCGCCAGAGAATTGGAGAAGCTGGAAATTGAGGTTCGAGTAACAGACGAAAATCAAGGACAATTGTATGAGATCACTTTTCGGCCAGAATTGATGGACAAGATCCAGAAGTGTCAGGAAGAAATGATGAATCGAGAGTTAGATAGTTTAACTGGAGAAGAACTCTACACACAAAAGGATAGCAAGGGTATGTATAGGTTTTCCTCGAGGATATGGATTCCCAATGTAACTGAACTAAGGAATGCGATATTGCGGGAAGCTCATAATTCCAAGTTTTCCATTCACCCGGGAAGCACTAAAATGTATCAAGATTTGAAGATGCACTTTTGGTGGCCAGGAATGAAAAAGGAAATTGCAAGTTGGGTTAACAAATGCCATGTATGCCAGACAGTGAAGGCGGAACATCAAAGACCAAGTGGATTGTTACAACCGTTGGATGTTCCACAGTGGAAATGGGAAGAACTCGCGATGGATTTTGTAGTAGGACTACCAAAGACGAAATTGAACCATGATGCAATTTGGGTAATTATTGATAGATTGACCAAGTTTGCACATTTTCTCCCGATCAATGAAAAGTATTATTTGGATAGGCTAGTTAAATTATATTTGGATGAAATTGTTACCAAGCATGGAGTTCCTGTTTCAATCGTATCGGATCGAGATCCAAGATTTAATTCCAGATTTTGGACGAAATTTCAGGAGTGTTTAGGGACTAAATTGAAAATGAGTACCGCCTACCATCCCCAGACAGATGGCCAAAGTGAAAGAACCATTCAGACGATAGAAGACATGTTAAGGGTTTGTGCTTTGGATTTTAAAGGAAATTGGGACGAACACTTACCCCTGATTGAGTTCTCTTATAATAACAGTTATCATGCCAGTATAAGAATGCCGCCCTACGAAGCCCTGTATGGACGTAAGTGTAGGTCCCCTCTTTATTGGGATGAAGTAGGAGAAAAGAAATTATTAGGCCCTGAATTGGTTCAACAGACTAAGGATGCAATTATATTAATTCGAAAAAGGTTAGAAGCAGCTCAAGATAGACAGAAAAAGAACGCAGACCTTCATCAAAAAGACGTGGAGATTGAAATAGGATCGTTGGTATTGCTAAAAGTGTCGCCCTGGAAAGGATTGGTTAGATTTGGACAGAAAGGTAAGTTAAGTCCTAGATATATTGGACCTTTTGAAATACTGAGGAAAGTTGGTAAGGTTGCCTATGAGTTGGCATTGCCACCGCAATTACATCATATCCACAATGTATTCCATGTGTCCATGCTGAAGCGTTATATCCCTAATTCAAATCAAGTTATTGAATATGAACCAATCGATCTTCAACTAGATTTATCCTACGAGGAACGGCCGATCCAGATCCTAGATCGTAAAGAGCGAGTTCTTAGAAATAAGTCTTTACCTATAGTTAAAGTACTGTGGCGGAATCCTCGAGTAGAAGAGTCCACTTGGGAATTAGAGTCAGATATGCTTGACAAATATCCTCATTTATTTAATTAGATCATATTCTGAGGACAGAATCTTTTAAGGGGGAAAGATTATAATGACTCGTATATTTTTTTTTATGTTGTTTAAATGTATAATTATTAAATAATTGCATAAATAAAATAGGTCTGTGGGTTCTGTCAGCTGGATATTATTTTTGTTAGTATTTTAATTAATTATGTGTGATCGTTGGTGTTCGTGTATTAATTGCGTAATTCGTTGTGAAGCTGTGTTATGTCACTTTTGTATTTAAAGGTAATTTTATTCAGTATTTATTTCCATAAATACTTGGGTTATCCCTAAAATTATTTTTATGACTTCATAATTTTATTAATTATTTTTAGGAGTTTTTAAAATTTAGAAATTGATATTTTATCATTTATTTATCTTTAAATAATTTTCTGATTTCATTTAATTGTAAAATCAGTATTAAATGCCTGACTTCTTCAAAAATTACGAAATTCATATTTTTATTAAGTTAGAATATTCCGAGAATTTTAAAATTATTTTGGAGATTTTTGGGATTTATTTGACCCGTGCGTTATTTCGTTTAATTGTAAAAATGCGGATCCCGTATACGTTTTAAAAATGCTTTCAAAATCTTGAAAATTTTGTTTAGTTAATTGTTAATTATTACGATAATTTTAGAGTATTAGTTTTAAATTATCTTGAGAATTTTAAATTTGTTCTGATAAATTTTCGGGGTGTTGTTACTCAAAAATTATTTGTTAAAATCAGTAAGTGCGGTACGAGTCAAAATAATATCAAAAAAAAAGGGGGACAAAAACCACAATTTCATCCCTGCACCCCCACCCTCGACCTCTAGTCCCTCTCTCTGATTCTCTCTCCAAACTCTCTTCTCTCCCTTTAATCCCTCCTCCTCTCTGTTCGATTCCATCCCTCTCCTCCCTCTGTCATCGTCTTTCCTGTCCTGATTCTCGGTAATTGTTAACTGCGTGGGTTGCTTGTGTGTATCTATGCGTGTGTGTATCGATTCTGTGTGTGCATGTGTTGTGTGTATCTGTGATTCAAGTGTCTCTTCCTGTTACCACTCCCGTTTTGGTTATCTGTCGCCTTGGTTCTGTTCTTTCCGGCCACGCGTGTGCGCGTGGGCCGGTGATGTTATGATTTCTGATTTTCCATTTAATTTTGCTGAAATATTCGAATAAATTATTTGAGTATTTTAATGAAAATAAATTCCGTGCGAGAAATATTAGTTTAATCGGTGAAGGTTCGCGTTGGAAACCCGATTATACGGGTACCCGCGAATTTTTGCCGCCGTCGGCGATGAGCTTCGGCGAGCCGACGGTGGACTGTGATGACGTTGTTCTGAGTCCTACAATTTAAAATACAAAATACGATTTAAAATCAAAATTTTGAATAAAGTTATAAAATGCGAGTTAAGACATAAAATGCAGATAATAACGAATAATTGGTGTTTGTAAATTTGAGAATTGACAGTGTTGGCGGGAATAGGTGGTTGGGAATTGTATTGATTTGAATTGATTGTGATTGATTGGACGTCGGGACGTTCGACGGGTTAGCCGATAATCAAAGGAGGTGCTGCCCGATTTTCGGAAAAGTTATATTACGGGAATACGAGGTCGTACCCAATGGCTATCGGAACGTCGATCGTTTATATGTAACTAATTTGTACAAAACCTGATTATGTGTTGCGATGGAATACTTTGCGAAACCCATAACCCTAATTTCATAAAAGGACAAATATACCTATATTACGAAAACGAACACTGAATCGACTTTTGAAGACGTGAACCTTAATTGATACATGTATTATTATATTGAAAATGTTACGAGTCGGGTTTGTTAACGTATGGGTAGATTGTTAGCGAGGATAGTCAAGCTTATTCGGATGTCTAATTTAGGGTATTTTGGGTCCTGTAGGTTCCAGTTGAAATCCTTAGCATCCCGGTCAGTGCAAAGCCAGTCAGAACTTAGTGTTAAAGCGTATTAAGGCAAGTACCCCTGATCATATCTTTATGGTTCAGTATATATGAATATAATGTTGTCTTATTCTCGTACTGGAACAGAATGATTTAAGTTACGTATTCCCTGGGTTTCAAATTATTTTATTAACTTGTGTTTTGGGGGAAAAGTAACTTCTGAAAATACCTATCTCTAAGCTTTGAATAAAATGGAAATGTTTTGAGAAAATGTGCTGTGTTATAATTGTTTTGACAAGAGATAGGTAAGTGATTCGGAAAACTGGATAAAAATGATCAGATAATTGGATGAGTGTGCGCAGAAGGCCCGTAACGGCCTGGAAGTTAGCGTAAGAGGCGAAGTGGTTGCGCCCCCTATTATAACCACCAGCCCAGCGTGACAGAGACCTAGCTAGTCTCTGAGTTCTGGAACAAGTTTCATATGATAGCCTGATTAGCTGTCTCACCACGAATCATCCAATGCATGTATATCTGAGCAAATGATTTTGAGGTTCCCGGAAAGGGACAAGTTTTATGGTTCCCGTAAAGGAACAATTAGTTTTATAGGTCCTGCGATGGGACAAATGATTTGGAAATGTAAGTAGCATGCTAAATTTAATCCTGCTATTTACACAGCACTATTAATAAAATGTTTAGAGAGCATACTAGCTATTAAAGATCCAGTTTCAACAGTTTATCAGTTTTTATCTATTTACACTTGTTTTACGTGTTTTCTACTAACAAGTTGTAATTTCTGTTCCTACAATTATTTATTATAAACTGTTTTAGTTAGTAATCATATAGTGGTACTGCTGAGCGGTTGATCGCTCACTCTTGCAAATGTGTTTGTATATTTTCGCATTGCAGATGCTTAGGGGATGTTGTTGTTTTGCTAAGGGCCAGTTTCCAACTCCTCCTGTGTCGAGCTCCTCTGAATAGGTTGTGTCTAGGAAGTGTGGTCTGTGAGTTGCTGTAGAATAATAGTCAGGTGGCAGGTTGTTTTTAATAAGATGGTTTGTAATAAGTGTGTAACCTAAATTATACTTGAACCTGGAAAAGATCTTGTGGAAGAGTTGTTTATATTGAATAAAGTAAGTAGTTATCTTATAATTATAGTTTCATTTTGTTAGTGACGTCAGCTCCTAACCCAGGGTTGAGGCCGTTACAATAGCACATACATTCTACAATACATTATAACTTCAAGGAACCAATACGACCATTAAACCATTTTTCCATCTTGTATCTGATTCTCTTACAGACTTGAAGCCATTATTTATATATATTTTGATATACCTTGTGATACTCATGAATTGCATTCTGCTTTTAAATAAATGTTTTATAAATGTTAATTATAAATCTTGTTTTGTTGAATTATATTATTTATCATATTGAACTGCTATAGAATTGGATAGTTTTCTAAAGGTGGACCAAATTTGTTGTGGCGTCCTCCAAACTCGGGTCAGAAATTTGGGGTCCACATACAAACACACCCTTTAATTAACCTGCTTATAATAATAATAAAGAGAATAATAATATGCAGTGACCCTACTTACCAGCTACCATGGATCGCAACAGGTTAAAGTATGCACACAAGCTACACACACACACTTATATTACAAACGCCCAAATCCCAACTATTCAAACTTACAACTACATAATTAATGTAAGAACACAAATTTTTGACATCGATAAAAGACCTTTATAAATTGTAATATAATAACTTGAATTTTTGAGACCTTGTAAAACGTTTAATGAATAGTAACCTCGACGGACAGGGAAATTTTTTTTAGCCCACACTATGTTGTGCATGAGAAAATGAGTTTCGGAATTGATAACATGATAATACGTACCAAATGAGTGTATGTAAACGCTATTAGTTTCGAAGAAAATGAACTTTGAAAAAAACGACCATATTTACGAATCATCGAGGATTACGGGAATCATAATATAATTACGAATTTAAAACCCTACGGATTTATATCCAAGTATGATAATTCAAAACATAAGGAATAAATATGGAAGGAATTACGTCGCGAACCATTTACGAGAAAGTATTACGAAAACGTTTAAGCGACCGAGCGAACGCGCAAACGATTAAATAAACGTAACGCACTAACTAACCATGGTAAGAAAGTAACCATAGTTACTTTATCAAATAGCGAGCTAGAGATAGGATGATCAACAAAGGCTAAGCAAATAGTGAGCTAAAGGGCTAAGTTAAGTAGATTAGCTTACAAACTGCAAGGCTAGCTAGTTTTCTTGTCCATGGATTTGGCAACAAGAATAAACCTAGGATCCTAAACTAGAAGATATCAATCAATATAAGATATCACAAGCTATCAAAACCTCATTTCCAAGAAGCAACCAAGGAAGCAAGCATAAAAACTCTCCTCATTTCTTCATTGTTTCCATTCGGCTTCTTCTTCTTCACCAAGAAATTAAATTCAAAACCACAAGTTCTAGCCATGGTTAAATCCTCCCATTAATTATCAAGTTCTAGCCATGGTTAAATCATCTCATTAACAACCAAACTAAGGTAAGATAAATCTTTGATCCCTTTTTATCAAAGTTTGATGGGTGAAATAAAATCAAGAAAGTTGCTAGTGAATAGTATGCATAGTAACTCTTCTTTGGTTTCTTGATTTCAATGGTGGTTTTAGGTTCCAAACACCATACCAAACACTCCCAAGACTCCACCATCCTTAAGAACACATCTCAAGCTTTCAAGAAAGGTAAAATTCTTTGACCCAAATTTATTTAAGATTCAAATTCAAGATCATTTTAGTATGTAGTTATAAACCTAGTTTTAGTGGTGATATTGTTAAGATCTTGATGTTTAGCTAAGTAGAATTAAGGTTGATTGTTGTTTCCTCAAAAACATGATGTTCTTGAGAGGAGTTAGTGTGTTGATAATGATATGGTGATTGTTGGTGGTAGTACAAAGATTTAAGGCATAAACGAAACTCCGATCATAAATGAAATCTCGTTAAAACGAACAAAACGTAACTTTAAGTTTCTGAAGAAAGTCCCGAAGATGTAAACTGTAGTTTCTTGAAAAATAACCACTTATTATGATAGAAAATGTTATAAGGATCGTTTAGGCGCTTGAATCGCTTGATTCTGATTTACGGATCAAAAGTTATGACCGTTTTACTAAAAGTGATTTACACGACAAAAACTGCTACGAATCACGAACTTTGAAAATATAAAGGATCGACTTAAATGTGTTCATAAATCATGAAATTTTTACAGAGAGTAGCATATTGAATTTCCTAACTTCCATAAAATTTTTAAGTGAAAATAATGATTTTTCAGTTTTATAAATATATCGCAGCCGAGACCGCGCGATTAGAAACCGTAGAATCCATAAGCGGAGCCGATGGCAAAAATGAAAATGAAGCGACCATGATGTGAATAAGGACTTAAAGGAATAATAAGGATAATATAAGTTGAGAGGGTGCATAATAATTAGCGCATGAGTACGGGTAGCCGTAAATTAGAACGGGACCTAACGAAGTGAATTATGTTATGATTATAGATTTCTGAGCGGCACCTAGAGCATCCTCCACCTCGAGATACCCAGGCAAGTTTTCAAACCCTTCCTTTTAAGAACTATTGTGTTGTGAATATTTTACAAAACTGTGATATATGCATGAGATTGCTTTAAACTGTTTTACGAAGTTTGAGATGTATTACATTACTCAATTGTTGATAATTTCTAGTATATGTTCATACCGAGTTCGAAATGTTATATTTAGACCGAGATTCGGTTGGTGTAAGCTTATAAAACCCGGAGGTATCCCGGAGGAGTTTATAATTGAGAACGTTAAAGCTAGCGAGTAGCGTGGCATGTATATATTTTAGACCGAGGATCAGTCAGTAAAAATTGATGAAAATCCGTAAGTATTACGGAGGTGTTTTAATTAGAATATTAACGCTATAATAGAGCGTGATGTATAAGTTGTACGACCGAGAGTCAGTCAGTTTTGTTTTTATAAAATAAAAACCCAGGAATCATTCCAGTGATATATATAGGACAATTAAAGTCCATAGTAGTTACGTTTCAAGGGACTCAACGTCCATTTATGAAATACTAAACACCTCGAACTTTTATTAAAAAGATTTCCAAAGATCGCATTCCCTCAACTATACTTTATCGTTCGAATAATAAATATCTATTTACTATTCATTTATTATGGGAGAAGTATTCTCCAGTGAATATTTATTTCAGACTCGATTAAATATTAAAGATTATTATATTACTTAAATATAAATTAGTTGAGGAATATTATTTCAAATATTCTTTTCAAATAAACTCATTCGAGGTTTAATTATTTACTGATTAATATTTAAATATTTATTATTTATTAAAGGATTCATTTATGATTTAAAAAACATAAAAACTGATGTAAAATACTTTTTGATTTTCGGAAAATCATCCGAATAATTTCAAATTGTCGAAAAAATGTCATCTCAACGTATTTTAATATTTTGAATATAGTTTCAAAGAGAAACTCCCCCTTATTTAATTATTTTTTGACAACGGTCAACTGACATCCTTAGTACTTCCTCCGAAAACTTTCGGAAGTACATATATATATGAAGTAAAGGTATGCCTATCAACAAGCAAAATGCTTTGGGGAACTTCGATGTGGTTCGGGTTCTCGAGATATGATAGGATTTCCTAAAGGACAAGGGAGGGGTAGGATCCAAGTACTTCGTGTATTGGATAGACTACTGGTACCGTAGGAGACGGTACAATATGTACCTAAGGACCTGCAAAGTGTGTGCATACCCGAAATGAGGACACATAGCCCGTATGCGGAAAGGGTGATAACCAGGATACGAAGGTGTCATCCTTCTACTAGTAGAAAAGGTTACTTTTATCATAATACGACTGATCATCATATGCGGTGGCTCTAACGAATGTCCTATTCTTCCAATTAGAATTGTGATGCAATACCGTAACCCAAGACTAAGTGCAGGGTTTACCATTAAGGTATTCGCAGGATAATAAAATCCACTAAAGAATTGTTTCCATGATAAGGTGTGTGTCACCAAAGGAAACTATTTTTGAATAAAACGAAATTATCATATATGATGTTTTACATGAGTTTATCATACATTCATTTTCACACTGTACATTATTATGCTGGGCATTATAGCTCACTCTTGCTTTCTTTTAAATGACACAACACAATAGATAACCAGTATGCCGGTGTGGGACTTAGTCACTTGCAGTCATGGGGAGAATCCCTGGCATCTTTGTCTCAGGTGTGCCAGAGTATCAGATAGGTATAAGATATCAGTCCTAATTATTGTAACTTCATGTAGAGGTTATGAATAATTGTTTAAGATCCTGTAAAGTACATTTGAGTTTTAATATCAGATGATACTTGTTGTACGTCGTTTCTAAAGCTATAACTTGTGAGTGTGTGTGTGGCGCCCTCCAAACCCGGGTCAGAAGTTTGGGGTCCACAACACATATACCATATATAAACTTGAATAAGAAATATTATTTGCAATGACCCTACTTTACATAACCACGGATCGCAACAGGTTAAAGTATGAAAACAAGCCACAACCTTAATTTATACATCGTACCAAATCCCAACTAATTTAACTTACAATTGATAATAAAATCACTATTACAATCTGACTATCTCATTACCACATGAAACTTCTGCTAGCTCGATCCAACTTGACTGGAACCTTAGCCCGCACTTTGGACTGAGGAACTTCACTATCACCCATATTTTTTTCAACTGTATAATATATAAAAGAAACGCAAGGGTGAGCTAACTAGCTCAGCAAGTCATAATAGTGATAACTGAGATTAAACAATGATCAAATGAGACGATTCAAAGGAATCAAGTTTCTTTTTACCTAATCATTAGAATTGGATATTCATTTTAAGTTTTAAAAACCAAGGTTAGGCTACTGAACAGTCACGCACTAACCCCGAGCAAGCACACAGCACTGCTCTAAAAACTGGATCCAAGGCACACATTGGCCTAACTTGACCATTGGTATGGTCTGACCACGAATCTGGTCCACATATATAAAAACTATCCAATCCTAAAGCAGTTCAATATGATAACAATATGATTCAATAAAACAAGATCATAATCAATAATGGTTAAACATTTGCATAAAAACATAAGGAAACTCATGGATATCACAAGGGTATATCATGTTATGTATAAGAAACGATTTTCCGGTTTGTAAAATGATCAGGTATTTGATCAGTAATGATTTTTCAGGATATAGTTCTTTGATGTTATAAAGATTGGTTGAGATATAGAAATTTATGTGTTTTTAAACAATTTTGTTCCAGTGTTTGGTGTTTGAGGGCTATACATTTGGGGAGTAGTATCATATTTGTGTGATTTGGTATCTGAGGTTCAACAAATGATAGTTTATAAAGAACAAGGCTTACGACTCAAGATTAAGAAAATCAGGGTTCGAGGGTAAATAGTTTAAAACACTTGAAATACAAAACAGGAGTTGTTTTAAATAATAGCGACATGTTATGAAACAGTTCGCAAATAATTGCAATATATCTTGAAGAAAAGTTCGGAAGTACTTGCCTTACAAGGCTTTACAACTATTACTGATTAACTCTGAGCTGACTCTGCTGCTCAGGCTCTAACGTCCAACCACTAGATCCCATTGGATTCAACTTCGACACTCAGGTCTTTCTGTTGAAACTCTACTGAGCTCGTCGACTAACCACTATGTCATCTCTAGTCCAACATTCACTTTCAGGTTCCCGATTATAACCTACAGGGTCGAAATACCCAACGTTAGACGTCTAAGCATGCTTGACATATCCTCGATACTAATTCTTATCCAACGATATTTAAATCCGACTCATAACACATACAGTATTGCAATACCGGCATCAGTTAAGGTTCACATTCTCGAAAATCGATTCGGTGTTTGTTTTCAGAAAGTACGTATACTTGTTATCATATGAAATTAGGGTTATTGGTTTTGGCAAAAGTTCCACTACGATGTACAATTCAGGTTTTGTATAAAATTACGTTTATGTATATACTTATACTTGCTCGCCGTCCCGATAATCCTCGGATACGCTCCCGTATTTTCGTAGTTTGTTTTTCCCGGAAATCGGGCAGCGTCTCCTTTGTTTATTGGACTACCCGTCGAAATATCAATCGACGTCAATTCAACAACAATCCAATTTAAATCACGACAACCAATCCATTTCAAAATTCCCAATCACCGGTATAGTTCAATAATCACAACCAATTTAGTCCTCCTGGTACAATAAGTACTAACTAATTAATTCGTTCCAGAATAAAAACACAATACCAATTTTATTTATTTTAAAATTTTAGGACTCAGAACAAATCATCACAGTCCACCGTCCGCTCATCGAAATTCATCGCGAAAGGCGGTAAAATCCGCGGGTACCCGATTAATTCGGGTTTCCATCGCGCATTTCACCGATTAGTTACATATTTCCATACATAAGAGTATTTGTATTATCACG
This sequence comes from Apium graveolens, assembly GCF_009905375.1. Taxonomy (NCBI): domain Eukaryota; kingdom Viridiplantae; phylum Streptophyta; class Magnoliopsida; order Apiales; family Apiaceae; genus Apium; species Apium graveolens. Next base: position 43,511,117 of record NC_133657.1, on the reverse strand, counting down.
AATCCAGTCAAATTATTCCTGCAAAGTTACTGAAACAAAACAAAAAAAAAATAAACATTAACAAGAAGTCGAACAAAGGAAACAAAGTAACAGCGACATCCACGCGTAGTCATCACTACACACGCCGCCATACCTCTCGGAATTTCCGAGAGGTGGCAACGCCAACACAGAACATGGCCAAGTGTATATACATACACTTGTATTAATATATGATTTAACAGTATTCCATATTACAGAGCCGAAGCACTTGAATCAGAGACAAGAGTAACGGCAAGAGAAGAGGAGAAGCCGGCGGTGCTTACCGGAAGCAAGAACAACAGCGAAACAGGGAAAAAGGAAGAGATAGTAAGAGCCAGAATGAGACGAGGGAGTGAGAGAAAAATAGAGAAAGATTGATCCCCCCAAGAACAGAGATACCATCGAGAGTGAGATGGAGACAAGAATTGATGTTAATTTGCTGTTTAAGCAAGAATAAGACACGTGTATCTCGACCCTGTATAAATTTTACACGTATCCACTAATTAAACAAGTGTCCTAGTATTGACTGTAAATCTAATTTTTAACTCGTATTTCACAATTTATCGAACCAGGTTACTCATAAAATAAATTCTGAAAATTATAAAAATAGTTTTAAAATATTCTAAAAATCCCGAAACTAATAAAATAAATTTTTCATAATTTTTAAAGCATTTTTGAAATGCAACTCATATTCGCATTTGATAATTAATAAACCGAGCTGCACTTAAGACAAATTCCGAAAATCACGAAAATAGTCTTAAAATGTTATAAATATCCCGAAGTAAATAAAAATGTAACTTTTGGAATTTTAAAACAATTTCTAAAATGCAACTTTTACCCGCTTTTATCAATAACACGAAACAACGAGCGCGTAAAATTAATCCCGAAAATTTCCAAAATGATTTTAAAATTCCCGGAATATTCCCAACTTAAATAAATATGAGTTTCGTAATTTTTGAAGAATTTTGGAATTAAATACGAATTTTACAAGTAAAAGCAATCATGAAATTATTTAAAATTCAATAATTAATAAAATATTGATTTCTCAATTTTATAAAATCCTAAAAATAATTAATGTAATTATAAAATCATAAAAAAAAATTTAGAAATATTCACAATATTTATGCAAATAAATTTGCACGAAATCCAGTTTTTGAAAGTGAAAACAATTCAATACGATCCCATAATTAATTACGCGGACAACCCGATACACCATAAATTACATATGGATAAAAATCAAACAACACATAGCGGTCAAAACCAACACACATATTTTATTTATTTAATAATTCCCATAATTGCACAATTAAATAATTCAAAAAGAATACACGAGTCGTTATAGTGTGAGATTGGGGGTCTGTGATATGAAATTATCGGATTATTGAGTTAATACAGGTTACACATGATTGAAGGATTACGTGACGACCCAGATTCCTGACCCCGGATTTGGGGGCGTTATAATTAACATTATTACAATTTTACAAACTTAAACTATTCCAAAAGCCTTTAGCTAGCTTATTTCGATCAACCTGGAATCCTAGCTCTCGCACTGGATTGGGGATCCGCGCTAACAACAAGTTCCTTCTTAACTGGAAAAGAATATAAACAAAATCGCACAAATGAGCTAACTAGCTCAGCAAGTCACATTGACAATACTGTGAATAAATAATGATCAAGTGAAATGATTTAAGTTATCAAGTGAACAATGAATAATGAATTAGAATTGGATATTATATTTTTATTTTAAAAACCAAGGTTAGGCTGCTGATCAGTCACACACTAACCCTAAGCAAGGCACACAACTCTGCTCTAATTACTGGATCCAAGGCACACATTGGCCTAACTTGACCACCAATCTGGTCTGACCACGAATCTAGTCCATAATTTTATAAAACAATCCAATTCTATCATAAGAACAGAATAAACAATGTAAAGTAATAAACAAAATCACAAGCAATGTTGGATTTCCAGTCATGAGATGGTTTCAGTCCTCACAAAGGAAGTATGGCTATTAAATGGTGAAAGAAATGGATAATAAAAGAATCAAGGTTTCAGGGTTACAAGGATTTGATCTTTCAATGCATAAGGTACAATGGTTTGAGGATATAAGCAATCTTGGTTCAGTTTTCGGTATTTAGTTTGTATGTATTTGTGGAGTAGTATCGTATCTCAGTGGTTTATATTCGGGTATTCAACAATCAATGGTTCGGAAAATATAAGGTTTACGGCTCAAAGATCAATAATTGGAGTCAAGGTTTAGGGTTCAGTGCTTCAAAGCACTCGCAATATAAAACATAACTATCAATTATCCATAATATATCTCGAGAAAGTTCAGAATACTTGCCTGATATTAGCTTGCTATACTTCACTAACTTCCAATCACAATCTCCTACTCCTCGACTACTTGTTTCCCTTTTCTACGTCTTGCCTCTTCTGCTCACATATCATAAGTATCTATTAATACTCAACTCATATGATTCTATTCGGTATATGCTTCTATCTACCCTTCGTTTTACCCAAAACCGACTAACAGATCGAAAATTATGCTAAAAACAAGTAAACACTAATCACATAGACCGATAGTCTAACAAACAAGCCACATATAACACATAGCACGTCAAACAATTAATAAAAATTTTAATTACAAAGAGATCTCGGGTCATAAACAGTCTTTCAGGTATTTAATATGATTTTTAAAACATTTTTCGGAATTTAAACGGGCCGTTGAACCCTTTTGAAACAATAAACAAGGTTCGGTTGGCCGAATATGGCTTCAAAATAATTTTTATAATAATTATCGAGCCTTGAAAACAATTTAAAGTAATATTTTAAAGCTCGAAACTATTTTTCGAAATTTTTATATCATTTTAAAATAAGTAAATCAAATTAACTAATCAATTAAAGTCAATTAATAAATAATTAAACTAATTAATCAATTAATATTTAAGTTAATTGATCAACTAATCAATTAATTATTAATTAAAATTAATTAATTAAGTAATTTAGATTTATTTTTAAATTAAAAAATGAATTTTGGAATTAAAATAAATGATTTTTGGAATTTTAAAATAATTAAAACTATTTTTGAAATCATTTTATATAAAGAAATCCTATTTTTGAAAGTATTTAAAACAGAAATCCTAATTTTGAAAGTTTTGTAAATGGAAATCTTGGTTTTTAAAAACTTTTTAAAGAGAAGGGGCTAAAACGTAAGTTCTGGAAAACTAGGGGGACTAGACATCAATTTTGCCATCTTCCCCCTTCATCCTCACCGCGGACGGCTGGGAAGCCATTAACGGCGACCCGCCGCCGCACAAGCTCACCAGAAACGTGCCTTGAAGCCCAGAATGACTTGAAAACTCAGGGAAATGTGCGGGTGATTGCTAGGAACTCATTCATGTAAACAAATCAAGCAAACAAACTCTTATTTGGCCGGATTTGTGCCCGGAAATGAAGAACACCGGCGAACTTTTAAATCAATAACACGGTCACTACGAGCAACGTCGATTAGCAAGCTATATATGAATCGATTGGAAATTTCAAGGGGAACAAAACCCACCTCTCTAGAATGTCTATAAATCCCTAAATAAGAAACCCCCAAATTCAATCAAAAACATTCAAACAAGTATAAACCCTAATTATACAATTCGATAATCAAACCCTAATTTAAACATGTTATTGGACTCCAAATTGATCATATGACATACCAAAATCATTAGGAAGAGAAGATCTACAACATGCAATCATCAAATCATACAAACAGTTGCTCGAACTCAAAATCCTAATTTTAATTCTTAAAAATTCGAATATAAATCAGTTTATAGGAAATTAACCTTTGATTCTGCAGTGATTCTGATGGATGATTCTGAAAGTACAAATCAATAGCTTCGTTTCGAGTATATGCACGCCAAAATCCGATATCGATAACGCCTCCGGATTTGGGTTTGATTACGAAGAACGGTTTATAAATATAGTATTTTCTTTGTTTTATAAAGATTTTACTGATTACAAATGATTTTATGTACGAAATAAATTACGTAAGGGCTATTTATATTTACGGAAAATTAATACCCCGTTGGATCATTCCGGATATAAAATAGTACGTTTATTTATAAAAACAGATCCAAACGGTACCGGTTTTCGAGATAATTATCCAAATATGTACAATTTGTACTGCGGTCTTGGTCTCAGCGCCTGATTACACGTATTACGAGATGATAATTATAATAGTTTAATAAAAAGATCCCGTTTATCGAAAATAGGAGTTTTATTGATTTACCGAAACGAATTTTGTATCGAAAATATTGCGTCGGGACCCGCATAGGACAAACCGTACGCCGGATCGAGAAAGTCAAAACATGGAAAATGCTCAGAATATTGCAATTACGTTAGGAAGGAGTTCTCGGTAGAGTTTCGGGTTATAAAAAAGTAAAAACGGGTGAAGTCGGCTGGTTCTCAATTATATAAAATAATTTATAATTACTCGAAAAAATAATCTATTAAATCCATAAATTTCCTATAGAATCATAAATCAATATAAAAATAAACAGGAAGATATGACAATTATCTATATTTTATTTTGGACATATAAAAATTAAAATACTCAATTATATTATTTTTAAACATCCAAACACATATACCACTTAACGATTAATTCATAGAATTAAATATTGAACATACAAAATATTTATTTATTAGCAAAAATAATTACACGATATTTCCCAGATATTACATTTGTGGTCAGACTAGATTCATGGTCATGTTAGGCCAATATGTGCCTTGGATTCGATATAGAGAACAGGGTTGTGTGCCTTGTTCGGCGTTAGTGCGTGACTGATCAGCAAACGAATCTTGGTTTTTAAAATAAAATCTGAATATCCAATTCTAATAATTACTTAATGAGAAACTTGATTCTCTGATTCATTTCATTTGGTAGTTGTGTAACCTCATTTTTTGTTTATATTACCTGTTGAGCTAGTTAGCTCACCTTTGCGATCATTTGTGTTCTTTTTCAGTTAAGAAGGAAACTATCAGTATTGAGGATCCCCAGACCAGTACCCGGACAAGGATTTCAGGTTGAGCGTTGGAGAGTGCTACCAGGAGTATTATGCTATAGTTATAAGCTTTTGCAAGTTGTAATAACGTTTTGTTATAAGTTGTAAGTTTAAATAGTTGGGATTTGGAACTTTGTAATATAAGTTAAGGTTGTGGCTTGTTTTATACTTTAACCTGTTTCGATCTGTGGATGTTTAGGGTCATTGCATATATTATCTTATATACGGGTTTATATTGTGTTGTGACCCTCGAATTTATGACCCATATTTGGAGGGCGTCACTGATTGGCTATCGCAATACATACTAATAGCAGCAGGATGTTGGATTTCTAAACTAAGAAAAGGACCTTTTAACCATTTCAATTCACAAGTTGGGGAAGCCATTTCCCGATATTCAGTCTCTGTCGTAGAACGTGTAGTAGGTTATGTCTTTGTTTTGCATGAAATCGGGGAATGACCCAAAAATACAGGCCATCCCGTAAGGGATTGACGATTAAGTGGGCACGCTTCCCAATCAAAATCACACCAACTTGTTAAAGAGAGGCAACTATCAGCTTGTAGTAAAATTCTTTGGCCAGGGGAACCTTTCAAGTAACGAACAACACGCAAGGCAACTTCCCAATGTTCTTGTCTTGGTGCTTGTAAAACTTGTAATAGAACATGTACAGAGTATGCCAAATCTAGATGCATCAATGTTAAGTAAATTAACCGGCCAACTAAACAATAATAAGCTTCCGAATTAGATAAAAGTTCTCCTGAAGCACGAGCAAGCTGGTGGTTTTGCTCAGTAGGAAAAGGATCAAGCTTGGCACCGAGAAAACCAACTTCAGATATGTTAGGGATATGTGTATTAGTTTGATGATAAGTTAAACAAAACACTTAAGTAGAAATCTAGTGTTTGTAGCCTCAACGGATAAGACCATCTTGGCTATCCGTTGAAGGAGTGGCTTTACTTAGCAATAAGTTTAGTATTGTAGCACATTTCATTCTCTGGATTCAAGTTGTAATTCTTAGATGTTGTAGGAAATTATTAGTCATGTTGACTACTAGTGGATATGCAAATAGGAGGGCTAATTGTAAATATTTCATGCCTTATAATTTTGTATAAGTGAAGAAGTATCAACTGATATTGAAGACCTTCAACGGATAAGAAACAAAGCTTCAATGGATGTCTCTAAAGCTTTAACGGATAATATCCATCAACGGATAAGTGCTTCAACGGATAAGACTTCAACTGCTAATGCATCAACGGATAAAGCTTCAACGGATAAAGCTTCAACGGATAAAGCCTCAACGGATAAGGCATCAACGGATGAAAGCTTCAACGGATGCTTAGTTCAATAGCAGTTGATAGTGACAATTCATAAGCTGACAGAGGCACATGGGTTGACAGAGACAAACTGGAATGTGGCAGCCTCTAGGAGGAATCAAGAAAATGCAGCATTTCCATTATGGTGCAAACAAGGGAGTATTCAAAGATTAACAACTAAACCCAAATTGCATTGGATAGAGAAATGAAGAAGAAACATGTGAATAGCCTTTTTAATTGTATTTTACAGTTTTCTCTTCACTTGTAAACTTGGTGATATATAAACCAAGTAGCAGCTAGTAATTAGACGTGAATTTTCAAGAGCTGTTTAGAAAAATCCAGAGAGAAAATCATCTAGTTTGTACTAGGAAGCAGCTGTGATTTAATTCTTTGAATCACAGATTTTCTGAAATAACACATCTCTGGTGAAACAACAAATCCACCAGAAAAGTTTTTAAGTTCTTTGTGTTCTTTACATTTGTGTTTGAATATATATCTGTCTGTATTAGCTTCAAGCAATTCACACACATTTGCTCACTAAAACACTTAGCCTTAGAAACTGCTCAAAACTTGAAAAAGTTTTGAGATTTACATTCAACCCCCCTTTTGTAAATCTCATTGTTAGTCCACTGGGAATAACAATTGGTATCTGAGCAAGCTCTTAACATACAAAGAGTTTAAAGATCTATTCTGCTAACATCATGAGTGCACAGAAGAATCCTCCTGCTAGGAAGGATATTGGTATAAAGATTCCAGTCCTGGAAAAAGATAACTATCATCACTGGAAAGTGAAGATGCATTTCCATCTTCTTTCTCAAGATGAAAGCTACATCAACTGTATTGAAAATGGTCCTCACATCCCTCACAAAGTGGCCACAGCTGCTACTGTAACAGTTGTTATTGGACAGTCCATTCCCAAGCCAAAAGTAGAATGGACTATTGAAGACATGGAAGAAATCCGCAAGGACAAGAAAGCCATGAACATTTTGTTTAATGGCTTAGATCAAGATATGTTTGACAATGTCATCAATAGCCAAACTGCAAAGGAAGTTTGGGATACTGTACAAATCAACTGTGAAGGTACTGAGCAGGTTAGAGAGAACAAGATGCAGCTTCTTATTCAACAGTATGAATATTTTCACTTTGAAGAAGGAGAATCATTAAATGATACCTTCAACAGATTTCAGAAACTGTTAAATGGATTGAAGCTGTATGGTAGAGTGTACCAAGTCTCAAAATTGGCACAAGAAAATCAGAATCAAGCAAGGGTAAAGAGTAAGTAGCTGGGGATAAGACAATTCCAGTCAGGATGACTCTGATGATGTTGATGAACATCTGGCTTTTATGTCCAGGAGGTTTGCAAAGATGAAGTTCAGGAATAATACAAAATTCACTAAGCCAAACAAAAACATGGTGGACAAATCCAAGTTCAAATGTTATAACTGTGGCATTAGTGGACACTTTGCAAGTGAGTGTAGGAAGCTAACCTCTGATAAGAAGAAATTTGAGCAAGTTGATTACAAAAAGAAGTATTTTGATGTTACGACCGGCATTTTATGTAATATTATTTGTGGATTGGGTATAATATTAAAGTCAAATGAAAATATATTCAATGATTGTACGCTGGTGTAAGTGAAAGTTTCTGCATTATAAATTTGTTTTGTGTAGTATATGATTTTTCAAAGCAAGAGTTTATTTAATTTCTTTATTTTTGATTTATAAGGAATATTCTAAGCTTTGGAAAAATTTTCTTTTAAAAGGTATTTTGTTCACAAATTTTGAAAATGATTTTATAAAGTCTCTAAAAATCCAAGTTATTTTATGATATAAATTTTATAATTTTTGAACTTGTATTTTATTTTATAAAAATAAATCATTATAAATTTTAGTTGTCATATTTATCAAATTACATAAGAGACCATGCATGCAAATCACCCTTCTATTCTCTCAAAGGGCAAACAAGACTTTTCCAACCCCACTAACTCATTTGATTATTACCAAATTACTACCTTAGTCTTGCATGCAAAATGGCCTAACTTTAACCAAGGGACATTTTTGTAAGTTCTCACTTCCACTCATCATTTGAAAACCAAATAGCATAAAACAAAGAAATCAAAGTGGGAGAAGTCATTCCAATCATTCCACACTCCAACACACCACAAATTTATCTCCTTTCCCCCCTCCCACCTTGCTCTCGGCCGAAGGCTAAAATCCCCCACCCCCTTCCATTTTTCAATTCATTCTTCATCTTCCCAAGTGTAAATCTTTTACCTACATTCATCTTATATACTTTCCAAGTGTTTTGTGACTTGGAAGTTGAAGTTCCATGGATGCATGTGTAGTTCTTATGTGATCTCCAAAGAGAAACTCTTGATTCTTGTGAATTCAAGAGCTCTCTATGAGATATATTATGTATATGTGCTAACTAAGTATTTTATGGAGATATCATGCTTTAAAATCCTTTGCATGCTACTGAAATTTCATTATATATTTATGTTTAGCCATGCATGATAGTTTTAAGACATTAAAATGATGATCAACCATGTTTTGCATGCTACTCTTTTCGAAATCATGTAGTTATGTTTAAAAATCTATAAATTCGAAATATGTGTGCTTAAAATAGATTATTTCCATGATAAATTTCTTATTAATACTTAAAAGAAGTTATATTTCATGATTATTAAGGATGAGTATTAGGTGCAAGTCGACTTTGCAAGCATTTAAAACTTTATGCCTAGCCGAAATCTTGTTATGTGCTTTCCATGAATTGCATGTTATATATTTGGTTGCATGTTGTTGTTTTTGGGCATGGATGATCTCACCGAAGTTTATTTTGAGAATAAGGGAGTTATTTCAGTAGATTACCATGTATAAGTATTGGTTTAAGTATTGAGTTGTCGTTAGTTGAGTTTGTCAAGTCAAAACCTTGGAAAATGAGAGTTATAGTTTCTGCAGAAAAATCAGTATAGCACCCTGAGGTTTAGAGTGAGTTTTGACCATGTCATTGGTGTGCACTTTGAGGCCCAAGCTACCAGAAGTTAGTATTGGGAGTATATAAAAGGTTTTAGGAGTTGGTTGGAGGTTTGCATGTCATTTGGTTAGGGGCACAAGTAGAATCACAAAATCTGTCCAGCAGGGGACAGTTTTGTTGCAACTTAGAAATAGGGAGATTTGACCATGTCATGGGTAGGCCCTCATTAGGCCCAATTGGGCCTTAGTTAGAGGGTATGTCAGAGAAGTTTTTCCAACCATTTTTTTTCCATAAGTCATTGCCTTAGTCATTAGATGTGAACATTGCCACGACAGACTCTCGATCATACTTAGGACGTCTCTTATCTTGGGTCCTTCTTGTTTTCACCAATCTCGACCCTCATTGGGTCGATCTACACTTTCTTATGGTTCAACATGTGCCCCACCTGGCATTATTATAATTACGTCATATTTCCTTTATCAAAATTTCTATTCTTGAGAACTTTGAATATTACCTTTTCTCCTTGTAAGACCTCTAAGGTTATCCTTGAATTGTTCCTCCTGTATTCCCTAGATACAGGGCATATCAAAATACCATTTACTAATACTAGAACCATTGTCTATATACTTTTGAAAAATTTCTCCACTGATCCTTAAAGATTGTTGTTACCTTAATCCTTTCCAATTCATACTGTCAAAACTCATACTATCCCTATTAAGGGTGAAATGCCAACCTTTATGCATTCCCCTAGGAATCATTTTAAGTTATTGAGGATCTATCCTTAATTCCACCTTTAAAAGATACTTACACTCTTCCATGGATAAATCAAGTCATATATACTTGATAGATTACCTTATTCAATCATTCTCACTTCGATAGTCTATACTTAATTTCACAATAGCATCCTTATTCAAACTGAGGTCAATCCATATGGCCTCCAAAAGATAACAACGGTTTTTTTCCGCTTTGCTTTCCTAATTTGGTAATGACAACAGGGATGTTCTGGGAGATATTGGTCGTGTTCATCGTGAACTTCTTCTTAATAATTCCTTATTTACTTTTGTTGTTTATCTCAACAGTCATCTCAATGTTGGGATATCTTTCATACCTGGCGTCTCCCTTTCTGGGTATCAAGCCACCGGTCTTACACTTCACATTCTTAAGGTCACTTATTTCATCCAATTTTCCTCAGTCTATCCACGTCTCATTATTTATCCTTCGAACTATCTCAAGGTTTCCTCGAATCCTCCTAACTTATAGGGGATAAAATATATGTATCTCTTATGCCTTCAACCATCAATTTTAACAAATGGTGAATCACCCTCATCCTGACGATTACATACTTTTCTATTTCTATTGGTACGAGTCTTTAGGATTTCCTCATACCCAACTCCCTTATCATTCCTCAAACTCTATTGCCTTTATATTCCTTTCCACTTCAGTTTCTTTTTATTTTCCTTTCTCTTATCATTATTTCAAGAACCAACACAACATAAACATTGATTTCAAACATCCCGTCATTCTGGATTCGTTTCCTCAGAACGAATCTTGACAACTTTGACAACTTAGATTCATAATTCATCATACTCGTCTGCCTTTGTTCAGGCTCTAAAGCTTTTACACTATCTCCATAACCTTGGGAAGTACTTTCCTGAAAATAATTGAATGAACTTAAATCAGTTTATTATAATCTCTTGCTCCGTTCCTTCCTTGGCCTTTCACCAGCGGGTGGCCTCTCTCTTAGGAGGGTAAGTGACAAAAACAGTCTTTTGTGATTCGTCAATCATTTAGAATCTCAAATGATTCCTATATTTCCTTTAGCCAGGCTCTTGCCTCGACTGGGTCAACCTGTTCCTTGGAACTCTGAGAGCTTAGCGACTTAAAGGTCATGAAAGAATTTCCTACCGCATTGTTTCCTCAAGGTGGTGGTTGGGAATAAAAGTATAAGTTTTGTTTAGGCAGGTCCATGAATTGCCCCATAGGAGTGCCATCCTGGTTCTCCCTATCTTGCTCGACTTCTGTTTTCTCAGTATGAAATATTTTCTCATCCTCCCCATAATCGGGGTCATCCTACATGTTTTAAATCCTTATTTTCCACTTCATTATGTTATGGGTTCCTTCTACCTTGATGGCGTCCTCCCTGACTATCACATTCAGGGTTTGCCCTAAATCTTATTCCTCGAATTATGACTTTCATCTAAGATCCAGTCCTTAAGCTCTTGAACATTTGGAACCCAAATTCTGTAGGGATACCTCATTATTCCCTCATCATCTTTTTAGGTATTAATCTCTTCTCCGGTCATTGGTTCTCTGCTTCTATTCATCACTTTTTTTTTCTTGGAACAATATGATCTTCTCCAATAATTCGGGCTGTATTGCAATCTCAAACAGCTTTTCAGTACCGGCTCCGGTTACCTTCACTTCTATTTCCATTTTCTCAAAATCTCTTATCAACTCTCCCAAAGACATTTTCATCTTGAGTCTCTCCTTTATACTAAGGGCATTAGCCACCATTTTGGCTTTCCCTGGATGATAAAGAATCTCATAATCGTAATCCTTGATTAGCTCTAACCACCTCCTCTGGTGCATGTTGAGCTCTTTCTGCGTGAAAATGCACTAGAGCACTTATGGCTTGTGTAAATCTCGCACTTCTCTCCATACAAGTAGTGCCTCAAATCTGTAGGGTAAAACTATTGCCACGAGCCCAAGCTCATGGGTGGGGATATCGAATTTTATATTCCTTTAATTGTCTTGACGCGTACACGATTACCTTGATGTGCTATATAAGAAGCACCTTAATTCCTTATGCCAAGCGTCAATACAGATCACAAAATCTTCTTTTCCATCCGGCAATGCCATCATAGGGGCCGTCACCAATCTTTGCTTCAGTTCTTAAAAGTTGTTCTCGCATTTCTCTGTCCATTCGAACTTCTCAGTCTTATGAGTAAGCCGCGTTAAAGGGGCTACTATCTTTACAAACTTGAACGAACCTCTGGTAATGACTGGCCAATCCTACCTCTGGTAGTCGCCCTGACTACGGTCATCAATTCCTCAGCGGTCCTCTCTTCATTCTCGTCAGGATCCTCCACGAGATCCTCCTCAGCAACAATCCCTTCTGGGATAACATCCTCAACCGCAACATTCTCAATATGAATCTCATCCGGTCCTGCATTAGGACGCTCTATCAGATCCACAATCCGATCTCCAATTAGTAATAAAACAACATCGCGCTGTCGCTTCTCAACCTCAGGGTTCGGAGTCTCGCTACCATACACGATAACGAACTACGCTCCTATCACGATATTTATAAGGGTTCCCATAAGGGTTTTAACTGTCAGTACTACGTTAGGTAGCCCGACTATGAACTTGGCAAGAGTTCTTATTAACTTAATGAACTTATTATCTTAACGTCACATCATCTCTGAGGTTTATAACGCTTAGCTCTGATACCATTTCTGTAACACCCCCAAATCCGGGGTTGGGGATCCGGGTTGTCATGAGTTCCATTTCCCTTAATAACACCCAATCTAAATAAACAATCAACTACTCCGTACTGTGACCCCACAATATACACACACACGCCACAAGTTATAGTCTCAGAGATGAATACCAAAAAAACACAAGTCATTTTATTCCACATAATAAGCCATTACACCTCAAGAAGGTTCTGAATAAATTTACATTTCTTTGCCATTATTACAATTCATATAGATACATAAGTCCGGTACAACAAAAGTTGAAAGCCTAGCCTACTGGTAGTTCAAACCTCAGCTACAACGGCATCATCGCCTACAGGAAACTGCGGAACGTTTCCTATCCACTCGTGAATTGGGAGCTTGATCCTGTTCATCTTGTCTATATGATGTTGTGTGATGAAAGAAGAAAGCAAGGGTGAGCAACAAGCCCATCGAAATAATATGTATAATGAATAACAATATATGAGCATTCTCAGAGCACTCATGAAAGTCTTGGTCAAGAAGAATTGAACCAAGTTGATATCTTAACGCGACCAAGTCGCAAAATATTCAGTATATACATATATACTTTTCAAAATCTTTGAAATGTTCTGCCATGCATAATACACCCATAGTTCCAGTTTATAACTGTATAAAAAAAATTGTTGCAAGGTGATCTCATATATCTACCCTTATCTCAACATTTTTCTGAAAATCTTTGACATGTATAAGATAATCATTTACTAGATATAAGTTTAAAAGATGAAGTTACAAGATACTCCAATATACTTATATCTTTTCCGAATACTACTTGAACTACCACCGTTCAATGTATAAATAGTTCCTCCCATAGATTAAGCTACAAGATAAAACTTGTATAGAATCTATCTTTAAAATATCATCAAAATAAAATGAAGTTACGAGATACTTCATTTGATGCAAACATCATTTTGAAAACTCGACCCTGCCAACACTCAACAATCGCCCAACCGTAGCCTTTCTATCGAAGTGCTCTAGGTAGTGTTGCAGAAATATCCAATTGGATGATGAACTCATTACGGGAGTTTGCCGCGCCAGGAAGACCACTTACGATGATCAGTCGTAGTAGTGCAACCCCACCATTTTCTACATGTAGAGGAGAACCTGTCGGATTTACTTGTCAACCGAACACTGGACTCCTAAGGAATGGACCGTCTTAGCGGAACTTCCGGGCCATTTGGGCCAATATAATAAGGCTGGGCCGGCGCCACTCGACCACTTACGCCACTCCTAGTTCAGATGAAATCCATGACTCTGAAACGTAAAGCTCGTTCCCCCTTTCCCCAAGTAGAAACTTGTTGATACGGCTCCACCAAGAAGTCGTATCTAGTTGAACAGGAGAACTCACCGATATTTCCCAGGCGATGCCTGTTAATGGATTAACTTGTTCCAAGAATTTTACTTCCCGAGTGTTGGGTAAGTAATCAAAAATTCTTTTATCAAAATAGCAACCTTGTTGTGAATATAAAATACACCACAGAGCCGAATCCCTCAGGTTTTGAGCGAATATTTAAATCCCCTTCGAAAGGAGGATCTTAAATATAAAAATGAGTTTTGGGATCCGCCCTAACCTTTAAAATCATTTTGAAGACTCGAAAACTTTTTTAAGAATGCTTGGAGTGATGCTGATTTAATAAAATAAATCAGTCCCAATATATTAGAAAATATCTGATTATTATTATTTAAAAAATATTCCCATAAAGAATAATCTTTATAAAAATAATTGAAGTAGAAGTTTTAAAACTTATACTTGAAATGAATATTAAATAACCAAAGATATACTTATACGAAAGTACTATCTTTATTTGAATAATCAAAAGTGAGTTTGATTATCGACACAATATTCTTTAATAAAATAAAGAATAATAATTAGTAAATAATCGGAGTCATAAATTTTCGAATGAATATTCAAATAATAATATTTATTAAATAAAATAAACGGAGTCATATGTCCTCGAATGAATATTCAAAATAATATTCATTAATAAAATAAACGGAGTCATAAGCCCTCGAATGAATATTCAAAATAATATTCATTAATAAAATAAAGTTATCGAATAAACCTTATTCGATTCATAGTTTTGAAAACTATATCTATATATATATAAATATATATATATATATATATATATATTATACTCGGGAACATCGACTCCCGGTTTAGAAAATGTTCACCTTTGGGTCCCCTATACTAAGGGTATATGCAATTTACCGCTTATCTCTAGCATAGGTATTATCAACTGAATCAACAGATATATGTATCAAGAATACGAAACAGGCATTCATATATACCATATCACATGCTACAATATATCGCAAGAATTTGCTAATTAACCATCATGCATCTATCACAAGATAATGCATATACAAATGTATACATCACAACAACAGTATAACGGGTAGAAAACTTGCCTGAGCGACTGAGGGTGGTAAAAGGCCTGGGACGAGCCTGGTAACCTATAAACAACATATAAGTTGGAATTAAACCAAAGTCGCTTAAGAATCTACACTTTAACCAACTAGACTCTAACGCTCGCTTTTGCGCTTAACGATTCACTTAAGTCGCTTGAGTACCCTCGGCTCCACCATTTTTAATAAATTAACCATTAAGGGTTTTAAGGCGATTCTTCGCGAGGACCGTCCCAACTGCCTAATCCACTTTACATAATTGTTTTATACTCCAATTAGTCATTTAAGGGCCTTAACCAAGGTTTCAAAGTAAGGCGACGGGTAAAGGTTCGTTCGCGAAACGCCGTTACTTAAAACGGTCATTTCTCCTAAACCGTACATCGGAACCAAGCGAACCACATATCAAAACAAAGCTTACGACACACTCTAGATAATCATGGCAATGTTATAGATTGGTCAGTGAGTTATCTGGTCCGAGATTCATGTACAACAGTCTAAGGAAAACGGGTATTACGACTGCTATGTTTACGAGTTTTCCAAGTTTCTCACTACACCAAAACCTCACCAAACAACCCACAATTATTAACACATCAAAACCTCAACTAAATAATACTATATCAGTCCTTATTCTCCAGATTCTTCATCTCAACCAACCACAATCAAGTTCTATTAACTATAACAAGATTCATTCACCAAATCACTCTAAATTCAAATCAACTACTAGTAATCACAGATCATACTTCTCATTTAGAAAACCAACCATCAAACTAACTAATAATCAAAGTAAACGCTAGGGTTTGAAGTTTATACCTTCCTTGGGAGGTGTTAAGTTGCTAGGAAGCCTTAGGGAGACTCCTACAAGCTTGATCTTTCCAAAGAAATCAAGAACACAAAGTTAGGTTTTGAAGTTTCTAAAAGTTAGATTCAAAGAACTGTAAATATGAGGGTCTTAATATGATTATTTGGAAGATACTTGTGAAGAAGAGTTGTAGGCCATCTCAATACATTTCCAACGAGCTATAGAACACATCATTTGAGTGAGTATTGAAGGAGATATGGCAGTTTAAAGTTGCTGCTCTGGTTTTGGCCGAGAGCAAGCTTTCAAGGGGGAGAAAGTGAAATGCTTCTTGTTTTGCCCTTTGATTAATTGTGTGGTGAATTACTTGGTTGCTTCTATTTTATTTTAATTAACCATATTTAGAATTTACCATGGTTAAAAACACTTGGCTAATATTCCACCAATTCAAAATATCTACTAGGTCATGCTTAGATCATCTTGATTATGTCATCCGTTTACACTTGTTTTCTTCTTATTGGTATGATGACATCATCACCCACTAACCTCTTTGATTAACCCCTAATTACTTGGCTAATGACCGCTGATCTGTTATACGGTTCGCTTAACTTTCGTTCTCGTTTATCGTTTGAGGGATCATACCCGGGATCTTATTACTTGGGTTCCCTTAACCTTTCTCAATACATTATATTCCTTTTATGATCCTCTCTTATAATCCTTGAATTTAATTCCTTTTAATCATGTTACCTTATACTCAATTCTTTCGGTATCTGGTGAATTTTCGGGAAAAATCAAAGTTTTTGGATTTGGATTCTGACGATCTTTATATACACTTATTTATCATATAGAGTGCTAATACGATCTCAGAATAACAATAAAAGGACCCCTACATAGTGTGGCACGAAAAGTTTTCTTATTCAGCATAATCAGCAAAAAACACTATTCATAAGGGTTTCAAAAATTCCAAAATTTGGGGTTATTACAGTAATGCAGCATCCATTGAAAGACAAAGTGCATCATCCATTGAAGTTCATAATGAAGCATCCGTTGATCACAGTCTGTCAACGGATAATCAATTCACTTTATCAGTTAATAGAGCTCCCAATTCCTTTCAAAGGATCAGTAACTCAGGGGGAGTTTCAACCAATCAACATTCTATCTCACATCATGACAATACTGAGACAACCTCATCTAGAGCTAATCTACCACCTCAAAGGAAATGAACCAAGAATCATCCTTTTGAACTGATCATTGGTGATGCTACATCTAAAGTGCAAACTAGAAGGGCTACTCAAGATGAATGTCTGTATAATAGCTTTCTATCACAGGAGGAACCTAAGAGAGTGAAAGAAGCTCTATTAGATCCAGATTGGATTTTAGCAATACAAGAGGAGCTAAACCAATTTGAGAGGAACAAAGTATGGAAGCTGGTACCCAAGCCAAAGAACAAGAGTTCTATTGACACAAAATGGGTATTCAGAAACAAGATGGATGAAAATGGCATTGTCATAAGGAATAAAGCCAGATTGGTTGCTAAAGGCTATTCTCAACAAGAGGGAATAGATTTTGATGAAACATTTGCTCCATTTTCCAGACTTGAAGCCATCAGAATCTTTCTAGCCTATGCAGCCCATGCCAATTTCAAAGTCTATCAAATGGATGTCAAGAGTGCATTTCTAAATGGGGAATTGGAGGAAGAAGTTTATGTAAGCTAACCTCCAGGATTTGAAGATCCAAACTTTCCAGACTATGTGTATTATCTGTTGAAAGGACTCTATGGACTAAAGCAAGCACCTAGAGCCTGGTATGAGACTTTGTCAAAATTTCTTCTAGATAATCACTTCACAAGAGGTACTGTTGACAAAACTCTTTTCTTTAGAAATGTTAATGGCTCTACAATACTTGTTCAAATTTATGTAGATGATATTATATTTGGATCTACAGATGATAAGCTTTGTAAAAAGTTTGCTAAGTTAATGCAAAGTAAATATGAAATGAGCATGATGGGAGAGCTAACTTATTTTCTTGGTTTACAAGTTAAACAAGTTAGTGGTGGAATTTTCATTAGTCAAACTAAATATATTTATGATCTTTTAAAGAAGTTTGACTTAATGGACTGTTCATCTGCAAAAACTCCCATGGCCACTGCCACCAAGCTTGAATTAAACAAGGCTGAAAAGTCTGTGGACATTTCAAGTTATAGAGGCATGGTTGGCTCACTTTTATATTTAACTGCTAGTAGACCTGATATAATGTTTTCTACATGTCTCTGTGCTAGATTTCAAGCTGACCCTAAAGAATCTCATTTAGTGGCTATTAAAAGAATCTTCAGATATCTCAAAGGGACTCCAAATCTAGGAATTTGGTACCCTAGAGAGTCTGGGTTTGATCTAATTGGCTACTCAGATGCAGATTATGCAGGCTGCAAAATAGACAGGAAAAGCACAACTGGCACCTGTCAATTTCTAGGGAACAAGCTTGTGTCATGGTTCAGCAAGAAGCAAAATTTTGTTTCTACATCAACAACTGAAGCTGAGTACATTGTTGCTGGTAGTTGCTGTGCACAGATACTATGGATGAGGAATCAACTATTTGACTATGGACTAACTGTTGACAAAATTCCTATATTCTGTGACAACACAAGTGCCATTGCAATTACTGAAAATCCAGTGCAGCACTCAAGAACCAAGCACATTGACATCAAGTACCACTTCATTAGGGAACATGTGATGAAAGGTACAGTAGAACTTCATTTTTTTCCAAGTGAAAAGCAGATTGCAGACATATTCACCAAGCCACTTGATGAATCAACATTCACAAGATTAGTAAGTGAGCTAGGTATGCTTAATTATTCATAAATTTATGTCCTCTTTATAATCTGCCTTGAAGCTTGAAATGAATTTGCTGCAAGAACAAAGTTGGCTTTAAGTAAAAATTATTCTATCAATGGATATTCCCTATCCGTTGTAAGCCAAAATTGTTCTATCAACGGATGTTCATTATCCGTTGAAAGATATATACATTTCTGGTAATTTTATCCCTCAACGGATAAAATAGTGTTGATCATCAACGGATAACTATTTACCTTATCCGTTGAAATGTCACATCAGTTACTTTAAGTGAGTCACAGCCGTTGATTCTTTTACTTAACCGTTGATACAGATATACACTGTTGTATGTATTTCTATTAAAGGCAGTTTTCAGAATTTCTACAGTTTTCTTTATTCTTAAACGACTGTAATTTATTTAAAAGTATCATTTAATCATTTTATATACGTTTTAATTCAAGAAAGTATAAAAGCCCATTGAATTCTTATTTTCACTTTACGCTTTCTTGCAATTTTTATTCTCCTTCTCTCCCAAAACTCTCAAGTTTTTCTCTGCAACCTCTACTCACAACAATGGCACCAGTAGTCAAAATTATGTCTCAGTCTGGATTTGTTTACGAAAAGAACAATTTCGTAGCCTTGGTTGAAAAGAATGAAGCCCATTCTGATTATCACAAGATGATGGACTTCATCAAAAACTGCAAACTAAGCTATGCAATGCTGGAAGCCCAACCATTTACTGTGAGGTAATTGAGGAGATTTGGACAACTGCAGAGTTCAACTCCACAGATATGACTATTGCCTTCTCTCTCAAAGGTAATGATTATTGCATTAACTGTGATGATATACAGTCTTGCTTTAAGTTGCCTGAGAATAATGCCATGACAACACATACTGATAAAGATGTATCTGCTATGTTAGATTCCATAGGCTATGCTTTTAATTCTGCTAGTTTAGGTAGTATTAGAAGGAAGGGCATTAGGAAAGAATGGAGTTTTCTTGGAGATGCCTTTATCAAGGTTTTCTCTGGAAAGATTAGCAATTTTCATGCCATAACTTCATCTCTTGTTAATATGCTATATATGCTAGTTTCTGATAGGTACTTTAATTTTAGCAACTATGTCATGCTAGAATTAGGTTCCAGGTTAGGTAACAAAGCTAATAGACCACATAACATCTACTATGCTAGATTCTTTATGTTATTGTCTAACCATGTTGCTGAAGGGTTGGTTATATCTAATGGAGCAAGAGAAAAGGGTCCTTGCAAACCTTTTGAGAATCAACCCCAACAGCCAGGTGCCATTGGTATATTTGCCAATAATGAATGCACCACAGGTAAGTGAGGTAAACACTTCTATAACTCCTACTATTTCCAACCCCACTGTTTCTTTGCCTTCTAGTGTGGCAATGGAATCTGTGTCTTTGACCCAACAGGATCCTTCCAAAGCCACCAAAACTAAAATTTCAAAACACAAGTCAAAGAAAACCACCTCTGTTGTTTCTCAAAAGACAACAGTTGTAACAACTACCATAAACCCTGAAGGGAGTGAACATGGTGTGAGTGGTGAGGGGAGGGTGAACATCAAGAAACCCCCCAGGATAAGGTGGGAGAGGTGAGTGGTACCCCAGCCAGCCAAGCCACAGTCTCTCAAAAGACTGTGGTGGTTCAAAAGGAGTCAAACACATCCCTAGTTGCATCCTCCCAAAAGGATGCAGCTATTGAAAATAGTCCCCAACCAGGGACACAAAACAAAAGAGGGAGGGACACTGAAGCCACACATTCACCAATCAAAGCCTTTTCAAGGAAGAAGAAGGCTAAAACCCTAGTTTCCACACAGGGGGCACACACAACACAGATACATCCACCTGTATCTTTGCCTTCTCAAATTCAGCTTGATGTGTCTCCAGCAAATGTGGAGTCATAGCCCCATTCTCTCATAATAGAAACACATCAATCATCAAACTCTCCATCACCCTCTCTGGATGTGGATATGATATTCACATCAATTCCTGATTCTCCCTCCTTAAAACTCAGGGAGGAGCCTCACTCAAATCCTGATGATCATCATCTTTTAGATGATTTGTTGGATCATCAGCCAATTTTTTCAGATATAGTTGAAGAATCTGTGTCACCTCACTTAAAATCAATTCACACAGATTCAACAATTATGTCACTTTCAATATCTACATCTTTTTCCTTCTTCAACGGATATCTCTCATTCGTTGACAAGTGGTTGTTCTTCGACGGATAAGCTTAACAGCAGTTATCCTTTGATACCATCAGTTTCCACTTCAACGGATACTCCCTATCCGTTGATGGTCTCTACACATATAACAGAAACAATTCCAACTGTAGAAGACATGGATACTGTTCAATCACTTTTAGGTTTGAGGGAAGGGAGTGATAATTTGAGTGAGAGGCTGGGTTGCTCCCAGGAAAAAGGAGAGGTTGAGAGTCAACATATGCATGCTATTTCTTCCAGCATGGCAAAAGTAAGTGAGGGGAGTGACACCTTAGAAGGTGAGGGTGAGGGTGTGAGGGTGTGTGTGAGCCAGGGGAGCCCCTGATGCAAGAAAATAGAGAGAATGAGAGAAAGGCAGGTACAGAAGCTATAAGGGTGGATCCAGCCATTGCTAGTGAGTCAATGATTGTGGATGATGCAGAAAAGGAAAGACAATTTCAGCAACACTACAAAGCTGTAATTGATAACATTCCTTGGATGCTGACACTTTTACTCACCCTGTTCCAGCCTATCAATTATTGGCTGCTCAGGGCAATGTGGAGGCAGAGCAGACTTTGAACATTTTACACACTTCAGAATCTCTTCTAAGAGACAAAACTGCTGTTAATAGGATGCCTTCTCAAGCTGGTGAGCCATCTGAAGAATTTGGAGTAAATTCTAATGATGATGACTCTAATTCTTTGGATGAGAGCATGAACTTAG
Source organism: Apium graveolens (assembly GCF_009905375.1). Taxonomy (NCBI): domain Eukaryota; kingdom Viridiplantae; phylum Streptophyta; class Magnoliopsida; order Apiales; family Apiaceae; genus Apium; species Apium graveolens. The sequence continues at coordinate 43,489,293 of NC_133657.1, read as the reverse complement.
GGGGAGAAACAGGCCCAAGTTCTGTTCCAAATCTACCTGACTGGGCATGGGCAAAGGAATCTACACCAGGACAGTTTGGTGTAGCTTTGGTCAAGCAAGTAATGACTATGCAGAAGGCCCTTCAGGAGACTACAGATGCTGGTACAAAGGCACTTCTTCAAGCTCATCTAGACTCTCTGGATCTCTTGCAGTTGCAGCATATCAGACAGAATCTAAGTGTGGATGAACTCAAGCAGGATATTGCTGATCTGAAATCCTACAATGCTGAGAAGTTGGATTCAGTCATGCCTTATGGTACTATGCATGATTTGTTAGTGAGATTGAGGAGAGAATCTGATGCTGACAAGAGGCTGGCCAGGTTGGTAGACAGAGTTTAGATCATTGAAGACTCTATGGTCACCATTCTTCAGAATCAACAAACTCAAATAAATCTACTAATGCAGCTGGCAAAAGCACAAGGCTTGACCCCTACCCTTGATGATAAAAAAAGGGGGAGTATAAAAGGGAAGGAGAAGGAGGGCCATCAACAACAGTTCAAATATCTAAAGTGCTAATTCCTTCCATCCCCACTTCTCCAACTATTCAAATCAAAGGAAAGCTTGATGGAATTGATCTGGTCCAGATAGTAGCAGCTGAATTGCAAGTCAGAGAGCAAAGGAGGAAAATTGATGAAAAGGTGCAACAAAATTTTGGTTCTACAGCTTCTAAATCACAATCTGTGAAGCATAGCACAAAGGTGGAATCAATTATTATGGAGCTCAAGCCAGTAAGGAGGAATAAGGTTGGAGAGACTTCTGCCAAGAATATGAAACCTATGGTTCTCAAGCCCAACAACAGATCCAATAAGGACTCTACAAAGAATCCTCTAAGCCTTGCTCAGATGAAAAAAGTGGATTTCCCTCTTCCAAAGCCTGATGAAGACAAGGTTTTGGGTGGAAGTATCATAAAGCACAAAGAGACCATGGATGTGGTTGAAAGGATGAACATGGCTATTATCTTTAGAGAGGGAAAGAGCATTTGTGTGATGCAAGGACATCCCAAATTCTCAATAGCCAAGAGGGAAGAAGCCAGAAGGTTGAAGGAAGAAGCCAAAAAGCTAAAGGATGACAAAAGAGCACAAGCAAAGCTTGAAAAATAGCTAAAGTCAAGTCAAGCTGAAGAAAAGAAAGAAATTGAAGACAAGAGTGAAGATGTAGGTATGTGGGACATGTTTAGTGATGATGTGGGAGAAAGAAGTAAGGAAAGAGAGGAATGGCAGAAAGGGAACAAAAAGAAGGCCAATTCAAAAAGAAAGATGGTAGATGAGACTGAAGAAACCCAATCAAAATTCAAACCACTACCTTCTATTCCTGAACCCATTGTGCCTGACCCCTTCATAAACATCCGTGGTGAAATAATCACTCCTAAGGAGGAACCAATTGATTGGGACACCATCAAATTGCCCACCTTCTTAACCACTTATCCACCCTCAAAGAAACAGAAAAGGAAAATCAAATCAACACCTCCTCTAACCTCAATCAAATTTACTCAGAAGCCTAAGCCTAAGCCACAAGCCTCTAAGGATGATTATGTTCACATTTGCGACATAAAGGAATTCTCAGACATTGAACTCTATCTGGATGAGCTGGAGGAAGTAAGGGGAATAGATGCCTACAGACAGCTACCAGAAAGACTAGTGTTCAAATACAAAGGAAGTGGGGAAAGAACTTGGCCTCTCTACAGAATTTTAAATGAAGGCTACTCTACCTTGGTTAGAGTCTACTCAGCCATAAAAAGGGATTCTGGCTTTACCAGGATTGCCAAGACTGAGATTCTCAACAAGATTGCCAATATAAGGAAGACTTGGTGGGAGCCCAATGCCTTGCCTAGAACATTACTCATTCAAGAAAGAGGAATTACAGTTCACAAATCACCTCATTGGTTGATGGAGTTCAGAGACAACAAAGGAGTCAGAAGATTTTTCAGACTTGAAGATCAGTTCAAGATTGCCAGTAATGAAACTCTCAAGGATATGCAATCTAAGTTGGACATCAATGAAGAAGATGAAGTTGAGTTCTACAGACAACTTCAACTTCAAATAGAGGAGAATGACAGGAGGCTAGGAAAGAAAACAAGGGATCAAAGGAAAAGAAATTAATCTACTCAGGCTAAAGGAGCACCCTTGGAAATAATGTAATTCTTCAATTCCATCTCAGCATACACATTTTTGCAGCACTTTTCAATTTCTGCTTTATTACAGTTAATATGATTGTCAAGTGTTTTGTTATCATCAAGCTAAACCCAAATTTATGTCCATAATTCTAGTAGACATAAATAGGGGGAGATTGTTAGGAATATGTGTATTAGTTTGATGATAAGTTAAACAAAACACTTAAGTAGAAATCTAGTGTTTGTAGCCTCAACGGATAAGACCATATTGGCTATCCGTTGAAGGAGTAGCTTTACTTAGCAATAAGTTTAGTATTGTAGCACATTTCATTCTCTGGATTCAAGTTGTAATTCTTAGATGTTGTAGGAAATTATCAGTCATGTTGACTACTAGTGGATATGCAAATAGGAGGGCTAATTGTAAATATTTCATGCCTTGTAATTTTGTATAATTGAAGAAGTATCAACTGATATTGAAGACCTTCACCGGATAAGAAACAAGCTTCAACGGATGTCTCTAAAGCTTCAACGGATACTATCCATCAACGGATAAGTGCTTCAACGGATAAGACTTCAACTGCTAATGCATCAACGGATAAAGCTTCAACGGATAAAGCCTCAACGGATAAGGCATCAACGGATAAAAGCTTCAAACTGGGTTGATAGAGGCACATGGGTTGACAGAGACAAACTGGAATGTGGCAGCCTCTAGGAGGAATCAAGAAAATGCAGCATTTCCATTCTGATGCAAACAAGGGAGTATTCAAAGATTAACAGCTAAACCCAAATTGTATTGGATAGAGAAATGAAACAGAAACATGTGAAGAGCCTTTTTAATTGTATTTTACAGTTTTGTCTTCACTTGTAAACTTGGTGATATATAAACCAAGTAGCAGCTAGTAATTAGACGTGAATTTTCAAGAGCTGTTTATAAAAATCCAGAGAGAAAATCATCTAGTTTGTAATAGGAAGCAGCTGTGATTTAATTCTTTGAATCACAGATTTTCTGAAATAACACATCTCTGGTGGAACAACAAATCCACCAGAAAAGTTTTTAAGTTCTTTGTGTTCTTTACATTTGTGTTTGAATATATATCTTTCTGTATTACCTTCAAGCAATTTACACACATTTGCTCACTAAAACACTTAGCCTTAGAAACTCCTCAAAACTTGAAAAAGTTTTGAGATTTACATTCAACCCCCCTTCTGTAAATCTCATTCTTAGTCCACTGGGAATAACAAGATATAATATCAAGAGAATATTTCTTTGGAAAAGAAATATACAATTAGGATTGCGTGCCAGTTCCATCACAGAATTTTTTTTAAAAACACTCAGATCCTTCATGTAAAAACATTTACTCAAGTAGCTCTTAAAAACAATTAAAGCAACAGAATTATTATCGGGGACACGGCCGTGCCTGAGGATGTGCGAGTGGTTCAACTGAACAGGGCCCTCAAATTTTGAGGGGCACATTTGTATATGCATGTGTATATTATACTTTGTCTAAAAGAATTAAAAATAAGCATAGATTTGTGTTTTCAATAAAAGTAATGTATAAATAAAAGAAAGGTAAAAAAATAGTAAAGGTAAAAAATTATGAAATATTATATTGAGCAACATTATAAGATATTATTTATGAAATATTAATTTTATTTGGTAAGTAATTTATACATTGAGTTTCATAATAAAATACAACGGGCAACGAAAATTTTTATTTAGAAAATTTGTGCACTATATCATTTTTCAATAATTCTTTTGAGGTGATTAATTTTTTTAAATTATATATATATATATTGTTTATATGTTTATTGAAAAACTTTAATTCAATATTTTATTTAATTAATTGATGTTCATATATAGATTTAAATAAGTTTACTGTGATGGACCCATATTATTAACTAGCAGAAATATGCATAATATTGATTAGACAGTAACATACTACAAAAAACTAGAATATTAAAGCTACAAGCCTTAACCACAATCCCCGGATACACAGGAATGAGTTTGAACAACATCTAACATCTTTTAATAAGTGAATGGAATTGGAAATCTGCTAGGCGCGATGAGCAATGAGGAGTGATCAACCCACAACAAAGCTCTGAACAACATAACAAGTGATTCATAACTACTGAGGATCCTCGGCACACATTGGCCATATAAAACCATCAGGCTCCCCGCTACAGAGGTTTTAAAAATTATAACAGTGACTGGCGCCTCAGTCTTATCTGAAAAATACCATCCAATTCTTTTTAATCAATTCATTTCAATTCAAAGGGGTTCTTGATCATGGACAAGATAACAAGTGTATGTATTGTTAAGGTTCAAGTGACAAGTTGTCTAGAATGGGGGAAAGTTATAAAGATCAGGGTTTCCAAAAGAAATAATTCGATTGATGAGAAGTTTAGGGTTCACGTGATATATTAAGGGACTGTTGTAGGGTATATATGTGGGTATGAGGTAATATGTGATAAAAAGGGGTCAATTCAAGTATAAAAGCAGTTATTTAAATTTAAGGTTCAATTGTTAGGTGATGTTAGGGACTATTCAATTCTATTGAAACTATAGGCATGCATTCACTAGGTATTAAATCATAAGAAACATAATTATAAAGGTAAGTTGAGAGTTCACTTTCCTGAACTTCGCTTACTGAGTACTTGAATGGGATCGTCTATGGGATGTCAGGGACGCTAAACATAATATATGCATCACATAATCCACATAACACATAGCAATAAATGGCATGGCAATTTATCACTTAATTAGCAGTACATACCTAGATTCTATTTACTACCTTATACACTTAAGCAATTAACCATATAGCAACCAAATAACATGACCAATACTCCTAATCCTCCTTTACATACCTCAACTCATTATAAATCTAGTAAGGCACACTCGTGCCTCACTTCAAATGATTCACAAATGCAATGCACGCTACTTAACTTAACTGAATGCACACCTTGGCACCCTTTGAGTGTCTTGGCAAAAGAATGCTCTTCCACTTTGGGCCTCTGCCCAGATTGACTCTCACTCACTTGTATGACTTAAAACTAACTCCCAAACTCATTATGAGGTCAAGGTCTCACACATGACACACATACAATGCAATGCACCTCACTAAGTTCCTAAATGTGACTCTAATGGTGACTCTTGGGTGTTTTGGTGGAAATAAGGTATCTCCACCTAAGCCCTTCACTCCAAACACTTTCAAAAAGTTTGAAAGGACTCTAAACTAACTCACTGAGGTGATATGACTCAGAGGCCACACTTATAAGGACTCTTAATAACCAATGCACCAACTAGACTTTCCTAGTTGCACACTTTGGCACCTCTTTGAGTGCCTTGGTAGAAATATGAATTTCTACCTTGTGTCTTTGCTATACTCTGACTCCTATGACTTCTTATGACTTCAATCTAATTTTTTCAATTGATTTGACATCAAGGCCTCACTTAGGCCTCCCTAGGCCTCCATGCCAAGTTGGCACAAATCTGTCTTCCCTGAGTACAACATTGCCTTGTTTTTACCAACTTAAAACTCATTTTTCTAGATCAATTATTGGTTTTAATGACTTATTAAGGTTTCTTAAGACTTAATTATATCTATTGAGACCAAGGCCCCATGAAGGCCTAACCTATGATATGATGATAATAAACCAAAAGTCAAGTTTACTCAAATCTGCCCTGTTCTGAGCTGCTCTCGGGTTTGTGTGTGTGTGCCTAACCAAATGCAAGTTTTTATTGATTCTAAAGCTACTAGACACATGCATGAACCAATTCCCAACTCCCTTGAGCTCAGGCCTATCAAGGACTTACTAAAACTCACCTAAAATGACCTAAACTTCTAGTACAAAATTCTACCTTCTAAGACCAATGCGACTCCTGCCAACTTATTTCCCTTCATTACACCATAATCAATCAACAACCAACCAAGGAAGGTCCTGACATACTCTAAGACCTACTTACTATCAACATAAAAGGTTCATTTACAATTCCTTAAGCATGCAAATCAATTATAAGGACAAGCAAAGTAACACATCACAAGACAAACCATCACTTAGCATTTTAAAGCAAAAATTCAAAGTAATCATGCATGGTAACAACATGACACCTACTGACCCTAAGCTCATATCATCATATATAATATAAAATAGCTCTTAATCAAAGGAATCATGACATTCAACTCACAAAAATCAAGTATCAAAGCACAATGACAACACATATGGCATTTTGCTTCCGTTTTTATTGAAAACCAACATGCAATGGTTAAATCTTCTACACAAGGATTATAAAATGATAAATCATCAAACAAACATAGCATTCAAGGGCATTAAATTAACAAAACTTCATTTTTAAATGCAAAATCTTCGAATATCATGAAACATAGCCGGAAATCATAAAATTTTCAAAAACAACATATCTCACATTCGGCTATTCATAGAGTCATTGCCAAATGTTATGAACAATGAGTATGAATTGGTAAATATAGAAGTGTAACACCTCTCCAACATCACATATTGCTCATTTCTATAAGCCACCGTGGTTGAAACCTTGAGTTCACAAGAACTAAGGCCTCAACTTCGGCTTCATCAACGTGCATGTACAAAACTCACCTCAATATGAAGATACTCTACTAGATAATGAAGATCTTGGCTTGACTAACTTGAGAAGTGAAATATAATGAAGAGAAGTGAAGAAGAATGGCAAGAATGGGGGTGGGGTTAAGCTTCGGCCGAGAGGGAGAAAGGAGAGGAAAGGGTGAGGTGTTCGAGTGAGTGTGTGTTGAAAAATGAGAGCGCTCACTTGGTTTTGTTACTTTAATTTGATTAAAATGGTAGTGGAATGGGGAATTTAAAAAAATATCCCTCTTTCTAGTAGTGACAAAAATGCATGCAAGGTTAAAGAAGTAAACTAGCAAGTTAGTGGGGTTGAAATTGACGGTCTTAGCCTTGGACCCTATTATAAGCTAAAATGCATGCAAGGGTATACTAGTAATCCAATAATTAATAAAAGTATAAATAAAAAGAATGAATTTTAGTAATTAAAATCCAACTTCATAAATCACAAAATTAATACCATAAATATTATGAGATTTTAGAAGTTTTATAAAACTGTCTTCAAAAATTTTGGATAAGAATATATTTTAAAAGAATTTTCTAAGATTAATATTCTAATATACAAGTCATATAAAATATAATTAAAAATTCTAAGTCACATAAGAAAATGCACGTAATTTGATTCTAAGCTGCTATTATACGAATTGTAATTTATCGTCTAATCGCAACTATTATCTAATCGCGATAAACTCAAATATTATTTAATCACGTAACGAAATTTTCTCACGTACAATTAATTATGCGCTTATAAATAATTTACAATATTCGTAATGCCACATAACGAAGAATATATATATGAACACAATGAATTCACATAATTTCTAACATCTAATAGACGAAATTTTTTTATAGAGCACAAAATAGAATATTATATTAATATCAACTATTTACAGGCGTTACAACCTTCCCCCTTAAAGGATTCTGTCCCCAGAATCTAAGTAAATAGATGAGGATACTTATCTAACATATCACTTTCTAATTCCCATGTTGACTCTTCAACCTTGGGATTTCTCCACAAAACTTTAACTAAAGGAACTATTATATTCCATAACACTTTAGCTTTTCTATGGTGTCGGGGTTGAACTTCTTAAGCAATGATATATGAAAAATGTTGTGAATGTGCTGCATTTGAGGCGGTAAGGCCAACTCGTATGCCACTCTTCCAACTTTACCCAAAATCTCAAAAGGTCCAAAAAATCTTGGACTTAACTTCCCTTTCTTGCCAAATCTAGCTATCCCTTTCCAGGGAGACAATTTCAACAAAACGGTTTCTCCTATTTCATACTCTACGTCCTTTATGTGTGGATCAACATACTTTTGTTGTCTATTCTGAGCCGCGATCAATCGATTTTGAATCAAATCTACCGCTTCTTTCGTTTGTTAGATAAGTTCGGGGCCAATTACCTTTCGCTCTCCAACTTCATCCCAATATAAAGGTGATCTACATTTCCTTCCTTAAAGAGCTTCGTACGGAGGTATTCCGATACTGGCATGAAAGCTATTGTTATAAGAAAACTCTACTAAAGGAAGATGTTCATCCCAATTTCCTTTGAAGTCCAAATTCAAGATCTCAGCATATCTTCTACGGTCTGAATCATGCGCTCACTTTGTCCATCTGTCTGTGGGTGATAGGCAGTGCTCATCTTGAGTCGAGTTCCCAAATGTTCTTGGAATTGCTTCCAAAATCTGGAGTTGAAACGAGGGTCTCTATCCGACATAATAGATACTGGAACTCCATGGAGAGTAACAATTTCCTAAAGATATATATGAATCAGCTTGTCCATTGAGAATCTCTCGTTGATTGGTAGGAAATGTGCCGACTTAGTCAATCGATCAATTACTACCCAAATAGCGTCGTGATTAGATTTTGTCCTCGATAATCCAACTATGAAGTCTATCGCAATGTGCTCCCACTTCCATTTAGGTATCTCTAAGGGTTGAATTAGTCCACTCGGTTTCTGATGTTCGGCTCTTACCCTTTGACAAGTGTAACATCTAATATTCCATTGTGTAATCTTCTTCTTCATATTCAGCCACCAAAAGTTCTGTTTCAAATCTGAGTACATTTTTGTGCTTCCTGGGTGAATAGAAAATTCTGAGTTGTGAGCATCCTTCAAAATCTCATTCTTCAATTCTTCCACATTCGGTATCCAAATTCTTGATAAGAATCTTAAAATTCCTTGGTTGTCTTTTTGAGTGCAAATTTCTTCTCTGGTCAACTCATTCATCCTTTTATTCATCACTTCTTCTTGGCACTTCTTAATCTTTTCTAATAATTCTTGTTGAAAAGTCATCGTACAAATTATTTCTGTAGGTGCACTTGGATCTCGAATCTCCATTCCTATCTTCTCAAATTCCGTTGATAACTCTTGGGCCATAGTCAACATATCCAATCTATCTTTGCGACTTAAAGCATCCGCTACTACGTTCGCTTTCCCAGGATGATAGATGATTGTGCAATCGTACTCCTTAATCAACTCCAACATCTTCGTCGCCTCATGTTTAATTCCTTCTGGGTGAAAATGTATTTTAGGCTCTTTTGATCCGTATATATCTCACATTTCTCTCCATGAAGGTAATGTCTCCACAGCTTTAGAGCAAACATAATTGCAGCCAATTCCAAGTCATGATTTGGGTACGTTTGTTCATGAGCTTAAGTTGTCTTGACACGTAGGCTATTATCTTCCCATGTTTTATTAAAACACATCCCAATCCTTTGTGTGATACATAACTGAATATTACGAAGTCTCCTTGCTCATCTGGCAGAGCTAATACTGGAGCGGTGACTAACTTCTGCTTCAATTCTTGAAAACTCTTTTCACAACTCTCCGTCCATTCAAACTTCTCATTCTTTCGGGTCAATATTGTCAATGGAACTTCAATCTTCGAGAAATCCTTCACAAATCTTCGATAATATCCGACCAATCCCATGAAACTTCTAACTTCAGTCGGGGTCTTCGGCCTTTCCCAATTCATTACAGTGTCTAACTTCGCTGGGTCAACTCGAATACCTTCACTTCTGACAATATGCCCTAGAAATTGAACTTCTCGCAGCCAGAATTCACACTTCGAAAACTTTGCATATAACTTCTTCTTTCTTAAAGTCCCCAAAGCTATTCTCAGATATTCAACATGTTCTTCAGCGGTCTTTGAGTATATTAGAATGTCGTCGATAAACACAATGACAAACTTGTCCAAATTCTTCTTGAATACTCGGTTCATCAAGTCCATAAAGGCGGCTGGCGCGTTTGTCAATCTGAATGCCATGACTAGAAACTCGTATTGTCCATATATGCTCCTGAAAGCAGTCTTTGGTATGTCTTCCGGCTTAATCTTCAACTAATGATATCCGGATCGTAAGTCAATCTTCGAGAAGTAAGTTGTTCCCTTAAGTTGATCAAATAAGTCATCAATACGAGGTAAAGGGTACCGATTCTTGATTGTCAATTTGTTCAACTCCCTATAGTCGATGCACAGTCTCATACTTCCATCTTTCTTTTTCTCGAACAGAATTGGAGCACCCCACGGAGATACACTCGGCCTTATAACTCCTTTATCCAATAACTTTTGTAGTTTCTTGGCCAATTCATTCATTTCTGCTGGTGCCATACGATAAGGTGCCTTCGATACAGGTTCCACGCCAGGAGCTAAGTCGATAGAAAACTCAATTTGTCGGTCAGGTAGAAATCCAGGAAGTTCTTCAGGAAATATATCGGGTAATTCGTTAACTATCGGGATACTTTCTATATTCGGCTTCTCCTTAGATCTATCAATTACATGAGCCAAATACCCTTCGCACCCTTGTCTTAACAACCTTTTAGCTTGAATCATTGTCAAAAATGTTTTAACTTGTTTCTGCCCTTTAAACTCTACTTTCTTTCCTTGAGGGGACTTAAGAATCACTTTCTTCTTCTTACATTCTATTTGAGCACCATGTTCTGCTAACCAATCCATTCCTAATATAACATCAAATTCTCCTAGTTGAAAAGGTATATGGGAAGCAGGGAAACTATAGCCTGAAATCTCTACTTTACACTGTGGGAAAATACTTTTAATAGATACTCGTTCTTGATTAGCCAAAATGATAGATAAGGGTTCAACTAACAGTTCAATTTCACAATTCAACTTGCCAACAAAAGATTTAGATATGAAAGATCTAGAAGCGCCAGAATCAAATAGCACTTTAGCATTGAAGTTGTTGACAGAAAGCGTACATGCCACAACTTCAGAACTCTGAACAGCATCTTTGATATTCATGTTGAATGTCTTGGGTGGAGCAGGATATGAGGGACCAAATACTGGAGTTGCAGATTCAAAAGGTTGATTTGAAGGAAGTTGAAGAGTTGGAATAGAAGATGTAATTGCTTGATTGTAAGGGGTGGCCGTCAATTGCATCAACTTGTTGGTTCCGGGGGCCTTGTAATCCCTCAACATATGACCGGTATTTCCATACTTAAAGCATGTAACAGGAGGCTTCAGGTTTCGGCACTCATTCACATAATGACCTTTCGAATTGCACTTAAAACAAATGATGTCAGCCTTATTGCAGTTACCCGTTTATCTCTTGTGGCAGAATTTACACTCCGGATTTGTTGCTTGCCGGAATATCTGACCACATGGCCCTTGAATCCTATTCCTCTGACTCTTATTATCACCCTTCTTAAAGCTTCGGGGTCCTCCTTGGTTCTGGAATCCAAACTTCTTGAAATTCTTTCCACTTTGGCTCCCTTGAGCCGATCCTTCACCATTACTTCCAAACTTTCTTTTCTTACTCTCTTTCTCATTCAAGTTTTGATCACTTTCTCCCTCGATTACCATCGCCTTTTGGACCACTTCAACATATGTGCCCAATTCAAAAGCAGTCACTCTGCTTCGTAGCCAAGGCTTCAATCCTTGTTGAAATCTCTTCGCTCTCTTTTCATCTGTGTCCACAGAATCTCCAACAAACCTAGCCAATTCAGTGAATTTCTTCTTGTACTCTCCCACATTCATTCCTTTTTGCTTCAATTCAAAGAACTTCAATTCCATTTGAGTCTGCATATACCTCGAAAAATACTTATCTAAGAAATTCTTCTTGAATCTATCCCAAGTGATAACTTCTTCTTCTTCTAAAGCATGGGCTGACTCCCACCAATTGTTCGCTTCGCCTTTCAGAAAATAAGATGCATAATTAACCTTCTTTTCTTCCCTTACAACAGCTAGCGTGAAAGCTTTCTCCATCTCTTTAAGCCAAGACTGGGCTTCTACAGGGTCTTAAGTTCCACAGAACTTTGGTGGTTTCACAGCTTGGAATGATTTGAAAGTTATAGGGGTTAGTGGTGGTGGAGGTGGTTGTTGTTGTTGTTGAAGTTGTTGCTGAAGTAGTTGTTGTTGTTGAGCAAGGGTAACAGATTGTTGGTGAATTATTTGCATAAGTTGACCAAGTTGGGTGGTGGATCTTTATGATCCCCGATATTGGTGGTGCAAGCTCTACGAGGAGGCATGATTCTGAATGTAGATAAGAAAGGTTTATTCACAGTTCAATATTTGCATAAACAAGTTATAACAAGGGTAAATATTAAGTAATACGGTCTTATTCAAGGGTTATTCAACAATGTAAAGGTCTATTCAGGGGATATCTTCGGGAAACATTAAACATGATCAATTTCTAAAGAGTCAACAGAATTTAAACAACAAAATTCTATCTAAGCAAGCATATAACATGGTAATGAGATGATAATATTATAAGGATAATCAAAGTGCGAAATTAACATTAGTTCGAATGAAATATGCGAATAAAGTACGAATAGGAAATAAAGTGTGAATAAGGTCTTCCCGAAATAATTCGGGTACAAGGTACGAAATGAAAATCAAAGTACTAATCAACAACAATGTTGGAAATAAGTAGACTATATGATAGTCTAAAGGGATGATGATGGTGAAGCAGTGGATGAAGGGGAAACAGGGCGACGGAGACGGCTAATCACTCGACGGAGCTCGTCGGCAATGGCGGTAAGAGTGACCTGAGTCATTTTCTCACGGTGTGGAATCATCAATACCAATCGGTCCTCAGCCATCTGGATGATCTCCTCAAGCCTGGCTATTAGTCGGGGTTGGTTGCGCTCAGCATCAAAGCCCTCGCTGTATAATTAGTCCACCCTATGATGAAGATTATGATTCTCGCCTTCCAGTCGATCAACCATCCTTACCATCTGCTCGTAAAGAGGGAATGGCACAGTAGGGGAATCCGGGAGTCGATGAGGATGATGCCTGTCAAACAGTTATATATATACATATATATACACAATTATAAATAAAAGGGGTAGAAAACCTATAGATTCTAATATCCCAAACCCAAATGATCTAAGTTCATCCTATCCTCTAAATTCCTATCTTATATTCACTTATCCTATATTGTTCAGTGACTCAAACCTGTAGCTCAGATACCAACCTGTGACGGACCCACATTACTAACTAGTAGAAATATGCATAATTGATTAGACAGTAAAGTAATACAAAAAAAATAAAATATTAAGGCTACAAGCCTTAACCACAATCCCCGGATACACAGGAATGAGTTTGAACAACATATAACATCTTTTAATAAGTGAATGGAATTGGAAATCTACACGACACTATGAGCAATGAGGGGTGATCAGCTCCGAACCACATAACAAGTGATTCACAACTATTGAGGATCCTCAGCACACATTGGCCATATAAAACCATCAGGCTCCCCGCTACAGAGGTTTTAAAAATTATAACAGTGACTGGCTCCTTACTCTTATCTGAAAAATACCATCCAATTCCTTTTAATCAATTCATTTCATTCAAAGGGGTTCTTGATCATAGACAAGATAACAAGTGTATGTATTGTTAAGGTTCAAGTGACAAGTTGTCTAGAATGGGGGAATGTTATTAAGATCAGGGTTTTCAAAAGAAAAAGTCGATTTATGAGAATTTTAGGGTTCACGTGATATATTAAGGGAATTTTGTAGGGTATTCATGTGGGTAAGAGGTAATATGTGATGAAAAGGGGTCAATTCAAGTATAAAAGAAGTTATTTAAATTCAAGGTTCAATTGTTAGGTGATGTCAGGGACTATTCAATTCTATTGAAACTATAGGCATGCATTCACAGGGTATTAAATCACAAGAAACATAATTATAAAGGTAAGTTGAGAGTTTACTTTCCTGAACTACGCTTACTGAGTACTTGAATGGAATCGTCTATGGACTCCTTTCCTGGCCTCCTACTTGAACCTATAATACATAGTACCTCGTCACAACACTTGCTAACTACCCTTTCGCATATAACTATATATGTATATATACATATAACTCAACTAATTACAAGTAATATATGCATCACATAATCCACATAGAAAGAAATGGAATGGCAATTTATCACTTAATTAATAGTACATACCTAGATTATATTTACTACCTTATTCACCTAAGCAATTAACCATATAGCAAACAAATAACATGACCAATGCTCCTAATCCTCCTTTACAGACCTCAACTCATCCTAAATTTATTAAGGCACACTCGTGCCTCACTTCAAATGACTCACAAATACAATGCACCCTGCGTAACTTACCTGAATACACACCTTGCCACCCTTTGTGCGCCTTCGTAAAAGAATACTCTTGCACTTGGGGCCTCTGCCCAAATTGACTCTCACTCACTTGTATGACTTAAAACTAACTCTCGAACTCATTATGATGTCAAGGCCTCACGCATGACACACATACAATGCAATGCACCTCACTAAGTTCCTAAATGTGACTCTAATGGTGACTCTTGGGTGTTTTGGTAGAAACAAGGTATCTCCACCTAAGCCCTTCACTCCAAACCAATTCACAAAGTTTGCAAGGACTCTAAACTAACTCACTGAGGTGATATGACTTAGAGGCCTCACTTATAAGGATTCTTAATAACCAATACACCAACTAGACTTCCTTAGTTACATACTTTGGCACCCCTTTGAGTGCCTTGGCAGAAATATGAATTTCTACCTTGTGCCATTGCTATACTCTAACTCATATGACTTCTTATGAATTTAAGCTAACTTTTGCAAATGATTTGAAATCAAGGCCTCACGTAGGCCTCCCTAGGCCTCCATGCCAAGTTGGCAGAAATCTGGCTTCCCTGAGTACAACACTGCCTTATCTTTACCAACTTAAAACTCATTTATCTAGTTCAATTACTGGTTTTAATAACTTGTTAATATTCCTAAGAGTTCATTATATCTATTTAGACCAATGCCCCATAAAGGCCTAACCTATGACAAGATGATAATCAACCAAAAGTCAAGTTTACTCAAATCTGCCCTGTTTTGAGCTGCTCTCGGGTTTGTGTGTGTACCTAACCAAATGCAAGTTTTTATTGATTCTAAAGCTACTGGACACATGCATGAACCAAGTCCCAACTCCCTTGAGCTCAGGCCTATCAAGGCCTTACTAAAACTCACCTAAATAACCTAAACTTCTAGTACAAAATTCCGCCCTTCAAAGACCAGCGCGACTCCTTCCACCTTAACTCCCTTCATTACACCATAATCAATAAACAACCAACCAAGCAAGTCCTAACATACACTAACAATGTAATGCCCCCAAATCTGGGGTCAGAGGATTTGGTCGTCACGATGAAACCTCAATCCAAATTAACCTGTTTAATCAAAATGCAAATGCCAGCGAAAGATATTTAGAATCTATGACCCCAAAGTAATCCAAGATCTTTTAAGGTTACAGTTCTAGAAACAAGAATTCCATATTTCACAAATAATTTTTCACTTTCTTTTACTTTTTCTTAAAACTCTTTCCAATATATTCCAAAACTCAAAACTTAACCCACTAGTATAACCTCAAAAATAAGTATACTAGGCCGAAATATACAATACGCAACTGTAATATAATATGATATAACATAAACAACTTTATACAATAGAACTTACTCTAGTTCCGCAAACCCTGGACCAACCACCTTCCAAAAGCTTCTTCTTTTTCACTTTCTTGAATTATGCAGCTAAAAAGCGCTAGCTAATCCTAACTGGAGGGTTAGATTTAAAAATAGGCAAGTATGAGCGAAAGAAATGTTCAGCAAGTTCAAAATAATACATAGATGGTTTTTTGATATAAAACCGACATCTGCAATAGAGCAGAATATTTAAAGTCATAATTGCTAAATCAGAAAATTTATTATCGAATTAGATAATTTTTTTTCAACTGTATTCAAAACCCTTTGGATATTTCGAGCGAAATGATTCAACAATATTTTGAATCTTGACGAGAATAAAACTCATAAAACAGTGTTTACAGAAATATCGTAAACAACAATAACATGAGAAAGTGATCATGGACTGAATCATAACTCATTCAAAATCCAACTATTGATATTAATACTCATTTTGATGTCATATCAAATTAGATATCAATACGAACTTTGATATTCACAACATCCCATACTGAAGTCAACATCAATCATATATATTAATACCACTTTAGATATTTAACAACAACCTAAATATCAACATCAATTAGAAACTAAATTAAAATTGTATCTCATATTTTAACCAAAACAGAAACACTTGATACATCATTTATTGTATGATTATCAAAATAATTTAGAAACAACAATTTAGATTGGAATCCTCGAACGACGGTGTGTTGCCGCCGGTGATCAGCCGCGGAGCAACACCGGTATGCCGAAGCATATCCAACTAAACAAAGGGGTACCCAAGGCACATATTAGCCTAACAAGGTATTATATCCTATATAATACATAGCTCACACTGTACCGCCGCCACGGCCTCTTACACAACCATTTAATCTTAAAACATTTTATTGAAAGGGGTCATAATAATCGACACCCTTATAAATTTTATTCCCCTATTCACTTGGTAGGAATACTCGCAACCAAATCATTTTTTTTCTCAAAGTATAAAACATTTATAAATCCGGTAATTGGATAAGTATAACACTTAACTATTCTGAACATAGAATAGCATGAGTACTTGCATAAATATAATAATTTAATTCAGTGATATATAAAACAATTATTTATTCTGAACTGAGAATAGAAAAACAATATTTGCATAATCATAAGCAGTTGGATATGTAAAATATGGAATTATTCTGAAATTAGAATAGCGTAGAAAACTTGCATAACATGATTCATAATATATATCACTTGAACAATAAGTGAAGGTAGGGGTACTTGCCTTTGATTTTTAGCAGTTAGTCACACTTGCAATAACACAATCCCTCATTCTCACATCTCACGGCATCATTATCTTTTATTCCAATAATTCACTGATATGCTGCTCCTCCGATTGCTAGAAGCCAGATATCTAATACCATTCAATTCCATTCTTTCCAATGTCTGGTCCCGATCAACTTGAATGATCTGTATCTATAATTAAAAGATACATCTTAATCGCTTAAACGATAATTACTCGACGAATTACACGTCAAAACCCTATCGTCTATCCATACGATAGCCCACACATAAAGAAAACAGTCCAACACAAGACTCTTGAGTCTTGACCCACGTACGCACGTAAATATACATACAATCTATACACATAATCCATGTATCACATAATTTATATCACATAATTAATATCACACATAACTCATTTCGTCAAAAGGTAGGTCTCGGTATTTTTAAAATTAAAATCGGGACAAAATATGACTTTTCAGTCACTACGCGACTCAGAATTGATTTGCAAAACAAGTGACCTTCTGAAACAAAAGGATTTGTGTCTCGAAAGTATTTTTAATGAAAGCGAAATATTTTTTCGAGTCTAGAGGTGTTCATTTCGTATTAAACGGACGAACGGTTTATTTAATATGAATTTTTAAACATTTTTCGGAATTAAAATGGGTCTCCGAATCATTTTATAATTAAATAATAGGGATCGAACACCCGAATCTGACTTTAAAATAATTTAATAATAATTATTGAGCTTTAAGCATAATTTTAAAATAATATTTTAAAGCTCGAACAATTTTTCAGAATTTTTAAATCAAAATAATTAATTAAATCTAATTAAATAATCAATTAAAATTAATTAATAACTAATTAAATTAATCCATCAATTAATATTTAAATTAATTGACTAATTAAATAATTATTTAAAAACCAAAATTAATTAATTAATTAATTAAGATTTATTTTAGAATTAAAATAATTTTTGGAATTAAAAATAAATAAATTTTAGAATTTAAAATAAATAACAACAATTCCTGAAAATAATTAAAAAGGAAAATACAATTTTTGAAAATAAAATAAGATTTTGATTTATTTTAAAATAAAAATTACCTACAAACAGGATTGAATTGGGGAATTAAGTTTTTAAAGATCGAAAATGGGTTGTAATCGGGTCGGGAAATGGGTCATGGGTCGCCAAGAACACGAAGAACACTCAAAAGAATCAAACCTTCATTTCTATATGATCTTGAACTCAGAATTCGACATATAATATACCAAATCGATTAGAAAAACTTTATATATAACATGGTATCATCAAAACACAGGATTCATAAAGTTTTGGATTTTTGGAAAATTAAAGAATTAATTCGAATTATGAAAAATAACTCGAATTTTGAAGTTGGTTCTGAACCAAATCGGATGAGTGTTTTGGAAGGGTAGTCATGAGAGCTTCGATTGGTTACAATAGCGTTTCAAACGGATTTCGATAACGCCTCCAAATTTCAGTTTGATTCTCAAGAACACGAAGAACATTCAAGAACTTAATCCGAAAATCAAACAGCCTTTTGAGCATGTTATGGAATTTAAAATTCAACATATGGTATATCAAATTGAATGGCTGGAGATGCTCTACAACATACAATCATCAAATCTGACAAATCAAATCGTTTACGAAAATTCATATTTTTTCTAAATAATTCGAATTTTTTTAAAAATCTTAGAAAAATACCGATGAAATCTGGGACGATATGGATGATTAAACTGGATTCTACGCATCGAGAGCTTCAATTTGACTACTTGGTTTGATTCTGAAGAATGCGAAGAACACTCATCGGTTTCTCTCGATAATTATAAATTTTACTGACTGATTATGACTATACGAATAAAATGAAATAATAAAAGGGTTATATATATTTATGGAATATTGGTTCGTGTTGGATCGTATTGTATCGATAAATTAGTTGTTTAACCGCTAAGTAACTGTAAAATGATCCGAAAATAGATTACTTAACCGCTAAGTAACTATAAAAATAATACAATTTAATACCAGATTTGGATAATTATCAAAACCGAGTTTCTTATAGAACATCATATGAGAAAATAATATAAAAATATCCCGTCTTTTAAGAATACGGGTTTTGTTAATTTATCGAATTGATTATCGTATCGAAAATTGTACGCCGGGACTCGTACGGGTCAAATCTTAACCCGGATTGAAAAGTTAAAACATGGAAAATGTCTGGAATTAACAGATTAGGTTAAGAAGGAGTTTTCAGAAGAGTTTCGGGTTGTAAAAACGTAAAAACGGTTGAGGTTGGACGATTCCCGGTTTTTATAAAATAGTTTTGTAATTATACATAAAATAATTATTAAATCTGTAAATCATTATAAAATCATATAACGATCCAGAAATTACCAGAAAAATACCATAATTATCTACACTTTATTCTGGAAATATTAAAAATCAAATACTTACACTTTATCAAATATAAACACCCAAATATAAATATAAATCAACAGATAATTCACCAAAATTCCCATAACAATCACATAATAATTATTTATTGATAAAAATAATTGCACGATATTCCGCGGATATTACAAAACAATTTCAGTTTACCGATATCAATAAGATCGGCTTTCAAATAGCTTTTGAAAATAATACATTTAAGTATATATTTTGAGAAATTAACAAGGATTAATATAACACTTAACAATTAGCACATTACCATTTAATAACACCAACTCGTCAAACAGGAATAAAATATATATTCAAATAATAATTATAATAATTCTAAAAATACGGGATATTACAAACACCTACTGACTATCAACATATAAGGTTCATTTAAAATTTCTTAAGCATGCAAATCAATTATAAGGACAAGCAAAGTAACACATCACAAGATAAATCATCACTTATCATTTTAAAGCAAAAATTCAAAGTAAACATGCATGGTAACATCATGACACCTACTGACCCTAAGCTCATATCATCATATATAATGTAAACTCGCTCTTTATCAAAGGAATCATGACATGCAACTCATAAAAATCAAGTATCAAAGCACAATGGCAACACACATGGCATTTTGCTTTGTTTTTCCTTGCAAACAACATGCAACTTCTACACAAGGATTATAACATGATAAATCATCAAAGAAAATAGCATGCAAGGGCTGGAAATTAACAAAACTTCATTTTTATAAGCAAAACTTTCAAAAATCATGAAACATAGCCAAAAATAATAAAATTTTCAAGAACAACATATCACTCATTCGGCTCTTCATAGAGTCATTGCCAAATGTTATGAACAATGAGTATGACTTGGTAAATATAGAAGTGTAACACCTCTCCAATATCACATATTTCTCATTTCTATAAGCCACCATGGTTGAAACCTTGAGTTCACAAGAACTAAGGCCTCAACTTCGGCTTCATCAACATGCATGTACAAAACTCACCTCAATATGAAGATACTCTACTAGATAATGAAGATCTTGGGTTGAATAACTTGAGAAGTGAAATAAAATGAAGGGAAGTGAAGAAAAATGGCAAGAATGAGGGTTGGGGTGAGCTTCGGCCGAGAGGGAGAGAGGAGAGGGGAGGGTGAGGTGTTGGAGTTGGTGTGTGTTGAAAAATGAGAGCACTCACTTGGTTTTGTTACTTTAATTTGTTTAAAATGGTAGTGGAATGGGGAATTTATATAAATATCCCTCTTGCTAGTAGTGACAAAAATGCATGCAAGGTTAGAGAAGTAAACTAGCAAGTTAGTGGGGTTCGAATTGACGGTCTTAGACTTGGTCCCTATTATAAGCTAAAATTCATGCAAGGGTATACTAGTAATCCAATAATTAATAAAAGAATGATTAAAAAGAATGAATTTTAGTAATTAAAATACAACTTCATAAATCACAAAATTAATACCATAAATATTACGAGGTTTTAGAAGTTTTATAAAATTGTCTTCAACATTTTGGGACAAGAATATATTTTAAAAGAATTTTCTAAGATTAATATTCTAATATACAAGTCACATAAAATATAATTAAAAATTCTAAGTCACATAAGAAAATGCAAGTAGTAGTTTATTTTAAGCAAAAGGGAACTTATTTTCAAAGAACATAACATCCCTCGAAATAAATAATAATATTTTCAAGATCATATAGTCTCCACCCCTTATTCCCAAAAGTAACTAGTCGCACTAAAACTTTAAGGTGGTAGACGAATGCCCACACAAGATCTTATAATCTTTAACACTCCCCCTCAATTGTATGATATTTTTCACTCCAATCGACAATGATAATTACAACCAATGCCAATATCAAAACCAACAACAAATATTTAGTTTAAATATATGGGGTGAAAGGACTCGAACTCGATTACCACCCTAAATCAAGCTCTGATACCATGTAAATAATTGATATAAGCTTGCAAAATAATGTAAATGGCTTGTTTGTACTGCTCCTTTTAGTCATGTATATATACAAATAATTTAAGAAAATCAGGTTGTAAAACAAGGAACTATAGTTGTAATGTCAATCTAATTCCTAAACTTTAGCTGAGACAATCAATTTACACAAATATGGAATCTACACATTCCGCATATGAGAATAGTATCCCAACAAATCAGCACAACATATCAAAAGAGCATCCCAACGTATCCGGAGAATATCTCTGCATATCAGTAGAGTGTCAGCAGTTTGTCTTGTGTGTGCCCATTCACATGCTAACCACTAAAATTATAAATTTGCAGTATTTTATTGGTGTAGTTATTGTGAATGCAGGGGTCCGCCACTATTAAGTAGTTTTGACCAATTGAAACAAGTCAAAATTATAAAAGTTTGCGTGCAATAGGCACATCATAGAAAAATTGTTAGTGCAAAGGTTTGTCCAATCAGTATATATATATATATATATATATGTGGGTAAGACTCTAGAGAGATCCTCCTTACCAAGAGAACTAGAGACCTTAATCCTAACCATTAATTTAATTAAAATACTCTCAATTGGAGTGTATAATACACAATGGAAATTTGGTAGTATGATAGAACTTTCTGTAATTATACGTATAATATCTATACTATACGTCATGAATAAGACAACATAATCCAATCAAAAAATTAGCCCAACACACTATTTTTTATTCACTATTTTTTATTCAGGCAAATATAATCCAATCAAATATATGATTTTAAATTACAACCAATTCTTCTATTTTTGGAATGATTTCTCACATTAATCACATAAGAGTTTACAATTATTTGATATTGAAAAAAATAATACCAGATTCTTTTACTTGAAATTAATTTCATTATAGTTGCCTTCACAATAATATAAGTTTTTTAAGAACAATGGCAAGGATATAATTTAAGATAATATTAAGATTCTATTAAGAATTTGAAATTATATTAAGATTCCACTAAGATTATATTACAGATTCTATAAACTTTATAATATCTTAGTTAGAATTAAAATTGATATTGAAGAATCTTATAATCTTAAAATCCATGAGACTCAAAAAGTATATTTATTGTAAAGTTTTAGGTGACAAATGATATTTGAAGTGGACAATACAAAAAAATATCTCTGAAATAATATTGTGTCACAGCAAAAATAAAAGAGTTTTAAGGTTCTACTAGGTCTGTTAATCATTTATAATTATTCATTATTATGAACCAACTCTAAAGAAGTCTTTTATAAACACGTAAAAAAATTATTTACTTAATAATTAATCATGGAATTTTTGGACTTGTTCTATAAAGTTATATAAATTATTTCAAAATTTGTTATTTATGAATATAATAAGTATTATTAGAAAGTACCATTAAGATTATATTAAAGATTTAAGATTATAACTGAGATTATTCTAAAAATTATATTAAGATTCTCCTAAATATTTAAAGATTTCATGTCAACAAACAATTTGTTAAATATCTTAACAAAACTAGATTAATGAAATTTTAGGTTTTTGAATCTCAAACGACTGTCTACTTTTTTAAAGTGTAGCCATTAAAAATTTTAAAAATATTTCTAATATGTTAACTAAAATAATATTGAAGCATCTTACAATCATTTTTATGATTATAAAAAAATTAAAACATCTAAAAGGCCCAAGGATTGACTCAGTTGGCTAGAGAGGGGATAACTATAATCTTGGTCACAGGAGGAAAATTTATTATTATGCCTCCTGAGTCAGAATATGTCGCTTAAATACGGTTTACCTTGGTTCACGTGGTTTTCACACTATTGCGTGAGCCGTAGGGTTTACCCAGTGCGCACTCAAAGGGTAGATGATGGGGGCTTACCCCAACGATAAAAAAACATCTAAAAGTAAAAATTACAGAAATTATGGAGACATATAAACTATTTTATATACTTAATACTTAAAAATGAAATTTTAAATTGTACTATATGATCTACAACAGTATTAATCGGTAGATTCTCATATTACCCCAAGACTTACTTTCCCAAGATTCTATTAATCATTTTAAAATTTACCATTGTTTATTTTATTTTTATGAAAATATCTATATTAATAAAAAATATCATTAAGATTCTATTAACAATTTAAGATTATACTAAAATTCTTCAAAGATTATATTAAGATTTTACTAAATATTTAGATTATATTAAGATTCAATTAAGAATTTAAGAATTTATTAAGATTTTATTAAAATTATAGAAATTTTTAGATTATATAAACTAATACTTTAAGATTGTTTGTAAATTTAAGATTATGTAATCTTGAATTCTTATAATTTTTTGTAAACCAGTTTAAACTAATATACTAATAAAGTAATTTTAAGATTCTACTAAATTCAATAAAATTCTCATAAGTTATAAATTATTTCAATTATTGGATGTATAAAAAAATCTCAAATACATTCATCTAACTTATAAAAATAATAAAAGTTACGATAAATATTTCGAGAAATATGTAACGTCTTAGAGAATCTCTAAAATTTTAAAAATTATTATTGAAAATAATCCATGTAGATTCTATTAAAAAAATTATAAATGTTTTATTAAAATGGTAATAAATGTTTCAAACACACTTTAAATTCAAAAAAAAAGTCTAAATTTTGTATTCTTTAAAACTCGTTAAAGAACCTCATAAATTTAAATTTAGAAATTTTTTTATCAAAATTATTAATTTTAGAGAAATGCCAAGTAGCCAAAATTCGTTCCCAGTTCCAAAATGTCACGTGACTAGGGATGGGCATTTCCCCCGCCCCACCCGACTCTGATCACATCCCAGACGGGCGGGGATTTTTTCGGGTGAGCGGCGGAGATCGGGGAGATATGTGTAAAAAAATCGGGGATCGGGGTGGAGGCGACGATTAGTATCTCTCATCCCCGATCCCCGACCCCGAATCATATTTTAAATAAAACAATATTATATATATATATAAATTTCTCAAATAAATATTAAAATATATGTACTTAGATTTAGATTTTCAATTTCTTGTATTCTAAATAATTTAGATTTACTTATCGTGGTATTATTTCATTATAATAATATTATTTTGTTTTGTTATTGATACCAGAAATAAATATTAATTCAAATTAAGGTTAAAAATTAAAACTAAATTTTAAAGAAAAACTATATATTATGAACTATTATGCGAATTTTTCTTGAAAAATATTATTTACAATTTTATTTTTTATTAAACGAAAAATTAAAGAAATTCTCTGAGTCCCCGCGGGGATCCCCGTTCCCCGTTTGGGGTGGGGATTAAAATAATCCCCGTTCGGGGATCGGGGCGGTTTCAGGATCGGTTTTAAGTTCGGGGATCGGGGGCGGGGATAGCACTCCCCGACCCCGAAGTGACCCGATGGCCATCCCTACACGTGACATATTATGATTGATTAATTAATTAGATGAAACCCATGGATTCACATCAATAATCACCCATTAAAATATCACAAAATGATCATTTCAGGTTCGAATCCCACGGTAATATAATTTATGATTATGTCTCCTGAACCAGAGCATGTCGCTTAAATGCAATTTACCTTAGTTCACGTGGTTTGCAGGCTATTGCGTGAACCCAGTGTGCACCCGAAGAGTAGCGACTGCGGGTTCCGTACGATAAAAATTGGCCCGTAAAGGTTGGCTCAGTTGGTTAAAGAGAGGATAATTATCCTCTGGATCACAAGTTCGAATCACACGAGAGGAGAATTTATGATTATGACTACTGAAGCAGAGTCTATTGCTTAAGTGCAGTTTACCTTGCTTCACGTGGTTTGTAAGTTATTGCGTGAGCCCGTGGGGATTATCCAGTGCGCACCCAAATGGTAGTGGCTGTGGGTTCCCTACGATAAAAAAGTGGTAATATACTCTTGTATATTATTTTTTGTTAATATATGAATTATTATTTAAGAGATAAGATTCTCAAGTTAATATTTGGGTAAGATTTTCTTAAATATTCTAATTATATATTGTAGAATTCTTGTTTTATATAGTATGTTTATTAATAAATTAATGAAATCCTATTTTATTAAAATTAACAAAGCATGTTTATGATTATACTAATCTTGATTATAAGTTATATGAAATATTAAACATATAAAATATCCCAAATCAATAATATATTTAATTAGGAAAATAATACGAGTTGCCATAAGTAATTAAAATTATATAAATATTTGGATCCACCAAAATGATATATTTTCTTTTGCGAGGAAAGGTCTTTAAAAAGTCTCTCTAGTGTTATTTTTTTATTGTTTTAATAATTATTCTCATCATTTAATTCATTTCCATAAATAATTGATTTTGTGATTTTTCTCCCCAAGTTTTATTACAACCACTTCCCATTGTTCACAAATCAGAGTTCTAAGTTTTAGTCAGGAGATTCTCTTAACTAAGTCCTAATAACATTACATTTAACTAAGATATAATAATATTAATTAAATTAATAGAAAAGCAAAGATGTTTTTTCGTGTTTCACCAAATATTTAAAAGAATTTTATTCTGTTGGGAATATGTTGTGAACTTGATGATTACATTAACAAAACACCTTAGTAGATTTAAATTAGTGAAAAATATAGCACTCGATGGATGATCAAATATAGTCCCGACGGATGACTCAATATAGTCGACGGATGACGATTTGACATCCATCGAGTGAGTAGCTTATGTAACAATAAGTATTATAACACATTTCTGTGAACAACTTTGTATAGATCCTGAAGTAGCATATGAGTCATGTTGACTATTATTAGATATGTAGAATTGGGTGATTAATTGTAAATATGACATGTCTTGTAATTATGCATAAGTGAAATGAAGTCAAGTGTCAAATAGCTACCCGACGGATGATCAACAAAGCAACCCGATGGATGATCAACAAAGCTACCCGACGGATGACAAGCATGTACCCGACGGATGTTCAATTCAAATATCTGTTAAAAATGACAAGACATTCACATGCATTGGGTGTTTACAATAGGAATATGGGAGCCTATTTAACAGGAAATGAAGAACAAAGAAGCATTACCATTTCCATGCAAGTTAAGAAGATTTTCAAAGATGCTGGAATAGAGTAGTGAAGTAGCATGGAGTTTGACTTGATAGTTTTGTTTTATTATCGTGTCTTATTACCATGTAAACTTGGTGATATATAAACCAAGTGTAGCTAGTGAAAACAAATTCAAATAAGCAAACACTTTTAGAAGATAAATAGATAAAGCTGTAACTGCTAAGAATTTTTCTATAGTTTGTTTGTTCACTTGTAAAGCAGCTGTGAGACAATTTGTTCTTCACAGAGTTCATACTCGATATATATATATATATATATATATATATATATATATATATATATATATATATCTGGTGGATACTTTCAAATTCACCAGAAAGTTTTAAAGACTTGTGTTTTTATTACTTTGTGTTTTTGATTCATTTAACTTGTGATTCCGCACCTTGCAAATCAAAACACTTATATATATAGTTTGAGTTCGAACATTTTGTAATTCAAAAAAAGTTTACTAGAATTACATTCAACCCCCTTATGTAATTCGTGCTGCATTTTTAGGGACTAATAATTTTTATTAGAGCAAGCTCGTGAAGGACAAAGAGTTTAAAGATCACAACTAACAGCAAGATGAACAAGAAGGATGTTGGAGTCAAGATTCCTTTTCTGGACAAAGATAATTACCACCACTGGAAGGTAAAGATGCATCTTCATTTACTTTCTCAAGATGAGGCCTATGTGGATTGCATAGAGAAAGGTCCTCATGTACCAATGAGAGCTGCAACTGGAAATGAGCCATCAGTTCCCAAACCAAGGGATGAATGGTCAGATCCTGATATTAAACAAGTCAGGAAAGACATGAAGGCCATGAATATTCTGTTCAATGGAGTTGATGGTGATATGTTTAATAACATCATTAACTGCAAGACAGCCAAGGAAGTTTGGGACACCATTCAAATAATCTTTGATGGCACTGAACCAGTTAGAGAAAACAAGATGCAGTTACTAATTCAGCAATATGAGTATTTCCATTGTGAAGCAGGTGAAAGTCTCACTGATATCTTTAATAGATTTCAAAAGCTATTAAATGCTCTGAAGCTGCATGGAAGAGTCTACCAAACCAAAGACTCTAACCTCAAATTCCTGAGATCCCTTCCAAAAGAATGGAAACCAATGACAGTCTCCTTGAGAAATTCACAAGAATACAAGGAGTTTACACTAAAGAGACTGTATGGCATTCTAAAGACGTATGAGCTTGAAATAGAGCAAGATGAAAGAATGGAGAAAAGGAGGAAGAAAGGAGGGTCCATTGCACTGGTTGCTGAGTTAGAAAAGGAGAAGGAGATGAAGATGGAAACTGTTGAATCTATATCAAAGTTCTGTGAAAGCAAGGGAAAAGGGTTGGTAGCTGATAATGAAGATCCATTGAGTCCAGATGACATGGATGATACTGATGAACATTTAGCATTCTTATCCAGAAGGTTTTCCAAGCTCAAGTTCAAAAAGAACTTTGGAGCTGCTAAGCCAAATAGAAACATGGTGGATAAATCAAAATTCAAATATTTCAAATGTGGCTTAGCTGGTCATTTTGCAAATGAATGCAGAAAGTCAGATTCCAAGAAAAATTTTGAGCCTGTTGATTATAAAAAGAAGTATTTTGAGTTGCTCAAGCAAAAGGAAAGGGCTTTCATAACACAAGAAAATGACTGGGCAACTACTGGACTAGATGAAGATGAAAATACAAGCTATGTCACACTAGCCTTGATGGCCAAGTCTGATGAGACAGAAACAAGTTCTTCAAGTAATCAGGTAATCACCACAAACCTAGCACATTTAACTAAAGATGAGTGTAATGATGCAATTAATGATATGTCCACAGAATTATATCACTTGCGTGTTACTCTTAAGTCTCTCACCAAAAAAAAATGCAAAAATTAAAGAAAACAATTTGTTTATAAGTGAGAGGAACAATGTGTAGAGTCTCAGTTCATTGAATTTGAAAAATTAAGAATTGAGTGTAAGATTGCTAAGGAGGAATTAACTGAGTCCTTGAAGAAAGAAGAAATTTTGAAGAAGCAGCTTGATCGTGAACAAGAGGTGATCAAGGCATGGAAATCATCTAGAAATGTCCATGCTCAAATCACTAAAGTTCAAGGAATTGAGTCCTTTTGTGATGCAGCCTGAAAGAAAAGCAAAGAGAAGATGGAATCAAATTTGGTTGAAGGACAGTCTATAGATGTGGACTCGACGAATGATAAAGATCATCCGTCGGGTAATCAAAATGATTATCCATCGAGTGGAAGAGAGCCACATCCGTCAGCTGTGAGTAAACCAGTGAGCAAAGCTAAGCTAGCCAAGTTGAATGAGAAGTATAGATCTGTCACCAAGAATTTTGTTCCAGGAGAATCAAGTCAAGTCAAGAAGGATAAAAAGGTCAATGTTGGTCATCTGTCCATCAAGCAAGTGAATGACATATTGGAGAAGATTGAGGTTAAAACAGATGCTAAAAGGAAAAACAATAGAAATGGGAAAGTAGGAATTAACAAGCATAACAACTACACACCTGATAAATATGCACCTCGAAAAATATGTGTTAAGTGTGGTAGTGTTAATCATCTGTCTGTTAATTGCAAGATTGCCATGCCGACATCCATGACTGTTCCTCCCTCTTTTCCCAACATGAATGCCATGCCTATCATGCCTATGAATGCTATGTCTGCCCAGAATATGAATGCACAATTTGCTAATATGCCATTTGCACCTAATCTTTATTATGCTGCATTTAGTATGTCTCAAATGCCATTTAACATGCCTTACTGGAATAACATGTTTGCAAATAGCATGCCTTTTTCTGTTAGTCAAAATATGCATGATAATTCTGTTCAAATGACTGGTTTCAAAGGTCCATCTCATATGACTAAGGATGAATCAGAAATTCTCAAGTCTAATGAGATTAAACTTAAGAAACCTAAGAAGAAAGCTAACAAGGCAGGACCCAAGGAAACTTGGGTACCAATCTCAACTTGATTTGATTTTTATGTGTGCAGGGAAACAGAAAGAATCTGTGGTATCTGGATAGTGGGTGCTCAAGGCACATGACTGGAGATTCTACCCTGCTCACTGGATTCAAGGAAAGAGTTGGCCCAAGTATTACTTTTGGAGATGACAACAAGGGTTTTACTGTGGGATATGGCTTGATTTCTAAAGACAATTTCATCATTGAAGAGGTTTCCCTAGTGGATGGTGTCAATCATAATCTATTGAGTATCAACCAGCTTTGTGATAAGGGCAACACAGTAACATTTAATTCAGGAGTCTGTGTTATGACAAACAAAAGAAGCAACAATGTGGTTCTCACTGGAGTGAGAAAAAGGAATGTGTATGTAGCTGACTTTAACTCATCAAATGCAGAATCTGTCACTTGTCTTCTCTGTAAAGCAAGTCAAGATGAAAGTTTGCTATGGCACAAGAAGCTGTCCCATCTAAATTTCAAGACTATGAATGAACTTGTCAAGAAAGAACTGGTTAGAGGTATTCCTCAAGTGGAGTTTACAAAAGATGGACTGTGTGATGCTTGCCAAAAAGGAAAGCAAATAAAAGCATCATTCAGAAAGAAGCTTGATTCAACAATTGAAGAACCTTTGTAATTGCTACACATGGATTTGTTTGGACCAGTCAATGTATTGTCCATCTCAAGGAAAAGATTTTGCCTAGTAATTATGGATGATTTCTCAAAGTTCTCTTGGACATATTTTCTAAAGTCTAAAGATGAAGCTAGTTAAATCATCATCAATCACATAAGGCAAGTCAACAATCATCCTGATTTTAAAGTTAGGAGAATCAGGAGTGACAATGGAACTGAGTTCAAGAATTCTGTGATGAGATCATTTTATGAAGAAACTTGGATAATGCATGAATTCTCTGCAGCAAGAACTCCACAACAAAATGGAGAAGTAAAAAGAAAGAATAGATCTATTATTGAAGCTGCAAGGACAATGCTTGAAGAATCAAAGTTACCAACATATTTTTGGGTTTAAGTTGTGAACACTTCCTGCTACACTCAAAATATCTCTTTGGTGAATCAAGCAAAGTGCATGACTCCCTACCAATTGTTCAAGAACATGAAACCAACTCTAAATTTTCTTCATGTCTCTGGCTGCAAATGTTATATCTTGGAGAATCAAACTGATCAACATGGGAAGTTTGATGCTAAAGAGATGAGGGAATTTTTGTTGGATATGCTGTGGGAAAAGCATATAGAGTCTATAATCTAAGAACCAACATTTTTGTGGAATCAATACATGTTGTGTTTGATGACAAAAAGATTGAAGGACTGCAAGATGGAGATTTCCATGAGAGCCTCAAATTTGATAATGTTGAGATGGTTAGTGATGACAGTGATGATGAAAGTGATCAAGAAACTACAACTAAGGATAATGTAGAAAAATCTACTACTGATGAAGCTCATAATTCATCATCTGTTGATTTATAAAATGCTTCATCCATCGGGAGACAATCTACATCATCCATCGGGAGACAATCAGCCTCATCCGTCGGAACTTAAAGTACATCATCCATCGGGTCTTTGAGAGAAGCTGAAAGTCAAGGCAGATCACTCACAGAAAGTTCCCCTTTCTCAAATCAAAGATTCACAAACTCAGGGGGAGTTTCTAATAATCAAAACTCAGTCACAAATCAAGACACCAATGAGGCCTCTTCATCTAGAGCAAATCTACCTCAACAGAGAAAATGGACAAAAGATCACCCCTATGAGCTAATTATTGGTGAATGTATGTACATCAGCTTCCTTTCTAAGGAAGAACCAAAGAAGGTAGAAGAAGCTCTGTTGGATCCTGATTGGATTTTAGCTATGCAGGAAGAGCTAAACCAATTTGAAAGGAACAATGTTTGGAAGCTGGTACCCAAACCTAAAGAAAAGAATTTAATTGAGACCAAGTGGGTATTCAGAAACAAGATGGATGAAAATGGCATAGTTATAAGGAACAAAGCTAGATTGGTTGCCAAGGGCTATTGTCAACAAGAAGGAATTGATTTTGATGAGACCTTTTCTCCTGTTGCAAGACTAGAGGCCATCAGAATTTTCCTAGCCTATGCAGCTCATGCCATTTTCAAAGTCTATCAAATGGATGTCAAGTGTGCCTTTCTAAATGGAGATTTGGAAGAGGAAGTCTATGTCAGTCAGCCTCCTGGTTTTGAAGATCCAAATCTACCTGATCATGTATACTATCTTTTGAAAGCACTCTATGGATTGAAGCAAGCACCTAGAGCCTGGTATGACACTTTGTCAAAGTTTCTTTTATGGAATCACTTCACTAGAGGTACTGTAGACAAAACTTTATTCTTTAGAAATGTTAATGGCTCTCGCATACTTCTTTAAATCTATGTAGACGATATTATATTTGGCTCTACAGATGAAAAACTTTGCAAAAATTTTGCCAAATTGATGCAAACTAAGTATGAAATGAGCATGACGGGAGAACTAACTTACTTTCTTGGATTACAAGTTAAACAAGTTACTGATGGAATATTCATTAGTCAAACTAAACACATTCATGATCTTTTAAAGAAGTTTGAACTAATGGATTGCACATCTGCAAAAACTCCCATGGCCACTACAACTAAACTTGAATTAAACACCACTGAAAAGTTTGTGGATATTTCAAGTTATAGAGGCATGGTTGGCTCACTTCTATACTTAACAGCTAGTAGGCCAGATATTATGTTTGCTACATGTCTTTGTGCTAGATTTCAAGCTGATCCTAGAGAATCTCACCTAATTACTATTAAGAGAATTTTCAGATATCTCGAAGGTACACCAAAACTTGGCATTTGGTACCCTAGAGATTCTGGTTTTAATCTAACTAGTTATTCAGATGTAGATTATGTAGGTTGTAGAATTGATAGAAAGAGTACAACATGAACCTGTCAATTTCTAGGAAACAAGCTAGTATCCTGGTTCAGTAAAAAGCAAAACTCAGTTTCCACTTCTACAGAAGAAGCTGAATATATTGCTGCTGGCAGTTGTTGTGCACAGATTTTATGGATGAAAAGCCAATTGCTAGACTATGGTCTGCAAGTGGAAAGAATTCCTATTTTCTATGATAACATAAGTGCAATTGCCATTACTGAGAATCCAGTACAACATTCTAGAACAAAGCATATAAACATCAAGTACCACTTCATTAGGGAGTATGTAATGAATGGTACTGTGGAACTACATTTTATTCCAAGTGAAAAAAAGCTTGCAGATATATATTTACCAAGTCACTGGATGAATCCACCTTTTCAAGTTTGGTAAGTGAGTTAGGTATGATTAATTATACTTGAAATCATTTTAGATATTTTGTAAGTTGTAATGCAGCCAGAAATTTAATTGAGTTTTCTGTTTTGGATGAAATTTTGGCTAAGTCAAAATTTACATCCCGGCGGATGATCATTATCCATCGAGTTTAATCATCCATCGGAATAGAATATCTAAAGTTTAATTATTTTTCCGGGTTATTTTAATAACCCGACGAATAAAATGTTTTATCCTCATCCGTTGAGTTTTCCAAATCATGGTCGTTAATTCTCTGAACACCATCCATCGAGTTTACTTACAGTCTATAAGTATATCCCGACGGATGGTTCATAGAATTTTAATAGTTTATTTTAATTTAAACGACTATTTTGGGAAAATTTGATTGACTCTTTATTACTTTTGTCAGTTCATTTTTGAGAAAGTATAAAAGAAAAATTCATTTTCATTTCTTTTCTTTTATCATTCTCAAATCATCTGATCTAACTTCTTTCTCTCTCAAAAGCAATTACCCTCTCTCTGTAATTTTTACTCTCTAACAATGGCACCAGTCATCAAAATCATGTCTCAAACTGGCTTTATCTATGAGAAAGACAATTTCACAGCTCTAGTGAACAAGGGGATTCAACAGTATGGTGACTACCACAAAATGATGGATTTTATGCAAGGATGTAAACTAACTATGTTATGCTCGAGTCTCCCACTATCTACTGTGAGGTTGTAGAGGAGATATGGACAACTGCAGTGTACAACTCAACTGACAAGACCATCGCTTTCACTATTAAAGGTATGAAATTCTGTGTTAATAGTGACATTGTGAAAGCATGCTTTAGGATTCCTGATAATACTGTTACTTCTCCACACACAGACACTGATATTGTTAACATGTTAAACTCCATGGGTTATGCACTCACCATCTCTAAATTAAGTGAAATTAGGAGATTGGGTCTTAGGAAAAAATGGAGTTACCAGTGTGATGTAGTTACTAAAGTATTTTCTGGTAAGATTAGCAATTTTGATTCTGTTAATATCTCCATGCTCAACATGCTAGTAATTGATAAGTACTTCAATTTTAGTGACCGTGTCTTGTTTGAGTTGGGGTTTAAGTTAGGGGAGCTTAATAAGAGGGGTAAAAGTGTTTATTATGCTAGATTTTTCATAATGCTTGCTAACCACCTCTCTTAGGACATTATGATTGAGAACCCAACAAACAAATTAAATTGTTGGGTTCAAAAAAGAAGAATTATTGCAGATCTTAATAGAGCAGATCACCACAAAGAGGTGCCACTCTTCTACTTTCCAGTAATGGAGGCACATCAAGTAAGTGAGGTAATTTCTACTGTCTCTACTCTTCCAACCTCAGACATTTCTTTGCCTTCTAGTGTAGCAATGGTATCTGTGTCAATGACTAGACAGATACCTACCCAAGCTACCAAAACTAAAGTTTCAAAATCAAAGACAAAGAAAGCCCCCTCTGGTGTCTCTCAAAAGATGTCAGTTGTAAAATCCACTAAACACAAAGAGGGGAGTGTGAAGGTAGAAAAGACAGGTGAGGGACAGGGTGAAAATCAAAGAAGCCCTAAGGATAAGGATGGTGAGCAGAGTGTACCCAAACCAAGCCACACCATAGTTTCCCAACAAACTGTGGTTGTTAATAAGGACAAAAGCTCAATTCTAGTTTCATCCTCCCAAAAGGATGGAACTATTGAAACAAGCTCTCAACCAGGAGCACAGAACAAAAGGGGTAGGGACACAAGTTCACCACAAACTTACACAAGAAAGAAGAAAACTAAAACCCTTGGGGATGCAAAGGGTACACACACTATGCAAACTGGAGCTAAAGACCCAGTCACTGCACCATCTCAAAGTCAAATTGATGTGGCTCCAACAAATGTGGAGTCACAGCCAAAATCTGCACAAATTGAAACACCTCAAACACCAAATTCTCCCACACACTCTTTGGATGTTGATATGATTCATACATCTCAACCAAATTCTCCATCTTTAACTTTGTTTGAGAAGCCAAAAATCCATGCAAGTGAGCATCATCTTCTAGATGATTTGTTGGCTCACTTGTTATTTCTTTCTTAGACTGTTGAGACATCTGTGCCAAATTTTTCATCAATCTGCACAGAGTCTACAATAGTATCCACTCCACACTCATTCATTTCTACTTACTCATTGGATATTGTTCATCCGTCGAGTAGTGATTGTATCCCGACGGATATGCCTATCAGCAGTCATCCGTCGAATAGTCAAATTATTATCCCGATGGATATTTCTCATCCGTCGGGTGTCTCTGCACAACTCAAAAGTTCAAATATAGTTAAAAGTGTAGATGACTTAGTAATTATGCAATCACTATTAGGATTGAGGGAAGGTAGTGACTTGAGTGAGATTCTGGGTTGCTCCCAGGAAAAAGGAGAGGAAAAGATTGATCCAATGCAGTCCATTTCTTCAGGACTGGAAAAAGTGAGTGTGAGGAGTCCAACCTTAGATGGTGAAGGTGAGGGTGTGAGGGTGGGGAGCCAAGGTGAGACCTTGATGCAAGAAAAGAGAGATAACGAGAGAAATGCAGGTACTGGAGATACAAGGGTGGCTGTTATTGCAAGTGAGTTAATGAATGTCCAGGATGTAGACATGGAGGGACTATCTCAGCAAAATCAAGTTGTTATAGATCCTACCTCCCTTGATGCTGAGGCATTTACTCACCCTGTTCCAGCATATCAACTTCTAGCTGAATAGGGCAATGACAATGCAGAAAGAATGCTCAATTTGGTGCACACCACACAGTCCATGCAAAGTGCTAAGGATGCCATCACAGCTTTGCCCTCTACAACTGGTGATGTTGATTATGAGACTGGTGGTTCAGAAGATTTCTTAGGAGGTGAGGAT
The DNA here is from genome assembly GCF_009905375.1 of Apium graveolens. NCBI lineage: Eukaryota > Viridiplantae > Streptophyta > Magnoliopsida > Apiales > Apiaceae > Apium > Apium graveolens. The sequence continues at coordinate 43,453,642 of NC_133657.1, read as the reverse complement.
GAAGGAAGTAAAGAAGAGCTATTGGACTTGGAGGGAGAAGCAGGCCCTAGTTCAAGGTCAGGCATGCCATCATGGGCCTTTTCCAAGAAATGTGATGAACATAACTTCAAGACTACACTCATCCAGCTAATCAGTCAAACACTAGTCTACACTTCAATCATCCACAAATGCTAGCACCAAGAAGCTTCTTCAAGCACATCTTTCTTCTCTCCAACTACATCAAATTCAAGGCTATCAACAAAATCTAAATGTCACCACCATCAAAGCTGAAATTGGTGAAATCAAGAAGGACATTTCTGAGAGATTGGAAGCTAGACTTCCAGGGACAACAATGACAGACATCAAAAGACAGCTCAGGAAAAACTCAGATCTTGCAACCAAGGTGGATTCCGTGGATAAAAGAATGATTGTTATCGAAGCTTTTTTTTACAATAATTCATCTACACCAAGCTTAAAAAACAGTCTTGCTCTGCACAGACCTCCTCCTCTACTCAACTTGCTAATAACAAAAAGGGGGAGAAAGAGAGTCCTAGGAGTGAGGGGGAGAAAAAAGTGCTTAACATTCAAGTGAGTAAAGCAATTGTCCCAACAATTGCTTTCACAAAGCCACCAGCTAAAGATGGCATTGATCTGATAAATGAAACAGCAACCAATTTGAGAGCAGCTGACAAGAAGTTGAGTCCAATAAACTGGGCAAAAATTGATGAGAATATTTAAAAGAAGTTTGGTCCATCTTAGAAGCCAGAAAATTCAGTCATTTATCACTCTCAAGTCAGGCAAATTTCTGTGAATGAAATAAGTATGAACTATCTGGAGAAAGGCCAAACATCCTGCATAAAATCCCCAAAGGAAGATCTAGTCATGAAGCCAAAGGTGAACTACTCAAAGTCTTCACTCAAGAACCCTTTGGACACAGTGTATGAGACACCAAAGCCTGATGAGAAGAAGCTGTTGGCCAGGTCTATAGCATTCTACAAAGATCCTGCAGATTAAGTATTAAAAAGAAGAATTGCCAAGGTTTTCAGAAATGGTAAGGAAATTTGTGTGGTGGCTGGACACCTCAATTTTTTGAAGCAAAAAGGGAAGAAAAAGCAAGATTAAAGAAAAAAAAGAAGCAAGCTGCTCTAGATGCTAAAAAGCTCAAACAAAAGAAGTAGCAAGCTGCTATTTTGGCCAAGCTGCAAACTGCGAAGCCCACACAAGAAATTCCTGAACAACCATCTGAGACCACTGAATCTAAAGATCAGAAAATGCAAGATGTACCCCAATAGAAAAAAAGAAAATTCAGATACAAAATTTATGCTGAAAGAAAATTGGACTTCAGTGATGAGGAATTGGAAGACTACATTCCCAAACAGTTTGCTACTACATCTCAAACATCCATGCCCTCTGTGGTACATGAGGAATTCAAGGTAGATCCATTCAAGAACTTCCATGGTGAACCTATCATTCTAAAGGATGAACCAATAGGCTGGGATAGTCTACCAATTCCTGTGTTAAACATTCCTCTATTCAAGAAGCCAAAGAAAACAAAGTTTAGAGCAATCAAGAAAGTGAAGCCCTCAACTCTCAGATCCAAGTCCCTAACCAAAGATCAAACCAAGGTCAATAAAGGAGATATCATGTACATCTGTGACATCAAGGAATTCTCTGATCTAAACCTCTATCTGGATGAACTGGTAGAAGTGAGAAGTATTGATGATTACAGGAATCTACCTGAAAGGCTAGTATTCAAGTACAAGGGAGGAAAAGAGATGAATGGCCACTTCACAGGATTCTTCAAGAAAGCCAATCTGTACTGATAAAATTTTATTCATCCTTGAAGAAGAACTTTGGATTCAATGTGACAGCAAGAAGACTAGTTCTAAAGAAGATTAAAAACTGAGGAGTATTAGAGGCAAAGATGCACTCCCAAAGACTTTAGCTATTCCTTACACAGGGAGTAGAGTATGTCTAAGGCCTTACTGGCTGATGGAATTCATGGATGATAAGGGAGTTAAAAGATTCTTCAGACTAGAGGACCAGTTGAGCATCTCTAGCAATGAGACTCTACTGGAAATGCAAGGAATGCTAGATCTCTCAGAAGCTGATGAACTTTAATTCCACAGACAGCTCTAAAATCAGATAGAAGAAAACAACAGAAGTCTTGGGAAGAAATCCAGACAATCAAGGAGATAGAATTATCTGCTCAGACTACAGGAGCACCTTGAAAATGATTGTGAGCAAATCTTTGTACACTTTATCTTGTCAATTTTCAGTAAATAATGCAGCACTTTTTAGTTTAATCTACTACCTTTTAAATTTGTATTTTTAGGGTGATTTGTTATCATCAAGTTTCTCTTAATTTATGGCTACAATTATAGTAGGCATAAATTGGGGGAGATTGTTGGGAATATGTTCTGAACTTGATGATTACATTAACAAAACACATTAGTAGATTTAACTTAGTGAAAAATATAGCACTCGACAGATGATCAAATATAGTCCCGACGGATGACTCAATATAGTCCCGACGGATGACGATTTGACATCCATCGAGTGAGTAGCTTATGTAACAATAAGTATTGTAACACATTTCTGTGAATAACTTTGTATAGATCCTGAACTAGCATATGAGTCATTTTGACTATTATCAGATATGCAGAATAGGCTGATTAATTATAAATATGAGATGTCTTATAATTTTGCATAAGTGAAATGAAGTCAAGTGTCAAATAGCTACCCGACGGATGATCAACAAAGCAACCCGACGGATGACCAACAAAGCTACCCGACGGATGACAAGCATGTACCCGACGAATGTTTAATTCAAATATCTGTTGACAGTGACAAGACAGTCACATGCGTTGGGTATTTAGAAAAAGAATGTGGGAGCCTGTTTAACAGGAAATGAAGAACAAAGAAGCATTACCATTTCCATGAAAGTTAAAAAGATTTTCAAAGATGCTGGAATTGAGTAGTGAAGTAGCACGGAGTTTGACTTGATAGTTTTGTTTTATTATCCTGTCTTATTACCATGTAAACTTGATGATATATAAACCAAGTGTAGCTAGTGAAAACAAATTTAACTAAGCAAACACTTTTAGAAGAAAAATAGATAAAGTTGTAACTATTAAGAATTTCTCTGTAGTTTGTTTGTTCACTTGTAAAGCAGCTGTGAGACAATTTGTACTTCACAGAATCCTTACTCGATATATATATATATATATATATATATATATATATATATATCTGGTGGATACTTTCAAATCCACCAGAAAGTTTTAAAGACTTGTGTATTTATTACTTTGTGTTTTTGATTCATTTAACTTGTGATTCCGCACCTTGCAAATCAAAACACTTATATATATAGTTTGAGTTAGAACATTTTGTAATTCAGAAAAAGTTTTCTAGAATTATATTCAATCCCCCTTCTGTAATTCTTGATGCATTGTTAGGGACTAACATATTCTTAAAAATCATTATCATTAATAATAATAAAGAAGAATTAAAGATTCACTTAAGTCATCACCTATATATAATTACACTTTTTTTATTCACCTTTTAAGATGAGATGAAAAACTTATTGAAGTGTAAGATTACATATTTTAAATTGTGCACATAATATTTTATGATACTTTTTACTTAATAAAATACTTAAAATATGACAAATATAAAAATTTCACCATACCTTTTCATATTTAAAAAGACCACTCTCCAAATTTATTCACAAGTCGCGGTTCTAACTACATTAGTTTAGTTACGAAGAAAATGATAGATAGACAAATTGTCTACCAGGTAAATCACAGAACACGTGATATCTATTGAAGTAACATGATCAAATTTAACTGTTGTAATGTGTTTTTTTAGCAAACTTTAAACAAAAATTTCTTTTTTAAGAATTTGAATAAATTTCAATCCAAATTTTAGATATTGTGGATCTAAATTATTTTAAAGAAAAAAATGTACAGATTTTATAAATATTTAAATAGAATGCAAAGGTTTTAAACATAAATTAGGTTACATAATGAAATTAATAAAGGCTTGAACCATGTAATTCAAATTATATTAAGAATATTAATAAAAATGGAAATCACTAAATTAATAAAGGCTTGAACCAGGAAATTCAATTTTTTTCGAAATGTAAATATTGTACTATTTAATTAAGATTAAAGAGAATCAATAAATGTAAATTAATTGATAACATTAACAGGGAAAATGTAAAGTTGAGAGTAAATATTGTTAATTAAATATTCTAATAAATGAAAACATTTTTCTATGAATACGTATATGTGCATGTATTTTTCCATTTTCAATCAACAGTAATACGTAGGGTTCTCTAGTTCTCTCGCTAAGGACGGTTCTCTTTTGAACATACTCCTATATATTGGTAGGGTGGAAACACGCACTAAAATTCATGCAAGTATACGCGTTCGCAAAATAAATCAGATTCGTTCCCACAGAGACTCGTTTAGGTTAAGTTCAATTTATGCACCTATGCAACAATGTATGGTTATCGCTCAATGCTAAGACAAATAACAAATTGGGTTTTGATTAAACTAAGAGATTATACTAAATAGCATTAACTCAGAGAATTCAGGTTGAATTACTTATATGAGACAAACATGGGATTCTAACTTCATTAAATACTTCATTCAAAGTCATTGTTCTTAGTCTTAGCATGCAATGGTGATGATAACTAATCAGATAACACGAAACTAGTAAACGCCAACTTTCTTTGTACGACTACCTTACTATCAGACATCCACAAAAGAGATAAAAGCTGAATAGATACCAATTATGTTGAGACCCTATATGTCTATAGAAATTGACAACATAAAGGTTTAATGAACAAGTTATCTATTGTGATTACATAGGGCAAGTAAGATGGTTAAAATTACCTACGAATCATGCATAACAAATACATGAACCTATGCTCGCATGGCAAGTTCTAAATCTCTATATTCACTATCGCTTTAATAGATATTAACATGCTATATTATATGTTAGCTACGCACATAAGATGAATAAGCACAACCAATACTAGGATATCAATCAATCACCACACACCAAGATATTGAAACAAATTAACTATAGAAATCCATAAGTAAATCCGTTAGAACCCCATGATAACAATTAGTTCATAACTGAACTCATTTTCACCATGGGTTCCAATGAAAGCATGATAATGAACAATATAAGAGTGCTAGGGTTAGAAGACAAATAAAAAACAAGCATCCAAATATTAACTATATTGAAGAAAACAAGAATCTTCTTGTCCGTAGCCTTCTCGTGCTCTCTAGGTCTTCTTATTGCTCTCTCAGGCCTCCTTCTTGTTGAAAACGTCTTTTTATGGGTATATATAGGCTCCAGGATGACCAAGACTCTCAAAATCTTCAATTTGGACTAAAATCAGGATTCTGGGGCAGAAACCGGGCGCGGCTGCGCGGCCGCGCTGACATTCTGGAAAAATTCTGACATTTCTTATTTTGGCCGTATCTTAAGTTCTGCTCGTCAGAATTAGGCGATTCAACTTCCCACGCGAAACTAACGAGATTATCTACAACTTGAGAAAGTCCGATGCTTCCAATTCTGATCTCTTTTCAGCATAATTCATTGAAAAACTCCTTTCTTCATTCAACTGATGCCTGAAATGCAATAACGCAAAAACACATCAAAAATACCAACAACTTGAGTCCAAAACACCAACTTAAGCCTGAAATGAAGCGTTCTAAGTAGATATAAAATCCACTCATCATATATATATATATATTTATATATATATTTAAACATATATTTTTCTTAATAATATTTTTTTAATTATTTAGTGTAATGATTAATTGAGCATGTTAATAATAAAATATAGCTATGATTTTTTTCATATAAAAATGCATTAATATAATTATATAGTTTGATTTGAAATCTTAGTTATAATTATTAATATCACAATTTCAAGTTTACCCATCAAAATATAAATATTTTTAACTGAAAATTGGAAGGGATTTATATTGTATTTGATATTGAAACTTAATAGTTTAAAACAATTTTTTTACAAAACAGGTATACAGTTTTACTTTTAAATAAAATGTTAGGGTTACAAAATGCAATTAGCTCTTATTTTTTACCTCATCACGGTTGTTCGTCTGAGTACCTTAAAATTCTAAGTTGTTGTATAAGCTAGTGAAACTTTTATCATGTTAGATTTTTAAAAATAATCGTTAAAAATAATTATTTTAATACATGAATTTTGAAATATACATATTTAAATTTAAATTATTAGGAAAAATGAAAATGTTAAACAATACAATATGAGTTGGGTAAAATATGTACAAATAATCTTTAACTTGCATAGCATAAAAACTATAGTGGACCTTTATAAACAATAAGTCCTCTCAAAAAAATCTCCTAAAATGCCTATTAATTGGAAATATAAATAATTTTTCTCTCCATGTATATGTAAAATGTTGTTGATTTGTTCTCTCCTTTTATATTACAAGATCAGTGAGAGGCGTTTATGTAGTGGCAATGGAATGAAAGACTGATTGGATGAAGTAATGGCAGATCTAGACATAACTAACTAAGAGAAAGAACCAATATTTGATGATGAGATTGAAGATAATAGGAACAAGTTTGAACCATGTTTGGTGGGAAGCTTATAGAAAACAATCTGAATGTGCACGCAATGAATTCTAATTTAGCTGATATTTAGCGTCTTGCTATGGGAATCAATATAAAAACATAACATCAGGTTTGTTCTTGTTTCAATTTTTATTACAATAATGATATTAAAATTGTATATCTAGAGGGGGTGATAGGTGTTATGGCTAACTATAACCAACTTTTAATAAGTTACCAAATATTTATCAAATTGTCAAACAGCTTGCTGTTAATTCAGAATATATGTTGTCATCAAGTTTACACTCGATATGCAATGCAGAAAATAAATAACATCAAATAAATAACACATAGAGTTTTAGCAAGGTTCGGCCCTTATTTCTAATGGTCTACGTCCTGGTCCCTTACCAACTTGGTAATAGAATATATTATTAATTACTGAAATGATACGATTACAAGATTCAATAATATATCTCCCTTTATCCCTTATTCCTGATAGCAGCTTGTTGATAACATCTGTTCCCTTGAGTGGATTACCCTCTAAGCCCTATACCAAACATGTATAGCCTTCTCTAACAATTTAACTCCATGAACCCTTGTTATCCAAGCTCAACTACTCAGCAACAAATGTTTACACCTTGAACAATACAAGATTTAATAAATATTATAACCGAAACTCTATGTTAAGTAATGAATAACACACAGAGGGTGGGGGTGAATGTGTTTTAGTGTTTTGGAGCTTTTCTTGATTTGTTTATAGTGGTGAACAAAGTAAATTAAGTTTTGTAGTGAAATGTGTTAATACTGAAATTAAGCATCTAACAATAAAGAATACATATATTTCAAAACTCAATTAATTTTATATTAAAATTATGAATGTCTTGCTACAAAATTTCTAGGCTCTTTGATAACAAAGAGCTTGGCTGCTTCCCTAAGAGAATAAAAGATTTTTCTTATCTAAATTGTTACAACTAAACAAAGCATCCAATGTTTACTTTATAGAACTGTAAACACTGGTTATTACACAGCATGCAACAACATGTACTAAACCCTATTTTTGAATAATCAAATCTTTCTATTTTTGGCTTAGTGTATCTTTGTTAAACTTGCACGCCCATGACTTTATTTGCTAGTTAATCTTGGCCCTTGATCTTGTAATCTTTAAGCTGCTTTTGTAGACTTGTCATTCCAACTGATTAGATTATTTTTTGCTTAATAATATTGGATATTGAACTGGTCTGTATTTTGTACTTTGAGTTTTACCTCGAGATCTTCAGTTTTGTATATAGAGAACTTGACATCTTGATAAGTATATTGGCTTATCGAGATCTCTAAGCACTCTATAGTGTTTTGGCTTATCAAAGTCTCTAAGTTCTCTATAAGAGAATTTGGCTTGTCAAGATCTCTCATCTTCATATCTTCACTTTAGCTTATCGATAACTCTGCGTTCTCTAATGATAAATAGACTTATCTATATCTCAGAGTTCTGTAGTGAAGAAATGACTTGTCGATATCTCCAATCTTCATGTCTTCAATTTGGCTTGTCGATATCTCTGAGTTCTCTAGTAGCTTTCATGACTTCTCGATAAGTCATTATGGAGTTCTCGAATGACTTCTCTATAATACTTAATCTATGACTTGTAGAGAACTTGATTAAGAATTTTTTTTCCCAAAAAGATTTATTCAACTGCAAGCTTCTTCATAATTCTTCTGAGACATGATCTTCTTGATCTTCTTCTAGATAGAATTCTTAAGCTTGATAGTGTTTACATAAAATGACTTCAGTCTGCCCTTGAACATTTTTACAGACTTAAGAATTACAATACATAATGCAAACATAGATTATCATACAACTTACTTAGGATTGTCAATTTGATTTAGTCTTGTTAATGTACATGCATGTCTTGCACAACAATCTCCCCAATTTATTAGAAGATTGCTTAACACAAATTCATGCATGTTAACAAGACTAACCCCAAACTAAAATGGAAAATAAGACTAATTTATAAAAATTGACATAATTACAATCATTTATACATTTAGGTAAAGACAATTTTTGCTTTTATTTCTTCTCTAATGAGATCCTTTAAGTAAACAAGAATTTCTTGTTCTTCTATGACTGGTGTCCCACTTGGAGATTCCAAAAGCTTGAGTCTGTCTGGCTTTGGATAATTATCCAGTATGTCAATCTTATATTTTGTGAATTTTCCAGCTTTGACATTTAGAATTTTTCCATCCTCGGAAATTCTGTTCTTTCCTTTTGCTTGAGTTCTTCTAATCTTTTGATGAACATTTCAATCTCCTCATCATACTTCCTTTTTCTCTCCTCATATTCAGCCTCATTCCTTTCTCTTCTTTCCTCCCTTACTATCAACCATTCAGTGAAAATAGATCTCCATACTCTTGTAGTAGTATCCTTATCTTTTAGTAAACTTATCACTCTCTTGATTTCTGTGGGGGAGAGAGAGTCCATTAAGCTGCAGCCAAGAAATGTGAAAGACCCATCTTCATAGTAGATTTTTACTTCCCCAAGTGTTACAACCAAAACTCTGACTATTTCCTCAGCTAGTTGTTGAAAATAGTCTTAATCTGAGCTGCACCAGTTTAGAGGTAGAAAATCACTTTGCTTGAAACAATTCCAGATGGCCCTCTCAGTAACTTGTATCCTTATCTTTCTTAGGTTTTCTCCCAACAGACTTGTAGTGAATTGTGAGTGAAGGTTTGACAAAAGGTAGGTTTGTGATTTTCTTGAGAAATATTTGGCTTGAGGTTATTGGTATTTTTAGAAAGGTGTTAGCAATTTGTTTGTATATGAATTTAGGCTTAGAGGTTTGAGGTGGTTTGATGGATTTGAAGGTTGATCTAATTTTTTTTGGATTTTTAGGGTTTGTTGTGGTCTGAGTTGTCCTCTTTATTTTCCTTCTCCTTTCATCTCTCTTCTTATCATCTTCCTTCTTCTTGTCTTTGCTTCCAGCTGCCTTAGTGGATTGACTTGCATTTGAGCCAGAAGGTTTTTAATCATCTTTCTTCTGCTCATCTTCATCCAAGTTATCCTTATTAATTTGAGTTTTAGGCAAGTTGGCTTCAGGATTTCTTAGATATCTCCCCAACAACTTGATCATCTCTTCATCTTCAATAGTCTTATTTTGCTTGACCTTTAACTCAGTTTCCAGAATCATGATTAGCTTTTTGTTGGCCATGACACATTGCTTGAGAATATGGAAGTGTTTGCAATGTTTGGTGGCAGGACAGATGTATGCCACTCCCTTGGTTGGATGTAGATATGCTTTAGAAAAAGCAACCACTTGGGCATTTTTCAGTTCAGTTAGCAAGTGAGTGTCTTCAGGAATCACCCTTCTGACTTTTTATATCAGGATGTCCAACTCAGATGCCCTTCTAGAGATAAGATCGTTAAGGGACACCTGCATATACCTGTCTACCCCAGAGTCATTTCTAATGATCACAACTCTTTTCTACTGAAAACTACCCTTAGTCACCAAGATCACCCTTATAGAATTTATTGTCTTGTCCAAGGCCTTTTTGTAGGTGAATAAATTGTTATTGAGAGAAGCCCTGAGAGCCTTGAGCAATTCATTAAATTCCCTGCTCAGACTAGGTCCCTCAACTGCCCTAATGAGCCTCTCCATTCCAATATCTACCTCTTAAATTTTGCTCTTCTCAGTAACTTGGACATTTTGAGTAGATGATCTTGATCTCGATAGCCTAGCCTCTATCTCCCCCTTAGTCTTGTTGGCAGACATGAGAAGGGGAGTAGGGATTTCAGGCCTTATTTTTTCAGGTATTGAAGGTAGTGAAATGTTGAGTATCCCCATGATGGCTCCCAAAGCAACATAATTCTGCATTTAGAGATGTTTGTGAGAGTCCACCAAGGTTTTGATGTCAGATTATTGGCTCTTTACTAGAGAAGTCAAAGCCTAAACTTGAGTATTGAGAGAGGCATTTGAGGTCTCTAGAGAAGCCACATGTGTCTTGAGATCTTGAATGTCATGTGTAGATGAGCTTGAAGTAGAGATAGAAGTAGATGGTCCAAATGAAGCTTGCACATATTTATATATTTCATTAATAACCAAAGGCGAAGGTGTAAAATCCGGGATATTGCGTGTAATTATTTCTATTGATAAATGATTATTAAGTGATTTTTGGTGAATTATTTAAAGATTGGTGTTGTTATGTGGATGTTGATATGTGGTAAAGTATAAGTATGTTAATTTTATTATGTCCAGAATAAAATACAGATAATTAAGGTATTTTTCTGGTAATTTTTGGAATATTATATGGTTTTATATTAATTTATGAACTTATTAATTATTTTCTGAATAATTACAAAATTCATTTTATAAAGCCGGAAATCGTCTAACTTCAACCGTTTTTACGTTTTTACAACCCGAAATTCTTCTGAAAACTCCTACCTAACCCAATATGGTAATTCCGGACATTTTCCGTGCTTTGACTTTTTCAATTCGGATTACGGTTTGACCCGTGCGCGGCCCAGCACAAGATTTTCAATACGGTAATCATTTCGGTGAATCAACAAAAACCGTATTCTCGAAAGACGGGATATTATTACATTTTTTTCGTATAAAGTGTTTTATAAAAAGTCCGGTTTGGATAATTATCCAATACGGGTATCAAATCGGATAGTTTTTGCAGTTACTTAGCGGCTAAGTAACTAATTTAACGATCCAAAACGATCCAAAACGAACCAATATTCCAAAAATATATATAGCCCTTTTATCATTTCATTTTATTTGTATAATCATAATCAGTCAGTAAAACCCCGTAAAATACAGAGAAAATGCCGAATTTATATCGCGTTCTTGATAATCAAACGTACGAACCAAGGCGTTATCGAACTCCGATTCGGGCGTGCAATATACCAAATCGAAGCTCTCAAAAAATACTTTCTGATTCAATCAACCATTCCAGTGCATAAATCAATGTATTTTTCTTATTAAATTGTTTTATTTCGAATTTATTAAAAATTAAAATAAGAATTTTTGTTCGTGATGTTGTTTGTGTGATCTTATGGCATAATCATGTAGATAATTTTCTCCTAATCAATTTGGTATATTATATGTCAGAAATAGAGGTCAATAACATGGTGAAAATGGGGTTTGATTATGTTAAAATTTGAATTAGGGTTTATAATTAGTTTGATTGTTCTTAATTTAATTTAGGCGTTATTGTTGTAAGGGTTATTAGCTTAAATTGATTTCACCATTGAATAGATCGTTGAAAAATGAACCGATTGGTATAAACATGATGAACAGAGGGTTTCTGGAACGGGTTGGTCGGAAAATCGGGCTGGGCGGCGGCAGAATTTTTCGGACCGTTTTCCGGTTGATTCGCTAGTTATTTGATCGATTTGATAGCAGGGTCGTGTTTCCGGTTGATTCGCTAGTTATTTGATCGATTTGATCATTCCCAGTGAATTTGGTCCAGTTCTGGATTGATTTTCCAGTCGCCGGAAAGCTCGGTGGTCGCCGTTAATGGCGACCGACCGGCAGCGACTCACCGGAGAAGGTGATAGGGAAGGAGGGGGACAATTGCAGATTGATCCCTGATAGTTTCATTTGTTTACAAATTCTTTATTCCTATTTTAAAAATTCACAAAAACAGGATTTCTGTTTACTTTATTTTAAAAATGATATTTCTATTACCTTAAAAAATCTGAAAAATTATTTATTTAATTATTTTTAAATTCAGGAAATTGTTTTAATTATTTATTTATTCAAAAATAAATCAAAATTATTTTATTAATTAATTTTAATTAGTTTTTAATTATTTTAATTAATCGATTAATTTATAATTAATTGATTAATTAATTTAATTAGTTATTAATTATTTTAATTGATTTAATAATTAGATTTAATTATTTAAAATTAATTTAAAAATTCCGAAAAATAACTTCGAGCTTTAAAATATTATTTTAAATTATTTTCAAGGCTCGATAATTATTATGAAATTATTTTAAATTCAGATTCGGGCGTTCAAACCCTATTATTTAAATATAAAATGATTCGAAGACCCATTTTAATTCCGAAAAATGGTCAAAAATTCATATTAAATACCTGGAATATCATTTTAACCCCGAATCTTCTTTGAAAAATTATTTTGACCGAATACCTTACGTGTTATGTGTTACGTGCTCACTGATTGATGCGTTATATGCCTATGTGTTTGTGATTTGACTGTTTTAGTCATAACTTTCAATCCGTAAATCGGATTTGGGTGAAACGAAGGGTAGATAAAAGTTTATGACGTCTATGTGACGATTAGAATAATACGAGTATGAATAATTAATAGATACTTGTGATGCCAAGCAGAGTTAGCAAGGCATAGAAGAGGAAACCAGTGATCCATAAATAGAATCGAAGCGTAGAAAGAGAAGGCAAGTGATTGATAAATAGAAGCAAGTCAGAGAAAGAGAAGGAAAGTGGTTGATGAGTAAAACTATTAGATGGCTACGAGTAAATTGGAAGTCGTCGATGATAAGGCCAGTACTTCTGAACCTTTTTCAAGATATATTGCAAATATTTTCAAACTGTTTCATAATATGTCGCTATTATTCAAAATAAATCCTGTTTTATATTGCAAGAACTTTAAACTATTTAACCTTCAACCCTGATTCTTATTGATCTTGAGCCATAAGCCTTATTCTTCATAAACCATTGATTATTGAATTCTCAGATGCGAGCCATACACATACGATACTACTCCACAAATACATATCTACCACATACTGATTCTGATATTGAATTTCTTAACATACCAACCCTTATTCCTTGTATAACAAAAGACCAACTCTTGGAACCATTGAACCCTTGGTCTTCTACTTTCTGATTCTTTCCTTAATTGAAAGCCAATCTTTTTGAATTCCCTGTTATGCCTTCATGGTGTTATGAATCACCCTATACTTCAAGATAAATGTTGTTTATGATTCAGCTTATTGATTTACATTGGTTATCATATTGAATTGTTTTAGATATTGGATGGTTTTATAAATGTGGACCAGATTCGTGGTCAGACCAGATTTGTTATCATAATAGGCCAATGCGTGCCTTGGATCCAGTATATAGAGCAAAGCTGGGAGCCTTGCTCGGGGTTAGTGCATGACTGATCATCAGCCTAACCTTGGTTTTTGAAATGAAAAGTGAATATCCAATTCTAATCATTGCTTATTCAGAAACATGATTTTTCTGAATCATTTCATTTGGTGATTGTTTAACCTCAATTGCTGCTATTATTACTTGCTGAGCTAGTAAGCTCACTCTTGCAAAAATTTTATGTTTTCAATAGTTGAAAAGGATAATTTGTTGATAGCAAGGATTCCTAGTCCAACGTGCGAGCTAGGATTCCAGGTTAAGTTCGATCGAGCTAGCAGGAGCTTATGTTGTAGATGAGTTATGCGAGATTGTAAGGAGGATATCATTATCAATTGTAAGTTGAACTAGTTGGGGTTTGGTACGATGTAATAAAAGTTAAGGATGTGGCTTGTTTTCATACTTTAACTTGTTGCGATCCGTGGTTGTGTAAAAGGGTCAATGCTTATAATAATTTATATACAGGTTTATATATTGTGGTGTGTGTGTTGTGAGCCCCAAACTTCTGACCCGAGTTTGGAGGGCGTCACAGGTTGATATCAGAGCTACATGTTATAAGTCACTGAAATAAGCCTAGATTGTCAGGAATTGATAGAGGGTTAGGATTAGGATTAAGAAATAGAAAAAAGAGGACGTCGAGAGGTTGAGTGTGACTGTATAATAGGTTTTGGTATGATTCGTGATAAAATTCGAGATTCTTATCTGTTGACGCGATTTTCTGATAGCAGCGATGACAGTTTCTTTTATTCCGGTATCGTCTGATCATTCGGAGCGTTCAGTCGGAGGACCATCATCTGATTCACGCCTGCTCGTCCATCGGTGTTAGCCATGTCACATCCTGTTGCGGCGGTTGCACCTTTTCACGTTATTATCCTATCCCCTGATGCGAGACTACCTATTCGAGAATCCCCCACATGATGATTCTGGTTCTACCGAATATTCAGCTGTGAGTGCATCTTTTCTGCCACTATACACCTTGTTCTATAACATCCGTTTAAAACTCGTCTTATGAAGTAACAACACCTATGATGAAGGATTTGAGAGCTACAACATACGGTGCATACACGAGGTATTAAGAAAAGTGAGAAAGAACCTAGAAAGAGGGTTGAGGTATTCCGAAGGATAGCTGCTACCAGATTATATGGAGCTACTAGTAAGTATGTCACCCATAATTATCTTGTGGAGTGAACTCGATGGATTTTAAAGGAGTTTCAAAAGATTGGATATCAAGAGTTTTCCTGGAATTTGATGATGATGTTAGGACCAAACGTGATGCGTATAGTAATAATATGACGTGATACTAATCGACCTTATTTTATAAAAATAGATTTGATGACTATTGGATAGACCTGTTATACTTAGTAATCGTAAGAGATGCTGCTGAAAGTGTTATCAGTATGGAAAACTAGAAGTAAAGTTACGAATAAGATAGTATACAACTGTAACTGGAGTTTTGTCGACCAATGAAGATAAAATGGACCCAATGAAGGGTAGAAGGTATATGGAAATGAATGAGTTCTTATCTGAAGTTTTTCCTAATAATATGATACTTGGTAGTAGTTGAGAAGGATAACAACTAACTCATATAGTAATGACGACCAGGTGTATGATTTTTAAATTCTAAACCAGTTTTGAAAAGAGATTTTCAAAATTTTTCCTAAAAGTCCTTTAAACAAAGCAAGTTTTAAAACTTGGTTGTCCAATTACTACTTGAGTTCTCGATTGGTATAAGATTCGGATTATCTAGGAGAGTACTTGTTCTAGAAGTTAGTATGGTTCGTTTAGAAGGCCAAGTGGACCCGCTATTACGAAGAAGATTTGTTTGTTCCTAACAGAAGAGTGCAAATCTTGTTTGATAAGCTTAACAAAAGAACTAATGTACAGAGAAACTGTTCATCCAAATTTCTGAGACGATTAGAGTTTGAAGAATACGTCAATTCATAAAAAGCCAAGTATGAGCAAAGAAGATTGACGAAATCTCCAGACTTTCTAAAAGAAGAACGTTATTAGCAAAAGAGGCGACATGTTGAACAATTAGCAGCATAAGCGAAATTTGAAGTTATAAGTATAATTCTCATAAGACTGCAATTATAGTCGAATTATAAACATGGAAGCGCAACGCGAAAGATAGAAGACCCGATACAGGGGAATTATTCTAATGATCACTTAAGAAGGAAATTCGGAGAACTTTCTAAATTTAATATATGACTCGAAATGGTATCTATTGATTGGAAAAGCATTGAAGCCGTAAACAGATTAAATGCGGATGGCGACCAATGATATCATTCTTTCCTATAATTCTTACATATCTCGAGTAAAGTGTGAACTTCTTTCATGATCAGCTCTATAAGTTAGCAAGAAAATTGTTAAATCTCTTTCATATCATTCCTCCTTCAAAATATTTCTTTCTGGTTGAGACAAACAGTGTTATGGTATGACGCTTTATTGAAATGGAGAAGAGTCTGGTGGGACGCCACCTAATCATGTGTTGTGTGCCATATGGTATGAAAGACTTGACATCTTGAGTACTAATATTGTTGTCTCATTCCTATCATTATTCATTCTTTCTTCTTCAATCCTATTTGTTTGTTCATGAATTCTTCTGATTGTTTCCTTGTACTCTTATCCCTTACATAAAATTTTCAATCATAATCATATACACAAATTCCTTCTTATGTAAGATCTATTCTTTGAATATCTTAAAAGGAAGTGAAATCAACCCGTATAGTAAAGGGAGTTATGTGGACAATTGCAAGCCAATAAATGACGGACATTTACGTGTAGAGAAGAACCATTATGCCAATAACGAGATTGTTGCATGGACATCACATCAGAGGAAGAAATCTGTATACATGATACGTTGCAAGTATGCGATTTTGGCATGAATTAGAGTAGTTAGCGAACCCTATGAGGTAAATTAACTAGAGGAATAAGAAAGTAAAGTTGTGTATATCAGATAAGGTAAATGATTTATTGGACAACGGAAGCGGATGAAGAAATTCTTAATACTAACTAGATAATCAATTAATACGTTGTGAAGATGAAGCATACCTCAAACAGGTAGGAGATATTTGTCATGAAGATTCAAGATCGAAGGAATTCTAGTTATGAATAGACTTTAAGTGTGTTCATCATGGGACGGTTGGGCTTTTCCACTCAAGTAAGTGAGTTGTGGAAAAATTGATGCTTGTAGCTGGGTCGGCAAAGAAGGTTCAATATGGAAAGACATAAGGGGAGATGAAGGTGTGGTGGTTTGACTACAACAATTTTTAAGATGTGAAGTTTTAAAACCAAATGAACTCATTCACAAGATTATAAGAGTGTAGGTTGAGACCAGGTGTTGGTCATTAGAAATTGAACAAGTTAATTAATAAAAACAAGCGTATATTGCCAAGGATGGACGAATTGTTAAGTAGAGAGCTTGATTTGAGACATTAACGAGAAGAATTCTAGGATAATTTATAATTATACTCAGTAGTGGTATTCTATTCTAATCAGAAGATATGAAAAAAAGGTATGGTATATTAAGAATTGTTCTCTACAATCCTAGGCTGAACTAAAGACATGGGTTGCACTGATTAATATTACCTGAGGTGGTAAAATGGTGAATTTAGAAGGTGGCAGTGGATTGGTATATTTGAGGATTGATTATTGGTTGTTTAATTGATTGTTGGTGTTGGCTTGAGTCCGATTGGTAGTCAATATTATAAAGGAGATGCTACCCAAATTTTCTGGAAAATGCCCTACTCTTAATAATGGAAAGTATACTTTTATGTGTTAGCGATATTCATGTTGATACTCCAATTAATTGTGATCTTAATTCTAGAGAGAGGTTGTTACATCCAATTCGTCTATATATAATTGGTCTTTGATTTCATTTAGCTAGTCATCACTTGGTGTAATTGATCAATTAAGTAAGTTAATTGGCTAATTATGCCAATTAATAGTCAGTTACATGGAGATCGATTCTAATTAGTTAAGTCAAATTTTGATGTGACTTTCAAATCTGAAATTAAAACAATGAGAAATTGTGGAGAAGTAAGGACGCTGGCAGAATTCAGAAATTGCTACAAATGTGTGAGTTTTTGCTCGGGTGAATATTCCTTTCATAAGGGAAAAGAGAAATAAAAAGTCATTTGTATGGACAAGTAAAGAGAATGTTTTCAAGAGCTAAATATTAAAGATGAAGCAACGAGAAGAAAGGAAGAAGGGAGATGGAATAAAGCAGAGATTAATAACTACACCAATATGGATTTCATTAGACAATCAAGGAGATGTTATCATCTACAACAAAGTTTTATCAAAGGACATCTTATTTCTAAATGGTTGTGATAATCATACAATAAATGATTTTTCAAGTATTTCTATTTTGGATAAAGTATGAGATACAGTTATAAATCAGTTTCTGATTGATGTTGATACTTAGGTTGTTGTTAAATATCGAAAGTGGTATTAATACAGATGATTGATGTTTACTTCAAAATGGAATGTTGTGAGTATCAAAGTTTGTATTAATATCTAATTTGATATGACAACAAAATGAGTATTAATGTCAAGAGTTCGGTTTTGAATAAGCTATGGGAATAAAGAACAGAGATAAAAAAGGAAGTGGAATCAAAAGGGTGATAAAGAAACTTCATAAGATGCCAGGAAAAGTAAACATAGTAACAGATGCATTAATCAGAAAGGAAAGACCGAACGTGTTAACAGTGTCAAAAAACTTATATAGTATGAAATTGGAAGCCAGAGTTTGCAAACCTAACAATGCAAAGATATATAGTATGACTTTTCAGCCAGAATTGCTAGAGAAGGTAAAGAAACGTCAAGGGAAAATAATAGATCAAGATATTATCGTTAGAAATATATATATATATATATTATAGAGATACATACTTAAAAGGATGATCAAGGCATTCCCAGATTTTATTTCAGAATATGGGATTCCACCAGTGACAGAATTGAAGAATGGAATTTTACAAGAAGCTCACAACTCAAGATATTCAATCCATCCATGAAGTACCAATATGTATAGAGATTTTGAGGAAAATTATTGGTGGCCAGATATGAAGAAAGAAATGGTGGGATAGATTAGCAAATGTTACACGTATCAAGGAGTTAAGGCGGGACATCAAAGATTAGACGGATATATTTCGCCAAGAAACGTCATGGTGATGCTATTTGAGAACCAAATGTGAGGAAAACGTTAATTGCATTATTATTGATAGGTTATTTAAACCTGATCATTCTCATTTAGTAATAAACAGCTTATCCCATAAGTGGGTTAGTTGCTGCTTGAAGAAGTGGTGGTACGTCATCAGATCCAGAAACTAATTGTAGATGATCAATATTCTGTGATTTGAAATTTGACAAGAGTATTCAGAATACGATGAATTATGTCGAACTAGAATGGTATGTACTACTCCTAGATGAACAGATATTAAGTAAGGTGGAACTAAAAAGATAGGAATTTGGTTGAACGACGATAACTCAAGAGATTCAAGTTACTTTGAAGGTATGATACGAGACATAGATGTTAAAGAAGACTCTTTGATAGTATGGCATAAAGAAAGAATAAATGTTAAATTTGATTAAACGTCAAGGAAAGCATTGCAGTCAGTTTCGTATGAGAACTCCTTAGAACAAAAATAAATAATAATATGGGTTAAAAATATGCCGGTGATGCCTCCAGGTTAGTGTACTTTCTTTAAAATGGTAAGAGATCTTTGTTCGATAAATATACTCGATTGTGCTTTAAGGAAAATAAAATATGGTAATAAGTTTGTGCGTCAGTCATATTTAGTGGAGATTTTCTCGTTAATTCTTAACTATGGAGTAATCTCGAGAAAGTTAGAAATCGAATACGCCATGGTTTCAGTATATCATTCGCAGATGGACGAGAAGATTAAAAGAACGATTAAAGTGCCCTGAATGCGATTGGAAGTGATTACGTACTATGTTATTGAATAAAGGAGCATGTGGGAATAATGTTCAACAACCAGTAGCTATTGCAAACGTTCATGAGTACGAATTACTAGAATTATAAAGAAAAGATAATTAGTAAGAATTGCGCTGGTCCTTTTGAGACAGTAAAATAGTCAGGATAAGTGTAAGTAAGTTGGATTCACCGCCACACATTTAGCATACGTGTATACTCAGGAAGAGTAATTTAGCTCCATTATATATAAATGGAGACTAGAGTCGAGTTATAAGAGCAACAGATAGAGTATAATGTTAGTGAGAGGGTGTTAAGTAATGATTGATGCTGCGAGTGAAACTTTATGTGAAATTGTAAGGTTAAAGGATCAACCCGAGAAAATGAAAGTGAGATACTTGAACGTATCATTATCTGATCCTTAGTGTGATTTTGACGACAAAATCCTTTTAAGGGGGAAGGTTGTAATATCCGGGATATTGCGTGTAATTATTTTTATTGATAAATGATTATTATATGATTTTTATGTGATTTTTGGTGAATTATTTGACGATTGGTGTTGTTATGTGGATGTTGATATGTGGGAAAGTATAAGAATGTTAATATTATTATGTCCAGAATAAAATACAGATAATTAAGGTATTTTTCTGGTAATTTTTGGAGTATTATATGATTTTATATTAATTTATGAACTTATTAATTAATTTCTGAATAATTACAAAATTAATTTTATAAAGCCGAGAATCATCCAACGTCAACCGGTTTTACGTTTTTACAACCCAAAACTATTCCGAAAACTCCATCATAACCTAATCTGGTAATTCCGGACATTTTCCGTTTTTTGACTTTTTCAATCTGGATTACGGTTTGACCCGTGCGCGGCCCGACGCAAGATTTTCGATACGGTAATCATTTCGGTGAATCAACAAAACCCGTATTCTCGAAAGACGGGATATTATTACATTATTTTTGTATAAAGTGTTTTATAAAAAGTCCGGTTTGGATAATTATCCAATACAGGTATCAAATCAGATCGTTTTTGTAGTTACTTAGCGGCTAAGTAAGTAATTTAACGATCCAAAACGAACCAATATTCCAAAAATATATATAGCCCTTTTATCATTTCATTTAATTTGTATAATCATAATCAGTCAGTAAAACCCCGTAAAATACAGAGAAAATGCTGAATTTATATCGTGTTCTTGATAATCAAACGTACGAACGAAGGTGTTATCGAACTCCGATTCGGGCGTGCAATATACCAAATCGAAGCTCTCAAAAAATACTTTCTGATTCAATCAACCATTTCAGTGCAGAAATCAAGGTATTTTTCTTATTAAATTGTTTTATTTCAAATTTATTAAAAATTAAAATATGATTTTTTGTTCGTGATGTTGTTTGTGTGATCTGATGGCATAATCATGTAGATAATTTTCTCCTAATCAATGTGGTATATTATATGTCAGAAATAGAGGTCAATAACATGGTGAAAATAGGGTTTAATTCTGTTAAAATTCGAATTAGGGTTTATAATTAGTTTGAATGTTCTTAATTAAATTTAGGCGTTGTTGTTGTAAGGGTTATTAGCTTAAATTGATTTCACCATTGAATAGATCGTTGAAAAACGAACCGATTGGTATAAATATGATGAACAGAGGGTTTCTGGAAGGGGTTGGCCGGAAAATCGGGCTGGGCGGCGGCAAAATTTTCAGGACCATTTTCCGGTTGATTCGCTAGTTATTTGATCGATTTGATAACAAGGTCGTGTTTCTGGAAGCCTAAGGATCATTCCCTGTGAATTTGGTCCAGTTCTGGGTTGGTTTTCCAGTCGCCGGAAAGCTCGGTGGTCGTCGTTAATGGCGACCGATCGGCGGCGACTCACCGGAGAAGGTGATAGGGAAGGAGGGGGGCAATTGCAGATTTATCCCTAATAGTTTCATTTGTTTACAAATTCTATATTCCTATTTTAAAAATTCACAAAAACAGGATTTCTATTTACTTTATTTAAAAATGAAATTTCTATTACTTTAAAAAATCCGAAAAATTGTTTATTTAATTATTTTTAAATTCAGGAAATTATTTTAATTATTTATTTATTCAAAAATAAATCGAATTTTTTTATTAATAAATCTTAATTAGTTTTTAATTATTCTAATTAATCGATTAATTTATAATTAATTGATTAATTAATTTAATTAATTTTTTATTATTTTTAATTGATTTAATAATTAGATTTAATTATTTAAAATTGATTTAAAAATTCCGAAAATAGCTTCGAGCTTTAAAATATTATTTTAAATTATTTTCAAGGCTCAATAATTGTTATGAAATTATTTTAAAGTCAGATTCGGGCATTCGAACCCTATTATTTAATTATAAAATGATTCGAAGACCCATTTTAATTCCAAAATATGTTCAAAAATTTATATTAAATACCTGGAAGATCATTTTAACCCCGAATCTTCTTTGAAAAATTATTTTGATCGAATACCTTACGTGTTATGTGTTACGTGCTCACTGATTGATGCGTTATATGCCTATGTGGTTGTGATTTGACTGTTTTAATCATAACTTTCAATCCGTAAATCGGATTTGGGTGAAACGAAGGGTAGATAAAAGTATATGACGTCTATGTGACGATTAGAATAATACGAGTATGAATAATTAATAGATACTTATGATGCCTAGCAGAGTTAGCAAGGCATAGAAGAGGAAACCAGTGATCCATAAATAGAATCGAAGCATAGAAAGAGAAGGCAAGTGATTGATAAATAGAAGCAAGGCATAGAAAGAGAAGGAAAGTGGTTGATGAGTAAAACTATTAGATGAGTATAAGTAAAGTGGAAGTCATCGATGATAAGGCAAGTACTTCTGAACCTTTTTTAAGATATATTATAAACATTTTCGAACTGTTTCATAATATGTCGCTATTATTCAAAATAACTCATGTTTTATGTTGGAAGCACTTTAAACTATTTAACCTTGAACCCTGATTCTTATTGGTCTTGAGCCATAAGCCTTATTCTTCATAAACCATTGATTATTGAATTCCCAGATACGAGCTATACACATACGATACTACTCCACAAATACATATCTACCACATACTGATTCTGATATTGAATTTCTTAACATACCAACCCTTATTCCTTGTCTAACAGAAGACCAACTCTTGGAACCCTTGAACTCTTGGTCTTCTACTTTCTGATTCTTTCCTTGATTGAAAGCCAATCTTTTTGAATTCCCTGTTATGCCTTCATGGTGTTATGAATCACCCTATACTTCAAGATAAATGTTGTTTATGATTCAGCTTATTGATTTACATTGGTTATCATATTGAATTGTTTTAGAATTGGATGGTTTTATAAATATGGACCAGATTCGTGGTCAGGCCAGATTCGTGGTCATAATAGGCCAATGCGTGCCTTGGATCCAGTATATAGAGCAAAACTGAGAGCCTTGCTCGGGGTTAGTGCGTGACTGATCAGCAGCCTAACCTTGGTTTTTAAAATGAAAAGTGAATATCCAATTCTAATCATTGCTTATTCAGAAACTTGATTTTTCCGAATCATTTCATTCGGTGATTGTTTAACCTCAATTGCTGTTATTATTACTTGCTGAGCTAGTAAGCTCACTCTTGCAAAATTTTTATGTTTTCAACAGTTGAAAAGGAAAATTTGTTGATAACAAGGATTCCCAGTCCAACGTGCGAGCTAGGATTCCAGGTTAAGTTGGATCGAGCTAGCAGGAGCTTATGTTGTAGACGAGTTATGCGAGATTGTAAGGAGGATATCATTATCAATTGTAAGTTGAACTAGTTGGGTTTTGGTATGATGTAATAAAAGTTAAGGATGTGGCTTGTTTTCATACTTTAACCTGTTGTGATCCGTGGTTGTGTAAAAGGGTTAATGCTTATAATAATTTATATACAGGTTTATATATTGTGGTGTGTGTGTTGTGAGCCCCAAACTTTTAACCCGGATTTGGAGGGCGTCACAGAAGGAGTGTATCTTGCCGTGTGCTTTGATCCAGCTTCCACCTTGTGTCATTGGAGTTTATGATGTGATCTTGAACCACCTTGTGCAAGGCTTCAAGTGAGTCTTTCAGTTGTGTGACACCCTTGTCAATCCCACTGAGATCATACTTTGACATTTGTTCTGAAAAGGTTTTGAATTGGTTTTTGATCTGAATCTGAGAGGGGATGATTTGATCCATCTTTTCCCTTACCATTCTCAAAATTTTTTCTTGATGTCCATTCAATGTCATTTGAAGTGCTTTACTATAATTGTTGAAAGCCTTGATTTGAGCTTTGTAGACATCATTGATGGCATCATACACCTCTTGAGGAGTTAGGGATCTCGCATTGCTTCCCAGAATGGTGATGTACTCCTCCCTGAACTGAGCTAGCACAACACCCATTTCAATAGTGAATTTCTTATCCAGCCAAGCATCACAGTTTGCATCCTGAACAGCTTCATCAACAATTTTAGCATGATTTTCTTCAACATCAACATGATAGCATGGTAGTCCTCGTTTGACATGTTAAATGTGACTAGCTGTTGTGATATTTGTGCAAGGCCTCCAAGCTAATCAACTCTAAGATCTTCAATGGTTGAAGGTTGATTTACAGTTTCTGGGAGCCATTGGGAGATTAAGTGTAATTGTTGAGGTTGAAAGGTTGAGGGTTGAGGGTCAGAACCACCTGTGACAGGAGTCACAGTTAGAATCACAGATTTCTCTGTGTTTGTGACAAGTTGTTGTTCCTTACATGTAGTGGGAACCTCCAATTGAATTAGAGGGGATTTGACTGGGTTACTGTCATGTGCACGAGTCTCAAACCCTTATGTGTCTTGCACCATACTGTCACCTAAATGTGCTATACTTGCCTCTTCTATGACAGGATCATTGGCAATTGTACTCCTAACATATATTGCTAATGCAATTTCTGCTAGGGTTATGAAACATTTGGATTATTAATTATGATTCTATGGATTATTATTTAGTAATTTATTATATCTTTATTTTTTGCTATAAAATATTAGATTAATAAATGTACTTGGAATATGATATGTAAATCTATATCTCTAAATCTGTGATTTAGAAATGAGATTATGAGAATAGTATTGATATTCCTAAAGGACTCTAGTCAAGTATTATTTTTAAGGGATGATAATAAATATATTGAGACTAGTGTGTTTGTTGACTGATAATCAAATCTCATTGATCATAGGTATGCTGATACTAAAGTCAAAACAAAGGCACAAGTATTAAATACATGGTGTTGGATTGACCCGTTGTGAGATATTACATGTTTAAAGTGTCATAATTTAATCTCACAGTGATAATGATGTATTGGTCCTTTGACCTGAAATCATTATATTTCTATATGAGAATTAATATACTTTGATACTATTGAAAGTTATCATTGACCGGGTAATAATAAAAGTAGACATTGGGTATATTATGAATCATATGAGAAATATGAATGATCTAGATGGGATTTAGCCCTCCTTTATTAAAGGAGTGATATTATTGGCCTCTTGATTGAGTAAGACTATAAAATACATGGTCATGCTCAAATAGTGATTTGTTTAATAGTTTACTCATTGATCAAGGAAAGAAGGATTAAATGCTTGTAGAGGATGACTCAATGCATGCCTCGAGTTTGATCTATAAGATAAGGCTAAAGGGATTATATTATATTATACATTATTCATGAAATATTTAACTGAATCATCAATTATTATTAATACTTGGGGAGCAATGATGTATTACTAGATGCCACTCATTGTTTATAATTTTATTGTTAGAAAATAAAATTATTGCCAACGTAATAATAACCTAAAGGGTCACACGCAAAGAACGTTTAAAGCGGAATGTTATTTAAATTATGAATTTAAATATTTTATTGTTAATTCGAATTTAATTATATAATTAATTAAGTGATACTTGATCAATTGTATATATATTAGAATTCAAATTGAATAGTAAAATAAACCCAAAATCAGAATGGGTCCTTTTAGAAGCCCATTAAGATTAGGGTTAGGCCCAAATCCTCTCTCCCTGTATATACATTAAGATATATATTTTTAGGGTTTGGTTGACACATCACATTTTTGAGAAAACCCTAGCAGCTCTACATCTTAGAGAGGCTAGAGAGAGATAGAGAAAAGAGGCAAGCAAATCGGCTAGTATTGGCTCCGGTGATCGTTGGACGATCGGGCGTTCGTGTGGATACCTTGGAGAGCAGATCTTCGAAAGGAGGGCTGCTGTATTGGTTCATCAAGATCTGTACATTCATCACAATCAGAAGGAAAGCTTTATTAAGGTAAACATCTAATCTCTGAATTAAATGTCTTGTTTCGCATGGATCCTGCATGTGGGATTTCATTTTTCATATTTATTTTTTATTTTTCCGCTGCGTTTGTGTCATGAATCCCAACAATGGCATCAGAGCTACTTGCGAAACGTTTTAATTCGGTTGTATGTTTACAATTTTAATATAAGTGAGCATGTATATAATTTTTGGTGTGTGTATATGCCTATATATATAATATCCATGATGTATTTTATTATCATGTGATGGTTTTATGTATTGTTGTGTGAGTATATATGATATACTTTGTTTTTATTATAGAGATTGTATACGATGCGATTTCTGAAAAAGGTTAAACAGATTTGGTGATCTGTGTCTAGTGTCCAATTTTTGCAAATGATATGTGTTTTTCGACTGGAATCGGGTCACTGAGCAAGGCTGACAGCATCAGGTTCGCGTCTGTAAGCCATTGGATGTCGTTACAGGCCTCGAAACAACGATTTTTAGTTTTTAGAAAGCTAATTTTAATTTTCTGAATTTTGGTAAATATATTATGTTTGATTATATAGTCTGAACTATGATATGTGATACCATGTTAAGATTATAAGTATTTTGTTATGTGTCATGTGATATCATGGTGTGTGGTTATGGTTATAAGAACCTTTAGTTAATGGTTTTTTATTTATGATTTTGGTTTCTAAATACGACTTGTATATCATTTATTCTTTGTAATTCTTTTATCTCGAATGTAACTCGAGTTTACTTATATAAGTACAGTAGTATAGGTTGTTTTAATGTAATGTACTTCAAGGAGGCATGATCCAAGAGAAGAAGTAGCAATCGAGACAAGAAGAATGAAGACTTGTAATTGTAATTGTATATATATTATTCACCATAGATTGACCTAGATCCTTTCATTAGCTTGAAAGGATCACATAGGATAAAGGCCATAACCAAGCACGTTTACATACCGTACTTTACATATTGATGTATGAATGTATATATAGAATAGCTAATGATGCATGCTTTAATTAGATTAATCATGCATGAATGTATGTATTAGATACGTCACCCATGCCATGCCTGCTAAATAACATAAAATCTGTAATGACTCAAGATTTTGAAATTTACAAACTATTATGAGTTTCTCGTGTTTATGAAACACGGAATGAAATACAAATCTTCTTTATTTCCGACATGGGGCGATTTTGTCAACAACGGGTTCATTGAACTTGTAAGGCTGTGGGTTTTAAGCGAGACCGATGTGACTCTTCCACTATCTAGAAATCACCATTGACGAGTATTGATTTGAAGTATTTTATTCAAGGAAAAATTAGGAATCTCTTTATGATGGGATCATGATCGTTATAATACTAACTAAACCCTAATGTTTATATTAAGTTATTTAGATGCCTTCCAATATGTCCAACGCGTTAACCCCTAGATCGATAATGAGTGGGTTTGCCAGAGCGAAGTACTCCCATCTATCATGGGACGGCGTGTTAAACTATATGATACTTTTTAGACCTTTGGGTTTGACTTAACTAAGTTACCACAATAGGATTGTGAACTTAGAGGCATAGAGTTTGGTGCAATTTATTGGATAAATATGAATAAATGTTGTTCCACTAAACTATTCAAGAGTTATATAGTTGATATAATTGACAAATGTTATCTACCTTATTGAATCATATTTTAGGAGTAAAGCCAAAGCTGAACTAAAATGTTGTGAAATTTGAATCTTGGCTCACTAGAAATTATACAGAAGATATTCTTTCCAAATTAATAGTTAGGCTTATTAATTTGATAAAAATAGTGGAATATATATATATTTTGAATATATATAAATAATCACTTGAACATAATTTATCTTATGCACCTAAACATTATAGATATCAAAATGGCAAACAATTCAAACAACTTCTCTGTGCGATCAGTCCTTGAGAAGGATAAGCTGACATGAACAAACTTCCTTGACTGGCAGAGGAACTTGAGGATTGTCCTCAAACAAGAGTGCAAGCTCTATGTAATTGATATCCCTCGCCCTGCACCCCTCCCTGAAGGAGCATCCCGTGCTCAACATAATGTTTATCAGAAACATATCGATGATGACACATATGTTCAATGTCTCATATTAGCGACCATGAGTGTTGAACTTCATAAACAACATGAGAATATGGATTCGTATGTTATGATTGAGCACCTTAAATGTATGTTTGAAGGACAGGCTCGTCAGAAGAGGTTTGATACCTTCAAATCGTTACATGCATGTAAGCAGAGAGAATCTGTTGGACCACATATTCTGACAATGATATGGTATATTGAGTACCTTGCCAAGTTGGGTGCCTCGATTGATGTGGAGCACCAGACTGATCTTATTTTGCAATCTTTAAACTACAGCTATTCTCAATTTTTGATGAATTACAATATGAGTGAGATAGATAAGAACCCCACCGAATTGTTGGCTATGTTGAAAACTGCTGAGACCAATGTTCAAAAGGCGTCCCTTGCTCCCATGTTGATGGTGAATAAGGGGAAGGCCAAAGGAAAAGGGTAAATGGAAAGGCAAGATGAAGATGAGGTCTAAATCTAATGCCAATCTGAAACCTGTTCTGACCAAGGGTTTGAAGCCTAAAGGTGGTGTTCCAAAGGTTGATGATTGTCACTATTGCAAGAAACCAGGTCATTGGAAGAGGAACTGTCATGCTTATTTGGAGGATCTAAGAAGAAGAAGGCTGCTATTGCTGCTTCTCATTCAGGTATTTATGTTATAAAAGTCAACTTGTCTACTTCTACATCTTGGGTATTAGATACTAGATGTGGTTCTCACATTTGTATAAATGTTCAGGAACTGCAGGGAAGTAGGACATTGACGAAGGGAGAAGTCGACCTACGAGTTGGCAATGGAGCAAAGGTTGTTGCTTTAGCTGTAGGGACTTATCCTTTATCGTTTCCCACTGGGATTGTTTTAGAACTAGATAAATATTTTTACGTGCTTGCGATATGCAGAAACATTATTTCGGTTTCTTGTTTGGATAACAAAGGTTTTTCATTTTTGATTCAGAACAATAGTTGTTCCTTTTCATTCAATAATGTTACCTATGTGGTTGCACGTTTGTTTAATGGTTTATATGTTCTTGATTTAGATACTCCTGTCTATAATATAAATAATGATAATAAATGTATTAAGATGAAAGACTTAAATCAAACATACATTTGGCATTGTCGTTCAGGTCACATAAATAAGAAACGCATTTCCAAATTACATAAAGATGGTTACTTGGATATGTTTGATTTTGAATCATACGAAGAATGCAAATCTTCTCATTGGCAAAATAGCTAAAGCTCCTTTTACCAAACAAGGTGAAAGGGCCATCGAATGATTAGAACTTATTCATAGTGATGTATGTGGTCCAATACGTACTGTGGCGCCCTCCAAAACCGGGTCAGAGGTTTGGGGTCCACAACACATACACCATATAAAAACCTGTATAAGAAATATTATTTGCAATGACCCTGCTTTACATAACCACGGATCGTAACAGGTTAAAGTATGAAAATAAGCCACAACCTTAACTTTTATTACAATGCACCAAATCCCAACTAATTTAATTTACAACTGATAATGGAATTATTCTTACAATCTTACTATCTCACCACCGCAATAAGCTCCTGCTAGCTCGATCCAACTCAATCTGGGGTCCTGGCTCGTACATTGAACTGGAAATCTCGCTATCAACCGTATCCTTCTTAACTGCAGAATACATAAAAAGATTCGCAAGACTGAGCTAACTAGCTCAGCAAGTTACCATGACAATAATTGAGGTTAATCGATGATCAAACGAGATGATTCAGAGGAATCAATTTTATTGCTAAACAATCATTAGAATTAGATATTCATTTTAAGTTTTAAAACCAAGGTTAGGCTGCTGATCAGTCACGCACTAACCCCGACCGAAGCACACAACACTGCTCTAATTACTGGATCCAAAGCACAAATTGGCCTATAATTGACCACGAATCTGGTCTGACCATGAATCTGGTCCACATTTAGAAAACTATCCAATTCTAAAACAATTAAGTGTAATAAACAATGTAATTCAATAAGCAAGATCATAATCAACATTGATAAAGCACTTGTACAAAAGCGTAATACGATTCATGAGTATCACAAGGGTATATCAAGGTATGTATGGAAAACGGTTTTCAGCCTGTAAAAGGATCAGGTATTAGACAAATAATGGTTTTTCAAGGTATAGTTCTTTGATGTTATAAAGAATGGTTGGGGTATAAAAGTTTCTGTGTTTTCAAACAATTTTCTTCTAGTGTTTGGTGTTTGGTAGTTATACATTTGGGGAGCAGTATTATATTTGGGTGGTTTAGTATCTGAAAATCAATAAAGGATGGTTTACAAAGAATAAGGCTCATCGCTCAAGATCAAGAAAAAAATTAGGGTTCAAGGTTAAATAGTTTAAAACACTTGTAATATAAAACATGAGTTATTTTGAATAATGGTGACATGTTATGAAATAGTTCGAAAATATTTGCGATATATCTTGAAGAAAAGTTCAGATGTACTTTCCTTACAGGGCTTTACAACTATTACTGATCGACTCTGAGCCGACTCTGTCGCTCAGGCTTTATTGTCTATCCACTAGATCATTCTGGATTCGACCTCAACACTTATGTCCTTTAACTGGAACCTTACTTAGCTTTTCGACTGACCACCAAACCATCTTTCGACCAATGCCAATTCTTCGGGCCTTCCGACTAGAACCTGCAGAGTCGAAATACCCTAATTTAGACATTCAATTATGCTTGACATATCCTCACTAACAAACTACCCATACGATAACAATCCCGATTCGTACATATTTAAATTATCATAACTCACATAATCATTAAGGTTCATACCTTCACAACCCGGTTCGATAATCACTTCCGGAATGTACATATACTCTTGATACAGAGAATAGGGTTTTGGGAATTCCTTTTCTCAAAATATTTGTATATATACATACACCCAACTATATTACATATTACTGGCTGCTGGAAATCTCGGTTTTGAGTTTTAACTTAGATTAACAGAACCAAATTTATATTTAATTAATCGTTAATAAGATAAACCGACCAACATAAGTTAGCTAGTTTATCTGAGTAGCGGTTAACCAAATACAACTCAGGGGCACGTTCATCCGAGTTAGTACTCGCATCAGAAATTAAATTTGAAAAATGGTATGTATACAATAATACAAGTAAATGATTCGATTAATAAGTCCGATAATTATGGGATATATTTCCAAATTTCCATAATAGTAATCTCTCGAAGTTCGGACAACACTTACTCTATTTACTGGACTTCCAGTCGATTTCATACCGACACAACCAAGTCAATCACCAACAATTATATACTCAAGAAATTTTGCACCAACACAAATAATGGCATATCTCATTATCCTAAATTAACTAACACCCAACTAATTTTATAATTATCCTTGTTAAACTTTTTAAATCAAACCACAAATTTACATTAAACAAATCCAAAATTCAAAAATTTCAACTAAAACTAGTAGACACGAATTTAAAATAAAGTTTTAACAGATTATAGGGCTCAGACTAGTCATCACCGCCCACCACCGGCTCACCGGAGCTCACTGCTGGTGGCGGCAGTTTTCAGGCGATGCCCCAATCGGGGTTTCCAGCCTCGAAAACTTTCGATCAAGAATGATAAACACATGATCGAGAATCAATTCATCAATATGGAGAGGAAATCAGAGAATCAAGACTCGAGCAACACCAACGTATATACACATGTATACCCGCCGAAATATATAAAACGACGGTGACATAACAGAGAACAACCAATCAGTGAGAACCACAAACATAACAACACCACTGAAACCCGTATCCACCCACAGTCACCACCATCCCCGCCGGAATTGGAGAGGGGCGGCGAAGGAAAATATATAAAGGAATCGTAGCACAAAGCACTGCCAGTCGCACACACCCATATATAAACACGTATGTATATATATTTATGTATACAATAAGCAAAGCAAAAACCAGGGCGATCGAATGAAACAACGAGCAGTGGTCACTTACCCAAAATGAAAGGGAAGAAAACCGGTGGATTAAGAGAAACAAGAGAGAGCAAAGGAGATAGACCCGAGTGATGCTATAATTGTGATTTATTTTATACATATTTTTATTATTATTACCAATCAGTAATGGACACGTATAAAACAAAACGCTAAGAGCTAGACACGTGTCCAGTTTTCCACTTGCAAGCCCGGTTTTGTCTCGCAATTCACAATTAATGAAACGAGTGGCACTTAAAATGAATTCAGAAAATCACAAAAATATTCTTAAAATGTTATGAATATTCCGAAGTTAATAAAAACATAAATTTCATAATTTTAAAACAATTTTTGAAACGCAATTTATACCCGATTTTAATAATTAAACGAAACAACGCGCGATTGAAATTAATCCCGAAAATTTCCAAAATAATTTTAAAATTCTCGGAATATTCCAAACTTAAATAAATATGTGTTTCATAATTTTTGAAGAATTCTAGAATTAAATATGGATTTTACAAATAAAAGTAATCAGAAAATCATTTAAAGATAAATAATTAATAAAATATTAATTTCTCAATTTTATAAAATCCTAAAAATAATTATTGTAATTATAAAATCATAAAAACAATTTTAGAGACATTTCAAGTATTTACGCAAATAAATCTGCACTAAATCCACTTTTGAAAATGAAAATAATTCAATACAACTCCATAATTAATCACGCGGACAACCCGGTACATTATAAATCACACATCAACAATCAAACAACACATAGCGGTCAAAACCAATATACATATTTTATTTATTTAATAATTTCCATAATTACATAATTAAATAATTCAAAAATACACGAGTCGTTATATCTTTCCCTTCTTAAAAAGATTATGTCCTCAAAATCTGGTCTAATTACATAAGTGAGGATATTTGTCAAGTATATCTGACTCTAATTCCCAAGTAGACTCTTCTACTCGAGGATCTAAAACGTACTTACTATGGATATACTCTCATTTCCAAGAACTCGCCTTTAACGATCAAGAATTTGGATTGATCACTATATGCAGAACAAACTTAGACAAGAGCCCATTAGCTCCCAATCAATCGCTTAATTCAAATCAGATACTTATTTCTTTAACATTGACAGGAAAAATACATTACATGTATATACTGTTGTGACGGTAATATCAACTCATAAACAACTCTATCTATATTTTTTAATAAAAAAAAATGGTTCACTAATTTAGGACTCAACGTGTCCCTTCTATTCACACCTATCCAATCTCTGTCAAGGTGAAACTTTTACTAACATTACTGGTCCTATTTCTATACTCATACTCTCTCTCGATACAATTTCGCCTTCTTTCTTTGTCTATTCCGAGCTGCTTCAATCAATATCACTACACCCTTGGTGTGCTGAATTAACTTAGGAATTGACGACTTCCTTTCTTCCACTTTATCTCAATAAAGTTGGGACCTACACTTGCGTCCATATAAGGCTCGGTAAAGTGGCATTCTAAAGCTGACATTGATGATAAATGATCATCCCAGTTTTTCTTAAAATTCAACCTCTCAACATACTTATATTTCCTGAATCGCTTCATCACTCTGACCCTTTGTTTAAGGTGTTGGGTTCCGAAGGCATAAAACGCAGCGGATAAACGTAAATAAAACAAAAATTCGAAACCCAAAAACAGGATCCATGTATAATTATGGGCAGATTATGGAGATAACGAATCATACCTTTCAAGAGATTAACTTTTACGAACTCAACGGAGATCCTAGCTATCACGCTTTGTGTCTACCTCTCGGAGAAACACCTCTATGGTATCCACATGAGCACCTTCAAGAACGTCTCACGAACTTGACTACGGAATGGATGTACTAGCCTCCTTCTTGACGATCTGAATTGCCTCTGCCTCTCTTTGCTGCTAGGGTTTTCTTAAAAAACGTTCAAGCCTCTTTAACCTCTCATTATCTATTTATAATGACTGATTAAAAAGGCCCATAATAGCAAAGCCCAACCCTAGTAGGTATTGGATTAAATAATAAAAACGAATTTCTATTATTTAATTAATAACTAAGTCATACTTAATTATTATGGGCAAAAACATTCCTTTTAATTCGAATTTATATTATCTCAATTAAGTCTTACTTAATTATAATAAAATTCAAATAATCATCAATTAATTTAAATCCATAATTTAAATTAACTATTCCATTAAGTGCTCTATTTGTGCGACCCTATAGGCTATTATTTAATTGGAAATAATTTTATTCTCTAATAAAATTATAAACAATGAGCGGTATCTAGTAATACATCATTGTTACCCAATTAAACAATAATTAAATCGTGATTAGATAAAACCTTTCGTGATTAATGTTTTTCCGTGTAATATAATCCCTTTAACCATACATATTATAGATTAAACTCGAGGCATGTATTTAGTCATCCTCTTCAACATTTAATCTGGGTTTACTTGATGCATGAGTAGATTATTGAAACAAATCATTATTTGAGCATGGCCATGCTTTTATAATCTCACTCAATCAAGAGGCCAATAATATCTCTCCTAATTATAGGAGGGTTAAATCCTTTATCTATCATTCATATTTCTCATACGACTCATGATATACCCGATGTCCACTTTTATCATCACCCGATCAAAAGTAAC
The DNA here is from genome assembly GCF_009905375.1 of Apium graveolens. Taxonomy (NCBI): domain Eukaryota; kingdom Viridiplantae; phylum Streptophyta; class Magnoliopsida; order Apiales; family Apiaceae; genus Apium; species Apium graveolens. Next base: position 43,418,927 of record NC_133657.1, on the reverse strand, counting down.
TTTTAATGTAGTCAAAGTATATTAATCCTCGTATAGAAATATAATGATTTCAAGTCAAAGGATCGTTACACCATTATCACTGTGAGTCTTTCTTATGACTTTATTAAACATGAAGAATCTCACTGTGGGTCTGTCCAGTACCATGTACTCTCACATGTACCTATGTATTGACTTCAGTATCCCCATACTTATAACCAATGAGATGTGGTTATCTTGTCAAACAACATACTAGTCTATCTATGTATTATTATTGTCCTATATAATAATACTCGACTAGGGACCTTTAAGAATATGATATATTATATAATCTCAAGTTCAAGTCATGTACTTAAACTATACAATTTGTATCATGATTCTAAGGACATTTATTATGCTAACAAAATATCGCAGTAATTAAGGTCATAATAAATACATTTATTGAATGATCAACTGACATAAAGATAAAAGAATAATGTATTGCCTCTAGGGCACCTACACTAACAATCTCCCACTTGCACTAGAGCCAATCACCCATATATCTAATACCCATGGAACTAGTGTGACCATCGTGCTTCTGCTGCGACAAGCCTTTGGTCAGTGGGTCTGCAATGTTATCATTTGTGTGCACTTTACATATGTGTATATCACCCCTTTCATTAATCTCTCGAATAAGGTGAAATCTCCTGAGTATATGTTTAGCCCGGGAGTGTGATCTAGGTTCTTTAGCCTGTGCAATGGCTCCATTATTATCGCAGTATAGATCAATGGGATCTGCGATCGATGGAACCACTCCCAAAACATAAATGAACTTTCGAATCCAAACGGCCTCCTTAGCTGCTTCACAAGCTGCAATGTACTCAGCCTCCATTGTAGAATCAGCTACTGTTTCTTGCTTTGAACTCTTCCAGCTTACAGCACCTCCGTTTAGACAAAACACAAAACCAGACTGTGATACAGTATCATCTCTGTCTGTTTGGAAACTTGCATCGGTGTAACCTTTTACAACGAGTTTCTCTTCTCCTCCATACACCAAGAATGAATCTTTAGTTCTTTTCAGGTACTTAAGAATATTCTTAACTGCCGTCCAGTGACCTTCACCCGGATTAGACTGGTATCTGCTCGTCATGCTCAAAGCATACGAGACATCTGGGCGAGTACATACCATTGCATACATGATAGATCCAATTGCTGAAGCATATGGAACTTTATTCATGTGGTCCTTCTCATCCAATGATTTCGGACATTGGTCCTTAGAGATCGTTATCCCTTGAGACACAGGGACATATCCCCTTTTTGCATTTTGCATTCCAAAACGATGCAAAACCTTATCAATGTATGTGCTCTGACTTAGACCGATCATCCTTCTAGATCTTTCTCTATAGATCCTCATTCCTAGAATGTAGGATGCCTCTCCTAAGTCTTTAATGGAGAAATTGCTCCCTAACCACGTCTTAACAGCCTTTAGAGAAGGTATGTCATTCCCCATTAGTAGTATATCATCAACATATAGTACTATGAATGCCACATAGCTCCCATTAACCTTCTTGTAAACACACGGTTCATCTTCGTTTTGAACAAAGCCATACTCTATGACTATTTCATCAAAACGGATATTCCATCTCCTAGAGGATTGCTTCAATCCATAAATGGATCGACGCAATTTACATACCTTGCCAGCATTCCTTGGATCGACAAAACCCTCAGGTTGTGTCATGTACACATCCTCTTCAAGGCTTCCATTAAGGAAGGCTGTTTTGACATCCATTTGCCAGATTTCATAATCATGGAATGCTGCAATGGCAAGTAAAATCCTTATAGACTTGACCATAGCCACTGGTGAGAAAGTTTCATCATAGTCAATACCATGAATTTGTTTGAAACCTTTTGCAACCAGCCTAGCTTTATAGGTCTGAACATTTCCATCCATGCCCTTTTTCTTCTTAAAAACCCATTTGCACCCTATGGGTTTTACCCCTTCAGGTGGATCAACCAAAGTCCATACTTGGTTTTCGTACATGGAATCTATCTCGGATTTCATGGCTTCAAGCCATCTCTTAGAGTCTGGACTGTTCATAGCATCTTGGTATGTGAGAGGCTCATCTTCATCTATGAGCATCAAATCACCACACTGAGTCATGAGAAATCCATATCTCTCTGGCTCATGGCGAAATCTACCAGATCTACGAACAACCTGTGTTTGTTGAGCATTATCATTATTCTGCTCTTGTTCCACTTCAGGTTCAATGCTATTTTGCGGTTCTCGATCTTCATCGAGATCTATAGTTCTCCCACTGTTTCTTTTGGAAACAAAATCTCTTTCCATGAAGACAGCATCTCGAGCAATAAACACTTTCTGCTCAGAAGGACTATAAAAATAATACGCCTTTGTTTCATTAGGGTATCCTACAAAAATGCACTCTTCGGATTTAGGTCCAAGCTTGTCAGATTCTTGACGTTTCACAAATGCCTTACATCCCCAAACTTTCATAAAGTTCATGCCTGACCGTTTCTCTTTCCATATCTCATATGGAGTCTTTTGAACCTTCTTAGTAGGAACACGGTTAAGTGTGAAAGCCGCTGTTTCTAGAGCGTAACCCCAGAAACTAATTGGAAGATCTGCATGACTCATCATCGATCGCACCATGTCCAACAAGGTGCGATTTCTCCTCTCTGAAACTCCATTCCATTGAGGTGTTCCTGGCGGAGTGAGTTGCGATACAATACCACACTCTTTCAAATACTCTCTAAATTCGGTGCTTAAGTATTCACCCCCACGATCGGATCGTAAGATCTTAATACTTGCATCTCCGCCAATTTACTTCTCTACTTCAACCTTGTATTCTTTAAATTTTTCAAAAGAATCGGATTTGTTCTTCATAAGATATACATATCCATATCTACTGAAATCATCAGTAAATGTTATGAAGTAGTAGTAGCCTCCTCTAGCCATTACACGCATTGGGCCACATACATCACTATGTATTAGCTCCAGACGTTTAGTGGCCCTTTGACCCTTACCAGTGAAAGGGGCTTTAGTCATCTTACCAAGCAAACAAGATTCGCATTCTTGGTATGATTCAAAATCAAACTTATCCAAGTATCCATCCTTATGTAATTTGGATATGCGTTTCTCATTTATGTGGCCTAGACGACAATGCCAGAGGTATGTTTGATTTGAGTCATTTATTTTAAGTCGTTTGTTTTCTATATTACAGACAGGGTTATCTAAATCAAGAACATATAAACCATTAAATAAACGCGCAACACCATAGGTTAAATCATTCAAAGCAAAAGAGCAACTGTTGTTCTTTATTGTAAACGAAAAACCTTTCTTGTCCAAACAAGAAACAGAAATAATGTTTCTGCGAATCGCAGGCACGTAAAAACAGTCTTCTAGTTCTAAAACAAGCCCAGAGGGCATAGATAAATAATAAGTCCCTACAGCTAAAGCAGCAACTTTTGCTCCATTGCCTACTCTTAGGTCCACTTCTCCCTTAGCCAGAGTTCTACTTCTCTGCAGGCCCTGCACATTTATACAAATGTGAGAAGCACATCCAGTATCAAATACCCAGGATGTAGAAATAGACAAATTGACTTCTATAACATAAATACCTGATCCAGAAATCTGAACTGCTTTCTTTTTCTTCAGATCCTCCAAGTAAATTGGACAGTTTCTCTTCCAGTGACCATCTTTCTTACAGTAGTGACATTCACCCTTGGCCACACCACCTTTAGGCTTTAAAGCCTGTTTGGGACCTGACTTTGGCTTGGTTGTAGAATCAGATCCAATCTTCTTCTTACCCTTCCATTTTCCCTTCCCTTTGGCCTTACCTTTATTTCCCACCATCAGTATGGGAGCAGGTTCAGCTGTCTTCATGTTGGTCTCATATGTTCTCAACATATGCAATAATTCAGTAGGTGTTTTGTCAAATTCATTCATATTGTAGTTCACAACAAACTGAGTGAATTTGTTGTTCAAAGAATTCATGATTAGGTCAATACCAGTTTCCGGACCAATCGGGAAACCCAAAGTTTCAAGGTACTCAATGTAACCAATCATCTTCAGAACATGTGGGCCAACTGGTTCACTCGCCCCTTGTTTGCAATTAAAAAGTGACTTACTCGTGTTGAACCTTTCTTGACGAGTTTGGCTTGCAAACATGCTTTGCAAGTGCTCATTGATAGTATATGCATCCATATGCACATGTTGTCTTTGAAGCTCAGCACTCATAGTTGCCAACATAAGACATGCAACATCATTTGCATCATTCTCATCCTTTGTGCGTGCTGCTCGTTCATCAGCAGTAGCACCCTCAGGAAGGGGGCCTGGAGGAGGAATATCAATGACATGAAGCTTGCGCTCCTGCCTGAGGACAATCCTCAAATTCCTCTGCCAGTCTAGGAAGTTGTTTCCTCCTGTCAGCTTGTCCTTCTCAAGGACTGAACGTACGGATATTGTGTTTGTGTTGTTTGCCATTACTCAGTATCTACAATAATAAAAGCGCAAAATAAACATTAGATTGTCTGAGTTAAAATTTTATGTTCATATGATTATGATATATTCGTAATATATCTCCCACTATTTTTTTTATCAAATTAATAGCCCTAACTATTAATTCGGAAAGTATATCCCATAAATCTTTCTAGTGAGCCAAGATCCATATTTCGTCATGTTCTAAGTCAACCACTGGTATCCTTAAAACATGATTATTTAGGTAGACAACAGTTGTCAATTATATCATATATAATTCTTGGATAATTTGGTGAACAACAATTGATCTTATCTATCTAATAGATTTTTAACCAAACTCTATGCTTCTAAGTTCATAATAGTTGAATATAACCGTTTATATTCACCTTATTATGATGACTCAGTTAAGTTAGACCCAATGATACAACGTCCGAATATAACCGTTTATATTCGTCGCATTTCACCATGATAGATAGGAGTCCCCTGCCACTGACAGCCCTTCCCCTTATCGATCTAGGATTTAATGAGTGTTCATTCATTGGAAAGCATCTGATTAAAACTTAATATTTTTACTTAGGGATTTTAATTTAGAACGATCATGATCCCATCATAAAGAGATTCCCAATTTTTCCTTGAATAAAATACTTCAAATCAATACTCGTCAATGGTTTGATTTCCAGGTAGTGGAGGAGTCACATCGGTCTCGCTTAAAACCCACAGCCTTACAAGTTCTATGAACCCGTTGTTGACAAAATCGCCCCATGTCAGAAATAAAGAAAATTCGTATTTTATTCCGTGTTTCATAAACACGAGAATCTCATGATCGTTTGTTAATTTTAAATCTTGAGTCGTTACAGATTTTATCTTGTTTAAAGGCATGGCATGGGTGATGTATCTAATACATACATACATCATTAATCTAATTAAAACATGCATTTTTCTACTCTACACATACTATTTATACATCATATGAAAAGTACGTAAAGTAAACGTGCAATAGTTATGGCCCAATCCTATGTGATCTTTTCAGGCTAATGAAAAGATCAAGGTCAATCTATGGTGTAAAAATAACTATTACATATGTCTTCTCTATTGCTTCCATTGTCTCCTTGGCCTCCATAGGATGCCTCCTCTTTCCCTTGTCCTTCTAGGATGTTACATTAAGAATTATACTAATGAACTTACAAAAGAACTCGAGTTACATTCGAGATAAAACAACTACAAATAGAAAATGACATGCAAGTCGTATTTATTACAAACCAAAAGAATAAACCATTACAACTAAGGTCTTAAGGCCATAACTATGCACCATGCTCAGTAACCATTAAAGAACATGATAGATCATATAAAGATGACATACTATTTATCACTTATCATGATCCAATCAAGAATAATAAATAAGTAAAGCATATGTCATAAGCACAAATTAAAAACGAAACCCTAACCATGCAAAATCAAGTATCAGAATACTAGAAAAACATGTATCAGAATACTATTCCAGAAGCATGTATCAGTATACACACGATCCATATCCCAGTTACCAAAAACGTGTATCAGTATACATATTTTAAGAGATCGCATACATATGAGTTATGGCAGATCTTAAACATACTAGTATCATCATATAGATCATTAACAGATTCATCATATCATTCATATAACATAACTGTTATCATGGCAGACTCATATAACATAACTGTTATCATGGCAGACTCATCACACATGCATACTTGTAAAAATACAGTAAACACGTAACCAAATCAGCCCCTTATACACGTAGCTCTGATGCCATTGTTGGGTTCCGAAGGCATAAAACGCAGCGGATAAACGTAAATAAAACAAAAATTCGAAACCCAAAAACAGGATCCATGTATAATTATGGGCAGATTATGGAGATAACGAATCATACCTTTCAAGAGATTAACTTTTACGAACTCAACGGAGATCCTAGCTATCACGCTTTGTGTCTACCTCTCGGAGAAACACCTCTATGGTATCCACACGAGCACCTTCAAGAACGTCTCACGAACTTGACTACGGAATGGATGTACTAGCCTCCTTCTTGACGATCTGAATTGCCTCTGCCTCTCTTTGCTGCTAGGGTTTTCTTAAAAAACGTTCAAGCCTCTTTAACCTCTCATTATCTATTTATAATGACTGATTAAAAAGGCCCATAATAGCAAAGCCCAACCCTAGTAGGTATTGGATTAAATAATAAAAACGAATTTCTATTATTTAATTAATAACTGAGTCATACTTAATTATTATGGGCAAAAACATTCCTTTTAATTCGAATTTATATTATCTCAATTAAGTCTTACTTAATTATAATAAAATTCAAATAATCATCAATTAATTTAAATCCATAATTTAAATTAACTATTCCATTAAGTGCTCTATTTGTGCGACCCTATAGGCTATTATTTAATTGGCAATAATTTTATTCTCTAATAAAATTATAAACAATGAGCGGTATCTAGTAATACATCATTGTTACCCAATTAAACAATAATTAAATCGTGATTAGATAAAACCTTTCGTGATTAATGTTTTTCCGTGTAATATAATCCCTTTAACCATACATATTATAGATTAAACTCGAGGCATGTATTTAGTCATCCTCTTCAACATTTAATCTGGGTTTACTTGATGCATGAGTAGATTATTGAAACAAATCATTATTTGAGCATGACCATGCTTTTATAATCTCACTCAATCAAGAGGCCAATAATATCTCTCCTAATTATAGGAGGGTTAAATCCTTTATCTATCATTCATATTTCTCATACGACTCATGATATACCCGATGTCCACTTTTATCATCACCCGATCAAAAGTAACTTTTAATGTAGTCAAAGTATATTAATCCTCGTATAGAAATATAATGATTTCAAGTCAAAGGATCGTTACACCATTATCACTGTGAGTCTTTCTTATGACTTTATTAAACATGAAGAATCTCACTGTGGGTCTGTCCAGTACCATGTACTCTCACATGTACCTATGTATTGACTTCAGTATCCCCATACTTATAACCAATGAGATGTGGTTATCTTGTCAAACAACATACTAGTCTATCTATGTATTATTATTGTCCTATATAATAATACTCGACTAGGGACCTTTAAGAATATGATATATTATATAATCTCAAGTTCAAGTCATGTACTTAAACTATACAATTTGTATCATGATTCTAAGGACATTTATTATGCTAACAAAATATCGCAGTAATTAAGGTCATAATAAATACATTTATTGAATGATCAACTGACATAAAGATAAAAGAATAATGTATTGCCTCTAGGGCACCTACACTAACATAAGGATGATAGGCGGTGCTCATTTTCCACTTAGTATCCAAACATTTAAACATCTTTTACTCTTTTCCATCAGTTAAGGCTGAGAACTAATCTCATATATTCACTTCTTATCACCTTGAGGTATTTGAACTTCATATTCCACTCTTTCTAATTCTTTTATTAACTCATCAGGGGTCTTAATTACATCCAATCCTTTCTTTCTGCACGAGGCATCTGTTACCCTACGGCTTTGTTTAGGTAGTTGTTAACGGATTAATTAGAATCTTTTGTTAACCTCGGTCAAAATTTCATACTTGAAAACTCAACGTATAGTTGTTTTCCTTCTAATCCTTGGAGAAAAATCCTTGGGCATCCCACATAGACTTTCTTATTCTCTGAATAGCTGAAGATGTTATCAATAAATACAATTCGCTAATCCGAGTACTCCTTTTACAACATGTTCCTTAATTCCTTATAGGCAACTGATACGCTTGTTATTTCACATAATATCACCAGATCTTGCAATGCTCTTAACTCATTTTGATCGTAATCCTTGTTATGTTCTCAGGTCGGATCTTAAGTTAATCCTCAATACATAACACATTTCTTGAATTAGGTCTCATAAGTAATCAATTCTTTATAGGGGTCACTTATTCTTATTTGTTGTTTTGTTAAAGGCCCGATAATCAGTACGTACTCTCATAATTTCATTCCTTCTTCTCCTTAACATCACTGGTACCATTCACGATTCGCTTCTTGTAAAACCATTCCTTGATCTGCCTTACTCACTAGGCCTCCAATACTTCGCCTTAATTCTTTGACATGTCCAACGCTTCCTAATCCATCTTGAAATTTCCTTCCTATACCTGACTATCACTATATTTCTTTAAATTCCGTATATCTTGGCATTTCTTCAATAAATTAAATACTTTATATTGTGAATTCTCCGTGGGATCTCATTTCTTAATTCTTCTACTTGTAGCATCCAAGTGCTGGAAGAAAATCTAGGAATATCGTGATTGTTCTTCTGGGTGCACAATCTTCCTCTTACTGACTGTTAACATCGTGATCCATTATCTTCCCTTGACATCTCCTTATCTTTTCTTAGCAATTCTGACTGAAAGGTCATACTACCCATCCTTATTTCCTTGGGATTATATGTCTGACTTCCAACTCCAACTTCTAATATTCCATAGATAATTCTTCTGGTACAGTTTCTATGTTCATTCTCTCCTTTTTGCTTATCGCCCGCCTCTACATTTTCTTTTCCTCGTGAGTACATACTTCAAACTTTTATGGTCCGCATAGATCTTACACTTTTCTCCATACATATCATGTTTCCCAACCTTTCAAAATAAATATTACTACTATTAGTCCCAATTATGAGTAGGATACTTCTGCTCATAAGGTTTCGGTTGTCTGGGTGCATATACAATAACTTTATTGTGCTGCATCAACACACATCCTACTCCCTTATAAGAAGCATCACTATAAATTACCAAATCTCCTTGATACCTTCAAAGTGATAAAGCAGGTGCTGTAACCATTCTTTCATTTAACTCCGCAAAACTTTCTTCACCCTTCTCCATTTCATATAAACTTCTTGCTTTTCCTGGTTAGCTTCGTCAAAGGTATTGCAGCTTTCAAGAAATCTTGCACAAATTTTCAATAATAACTGGTCCATGGTAAAACCCCTTACCTTTGCTGGTGCTTTTGATCTTTCGTTATTCATAGTAACTTTAATTTATGTTGAATCTCTTTTGATCTTCTCCACATTGACTAGTCATGCTAAGAATTATACTTCATACAACTTCTTTCTTCTCCAACTTCCCAGATATCATTAAATGCTTTGCATGGTCCTCCGTTGACTTTAAGTATTACAACTACAGCTTATCCAGATATTCCTTAAAGATTCTATCTATCAAGTTCAAATATTACTGGTATATGGGTTAATCCAAATGACAATACGAGAACAATACTTAGTTCTGAAAATTATCTTTGATATATACATAGGTTAAATACCAAGTATTAAATCAATCAATAAAAGTACTTTGCTTCTTTCGTTTAATCAAACAAATCATTGGTTCGAGGTAACAAATATTTGCTCTTGATAGTAAACTTGTTGAGCTTTCACTAGTCAACGCATAATCTCATACTTCCTTCTTTCTTATTAACAATTAATACTGGTGCACCTTATGGGGTACACTAGGTCTAATCGCTCCTTCTTCTAACATCTAGCATCTGCTTTGCTAACTTCCTCATTTTAACTGGTGCCATTTTGGGTAAATCTTTAGTCACTGGCTTCGTCTCAGGTGCTAAGTCAATCGTGAGCTTCATTTCTCTATCTGAAGGAAATGTTGATAACTTATCTGAAAACATATCTTGAAACCCCTTAATTCCTATAAAATCTTCAAATTTTGTTTGCTTCTGACTTTTATTTATCCCATAATCACCATAATGCTCACATCTTGATCACCAAAATCATTGTTAACAATTCTTTACCTTCCTTCATCTTCTGAACCTTATCACATTCTCATTTGGTGCCTTCAGAACTATATTTCCATCACGACGGTCTACCTGGTCATCACGCTTAAATAGCTAGTCCATTTCTTAAAATAATGTCAAATCCTCACAAACTTATTGCCAGAAATCTCACTTCCACCATTGGTACTCACTTATTTAACAAATACACATTCTTGAATTTGCTAGTCCTTTAGTCATAATTTTATCAAGTCAACAGGGCAATTCATTCTATCAACAAAACCTTGGGAGCTAAACAATCAAGTTGCTCCCACATCTTTCAATACTTTAACGCATAAGGTATCCACAATTATCATTCATGTCACCACATCCGTATTCTAAATAACATATTTCACAGGAACATTGCAAATTCTCGTTCTCGAAGACATATTCCTTATTGGAGTAGATTCCCTTGACTCTTAGTGCATCCCTAATTGGGCTAGTGATTTGCAATTCTCGCCATTTGCCCTTGTTTCCTTCCCATGCATAAGAGGTAGCTGGAACTTTGTCCGCTTGGTTCATAATACATTGATTTCCATTTGAAAAACTCTTGCTAAGAACGATAGTACCACGAAACAACTAGAAGGATTCACAATTCAACAAAAATTAGAGTTGAAAAAAAGAAGAAGTAAGGATTTGAATATGAATGAGACAGCCACATTGGTACTTAAGATGGGCAGTCTTTCATAACATATGGCATACAGCACATGATTAGGTGGCGTCCCACCCGACTCTTTGTCATTCCTGACAAAGCGTCTCATCATAATACTGCTCGTCCCAATCAGAGAGCAAACTTGAGGGGAACAATTAAATTTGAAAGGAATGCAATAGCCTCCTTTTTGATATCATTATAAGGATTTTATTAAGAAAAGATGTTCATACATTTTAAGGAATTAAAAATGAATATACGATGTAGTATTGAAGACAAGAATGATACATTGGTCACCATCCACATTTCAGTTGTATTTATCTTTCGAGCTTGTTCGATCATATTCCCATTGTTCCATATAACAACTTTAGAAACTACGCTGAAATGCCTTCACAAATTAAGCATTATGGTAAATTCTTACTTGTCACGTCTTGCGTCTTTAACATCGCACCTACACGTATAATACTTTAACAATTCGATCATAATGGCATTCTCATCAGATAACTTCGGGTTTCATCTTTTTAATTTAGAATAACCATGAACCATTCAACATAACGATCCTTTTGTTAATAATATTCTTCTTTTAGAGAGGTCGGGAAATCTTCCCAATCTTCTTCGATGACGCCCAGGATCCTTTTACATCAATGAATTCTTTAAACTTTAATGGTCTCTGCCACTGGATGAATAATTACTCCGTACGCGGATTCTATTGTTAATCTTATCAAACAATATTTGCACTTTACCGTTAGGAATAATCAACTTCTTCATAATCGCGGGTTACTTTGTTCTCTGAATTAACAATACTAAGTCTGAAACAAGTATCCATCCAGGTAATCCGTGTCTTTTAACAAACAATAAACTCAAGTAGTAACTTGACAACCAATGTTTAAAACTGATTTTATTCAAAAAGGCTTTTAGAAATTTTATAAGGGAAAATCTTTTTTGAAAACTTGTTTAAAAAATTTTTTGAAAATCACAAAATCTGGTTGTCCTTACTATATGAGTTGGTTGTTGTCCTTCCTACCTATAACAAGGTACCAAATTAAAGAAATGATCACATAAAGGCCCGTTCACTTCAATCTACCTTCTCTCCTTTATCGGGTCCATTTGCCTTTCTTAATCAATGAAAACTTCAATTGTCGTTGCATGTTATCTCATTCGTAGCTTCACATCAAAGCTTTCATACTGGTAATACTTCTGTCATCAACTTTACAATTATTAAGTGGAACAGACTATCCAATAGTCAACAAGTCGGCTAATGTTACATCACCTTGTTACTATAAACATATCACATCGTCATAACACCATTATCTAACTTCAAGAAAGCTCTAGATCTATAATATCATCTAACTCTCTTTTCAATACTTATCTAATCCACTCCACAAGCTAGTCATGGGTGGCCTATTCACTAATGGCTTCTTGTAACCTGATAGCAACTATCCTCCGAAACACTTAAATCTTTTTTCTAAACTTCTTCTCACCTTTATTTATATCTCAGGTACTCACCTTTTACTGTAGCTCTCAAATCCATCCTCGTAAGTACTGTTGCTTTATATGACAAGTTTTAAACTGGGGTATAGAACAGAGTGTAGGGTGAACGAAAGAGATACACTCACAACCGAATGTCCAGTAAAACAAGAATAAACAGATGGAGGTTCTTAAATAGGTAGTCTCATATCAAGAGGTGGTAGAATAGCGTAGAATAACTTGAAGAGGGGCAACTGTCACAACAGAAGGTAGTACCATTAATACTGATGGAGGAACAAGGTGCAATTCAAATCTGTGAGAAGATGACGATCCTCGAACGGAAAGCTCCAAACGATCAAATGATACAGGGAAATCAGGATCTGCCATTGCCATTGTCTGATGATCACGTCACAAGTTAAGAATCCCGAATCGCAACACGAACCATGCCGGAAACCTACTATAAAGCCGCACTCAACCTTACGACGTCTTATTTTTCTATCTCCTATTCCTAATCCTAACCCTCTACCCAATCCCGACAATCTAGGCTTATTTCAGTGACTTATAACATGTAGCTCTGATACCAACCTGTGGCGCCCTCCAAACCCGGGTCAGAGGTTTGGGGTCCACAACACATACACCATATAAAAACCTATATAAGAAATATTATTTGCAATGACCCTGCTTTACATAACCACGGATCGCAACAGGGTAAAGTATGAAAATAAGCCACAACCTTAACTTTTATTACAATGCACCAAATCCCAACTAATTTAATTTACAACTGATAATGGAATTATTCTTACAATCTTACTATCTCACTACCGCAATAAGCTCCTGCTAGCTCGATCCAAATCAATCTGAGGTCCTAGCTCGTACATTGAACTGGGAAACCTCGCTATCAACCGTATCCTTCTTAATTGTAGAATATATAAAAAGATTCGCAAGAGTGAGCTAACTAGCTCAGCAAGTCACCATGACAATAATTGAGGTTAATCAATGATCAAACGAGATGATTCAAAGGAATCAAGTTTATTGCTAAACAATCATTAGAATTGGATATTCATTTTAAGTTTTAAAACCAAGGTTAGGCTGCTAATCAGTCACGCACTAACCCCGAGCAAAGCACACAACAGTGCTCTAATTACTGGATCCAAGGCACATATTGGCCTATAATTGACCACGAATCTGGTCTGACTACGAATCTGGTCCACACTTAGAAAACTATCCAATTCTAAAACAATTAAGTGTAATAAACAATGTAATTCAATAAGCAAGATCATAATCAACATTGATAAATCACTTGTACAAAAGCGTAATAAGATTAATGAGTATCACAAGGGTATATCAAGGTATGTATGGGAAATGGTTTTTAGCCTGTAAAACGATCAGGTATTAGACAAATAATGGTTTTTCAAGGTATAGTTCTTTGATGTTATAAAGAATGGTTGGGGTATAAAAGTTTCTGTATTTTCAAACAATTTTCTTCCAGTGTTTGGTGTTTGGTAGTTATACATTTGGGGAGCAGTATCATATTTGGGTGGTTTGGTATCTGAAATCAATAAAGGATGGTTTACAAAGAATAAGGCTTATGGCTCAAGATCAAGAAAAAAATCAGGGTTCAAGGTTAAATAGTTTAAAATACTTGTAATATAAAACAGGAGTTATTTTGAATAATAGCGACATTTTATGAAACAGTTCAAAAATATTTGCGATATATCTTGAAGAAAAGTTCAGAAGTACTTGCCTTACAGGGCTTTACAACTATTATTGATCGACTCTGAGCCTACTCTGTCGCTCAGGCTTTATTGTCTATCCACTAGATCACTCTGGATTCGACTTCAACACTTAAGTCCTTTAACTGGAACCTTACTTAGCTTTTCGACTGACCACCAAACCATCTTTCGACCAATGCCAATTCTTTGAGCCTTCCGACTAGAACCTACAGAGTCGAAATACCCTAATTTAGACATTCGATTATGCTTGACATATCCTCACTAACAATCTACCCATACGATAACAATCCCGACTCGTACATATTTAAATTATCATAACTCACATAATCATTAAGGTTCATACCTTCACAACCCAGTTCGATAATCACTTCCGGAATGTACATATACTCTCGATACAGAGAATAGGGTTTTGGGAATTCCTTTTCTCAAAATATTTGTAGATATACATACACCCAACTATATTACATATTACTGGCTGCTGGAAATCTCAGTTTTGAGTTTTAACTTAGATTAAACGAACCAAATTTATATTTAATTAATCGTTAATAAGATAAACCGACCAACATAAGTTAGCTAGTTTATCTGAGTAGAGGTTAACCAAATACAACTCAGGGTCACGTTCATCCGAGTTAGTACTCGCATCAGAAATTAAATTTGAAAAATGGTATGTATTATATACTCAAGAAATTATGCACCAACACGAATAATGGCATATCTCATTATCCAAAATTAACTAACACCCAACTAATTTTATAATTATCCTTGTTAAACTTTTTAAATCAGACCATAAATTTACATTAAACAAATCCAAAATTTAAAAATTTCAACTAAAACTAGCAGACACAAATTTAAAATAAAGTTTTAACAGATTATAGGGCTCAGACTAATCATCACCGCCCACCACCGGCTCACCGGAGCTCACTGCCGGTGGCGGCAGTTTTCAGGCGGTACCCCATTCGGGGTTTCCAGCCTCGAAAACTTCCGATTAAGAATAGTAAACACATGATCGAGAATCAATTCATCAAGATGGAGAGGAAATCAGAGAATCAAGGCTCGAGCAACACCAACGCAAATACATATGTATACCCGCCGGAATATATAAAATGACGGTGACATAACAACAGAGAACAACCAATCAGTCAGAACCACAAACATAACAACACCACTGAAACCCGTATCCACCCACAGTCGCCACCATCCCCGCCGGAATTGGAGAGGGGCGGCGAAGGAAAATATATAAAGGAATCGTAGCATAAAGCACTGCCAGTCGCACACACCCATATATAAACACGTATGTATATATATTTATGTATATAATAAGCAAAGCAAAAACCAGGGCGATCGAATGAAACAACGAGCAGCGGCCACTTACCCAAAATGAAAGGGAAAGAAACCGGTGGATTAAGAGAAACAAGAGAGAGCAAAGTAGATAGACCCGAGTGATGCTATAATTTTGATTTATTTTATACATATTTTTATTATTATTACCAATCAGTAATGGACACGTACAAAATAAAACGCTAAGAGCTAGACACGTGTCCAGTTTTCCACTTGCAAGCCCGGTTTGTCCCGCAATTTACAATTAACGAAACGAGTGGCACTTAAAACGAATTCAGAAAATCACAAAAATAGTCTTAAAGTGTTATGAATATCCCGAAGTTAATAAAAACGTAAATTTCATAATTTTAAAACAATTTTTGAAACGCAATTTATACCCGATTTTAATAATTAAATGAAACAACGCGTGGTTGAAATTAATCCCGAAAATTTCCAAAATAATTTTAAAATTCTCGGAATATTCCAAACTTAAATAAATATGAGTTTTATAATTTTTGAAGAATTCAAGAATTAAATATGGTTTTACAAATAAAAGTAATCAGAAAATCATTTAAAGATAAATAATTAATAAAATATTGATTTCTTAATTTTATAAAATCCTAAAAATAATTAGTGTAATTATAAAATCATAAAAACAATTTTAGAGACATTCCAAGTATTTACGCAAATAAATTTACACTAAATCCACTTTTGAAAATGAAAACAATTCAATACAACTCCATAATTAATCACGCGGACAACCCTGTACATTATAAATCACACATCAATAATCAAACAACACATAGCGGTCAAAACCAATACCCATATTTTATTTATTTAATAATTTCCATAATTACATAATTAAATAATTCAAAAATACACGAGTCGTTATACGTACGATGGCAAGAGGTGGCTTTTACTACTTCATTACATTTACTAACGATTTTAGTAGATATGGATATGTGTATCTTTTGAAGAACAAATCCGATTCGTTTGAAATGTTCAAAGAATACAAGGCCGAAGTAGAAAAGCAAATAGGGGAAAGTATAAAAGTTCTACGATCAGATCGTGGAGGAGAATACTTAAGCCTCGAGTTTAAAGGTTTCTTGAAGGAGTGTGGTATCGTATCATGACTTACTCCTCCTGGAACACCTCAATGGGATGGAGTTTCTGAGAGGAGAAATCGTACCTTGTTGGACAAGGTGCGATTGATGATGAGTCTAGCAGATCTTCCAATAAGTTTCTGGGGTTATGCTCTAGAAACGGCTGCATATACACTAAACCGAGTTCCAACTAAAAAGGTTCAAAAGACTCCATATGAGATATGGACTGAGAAACGTCACATCATGTCTTTTATGAAAGTATGGGGATGCGAAGCATTTGTGAAATGCTTGGTGTCTGACAAGCTGGTACCAAAATCGGATAAATGTTATTTTGTGGGATATCCTAAAGAAACTAAAGGGTATAGTTTCTATAATCATACCGAGAACAAAGTGTTTGTTGCTCGAACCGCTGTATTTCTTGAAAGAGAGTTACTTTCCAAGAAAATTAGTGGGAGGACTATAGATCTTGATGAAGATCGAGTTGTACAAAATAACATTGAACCAGAGTTGGAAAGTGGGTAGGAAATACATCAAGATGTTCCTGCTCAGGAAACACAGGTTGTTCGTAGATCTAGTAGGGCTCGTTATGAGCCGGAGAGATATTACGGATTTCTCTTCACTCAAGATGATGATGTAATGCTCATAGATAATGATGAGCCTCTTACCTACCAAGAAGCTATGAACAGTCCAGACTCTGAGAGATGGCTAGAGGATGAAATCCGAAATGGAATCCATGTATCAAAATAAAGTATGGACTTTAGTTGATCCACCTGAAGGGGTAAAACCTATAGGATGCAAGTGGGTTTTCAAGAAGAAAACTGGCATGGATGGTAAAGTACAGACCAATAAAGCGCGACTAGTGGCAAAAGGTTTCAAACAAATTCATGGTATAGACTATGATGAGACCTTTTCACCAGTTGCTATGGTCAAGTCCATCAGGATTTTGCTAGCAATAACTGCTTACTACGACTATGAGATTTGGCAAATGGATGTCAAAACCGCTTTCTTAAATAGGAGCCTTGAAGAGAATCTATACATGATACAACCTGAGGGTTTTGTCGATCCCAAGTTTGCTAAGATGGTCTGTAACCTGCTTCAATCTATTTATGGATTGAAGCAAGCCTCAAGGAGATGAAATTGTCGTTTTGATGAAATAGTCAAAGAATTTGGCTTTATTCAAAATGAAGATGAACCATGTGTTTACAAGAAGGTTAGTGGGAGCCATGTGGCATTCCTAATACTATATATAGATGACATATTACTAATAGGGAATGACATACCTTTTCTACAGGATGTTAAGACTTGGTTGGGAAATAGTTTCTCGATGAAGGACTTAGGCGATGCTACCTATATATTAAGGATCAAGATCTATAGAGATAGATCAAGGAAATTAATCGGCCTAAGTCAAAGTACATACATTTATAAAGTATTGCATCGTTTTGGGATGCAAGAGGCAAAAATAGGATATGTCCCAATGTCTCATGGGATTTTGATCTCAAAAGATAACTGCCCTAAATCATTAGATGATAAGGGCCGTATGAACAAAGTTCCATATGCTTGGGCAATTGGATCTATAATGTATGCGATGATATGTACTCATCCTAATGTTTCGTATGCCTTGAGCATGACGAGCAGATACCAGTCTAATCCAGGTGAGGGTCACTGGAAAGCTGTCAAGAATATTCTTAAGTACTTGAAGAGGACTAAAGATTCATTCTTGGTGTATGAAGGAGATGAGAAGCTGGTTGTAAATGGTTACACTGACGCCAGCTTCCAGACAGATAGAGATGATTCAGTATCTTAGTCATGTTTTGTGTTTTGCCTTAATGGAGGTGCTATAAGCTGGAAGAGGTCAAAGCAAGAGATAATAGCTGATTCTACTATGGAAGCTGAGTATATTGCTGCCAGTGAAGCAGCCAAGGAGGCTGATTGGATACGGAAATTCATATGGGACTTGGTGTGGTTCCATCGATCACAGATCCAATTGATCTTTATTGTGATAATAATGGAGCTATCACGCAGGCTAAAGAACCAAGGTCCTATTCTCGGGAAAAGCATATACTTAGGAGATATCACCTTCTTCGAGAGATTAATGAAAGAGGAGATATACATATATGTAAAGTGCATACTGATGATAATGTTGCAGACCCACTGACTAAGGCTTTGTCGCCGCAAAAGCACGAAGGGCATACTAGTTCCATGGGTATTAGATACATGGGTGACTTGCTCTAGTGCAAGTGGGAGATAGTTAGTGTTTGTGCCCTAGAGACAACACTATTATGTTTATATTATGAAACATTTGGATTATTAATTATGATTCTATGGATTATTCTTTAGTAATTTATTATATCTTTATTTTCTAGCGATAAAATGTCCTTGGAATATGATATGTAAATCTATATCTCTAAGTACGTGACTTATAAATGAGATTATGAGAATAGTATTGATATTCCTAAAGGTCCCTAGTCAAGTATTATTGTTAAGGGATGATAATAAATACATTGAGACTAGTGTGTTTGTTGACTGATGATCACATCTCATTGATGATAGGTATGGTGATACTAAAGTCAAAACACATGCACATGTACTAAATACATGGTGCTGGATTGACCCGTTGTGAGATACTACATGTTTAAAGTGTCATAAGTTAATCTCACAATGATAATGATGTATTGGTCCTTTGACCTGAAATCATTATATTTCTATACAAGAATTAATATACTTTGATACTATTGAAAGTTATCATTGACCGAGTAATAATAAAAGTAGACATTTGGTATATTATGAATCGTATGAGAAATATGAATGATCTATATGGGATTTAGCCCTCCTTTATTAAAGAAGTGATATTATTGGCCTTTTGATTGAGTAAGACTATAAAATGCATGGGTTTGCTCAAATAGTGATTTGTTTAATAGTTTACTCATTGATCAAGGAAAAAAGGATTAAACGCTGGCAGAGGATGACACAATGCATGCCTCGAGTTTGATCTATAATACAAAGCTAAATGGATTATATTATATTGTACATTATTCATGAAAGGTTTAATTGAATCACCAATTATTATTATTACTTGGGGAGCAATGATGTATTACTAGATGCCACTCATTGTTTATAATTTTATTATTAGAAAAAAAAATTATTTCCAACGTAATAATAACCTAAAGGGTCACGCAGAAAGAAAGTTTAAAAAGAAGTGTTATTTAAATTATGAATTTAAATATTTTATTGTTAATTTGAATTTAATTATGTAATCAATTAAGTGAGACTTGATTAATTGTATATATATTAGAATTTAAATTTAATAATAATATAACCCAAAATCGGAATGGGTCCTTTTAGAAGCCCATTAAGATTAGGGTTAGGCCCAAATCCTCTCTCCCTATATATACATTAAGATGTATATGATTAGGGTTTGGTTGACACATCACCTTTTTTAGAAACCCTAGCAGCTCTACATCTTAGAGAGGCTGGAGAGAGAAAAAAAAGAGGCAACCAAATCGGCTAGTACCGGCTCCGGTGATCGTTGGACGATCGGGATTTCGTGTGGATACCTTGGAGAGCAGATCTTCGAAAGGAGGGCTGCTGTGTTGGTTCATCAAGATCTGTACATTCATCACAATCAGAAGGAAAGCTTTATTAAGTTAAACATCTAATCTCCGAATTAAATGTCTTATTTCGCATGGATCCTGCGTTTGGGGTTTCTTTTTTATTATTTATTTTTGATTTTTCTGCTGCGTTTGTGTCATGAATCCCAACAGTTGTTCCTGGAACAGTTACCTCCAATTGAATTCGAGAGGATTTAGATAGCTCCCCCTCAAGAGTATTACCCTCAAACCTAATAGCATTTGAGGGCTTATTTTCACATGAAGGTGCATCTGTGACATCCATGTGGTCTTCAGTAAAAACTGATGAATCCCCCATGGTGTTGATGGTGTTATCAAGGTCTAACCCAGCTAGTAGCCTCTCACCATCTTAATTTAGTCTCTGGGTGGTGAGCAAGGTTTCTTGAACCAAGTCACTTGATTGGGGAAACACTTGCGAATTTGATTCAAGTGTTTCAGTATAGGGAGAAGAAATATTTGATGAAAGATTTAGAAGTTCTGGATTGAGTGTTGGTAGCTCCTCCTGAATGGATGAGGGAGCTTCAAGATATGTGCTCTCCTTGTGTGTGCCATCCTTATTTCTCCTATTATACACTTGGATTTGTTCAAGTGTTGGTTGTGCAGACTCTTTACAAGATGCATTGGGGAGAATGCTCTTTTCAATAGAAACACCCTGTTGAGAGGATGTCTCTAGAATCTGTTTTTCCCCATTTTTACAACTGCATCCTTTTGGGATGATACAGAGGTGGTTTGAGTGGTCAGCTCAGTTTTCTTTGCCTTCTTTGTTTTTCTGACCAAAGGTGACTCGGTTAGTGTTTGTTCCTCACCACTATCATTCATCACTGTAAGAGTTATCTCGTTTCTCTTCTTTTTACTCACTTCAAACTTCTACAGGTTTGAACTTCTACAGGTTTAGGGACCATAGATGTACTAGGTTGAGCATTTGATCTCATATTAGGCATAGGGTAAGGGTAAGTCCTAAACCTCTCCAACATGAATGGAGTGATTCTCAGACTCACATTTACCTTATTCTTTGTAGTAAGTGAACCAAATATAATTTTGGACACTTGCTTACAATTACTTATTTTAGTGTTGTCTATGCCATTCAACAAATGTATGACTGATACCTTATGATTTAAGGTAGACATGATAAATCTAGGGAAGAAAATTTCCTTACCTCTAGCAGAGTGGGGCATGGTCAGCCTTGTTGCAAGTTCTTCCAGGATTAATAGACCGACATTCTAGTGTCTGTTGTGGGCTATTGAGAACACCAGCTTCTACACCACACTTGAAATGTTGTCATCCCTGTCTTCCTGCATGTGAAGGCCCTCACTATAGAATCAAACACAAAGGACCACTCATTCCTTAGGTTTGTTCTGTTCAAGCTTGCCAAGTTGATTCTTCCACCATAGTTGATGAAGTCCATAAACTCAGTTAGTTCATCCTGGGTTGACACCTCCACTAGATTTGCAGTTGGAAGACCCAAGGCTGCATTCTCATCTTGCTCATTGAATTCTATCTGTTGGACTCCAATTGAGCATGTCACCACCAATGACACAGAGTTGTCATGCATAACTGTTCTCACTACTACTGTTGTCCAGAATTTATGGAGAACATCCAAGTATAGGATTGGGTTAGCTGTTAAAGCACCTACAACAGAGGATTCAGACAGAAATTTCACAAACCCTTGAAACCGTCAGGGGCTTGTTAGCATCAGTCAAAGCTATGTAGTTGGTTCCTTTCTCTGGGATTACAGCTCTGACATTGTTGAGTGCCATTGTTGGTGAGTAAGATTGAATGGGTAAGAAAAATTAGTGAGAAAGAGTTTGAAATGAGAGAGAAATCGGTTTCAAAATGAAAAATCTAGGTCACTTAGAGTTCTAGAAGTCGTATGTATATGTATCGAGATGTCTGGGTATTTATAGTAAAAGCAGATGACTTATCGAGAAGTCAAAAATAGACGTTTGGAGTATACTTATCGAGAAATCAATTTAAAAATGAAATACATATCGAGAAGTCATTTTAATTTACTCTTTTAGAGAACTAAAAATTAACTTATCGAGATGTCAAATAAATACCCAGTTTGTCCAAAATGGACTGAATTGTTTCCAATTTTTATTTGAATAAATCAAACTAAAAATCAGAATGATTTTGTCAAAAGTATTTTACAAAAATAATTTATTGGACTAAATTATTTCAGTTATGAGTTATCTATAAGTCTAATAATTATGTTTGTAGAGAACTCTGTAAATTAATACTATTAGAGAACTCTACAATGACTTAACGGTAAGTCATAATAAAGCTTATCGAGAAGTCACTCGAGAAGTCAGAAAATTTACTTATCGATAACTCGCTCGAGAAAATTAGACTTATCGAGAACTCAGTTCTCTATATACTTTTGATCACTTTGATTATGTCTTGTGTTTATTTTACATATTGAAGATGTAAATTAACATTTTAACAGTTTTCTTAGAATTAAAAAAATTCAAGCTAATTTTTTTATTTTTGAAGAATAAATATGCAAAGATTTTGAAATATCTATAATTCATATTTCAGTTAATTTCTGTTAAAATCAAATTAATTTTGATTTACTGGAAATTAATCTACTGCAACATATTAGCTGAGTTCTTTCCTTAGGATGAAGAATTTAGCATTCCAATTTCACCTACAAGTCTAGTGAAAGTAGCCTCATCCAAAGGTTTAGTAAAAATGTCAGCTAATTGTTTTTCTATTGGAACAAAAATGAGCTAAATGGTACCATTTGCAGCATGTCCTTTAAAAAAATGATACCTTACATCAATGTACTTTGTCCTAGAATGATTAACTGGATTAGCCCCAATAGATATAGCACTAGTATTGTCACACATAATTAAAATTTTATGTAACACTAGACCATAGTCCATTAGCTGCTTTAGCTGTGGAAGTTGACACAGATTGTTGTTTCTTGCTATGCCAGGATACAAGTCTTTGTCCAAGAAACTGACAGCTTCCACTAGTACTCTTTCTATCCACCCTGCATCCAGCAAAATTTGCATCCGTGTATCCAACAGCTTCAAAACCAGTTCCCTTAGGATACCATAATCCCAAGGTAGGAGTCCCCTTCAAATACCTAAAAATTCTCTTAACAACCATCAAATGTGATTCTTTTGGATTGGCTTGAAATCTTGCACATAGACATGTTGAAAACATGATGTCTGGTCTATTTGCAATTAGGTAAAACAATGATCCAATCATACCTCTATAGCTTGAAATATCTACACTTTTGCCTTTTCTATCTTCCTCCAACTTTGTTGTTGTAGACATAGGTGTAGAAGAAGGTGAACAATCTACCATGCCAAACTTCTTCAATAAATCTTTGACATACTTAGTTTGGCTGATGAAGATCCCATCACTTCTTTGACTGACTTGAAGTCCAAGAAAGTCACTTAATTCCCCCATCATGCTAATTTCATATTCACTTTGCATAAGCTTAGAGAATCTTTGTCAAAGCTTTTCATTCGTAGAAGCAAAGATAATATCATCCACATAGATCTGAACTAGAATCATATCATCGCCATGTTTCTTGTAGAAGAGAGTCTTGTCTATGGTACCTCCATTAAAACCATGTTTGAGTAAGAATTCTGACAACGTATCATACCAAGCTCTAGGTGCCTGCTTTAGTCCATATAGAGCTTTGAGTAGCTTATACACAAATTCTGGAAATTCTGGATCTTCAAAGCCAGGTGGCTGTTGTACATAAACTTCTTCTTCTAATTCACCATTTAGGAAGGCACTCTTGACATCCATTTGATACACTTTGAAATTTGAATGTGCAGCAAATGCTAGAAAAATCCTTGTTTCTTCAAGTCATGCAACTAGAGCAAAAGTTTCATCATAATCAATTCCTTCTTCCTGTGAGTAGCCTTTTGCAACCAACCTTGCCTTGTTTCTGGTAACTATACCATTTTCATCCATCTTGTTCCTGAACACCCATTTTGTTCCATTTACGGTAATATCAGGGACATGACGTGTAATTATTTTTATTAATAAATGATCATTATGTGATTATTATTTGATTTTTGGTGAATTATTTGATGATTGGTGATATTATTTGAATGTTCATATATGGTAAAGTCTAGGTATGTTAATTTTATTATGTCTAGAATAAAATATAGATAATTAAGGTATTTTTCTGGTAATTTTTGGAGTATTATATGATTTTATATTGATATATGAATTTATTAACTATTTTCTGAATATTTACAAAATTATTTTATAAAGCCGGGAATCGTCCAACCTCAACCGTTTTTACGTTTTTACAACCCGAAACTCTTCCGAAAACTCCTTCCTAACCTAATCTGGTAATTCCGGACATTTTCCATGTTTTGACCTTTTCGATCCGGATTACGGTTTGACCCGTGCGCAGCCCGACGCGATATTTTCGATACGCTAACCCTTTTTCGATAACATTATCTCCGTACAATCATTTTATAAAAGCCAGGTTTTGATAATTATCCGAAATAGGATGACGTTTATCCAAAACAGGATAGTGCTTATCTAAAACAGGGTAGTGCTTATCCAAAACAGGATAGTGTTTATCCAAAACAGGATAGTGCTTATCCAAAAAGGATAATGTTTATCCAAAACAAACATATTTATCGATCCAACACAATCCAGAATGTACTAATATTCTGTAAATATAAATAGCCCTTTCTTATTTCATTTTCACGCATAAAATCATAATCAGACAGTACAAACCCTGAAAACCAGAGAAAACTTTATTAAAACACTGTATTCTTGAAAATCAATCGCACAAACGAAGGCGTTATCGAACTCCGATTCGGACGTGCAATATATCAAAATGAAGCTCTCGAAATTGTCTTTCTGAATCAACCATTTGTTTTTTCCCAGAAATCAAGGTATGTTTCTGATTTAATTATTTAAATTCGAATTAATTATAGATTAAATTATGATTTTTTGTCCTTGATGTTTTTGATATGATTTGATGGCATAATCGGGTAGATCTTTTCTTCCTGGTCAATTTGGTATATTATATGTCAAAAACTGAGTTCAATAACATGATTAAATTTGAGTTTGATTCTCGGATTGTAAACTAGGATTTATGTTCTTGAATGTTCTTAATTGAAAATTAGGCATTTCTTAACTAGGGGTTATTAGATTAAATTGGTTGCATCAGTAGATAGATCGTACGATAAGGAATCGAATGGTATAAACGAATTTAACAAACGATACCGGGAAAGCCATGAACGGAGTTTGCGAAGGTCGCCGGCGGCGGGTTTTTCCCGTGATTATTCCGGCAAAACGACGGATTTTTGGAAATTCTGTTTGCATAATCGAGTTAGCCTTGTTGAACTCTGCTTATCTGCACTTTCTGGTCGAGTTTTGGGCACGTCGACTCGCCGGCGGTGGCAGAAGACGGCGGCGGCGGCGGCGTTGCCAAAGTAAAGTTAGGCCACTGAGTTTTTTGTATATTTTCATTTCAGTCCCTGGGATTTTAAAAACTAACAGAAATTAGATTGCTATTTACTTTATTTTAAAAATGATATTTTTATTATTTTAAAAATCAGAAAATGATTTATTTAATTATTTTAAATGAAGAAAAATTATTTTAATTATTTATCTATTCAAAAATAAATCTGATTTATTTTATTAATTAATATTAATTAGTTTTTAATTATTTTAATTAATCGATTAATTTAATATTAATTGATTGATTAATTTATTTAGTTATTAATTAATTTTAATTAATTTAATAATTGGATTTAATTATTTAAAATTGATTTAAAAATTTCGGAAAATAGTTTCGAGCTTTAAGATATTATTTTAAATTATTTTCAAGGCTCGGTAATTATTATAAAATTATTTTAAAGTCAAATTTGGGTGTTCGAACCCTATTATTTAATTATAAAATGATTCGGAGTCCAATTTTAATTCTAAAAAATGTTCAAAAATTCGTATTAAATACCTGAAAAATCTTTTTGACCCCGAATCTTCTTTGAAACATTATTTGGACTGAATATCTTACATGCTATGTGTTATATGTGACCTTATTACTGTATAAAATGATTGGTTGTGCATTGTTTGACTGTTTCTGCTGTAACTTTTCATCCGTCGTCGAAGTTCTGTGAAACGAAGGGTAGATATAAGCTTGTATCGAATAGAATGAGTTGAGAAATAGTGTTAATGAGTATATGTGATGTCTAACAGAGGAAGTGAGACGTAGAAAAGGAAAACAAGTGGTTAATGAGTGGGAACCAATTGAAAAGAGTTAGTGAAGTGAAAGCGAATTGATAAGGCAAGTGTCCCTGAACTTTCTTGTAGTATACTTGTGAACACTTTTGAACTATTTTCATTATATTGCAATTATTCCCAGTAATTCATATTCTATATTGCAAGTACTTTGAAGTACTTAACCCTAAACCCAGATTCTTATTGATCTTGAGCCGTGAGCCTGATTTCTTGTAAACCCTTGATTGTTGATTTCTTGGATAGGAACCACACATATCCGATACTACTCCACAAATACATATCTACCGCATACTGATCTTTGATATGAGATTATTTATCAGACGAACCTTTATGCCTTGTATAACAGAAGACCATTTCCTGTAACCTTTGCACCCTTGGTCTTCTACACTTTGATTCTTTTCTTGAATTGAAAGCCAAGCTTTATGTTGACCTTGTTATACCTTTCTGGTGTTGTGAAGCACCTTATGCTTCAAGATAAATGTTATTTATGATTCAGTTTATTGAATTACATTGCTTATCATGTTATTACTATGGAATTGGATTGTTTTTATTCGTGGCCAGACCAGATTCGTGGTCATATTAGGCCAATGTGTGCCTTGGATCCAGTATATTGAGCAAAGCTGGGGGCCTTGCTCGGGGTTAGTGCATGACTGATCAGCAGCCTAACCTTGGTTTTTAAAAATAAAAGTGAATATCCAATTCTAATCATTATTTATCAGGAAACTTGATTCCCTATATCATTTCAATTGATCATTATTAAATTTCAGTGTTGTCATTATGACTTGCTGAGCTAGTTAGCTCACTCTTGTGAATATGTTTATGTTCTTTTCCAGTTAAAAAGGAATTTGGTGATGGCGAGGATCCCCAGTTGAGTGTGTGACACCTTCCAAACCCGGGGTCTAGATTTGGGGGTCACTCGCCAATAAACCAAAATAAAATAATCACAGCGGAATAATATAATAAATACGACCCCTTTACCTACACTGGATCGATCACAGGTTATAGTATGGAACAGGCACTAATACAAATCAAATGTTATTACAAACCATAGTCTAATTAGTTTTACAACTTATTCAAATTTTATTACAAACCTCTAGACTAATTAAGCGTCCCAAACTGTCTACCTGAAACACACCAACTATTTACAAGCACAAAACCTCTGGTCAGACCTGGAACTTAAGCTTGCCCTGGCCTAGCTGAAAGAATCAAGATAAGAAACAAGTATGAGCGAAAGAAATGCTCAGCAAGTAGTAAATAGCTTATGATTTGGAATAACAACAGTATATCTGATGAACAAAACCAACTACAATAACTGAACAGTATCAAAACTGATATAAATTTGATAATAAACAACATTTGCAATATATTATGTTTTGGGATTGGAATCCTCGAACGACGGTGTATTGCCGCCGGTGATCAGCCGTAGAGCAACACCGGTATGCCGAAGCATATCCAACTAAACAAAAGGTACCTAAGGCACATATTGGCCTAGCAAGGTGTTATATCCTGTATAACACATAGCTCACACTGGACCACCGCCACGGCCTCTTACGCAACCATCCATCCCATAAAAACAATTTTCCGTCAAAGGAGTCGAATCAAATGACATCCTTAACCACATAACTCCCCATTTCTCATGGTCCAGAGTTTTATCAACAAACAATGGCGAAATAACCAGAACAATTAGTTATTTGCTAATCTCAATTCAAAACTTCACTGCATAGAGTAATTCATAGCGAAACATAAAACGTTTAACTATTCTGAACTTAGAATAGTATGGATATTGAAAGAATAAAGTCCAGAGTTAATATCAATTGAATGATAAATAAAGATATAGGTACTTGCATAATATGATTAGAAATGAACGTCACTTGAACGATAAGTGAAGTTAGGGGTACTTGCCTGGTATGCTCAATGACCTCTTACTTTAACTCTGCTTCTAACTGCTGGCTACTATCTTCATCTAACACTTGACTGCACTCCTTGCTACTCGATTCTATAAACAAAAGGACTATCTTAAGTGACAGAACTAAACTCACTCGACGTAACTATACGTCTTGACATCTACCCGATCGTATATAACTAAGCATGGCATTTTAATCTGTAAACAAATAACATACATATCATGTAACACATAATCCTAGCATTTGTATAACACGTAATCATATATTTCATATAACATATAAGTTAGATCATTACAAGATACGTCTCAGTGCGTTCAGAATGAAAATTAGGTCAATATTAGCATTTACCGATCAAATATCGACTCAAACTAATACACAAATCAAATGAAATTGCAATACAAAAGAAATTAGGTCTCAAAAGTATTTTTATTGGAAGCGTAATATTTTTCTGAGTCTGTACGCGTTCGTTTCGTATTAAACGGACGAACGGTTTAATTATTATGAATAAAATAAGAAATAAATAGATTTAAATCAATTAATAATAATATTAATTGATTTTTTAATACCAAAATATAATTTTTAAAACCTAAAACTAATTTTAAGGAATTATTTGAATTAATTATAAATAATTTACATTTATTTAACTATTTATAAATAAAATTAATTGATTAATTTATTTTTAATCAATTAATTAAATTTATAAACAATTAACCAAAATAAATTATAAATAATTAAATCAAATGGTATTTTTGAAAATATTTAAAGAAAATAATTTTTTAGAATTTAAAATAATTAAATACATAATTTTTAGAATTTAAAATAATTATTAAATGATTTTTGAAATTAAAGAAATTAAAGAAAATGATTTTTCAAAAATAGAAAATGAATTTTTGAAAATAATTAAAACAGAAAATCCCACAAACAAGTTTTTAAATTGGGTTTTGGGAAATAAGGATCAAAACCGGGTCAGGGAAACGGGTTAAAACCGGGTCGTTCATGACCCGTCCGGGTCTGGCATGAACTCACCGGTTTCTGGGATTAAACCCAGTTTCTGGCGGTTCTAGCCGGACTCCGGCGATGCCTAATACCATCGAAACAACCCCCTTCGTCCTCGTTTCTTAGCTTGGTTTTGTTCTACACCAACCCAGCAATACAGTAACAGCAACATCAACAAGTATCATTCACCGGAATGACTTCTCTGGCTCATCACCATTAAAGCCGGCAGACCTTTTAAGGTTTTCCGGTGAAAAAAATCCCCACCGGTTCTGAACCAAAACCAACAATCTATATACGAAATTAAAGCTGAAGAAATTTAGAATCTAACCATCATATCATTAACATCTAACAATCAACAACAACTCTAGAAAATCAAAATAAAAATATTAAAACCCAAAACTCGACTAACACGATTTCGAACTAAAACGATGCAAATTTATACATAAATCGACTCTAAACATCATTCTAAAACTGTCTGTAACATCAAAATCAACCCAGAATCATCCAAAAATAAAAACGATTTTCAAGAATAAAAAGATAAAAATCGACTTTTCGATTTACTGTACCTCAGATCAAGATATTGGTATCAATGGAAAGCTCTCTTCGAGAGAAAGATTTTGGTTACTAGCACGTCTGATTTGGTTTCCAGAATCGATCAAAAATCACGATTGAAGTTAAGGAAGAAATTCTCACCCCCAAAGTTGTTCTTGGTGTTGATGAATTTTCTGAATTTTTATAAAATAAAATAAATAAAAAATCAATAAATAAAATCAGTTTCAGGTATTTATATAAATCTGAAATTATATCCCCAAAATAAATTAAGGGTGTTTTTATCCCTAAATTACAATAATTAAGCCCCAAAATAATAATTAGGGGGAATAATTTTAAAAATGATAAAATGCAAAATTAATGTCAAAATTTCCCAAAAATTGCGAATAATTCTAAAATACAAAAATAAAGGGTATTTGAAATACGAATAATTTTATAAAAATAAAAACACAGATTTTGTGGGGTTTGACGTCCCGGTGGGGTCCCGGTTCGTTGATTTTTGAAAAACGGAAACGATCCCTAAATTACCAGAAAATCCCGAAAACACGTAAAATACATTCAAACGCATATAAAATCAAATAAAACAGGTATCTTGATAAAGACACTAATAATTACGCGTCCCGTTTGCAGATAAGTTCATATAATTGCAATTTAACATATTTTTAATCAATCGAAAAAAAAAAATTCTGGCCCGCACAGAAACACACATAACAGTTATAACATCTCATATCATAGCAGCAATTACTTTAAATTTATAAAACATACAATATTTATTTATTTAACATATAATATTCACATAATTTTCCCGGATATTACATCCTTCCCCCCTTAACAGGATTCTGTCCTCAGAATCATCCTAGGAAAATAAATGAGGATACTCGGATTGCATTTCGCTTTCCAACTCCCAAGTCGACTCTTCAACATTGGGATTCCTCCACAAGACTCGCACTAAAGATACAGACTTATTCCTAAGTACTCTTTCTTTCTTATCTAAAATCTGCACTGGTTGCTCTACAAAAGACAAATCTTGCTGAATCTCGATTGGCTCGTATTCTATCACATGGTTCGAATCAGGCAAATAACACTTCAACATTGACACGTGGAACACGTTATGAATATGCTGCATGTGAGGGGGTAACGCTAATTCATAAGCAACCTTTCCCACACGCTTCAAGATCTCAAAAGGACCAACATATCGTGGACTCAGCATTCCTTTCTTTCCAAATCTTGATAAACCCTTCCAAAGAGAAACTTTTAATAGCAATGTTTCACCAACTTCAAATTCCATATCCTTTCTGGTAGGATCAGTATATTTGCGTTGACGATCTTGAGCTGCTATCAATCGTTTCCGAATAAGTTCTATTTTCTCTTTCGTCTGCTGGATCAATTCTGGACCCAAAATCTTTCTCTCACCAACTTCTTCCCAACATATTGGAGATCTGCATCTTTTCCCATACAAAGCTTCGTAAGGCGGCATTCCAATACTGGCATGATAACTGTTGTTGTAGGAGAATTCAACTAATGGCAAATGCTCGTCCGAACTCCCTTCAAAATCTAGTGCACATACCCTCAGCATATCTTCAATAGTCTGAATCGTCCTTTCACTTTGACCGTCTGTCTGCGGATGATACGCAGTACTCATGTTCAGCTTCGTTCCGAGACAATCTTGAAAACTTCTCCAAAATCTTGAATTAAATCGAGGATCTCTGTCTGAAACTATGGATACTGGAACTCCATGTCGAGTCACAATTTCCTTAAGATATAACCGAACCAATTTATCCATTGAGAATCTTTCATTGATAGGAAAAAAATGCGCCGACTTCGTCAATCTATCGATAATAACCCAAATAGCATCATGATTCGCCCTGGTCCTCGGTAATCCAACTACGAAATCCATCGCGATATGCTCCCACTTCCATTCTGGAATGTCCAATGGTTGTATCAGTCCACTGGGCCTTTGATGTTCCGCTTTGACTCGCTGGCAAGTGTAACACTTACTTACCCATTCTGTAATTTCTTTCTTCATGCTTGGCCACCAAAAGTTTTCTCTTAAGTCTCTATACATCTTCGTACTCCCGGGATGAATTGAGTATCTAGAGTTGTGAGCGTCTCGAAAAATTTCATCTTTCAGCTCGGCTATGTTGGGTATCCATATTCTGGAAGAAAATCTTAATATCCCTTTATCATCCTTTTGACTCCTTATTTCTTCTCCTGTCAAACTGTCTCGTTCATGGCTCATTACTTCTTCCTGACATCTTCTTATTTTCTCTAATAATTCTGGTTGAAAAGACATTACACACAATACCTCTGTAGACATACTTGGAATACTAACCTCTATTTCCAGCTTCTCAAATTCCCTGATTAATTCCTCGGATGAAGTTATCATGTTTAACCTTTCTTTTCTGCTTAGAGCGTCGGCCACCACATTTGCTTTACCTGGATGATAGTTGATAGTACAGTCGTAGTCCTTGATCAATTCTAGCCATCTTCTCTGCCTCATATTCAATTCCTTCTGGGTGAAGATATACTTTAAACTCTTGTGGTCCGTGTATATCTCGCACTTTTCCCCATAAAGATAATGCCTCCAAATCTTCAATGCAAACACTATAGCTGCCAATTCTAGATCATGCGTTGGATACTTTTCTTCATGTGGTTTCAACTGTCTTGAAGCGTAGGCTATCACCTTGTCATGCTGCATCAAAACACATCCCAATCCTTTGTACGACACATCACTATAAATCACAAAATTTCCTTGATCATCTGGCAAAACTAGCACTGGAGAAGATACTAATCTATTCTTTAATTCCTGGAAACTTTCTTCACATTTCTCATCCCATTCAAATTTCTGGTTCTTCCTGGTGAGCTTTGTCAATGGCGTAGCTATCTTTGCAAAATCTTGCACAAATCTTCTGTAGTAACCTGCCAATCCCATGAAACTTCTTACTTCTGTTGGTGTTTTTGGCCTCTCCCAGTTGATTATAGCTTCAATCTTTGCTGGATCCACTTCCACTCCTTTATTGCTAATCACGTGCCCAAGAAATCGTACTTCTTTTAACCAAAATTCACACTTGGAGAACTTTGCGTACAATTTCTCCTGTCGCAGTATTTCCAGAACTATTCCCAAATGTTCTGCATGCTCCTCTTCTGTTTTAGAATAGATCAAGATGTCGTCTATAAACACGATCACGAATTTATCCAAATACTTCTTAAATACTCGATTCATCAGATCCATGAAAGCTGCTGGTGCATTGGTTAATCCAAATGCCATCACCAAAAACTCATAATGCCCATATCTGGTTCTGAACGCGGTCTTCGGAATGTCTTCAGGCTTGATCTTCAGTTGATGATATCCAGATCTTAAATTAATTTTAGAAAACCACACAGCGCCTCGTAATTGGTCAAACAAATCATCAATCATTGGCAACGGGTACTTGTTCTTAATGGTTAGCTTATTCAGTTCTCGATAGTCGATACACAGTCGCATACTCCCGTCCTTCTTCTTGACAAACAGTACTGGTGCGCCCCATGGGGATACACCGGGTCTTATAACTCCTTTCTCCAAAAAATCTTGCAACTGAGTTGCCAATTCTTTCATCTCCACTGGTGCCATCCGGTACGGAGCTTTAGAAACTGGTTCTGTTCCGGGTGCTAGATCAATTGCAAACTCAATTTCTCTGTCGGGAGGTAATCCTGGTAGATCGTCTGGAAAGACATCTGAAAATTTGTTGGCAACTGGAATCGTTTCTAGTGCTGGAACTTCTTTGTTGGTGTCTACCACATGAGCCAAATATGCTTCGCAATTCTGACGTAATAACCTCTTCACTTGAGCGATCGTTAAGAACTTCTTCTCTTGCCTATTTCCTCGAAATATCACTTTCTTCTTACTATTCAAGGTCTCAAGTCTTACTTTCCTATTCTTACAATCAATCTGAACATTATTTTCTGACAACCAATCTATTCCTAAAATAAAATCAAATTCTCCCAACTTAAAAGGTATTAAGTCGGCATAGAAATGATGTCCTCCTATCTCAATATCGCACCTCGGGCACACTCGGTCGATGGAAACTTGATCCTTATTAGCTAACTCTATCATTAATGCTTGTTCTAACAACTTAACTTCGCAATGCAGTTTGTCGACAAAACTTTGAGAAATAAATGATCTTGTAGCTCCAGAATCAAATAAAACTTTAGCATCTATGGAGTTGACTGGAAGCGTACCTGCAACCACGTCTGAACTCTGAACAGCAACCTTCATAGTCATATTGAATATCCTAGCCTTTGGCTGGTCCTTTGCTGGTGGTCCTTCAATCATTGGCACATTAGTAGTTGGTTCAGTTGTCTGGCAGTCCCTGGCAATATGCCCCATCTTTCCACATTTAAAGCACAGTGTCCCTGATTTCTGAGCTGGAGTCTGACTTCGACACTCATTAGCATAGTGTCCCTTCTGATTGCACTTATAACACAACACATTAGCCTTACAAATCCCAAAATGCCTTTTACCACAAAATTTGCACTCTGACGCAGGTGGACGATTGGGTCTCTGCTGATTTGAATTTTGAAAACGGTTCACATTTCCTGGCTATGGTTTCTTAAATCCCACACTCTTATTGTCCTGAAACTCTGGCCTTTTATTGAAACGGCCCTGGAAGTTACCTTGTTGCTGGCCTCCTCCTGAGGTTTCTATTTTCCTTTTCTTCCCATCCTTCCCTTTCTGATACATATCACTCCTACTTTTGATCACCATTGCTTTCTGAACCACTGCCACATATGAAGTCAACTCAAACATGGCCACCCTATTCTGAATCCAAAATCTCAATCCCTGTTCAAACCTTCTTGCTTTCTTTTCATCCGTATCAACCTGGTCTGGCACGAACCTCGCTAATTCAGTAAACTTAGCTTCGTACTCAGCTACAGTAAGATCTCCCTGGGTCAAGTTCAAGAATTGGATCTCCATTTGATTCTTCATATACCTCGGAAAATACTTCTCTAGAAACAGCTCTATGAATCTCTCCCAAGTTATAAACTCACCTCCTTCCAACGCTCGCGCGGATTCCCACCAATAGTTCACCTCACCCTTCAGAAAGTAACTTGCAAACTTGGTCTTCTGCTCAGCTCTTGCTCCGACCAATTCAAAAGCCTTTTCCATTTCCTTGAGCCATGCATTGGCTTCCACAGGATCAGCACTTCCCTTGAACTCAGGTGGCTTCACTGCTTGAAACTGCTTAAAAGTCACTGCAGGTGGTGCTGCTCGCTGCTGCTGTTGCTGTTACTGCTGTTGTTGCTGCTGCGTAAGATGTAACATCTGCTGCTGCATCAGTCCCAACATCTGGATAATCGCTGGATCTGTACGGCTCTCGGTACTACCCTCTCCTGAATTATTCCTTCTCTTTGGTGCCATTATTCTGGTAAGAAACAAGCAACATATATAATAATCTATCAAGCATTGTGTCAAATATGTAGCAATTCCTTAGCATATCAAAATTCGCAAATAGTATCTCTTCCCTGAATATCATAAACTTGCTACCTTATTAACACAAGCGACATGATTATCACATAATCCTGCTTATTATCTCAAGAATAATAACACAAAGAAAATTTACTCCGAATTATCCAACCCTTTTAAATCCTTGCTTTCATCTTAACTAAACCAACAAAATAGCAGGGCAATGACACAAGGCCTAAAGCTAAATGCAAAACAGGGAACTTAAATAACTTAACTATATCCTAACCCAATAACCTAAATTTAATCCTATAAAAGCTAGACTACACGCGCCTATCTTATGTGATCTTCCTATAACTCATCTATGACAATCCTAAGCCTGTTTCAGTGACCATAACATGTAGCTCTGATACCAACCTGTGACGCCCTCCAAACCCGGGGTCTAGATTTGGGGGTCACTCGCCAATAAACCAAAATAAAATAATCACAGCGGAATAATATAATAAATACGACCCCTTTACCTACACTGGATCGACCACAGGTTATAGTATGGAACAGGCACTAATACAAATCAAATGTTATTACAAACCATAGTCTAATTAGTTTTACAACTTATTCAAATTTTATTACAAACTTCTAGACTAATTAAGCATCCCAAACTGTCTACCTGGAAACACACCAACTATTTACAAGCACAAAACCTCTGGTCAGACCTGGAACTTAAGCTTGCCCTGGCCTAGCTGAAAGAATCAAGATAAGAAACAAGTATGAGTGAAAGAAATGCTCAGCAAGTAGTAAATAGCTTATGATTTGGAATAACAACAGTATATCTGATGAACAAAACCAACTACAATAACTGAACAGTATCAAAACTAATATAAATTTGATAATAAACAACATTTGCAATATATTATGTTTTGGGATTGGAATCCTCGAACGACGGTGTATTGCCGCCGGTGATCAGCCGCAGAGCAACACCGGTATGCTGAAGCATATCCAACTAAATAAAAGGTACCTAAGGCACATATTGGCCTAGCAAGGTGTTATATCCTGTATAACACATAGCTCACACTAGACCGCCGCCACGGCCTCTTACGCAACCATCCATCCCATAAAAACAATTTTCCGTCAAAGGAGTCGAATCAAATGACATCCTTAACCACATAACTCCCCATTTCTTATGGTCTGGAGTTTTATCAACAACCAATGGCGAAATAACCAGAACAATTATTTATTTGCTAATCTCAATTCAAAACTTCACTGCATAGAGTAATTCATAGCGAAATATAAAACGTTTAACTATTCTGAACTTAGAATAGTATGGATATTGAAAGAATAAAGTCCAGAGTCAATATCAATTGAATGATAAATAAAGATATAGGTACTTGCATAATATGATTAGAAATGAACGTCACTTGAATGATAAGTGAAGTAAGGGGTACTTGCCTGGTATGCTCAATGACCTCTTACTTTAACTATGCTTCCAACTGCTAGCTACTATCTTCGTCTAACACTTGACTGCACTCCTCTCTACTTGATTCTATAAACAAAAGGACTATCTTAAGTGACAGAACTAAACTCACTCGACGTAACTATACGTCTTGACATCTACCCGATCGTATATAACTAAGCATGGTATTTTAAACTGTAAACAAATAACATACATATCATGTAACACATAATCCTAGCATTTGTATAACACGTAATCATATATTTCATATAACACATAAGTTAGATCATTACAAGATACGTCTCAGTGCGTTCAGAATGAAAATTAGGTCAATATTAGCATTTACCGATCAAATATCGACTCAAACTGATACACAAATCAAATGAAATTGCAATACAAAAGAAATTAGGTCTCAAAAGTATTTTTATTGGAAGCGTAATATTTTTCTGAGTCTGTACGCGTTCGTTTCGTATTAAACGGACGAACGGTTTAATTATTATGAATAAAATAAGAAATAAATAGATTTAAATCAATTAATAATAATATTAATTGATTTTTGAATACCAAAATATAATATTTAAAACCTAAAACTAATTTTTAGGAATTATTTGAATTAATTATAAATAATTTACATTTATTTAACTATTTATAAATAAAATTAATTGATTAATTTATTTTTAATCAATTAATTAAATTTATAAACAATTAACCAAAATGAATTATAAATAATTAAATCAAATGGTATTTTTGAAAATAATTAAAGAAAATAATTTTTTTAGAATTTAAAATAATTAAATACATAATTTTTAGAATTTATAATAATTATTAAATGATTTTTGAAATTAAAGAAATTAAAGAAAATGATTTTTCAAAAATAGAAAATGAATTTTTGAAAATAATTAAAACAGAAAATCCCACAAACAAGTTTTTAATTTGGGTTTTGGGAAATAAGGATCAAAACCGGGTTAGGGAAACGGGTTAAAACCGGGTCGTTCATGACCCGTTCGGGTCGGGCATGAACTCACCGGTTTCTGGGATTAAACCCAGTTTCCGGCGGTTCTAGCCGGACTCCGGCGATGCCAAATACCATCGAAACAACCCCCTTCGTCCTCGTTTCTTAGCTTGGTTTTGTTCTACACCAACCCAGCAATACAGTAACAGCAACATCAACAAGTATCATTCACCGGAATGACTTCTCCGGCTCATCACCATTAAAGCCGGCGGACCTTTTAAGGTTTTCCGGCGAAAACGATCCCCACCGTTTCTGAACCAAAACCAACAATCTATATACGAAATTAAAGCTGAAGAAATTTATAATCCAACCATCATATCATTAACATCTAACAATCAACAACAACTCCAGAAAATCAAAATAAAAATATTAAAACCCAAAACTCGACTAACACGATTTCGAACTAAAACGATGCAAATTTATACATAAATCGACTCTAAACATCATTCTAAAACTGTCTGTAACATCAAAATCAACCCAGAATCATCCAAAAACAAAAATGATTTTCAAGAATAAAAAGATAAAAATCGACTTTTCGATTTACTGTACCTCAGATCAAGATATTGGTATCAATGGAAAGCTCTCTTCGAGAGGAAGATTTTGGTTACTAGCACGTCTGATTTGGTTTCCAGAATCGATCAAAAATCACGATTGAAGTTAAGGAAGAAATTCTCACCCCCAAAGTTGTTCTTGGTGTTTATGAATTTTCTGAATTTTTATACAATAAAATAAATAAAAAATCAATAAATAAAATCAGTTTCAGGTATTTATATAAATCTGAAATTATATCCCCAATATAAATTAAGGGTGTTTTTATCCCTAAATTACAATAATTAAGCCCCAAAATAATAATTAAGGGGAATAATTTTAAAAATGATAAAATGCAAAATTAATGTCAAAATTTCCCAAAAATTGCGAATAATTCTAAAATACAAAAATAAAGGGTATTTGAAATATGAATAATTTTATAAAAATAAAAACACAGATTTTGTGGGGTTTGACGTCCCGGTGGGGTCCCGGTTCGTTGATTTTTGAAAAACGGAAACGATCCCTAAATTACCAGAAAATCCCGAAAACACGTAAAATACATTCAAACGCACATAAAATCAAATAAAACAGGTATCTTGATAAAGACACTAATAATTACGCGTCCCGTTTACAGATAAGTTCATATAATGGCAATTTAACATATTTTTAATCAATCGAAAAAAAAAAATTTGGCCCGCACAGAAACACACATAACAGTTATAACATCTCATATCATAGCAACAATTACTTTAAATTTATAAAACACACAATATTTATTTATTTAACATATAATATTCACATAATTTTCCCGGATATTACAGAGTGTGACAGCTAGGTTTACAGGTTGAAGTGGAATGAGCTAGCGGAAGTTGTGTGGTTTAGTGTGAGCTAAAAGTTGTAATAAAGTTTGACTTCAAATGTAAGATAAATAAATTTGGGATTTTGTACGTTTGTAATAAATAAGGTTGTGGTTTGTGGACATACTTTAAACTGTTGCGATCCTTGATTGTGGTAAGGTGGGTCTTTGCATATATTATTATACTTATAAACAGGTTTAAATATTGTGTGTGTATGTGTTATGGGCCCCAAACTTCTGACCCGGGTTTGGAGGGCGTCACAGGTTTGGTATCAGAGCTAAGGTTTAAAGTCACTGCCACAAGCCTAGATTATCGGGAATGGGTAGAGGGTTAAGATTAGTATTAGGAAATAAAGAAATAGAACGTTGAGAGGTTGAGTGCGGTTAAATAGTAGGTTTTAGTTCGATTCGCGGCAATATTCGAGATTCTTATCTAGAAGCGTAATTATCAAATAGCGGTGATGGAAGATTCCTTATTTCGATATCATCTGATCATTATCTCGGAGCCGTCAGTTGGAGGACCGTCAGCTGATCCACGCCCTGATCTTCTATCGGTGTCAGCTATAGTACCAGTTGCGACAATTGCACCATTACGAGCTATTCCATTTCGTGGTGTGAGACTAGACTTTATGGAGCCACTTTGAGTATGCGGCCCCAGATGCTCTTATGGGGTGGGCTAGAGAAGCATTGAAGGATTTTGAAGGACTTGGTGGACCAGAGTTTCCATAATGCTAAACGACAAGAATGATGTGATAAGTGATATAAGTATAATAGTGTATAATGTGTATTATTGGACTTTTGGTAGGAGTGTGAATAAACTCGACCTGCTGAATAAGGAATTGACCTGTTGTACCTTTGCCTTTAATAAAATGTTTTGCGCTTGCACTACCAAACTTTGATATATATCAGTACCCTTCATTTCCAGCATTGTCTCACGTGTTTTATCTTACTGCACTAGTTATAAAACTCTTGTGATAACATGTACCCTATTCCCCTTAACTGTTTACATTTTGTAAAGAAGCATGCAATTTATTTAGTTCAACTATTGAAAATGTTTTCAAAAAGAGATATTTCTGTTTTTACAAAATCTTTTCACAAAAAGTAGTATATTTTAAAGGCTAAATAAATTGTTTGATTCTTTACAGAAAATGTCTACCAGAAGAAATACCCGTTTCACCAACCAGAATGAAGAAACAACAACAACAATAACAACAACACCCAAGACAGCAACAACCAGAATGCCAACCCAGGTCCCGTAGACCGAACTGTGGCCCAGATTCTTCAGATCTTGGCTCAACAAACAGTTCAACTGACTCAACAACAGCAGAGGTAGACCAACCCTCAGGTAACCTTTAAGAACTTTCAGGCAGTGAATCCGCCAGAGTTTAAGGTTTCTGTAGATCCTATCGAGGCAAGAATCTGGTTGAAGGAAATTGAGAAGGCGTTTTCATTAGTCAAAGTGAGAGAGGAGCAGAAGACTGAGTTTGCAAGTTACTACTTGAAGAATGAAGCCACCTACTGGTGGGAAACTGTTAAGATGTTGGAAGGTATGGATAATGTTACTTGGGATAGATTTAAGGAGCTGTTTTTAGAGAAGTATTTCTCTCAGTTTGTTCAGGATCAAATGGAGTTAAAATTTCTGGAGCTAAAGCAGGGTAATATGTCAGTGGCGGATTATGAAAGTAAGTTTGAGGAGTTGTCCAGGTTTGTGCCATCGTATGTGGAAACTGATAGGAAGAAAGCTAAAAGGTTTCAGCAAGGACTCAATCCATGGATCCGTGGGAAGGTGGCCATATTTGAGTTGGATACGTATGCGGGAGTTGTGCAGAAGGCTATGATTGCGGAGATGGAGAGTGAAATGTCTCAGAAAGAGAAGGAAGGTAAGAAGAGGAAGTTTGAGGGAAATGAAGGACAGTCCCAAGCAGGGAAGTTTCCAAATTTTAATCAGAGGAAGGGCAAGTTCCATCCCGGGAGAAATTTTAACAGACAGAATACAGGCAACGGAGGCCAAGGTAACTGCCCAGCCATTGGGAACCAGCCAACCCAACAGAGGCTAGCTGTACCAGACTGTCAAGTGTATGGAAAGAAACATGGTGGAGTTTGCAACAAGTTGAATGTGGTCTGCTATAGATGCAACCAGAAGGGGCACTATTCAAGGGATTATCGTAATCCTCCAGCCAGAGAGCCAGTCAACAAGGAACAGCCTACCAAGAATCAGGAAGGCAAGGTTCTAGCAATTGGATTTACTTATTTCAAGTACGGAAAGCCAGGACATATCGCAAGGGATTGCAAGGCGCCGATTCCGGTCAACACTGCATTGCGTATCATGGGAGCTACTCCAACAATGAATGAATCTCCCAGAACTAGAGTTTATGACATGTCTGTGAAGGATGCTATCGTGGATACTGATGTTGTGGCAGGTACGCTTACTGTGAACTCTTTATGTGCTAAAGTGCTAGTAGATTCGGGAGCAACTCGATCATTTATTTCTCAAGGTTTTGTTAATAAGTTGAATTGTCCAGTTGAATTGTTAAGTGAGATTATGACGGTAGAATTATCAAATCTGGAGCATGTATCTGTTAACCAAGTGTGTAAGAGCTGTGAGATTGAAATTACTGGCCATAAGTTTGATGTTAACTTGATTCCCTTTAAGTTAGGAGAGTTTGATGTTATTTTAGGAATGGATTGGCTATCTAAGCACGATGCTCAGATAGACTGTCGTAATAAAAAAGTAATACTGAAGACGCCACACGAGAAAGTGGTGACATTTAGAGGCTAAAGACAAGCAAAGAAGTTTTTAACAATAATTCAAGCTAAGAAGTTACTACGACACGGATACGAGCACTTTATTGCGTATGTGATAGATAAAAGTCAGGAGCTAGCAAAACTGGAAGACATTCCAGTGGTAAATGAATTTCCAGATGTATTTTCAGATGAATTACCAGGACTTCCTCCAGATAGAGAAATCGAATTTGCAATCGACTTGGCACCTGGAATGGAACCAGTATCTAAGGCCCCATACAGAATAGCGCTAGTGGAAATGAAGGAATTGGCAAAACAATTGCAAGAATTATTGGAGAAAGGAGTGATTAGACCCATTGTATCCCCATGGGGTGCACCAGTATTATTTGTTAATAAGAAAGATGGAAGCATGAGATTATGCATCGACTATCGAGAACTTAATAAGCTTACGATCAAGAACAAGTATCCCTTACCTAGAATTGACGATTTGTTTGACCAGCTGAAAGGAGCTAAGTACTTCTCTAAG
Source organism: Apium graveolens (assembly GCF_009905375.1). NCBI lineage: Eukaryota > Viridiplantae > Streptophyta > Magnoliopsida > Apiales > Apiaceae > Apium > Apium graveolens. Next base: position 43,376,529 of record NC_133657.1, on the reverse strand, counting down.
ATTGATTTGAGATCCGGATATCACCAATTAAAAATCAAAGCTGAAGATATACCAAAGACAGCTTTCAGAACAAGGTACGGTCATTATGAATTCTTAGTGATGTCTTTTGGGTTGACCAATGTCCCAGCTGCATTTATGGACTTGATGAATAGAATTTTCGAGGAATATTTGGACAAGTTTGTTATTGTGTTTATTGATGATATTTTGATTTACTCAAAGTCAACGAAAGACCACGCGGAGCATCTAAGGACAACTTTGGAAATTTTGAGAAGGAAGAAGTTATATGCAAAGTTTTCAAAGTGTGAATTTTGGTTACAAGAAGTTCAATTCTTAGGACACGTGGTAAGTAATGAAGGGATCAAAGTGGACGCAGCGAAGATTGAAGCTATTACGAATTGGGAAAGGCCAAAAACACCAACAGAGGTGAGAAGTTTCTTAGGACTAGCAGGATATTATCGACGATTTGTTCAAGATTTTTTGAAGATTGTGACACCTTTGACGAAGCTTACAAGGAAAAATGAGAAGTTTATATGGAATGAGAAGTGCGAAGAAAGTTTTCAAGAATTGAAAAAGAGGCTAATCATGACACCTGTTTTGTCACTTCCAGATGATCAAGGGAATTTCGTAATCTATAGTGATGCTTCTCATAAGGTATTAGGTTGTGTTTTGATGTATCATGATAAATTCATTGCGTATGCGTCAAGACAACTAAAACCTCATGAGCAGAAGTATCCTACTCATGACTTGGAACTAGCAGCGATAGTATTCGCCTTAAAGATTTGGAGACACTATTTATATGGAGAAAGATGTGAGATTTATACGGATCATAAGAGCTTGAAGTACATATTCACGCAAAAGGAGCTTAACATGAGACATAGGAGATGGTTGGAGTTGATCAAAGATTATGATTGCACGATTAACTATCATCCAGGAAAAGCGAATGTGGTGGAAGATGCATTAAGCAGAAAAGAAAGACTGAACATGTTGACGATACCTGAAGAATATATAAGGAATTTCAGAAGTTGGACTTGGAGGTCAGAATTTACAAACCTGATGAAGTGAAGATGTACAGTATGACTTTTCAACCAGAATTTTTAGAGAAGATAAGAAAGTGCCTAGAGGAAATAATGGATCAGGATATCAATCGGTTGGTTGGAGAAGAGTTATGCACCCAGAAGGATAATCAAGGTATTCTCAGATTTTCATCAAGAATTTGGATACCACCAGTGGCAGAATTAAAGAATGAAATTCTACAAGAAACTCACAACTCAAGGTATTCCATTCATCCGGGAAGTACCAAGATGTACAGAGATTTAAAAGAGAATTATTGGTGGCCAGATATGAAGAGAGAAATTGCGAAATGGGTTAACAAATATTACACGTGTCAGAGAGTTAAGGCGGAGCACCAGATACCGAGTGGATTATTACAGCCACTAGAGATTCCAGAGTGGAAGTGGGAGCACATTGCTATGGATTTTATAGTTGGCTTACCAAGGATGAAAGCGAATTATGATGCTGTTTGGGTTATAGTGGACAGACTAACCAAATTGGCACATTTCTTGCCTACCAATGAAAGATTTTCACTAGATAAGTTGGTTCACATGTATCTGAAGGAAATAGTAATACGTCATGGAGTCCCTGTGTCTATCGTGTCTGATCATGATCCACGATTCAATTCGAGATTTTGGAGAAGTTTCCAAGAATGTTTGGGAACTAAGTTAAATATAAGCACGACTTATCATCCACAGACGGACGACCAAAGCGAGAGAACAATCCAAACAATCGAAGATATGTTACGTGTGTGTGCCATTGATTTCAAAGGAAATTGGGATGAGCATTTGCCCTTAGTGGAGTTTGCTTAAAATAACAGTTATCATGCCAGTATCGGAATGCCTCCCGATGAAGCACTTTATGGACGCAAATGTCGATCACCTGTATATTGGGACGAAGTCGGAGAACGTAAGATACTTGGACCCGAATTGGTACAGCAGACCAAGGAAGTTGTTGAGGTTATTCAGAGAAGGCTAATTGCAGCACAAGATCGTCAAAGGAAATATGCAGACCAATCCAGAAAGGATATAGAATTCGAAGAAGGAAATTTAGTGTTACTGAAAGTGTCATCGTGGAAAGGGTTATCGAGATTCAGAAAGAAAGGGAAGTTGAGTTCTAGATATGTTGGACCTTTTGAAGTTTTGAAACGTGTCGGCAAGGTAGCATATGAATTGGCGTTACCCCCGCACATGGAGCATATTCATAATATTTTCCACGTATCGATGCTTAAGAAGTATAATCTAGACTCTAGGCATTTAATTGAGTATGAGCTGATAGAACCTCAGACAAATTTATCGTATGTAGAGAATCTAATAGAGATTCTAGAAAAGAGAGAGAAGGTATTGAGAAATAAAGTTGTGAATTTGGTAAGAGTATTGTGGAGAAACCCAAAGGTTGAAGAATCAACCTGGGAGTTGGAAAGTGATATGCGAGAAAAGTGCCCTCAGTTGTTTACTTAGAAGATTTTGTTGACAGAATCCTTTTAAGGGGGGGAGGATGTAATATCCGGAACATGACGAGTAATTATTTTTATCAATAAATGATCATTATGTGATTATTATGTGATTTTTGGTGAATTATTTGATGATTGGTGATATTATTTGAATGGTCATATGTGGTAAAGTCTAAGTATGTTAATTCAATTATGTCCAGAATAAAATATAGATAATTAAGGTATTTTTCTGGTAATTTTTGGAGTATTATATGATTTTATATTGATTTATGAATTTATTAACTATTTTCTGAATATTTACAAAATTATTTTATAAAGTCGGGAATCGTCCAACCTCAACCTTTTTTACGTTTTTACAACCCGAAACTCTTCCGAAAACTCCTTCGTAACCTAATATGGTAATTCCGGACATTTTCCATGTTTTGACCTTTTCGATCCGGATTACGGTTTGACCCGTGCGCAGTCCGACGCGATATTTTCGATACGCTAACCTTTTTTCGATAACATTATCTCCGTACAATCATTTTATAAAAGCCAGGTTTTGATAATTATCCGAAATAGGATGACGTTTATCCAAAACAGGATAGTGCTTATCCAAAACAGGATAGTGCTTATCCAAAAGGATAATGTTTATCCAAAACAAACATATTTATCGATCCAACACGATCCAGAACGTACTAATATTCTGTAAATATAAATAGCCCTTTCTTATTTCATTTTCACGCGTAAAATCATAATCAGACAGTACAAACCCTGAAAACCAGAGAAAACTTTATTAAAACACCGTATTCTTGAAAATCAATCGCACAAACGAAGGCGTTATCGAACTCCGATTCAGGCGTGCAATATATCAAAACGAAGCTCTCAAAATTCTCTTTCTGAATCAACCATTTTTTTTGCCCAGAAATCAAGGTATTTTTCTGATTTAATTATTTAAATTCGAATTAATTATGGATTAAATTATGAATTTTTGTTCTTGATATTTTTGATATGATTTGATGGCATAATCGTGTAGATCTTTTCTTCCTGGTCAATTTGGTATATTATATGTCAAAAACTGAGTTCAATAACATGATTAAATTTGAGTTTGATTCTCGGATTGTGAACTAGGGTTTATGTTCTTGAATGTTCTTAATTGAAAATTAGGCATTTCTTAACTAGGGGTTATTAGATTAAATTGGTTGCATCAATAGATAGATCGTAGGAGATGGAATCGAATGGTATAAACGAATTTAACAAACGATACCTCTATGAACGGAGTTTGGAAGGTCGCCGGCGGCAGGTTTTTCCCCTGATTATTTCGGCCAAACGACGGAGTTTTTGGAAATTCTGTTTGCATAATCGAGTTGGCCTTGTTGAACTCTGCTTATATGCACTTTCTGGTCAATTTCTGGGCACGTCGACTCACCGGCGGTTGCCGGAGACGGCGACGGCGGCGGCGTTGCCAAAGTACAGTTAGGCCACTAAGTTTTCTGTATATTTTCATTTCAGTCCCTGGGATTTTAAAAACTAACATAAATTAGATTTCTGTTTAGTTTATTTTAAAAATGATATTTTTATTATTTTAAAAATCAGACAATAATTTATTTAATTATTTTAAATGCAGAAAAATTATTTTAATTATTTATCTTTCAAAAATAAACCTGATTTATTTTATTAATTAATATTAATTAGTTTTTAATTATTTTAATTAATCAATTAATTTAATATTAATTGATTGATCAATTTAATTAATTATTACTTAATTTTAATTAATTTAATAATTGGATTTAATTATTTAAAATTGATTTAAAAATTTCAGAAAATAGTTTCGAGCTTTAAGATATTATTTTAAATTATTTTCAAGGCTCGGTAATTATTATAAAATTATTTTAAAGTCAAATTTGGGTGTTCGAACCCTATTATTTAATTATAAAATGATTCGGAGTCCAATTTTAATTCCGAAAAATGTTCAAAAATTCGTATTAAATACCTGAAAAATCATTTTGACCCCGAATCTTCTTTAAAAATTATTTGTACTGAATATCTTACATGCTATGTGTTATATGTGACCTTATTACTGTATACAATGATTGTTTGTGCATTGTTTGACTGTTTCTGCTGTAACTTTTAATCCGTCATTGAAGTTGTGTGAAACGAAGGGTAGATATAAGCTTGTATCGAATAGAATGAGTTGAGAAATAGTGTTGATGAGTATATGTGATGTCTAAGAGAGGAAGCGAGACGTAGAAAAGGAAAACAAGTGGTTAGTGAGTGGGAACCAATTGTGTAACACCCCCAAATCCGGGGTCGGGGATCCGGATTGTCACGAGTTCCATTTCCCTTAATAACACCCAATCTTAATAAACAATCAACTACTGTGATATTCCATATTTTTAGAATTATTATTATTATTATTTGAATATGTTTATGTGATTTTCTGATTTAGAAAGAATAAAATGGTGGATATTTTATTCCTATTTGACGAGTTTGTGTTATTAAATGGTAATGTGCTAATTGTTGAGTGTTATATCGATCCTTGTTAATTTCTAAAAATATTTGTTTAAATGTATTATTTTCAAAAGTTATTTGAAAGCCGATTTTATTGATATCAGTAAATTGAGTTCGTCTAGTATGTTAGGTCACACACACACTGTAGAGGGGGTGAATACAGTGTATAGTACACTTAAATCGAACTTTAAGAACTTAAGTAACAGAAAACAAACTTTATTAAAACAATAAACTCTGTTATAGTATGGAACTGTTACCTCTCAGTGATGAACAAATATCACGAGAGCTGCTAGGGTTACAAAGAATAATAACTTCGATAATGATAACACTTATAGTGTAAACCCTATGCCTGTGTTTATATACAACACAGTTACAAGATAATCGCTAATTGATATGGAATATAATTCTGCTTCCTAAAATATATCAATCAGATATCTTTTCTTCCAAGTATTCCATTCTTCACGGAATTCCTTCTTCATTCATATCTCTTCTTATGTTTATCTCGATCTTCTTTCCTTTAATCAGCTACTGTCCTTATCTGATTATCCTTCAGCACTTAAGTTCTAATATCTATCTTCTGATGATTATCTCCTGATAATATAAGTACTGATATCCTTAAGTCCTGACTTCCAGTATAAGTACTGATCAACAGTTAAGTACTGATTTATCCTGTTCACGTAAGATCTGAAAGCTAAACATAAAACATATTAGCCATGACATTATCAAATATATCTAACAATCTCCCCCAACTTGTAAATTAACAAAATATAAAAGTTTAACAGATATTTGATGATGTCAAAAACATTAAGTACAAACGCATGAGAAATAGACTAGATAACTACAACTTACAGTCCTTAAAGTTTTTACCAATTTCAACTTCTGATAACAACTTCAATCTGTATAAATATCATAATTTAAGCAGTTGTAGATCTTCGACTTGGCTTCTTCATTTTCTGATCTCTCTGATGTCAGGAGTTGTTCTGAGATAGTTCTTCAACAAACATTTCTCAGCATATCTTAGTTCATCAATCATTCTCCTTTTAACACCTTTAAGCTCTGCAGTATCTTCACCAGTTTGAAAGATTGCAGCTCTGAGATCATTAATCTTTGCTTTTCTTAACTCCTGATCTAGTCTTATGACATAAGCTTTGTCAGATTCAAGATTGAATTCAAGTCCCTTAATACCAAGATACGTTCTGATCTGTGCAGTATTAGGCTTCATATCAACAATATCACCATTGTGATCTCTGTACTTTGGAACATATATGCTGTCAGACTTAACAGAATAAAGCCTTTTCTGTCTCTGAATCTGTTCTTTTAAGTAGTTTGCAGCAGTCTCTGTTATTCTGTCATCCACTTGAAGTAAGAAAAGTACATGCTCCAATTCTTCAAAATACTTCAAAGGAATGGCATTTTGTCTTATATGATAAACCCTACCATCTGTCATGAAATACAACATGATGTATTCTTTCAAGTAGGTATGGTAAACCATCTGTACAGATTCCAGTTGATTCAATCTCTCAGGAGTTGCTCCAATACCTGGTTCACTCAAGGAAGTTGGATCATTGGTAGTGTTGTGTACTCTTCTTTCATCAGCACTTCCCAATCCAGTTTTATCTCTAGCTTCCTTTCCAGTAACTACTCTTGCTTCAAAACCACTTGCAGTAGTCTTCAAAGATTAAGTTTGTTTTGCTTTAGTGAATCCTGGTAGGAGTGTTTTAGATCTATTTTCTGATATCAAGTTAACTTGAGCACTGTCAGAGGTTACTTGCTTCTTCTGAATATCAGAACTTACAATTTCTTGACTCTGAACAACTTGAGTCATGTCAGAGGTTGTTTTAAGAACTTTTCTTGTAGTCAGAGCAAGATCATCTTTTCCATCAGTAATTTCTTCTTCCTCAGGAGGTACATAAGGCTTGATAGGTTCACCAACCTTTTCTTTACCCTTGGATCTTGGATCTATCTGTGGTTGTGATCTAGCCAAAGTTGCTTCAGTATGTATCCTTTCTTTGATCACAATGCCTTTAGGTTTTGGAAGTAACTTTTTACCAGAAGCTTCAGATTTAGATGTGACTTTCTCTGATTTAAGTCTGGCTTCTTCTTCCTTTAAACTTTCCAAGTCCATCCCTGGATTTTCTTGAAGAAATAACTGTCCTGACATTTCCTCATCAAGATCTAGAAGTTTATCAGAACTTATCCTTTTACCAGTAGCAGAACTTATTCTTTTCCCAGTATCAGAACTTGTTCTGTGACTAGCTTGTCTTGATGTAAACCTTCTACCTTGACTATGACCACTACCCATTCTAGAGGTTCCTTGGTCATCTTTTCCATCATCCTTTCCTTGCAGTGTCTTGTTGGTTTTGCATTTGGACTTAATTACCTTCTCCCCCTTTTTGGCATCAGCAGGTAATAAAAGAGAGATAAGTAGTTCCACTGAGGTTTGGATTTCAGTAAGTTGCGATTGCTGAGAAGCTTGATTTGTCAGAATTTGATCAATCTGAGCTTGTTGGTTCTCTTGAGTTTTCTCAATATAAGCAACCCTGTCAATGGTAGGTTGGAAGAACTTTTTCTTATCAATTTTCCAAACTTGTTCCTGTTTGATAAAGTTCTCCTGAATCTTGTGTAGCTCTGCATGAGTATTGGAATGAAGACCTTGTAGATGTTTAGTACTCAATGCAGTGACTCTAAGCTGGGTTTTAAAATCATCAGAATTTAACATTTCATCAGCTTTAGTCAAGTGCTCAGCAAGATGTAAGGCATTTGGAACACATGAAACTGAGTTCCATTCCTTAGTCCACTCCTGACCTGCAGGAGTTTCACTCCAAGGTACTGGTGCATCCCTGATAATAAACTCCTTTACTAGTTCAGACTTAGGAAGAGTCGGTGGAGGAGTATGTCCTGAAGGACCTGCTTCATCAGCATCTACAGTTGTAGCAGCTTCACCAGTATCTCCAACATTTGCAGCATTAGAACTTAAAGAATCAGTATCTTCTGATAAGACAACAGTGTGAGTAGCAATGGAGGCTTCAGCATCCTCTAATTGCTGATCTGATACTAAGTTCTGATCAACAGCCATATCCTGATGCTCACCTAAAATCTGATCATCAGCATCTTGATGCAGAGAAGGTGTTGTTGATAACTCTGGAGTTTGAACAGCATCAATAACAGGTGTTGTAGAAGTATTATTTGTTGTTGGAGCTTCTAAGAAAAGTATTTCAGGCACAACCAGGTTCTGAATATCAATTTCAGCACTTGTGCCTGGATCAACAAGAGACACAGATGGTGAGTTAGCCTTGTCAGATACAGCTTCCTGAGATGGAGTTGATGGAGAAGAAGTGACTGGAGAAAATTCCTTGTCTTGTGAGATCAGAGATTCCTGATCCCCTTCCTTAGCTGCTTCCTCCTCATCATTTGAAACTGGCCTTTGTGCCCTCTGTTTCTTGTACTTCCTTGTTGATTTGGATTCCTTGGGAGTTTCAGGAACTATCATGCGTCTAAGTCTCTTGAGAAGCCTAGAACCCCCAATTGCAGAATCCTTCTAAGAAGGTGCTTTCTCAAATTCAATTACCACAGGTTCTGAAGAAGGAATCTGTTCCTCAGAATCTGATTCATCTCTCAAAGTAATTCTCCTCCTCTTTTGAGGTGTTTGAGGAACAGTCTTTGTTCTCTTTGGCTTAGAGGATGTAGGCTTCACAGTAGGTGCTGAAGAAGAAGGTTGAGTAGTCTGTGAAGTGGAGAGATAGGATTTGAGATAAGTCCTGAGGGTAGGTTGAGTAGAATGAGTGGTAGGTGCTGAGGAAGATGGTTTTTGGGTGTTTGTGGTTGGTTGGAAATCAAAGTAAACAGATCTATAAGTATCAGGATCAGCATTGACCAGGATCTGTTTTACAGACTTACGAATCTGTAATGGTCTAACCATTTTCTTCTTAGTATCAGCATTTACCAGGTCATTAAAGTACCTTTTTGCAACCTTAAAAGGTGGGGTTTGAGTGCTGACTAAATGAGGTTCATCAGTACAATAAGTGTAAATAAGTTGACAGAATCTAGCAAAATAAACAACATCTCGATCCTCTGTCATCCTATCCCCAATAACACCAATTATTCCAGTTGCAAAATCAAAATGAGTTTGATGAATAATGGCATACCCTATGTACTGACTCAGAATTGGGATAGCATCAAAATTCGAACATTTGTTCCCAAAAGCTTTGGTGATGTAGTCAAAGAAGAAACTCCATTCTCTTATGATATTAGCCCGTTTCAACTGTCCAAGTTTCGTCAGACTCTTTTCATATCCCAATTCAGCCATTAACTCCCGAAGGGCTGAGTCCTCTGGAACTGAGAAAGTACAATCCTCGGGAAGATGTAAAGCCCTGCGTACTGTACCAAGAGTGACTACAAAAGATGAATCACCCACTTGAAAGATAATACTGGGAGTTCCACGGTTACCACCATCATCAAAAACGCCAGTCCTCCAGAACCTCAGAACTTGTTGACTTGAAAATAATTCAGGCTGAGTTAAGGCGTACCCAACCTCACTATGTGCAAGAAGATCTTGCACAAAGTGCAATTCAGATGGAGCTTCAGCATGATCAAGAATTGCAACATAGTTGTTTGGAACAAACTTTGCTCCATCAATGATTAAATCCTTTGGTGCCATGAAAAAATTGAGAATTAAGAATGCCTGATAGTTGTTTGATATAATGTCTGTAGGAAAACAACGGAAAAAGTAAAGTGAAGGATAGTAAAAGTAAGAAGAGAGATAAAAGATGAAGAAATTAAAAAGATTACAAAAATCTTCTCTCTGCTGTACTTATACAAAAAAAATATTACCGTTGGACACCTGTCAGACATGCAGTAATAACGGATAGTTACTGGGCTCGAGAAAACAGGAATGATTACTTACCCAGTTGCCTTGTTTCAAGGAAAAACCGTTCCTTTAATCAAGATAAACAGTTTTAATTCAAAATTTAAACCGTTAGCACTAATTGAATTATTTTTCACTGCAACATTAATATTCTGAAAATAAATCATGTTAAAAATGACCGAGATAATTTCGATGAATAAGTGCTGACAGAGAATCAGAACTTAAATAAAAGCACAATTTAAATGGTCATCAGAATATCAATCAGGATTTATCAACACAAGATAAAATAACTCAGAGACAAAATCTTGAAGTAAAAACAATTTTCATTAATATATCAAGTCAATACATTTATGAAATGGAAATGACATCAATACTTATACAAGATTTTCCCTAAGCTTCTAATCCTAACGTCAACAGCTTTAGTCCTAGCTAAGAAGCCTGACAAAGCTGATGATGAAGAAGAACAGGAAGAAGATGAGATTAAGTCATCTTCCTCTTCCTATCTTCGATGAACAAGATGGCGAGTCGTATGATTCGCTCTTACTGACGGATAGCTTCCCGCCTTTCCTCCTCCAATCGCTCCAGATGGCGATGGTAATCCATATAGAAGAATAGAAGGTGAGTCAGCACCTCCTGTGGGACAGAATCCCAGATCTCCTCAGGAATGGCTGTTACATGCCACTCCTGCTGCCAATCGGCACAACTTAGCTCCATTGTGAAGGTTTGGTTGTTCAAAAACATGTTGTATCGAACCATTATGTTTTTGATAGAAGAAGGAGGATAAGTGTGTGAGAAGAATGTGATGGAAAGACTGATGTGAAGTGGTTGCTTATATAGGCAAGAGAATGCCAAGAGACGCAAAGATATTTAATGCTGACAGGTAGAATTAATTCTACCTCGTCTCCCTAGACTTTGAAAAAGAATAACAGTCATTGGAAAGAGGAAGCATGGTCTAGACCGCACAAAACACAAGAAACAGTGGTCTGTTCAAGTACAAATACCATTAATCCTAATCACAGTGACTATTAATCTTCCACTTCAACATATTCGAGTACAAACTGAGACTGTTATTAAATTTTATTCAAAGATAAGCCAAGTAAAGGATTAGACTGAGAAATCAGAACTTAGACCTATACCAGAACTTAACAGTCATCAGAACATAATTTCTTAACTCAAAAAAGGAATGCCTATCTTAGTAAATACTCATACAAGTTCTGAGTTATGGACGTCAGTACTTAATCATCAGAACGTGTAACTTAGAACTTGTCCTCAGAATTTGTGCAATAATGACACATTGACTGTTTTATCTAAAATAACATAGACCACCACAGAAATTTTCATCATTCAGATGGAGTGATTAGTGTGTGCATTAAGCTAAAAACAGACAAAGAGTAAAGTCTGATTCACTGCAGTACATCTTAGAAATAAGGCATAACTAAAATTTTGCTAAAGATCTGTCATTGTCCTGAAACCGACTGAAGAATGAGTTTATGCTTGAGTCCACCTCAACTGTTTTGTGCTAATTTTATGCATCTTTTGAAATTCTATTTTACAGTGGCTTCTCAGTGTAAGTGAGTCACGACTGTTTATCAGAATTTATGCTATTTTCAGAGTATTTCTCCAGTAATCATAGAGTGTGAAAAGTCACCAAGAAAATATTTTGCTTTTCTGATGCATATTTACTTAATACCAGCAATGCACTTGGGTCGTCCCTTCCACATTTTTACTCTAGATCTCAAAGGAGTACTTGATTTTAATCTTTGATCTTTTTGCTTTTGCTTTTGATAAGAGAGGTCTATCAGCACTTAGTACATTCAGCAGTTTTACTAGTATCAGAACTTAACAGATGAGTAGCATTATTCTAATTTGTGACTTAGTAATAAGATATACAAAGTGAACTTAACTAAGCTCAGTTATCAGAATTTGCTAGTGTCATAAGATTTCCACTGAAATAATTACTTCTTCCATGGAATCATTTATTTATTGAAGACTACTAGGTCAGTATCTGGCACAGTTATCCTCATAGGATTGAATAGGTACTAGAATAGACATATCACTTATCAGAGTTTAGAAACATATATCAGACAACAGTCAGTACTTAAAGACATTTATCAATTAAGCACAGAATACACAATGAGATTAATTCTGTAAATACTGAGCATGAAGTCTGATAACACAGAACAAGTCTAAGCAGATTTAGAGAAGGAACCTGAAACCATTCCAAGTTCATTTACCAATCTTGTAAAAGTAGCTTCACATAATGGTTTTGTGAAGATATCTGCCAACTGTTGATCTGTGGGAACAAAATGCAATTCCACTGTACCTTCATCCACATGTTCCCTGATGAAGTGGTACCTGATGCTGATGTGCTTTGTCATTGAGCGTTGAACTGGATTACCTGTCATAGCAATAGCACTTTGATTATCACAGTAAATAGGGATTTTGAAATATGTTAACCCATAATCCAGTAACTGATTCTTCATCCAAAGAATCTGTGCACAACAGCTTCCTGCAGCAATATACTCTGCTTCTGCAGTTGATGTGGAAATTGACTTTTGTTTCTTGCTGTACCAAGAAACCAATCTGCCTCCAAGAAATTGGCAGCTTCCACTTGTGCTTTTCCTGTCAATTTTGCAACCTGCAAAATCTGCATCTGAGTAACCTATTAGTTTAAAATCTGATTCTCTAGGATACCATAATCTCAGAGCAGCTGTTCCTTTAAGATACTTAAAAATTCTTTTTACAGCTGTTAAGTGAGGTTCTCTTGGATCTGCTTGAAATCTTGCACAAAGACAGGTAGCATACATGATATCAGGTCTACTAGCAGTTAGATAGAGTAGAGAGCCAATCATACCTCTGTAGTCAGTAATATCTACTGATTTACCGGTATCCTTATCCAGTTTTGTTGCAGTGGCCATTGGAGTGGATGCACTTGAACAATCTTGCATTCCAAATTTCTTTAACAAGTTTCTGGTGTACTTGGTTTGACAAATAAAAGTGCCTTCCTCATTCTGCTTGACTTGAAGGCCCAGAAAATAGCTAAGTTCCCCCATCATACGCATCTGATATCTTGACTGCATAAGTTTGGCAAACTTCTTGCAAAGTTTGTCATTTGTAGATCCAAAAATGATATCATCAACATAAATCTGGACCAGAAGTAAGTCATTTCCATGGTTGAGGTAGAACAGTGTTTTGTCTATTGTCCCTCTGTTGAATCCACTTTCTAGAAGAAACTGAGCTAAAGTCTCATACCATGCTCTAGGAGCTTGCTTAAGTCCATAAAGTGCTTTGTCAAGTCTGTAGACATAATCTGGATGTTTGGTATCTACAAAACCTGGAGGTTGTTCAACATATACCTCTTCCTCCAATTCTCCATTGAGAAAAGCACTTTTCACATCCATTTGAAAGACAGTAAACTTTTTGTGAGCAGCATAAGCCAAAAATATCCTTATGGCTTCTAACCTAGCAACTGGTGCAAATGTTTCATCATAATCAATTCCCTCCTGTTGAGAATATCCTTTTGCAACCAGCCTTGCCTTATTCCTTATAATTATGCCATCACTGTCAGTTTTGTTTCTGAATACCCACTTTGTACCAACAACAGATCTATTCTTTGGTCTTGGTACTAGGGTCCAGACTTTGTTTCTTTCAAATTCATTCAACTCTTCCTGCATTGCTTGCACCCAATCAGCATCTTGAAGAGCTTCTTCCACTTTCTTTGGCTCAGTCTGAGAGAGAAAAGAATTGTAAAGACACTCATTTTAAGTACCTGTTCTAGTTCTGACACCTGCATCAGGATTTCCAATTATCAAATCAGGTGTATGTGATTTTGTCCACTTCCTTGCAGATGGAAGGTTTTTTCTAGAACTGGATGCTCCCCCATGATCCATGCTATCTTCATTTTCATTTTCTGATGCTCCCCCTGAAACTATGCTTTCTGAGTTAGATTCTTCAGTATTTAGATTTTCAGTACTATCAGAACTTGGCTTATCAGAACTTGATGAATCAGAACTTGAAGAGCCAGATGCATGTTCAAATGTTTCTTGAGATGTGGTAGGATTTTGAGTATGCTCCCCCTGCATAGGGGCATCTTCATTTAACGTAGTCACCACAGTTTCAATAACATCAGAGTTTAATCCATCAGAGTTTGCAGTATCAGGACTTAGACTGTCAGGATTTTCAGTATCAGAATATGAGTCTTCATTTTCAAATCTCAGCTGATCATGGTCAATGAAATCTTTAAGACCAGTGATCTTCTTGTCATCAAAAGAGACATTGATAGATTCCATGACCACTTTTGTTCTCAAATTATAGACTCTGAAGGCTTTTGTGGAAAGTGGATATCCAACAAAGATTCCTTCATCAGCTTTTAGATCAAACTTTGATAGCTGTTCAGGATGAGTCTTGAGAACAAAACACTTGCATCCAAATACATGAAAATATTTCAGATTTGGCTTTTTTTTCTTCACCATCTCAAATGGTGTTTTTCCATGCTTGTTAATGAGTGTTGCATTTTGAGTAAAACAAGCAGTCTGCACAGCTTCAGCCCAGAAATAGGTTGGAAGCTTTGCTTCTTCAAGCATTGTACGTGCAGCTTCAACGAGAGTTCTATTCTTCCTTTCAACAACTCCATTTTGCTGTGGAGTTCCAGGAGTAGAAAATTCCTGCTTTATTCCATGGCTTTTGCAGAACTCTTCCATTATCAAATTCTTGAACTCAGTGCCATTATCACTCCTTAAAATTTTCACAGAATCTTTGACCATTTTATCCAGCTGTTTGACATGATCAATCAAGATAGATGCAGTTTCACTTTTTGTGTGCAAGAAATACACCCATGTGTATCTGGTGAACTCATCCACTATGACCAACGCATACTTCTTCTTTGCAATAGACATGACATTTACTGGACCAAATAGATCAACATGTATAAGATGATAAGGCTCAAGAATTGATGATTCAGTCTTGCTCTTGAATGAAGATTTTCTTTGTTTGGCTTTCTGACATGAATCACAAAGACCATCAGGAGCAAATACTGTGTTTGGCAATCCTCCCACAAGATCTTTCTTGACCAGTTCATTTATATTGTTGAAATTTAAATGAGAGAGTTTCTTATGCCAATTTCAGCTTTCTTCAATTGATGCTCTACTTAACAGACAGATTGCAGAGCCATCAGTACTTGTTGAAAGCTTAGCTTCATAAATGTTACCACGTCTGTATCCTTTCAGAATAACTTTGCCTTTAGATTTACTCACAACTTCACAGTGTTCTTCAAAGAAATCAACATGATAACCTCTGTCACAGATTTTACTTATACTCAGTAGGTTGTGTTTAAGTCCTGAGACCAGAGCTACTTCTTTAATGATGACATTCCCAAGATTGATATTGCCATATCCCAATGTTTTTCCAATGTTGCCATCTCCATAAGAAACACTTGGGCCAGCTTTCTCCACAAAGTCTGATAGCAGGGCCTTATTTCCAGTCATATGTCTTGAACATCCACTGTCCAGAACTAGAATATTTTTCCTGTTGCCCTGCAATCACAAAGACCACTAATTATTAGTTTTAAGGACCCAGACTTGCTTGGATCCTTTGGCCTTATTAAGTTTGTTAACATTTGCAGCGGATTTAGCATCAGAGTTTATGTTAACATTTTTCTTATCAGAATTTACATTATCAGACTTTGAATCAGAATTTACACTAGAAGGAACAATGGAAACTTTCTTCAAAGAAGGTTTTATTTGATAATAATCATAGTACAAACTATGATATTCCTTACAAGTATAAATGGAATGCCATAAACTACCACAATGAAAACAAGGATTTTGTGGTTTGTATCTAACTGACTGACTCTTAACTCCTGATTTTGAAGGTACAGAGTTAATATTCTTATTTTTCCTGCAAAAAGAAGCCAGATGGTTAGAACTTCCACAGTTATGACATGTTTTCCTAGGAGCATCAGGAACAGGTTTATAATCATTGGTTTTATTCACACCTTCCTTTCCATTCCTATTTTTCCTAGGTGATTTTACCTTGTTTGCATTCTTGACATCTTTCAGCTTATGCTTAAGCTGCTTCTTTGTCATTAAGCCTATGTTTACTTCAGCTGCCTTTTCCTATTTTAGTTTGTCAGAAGTTAATTCCTCTTTAACTTCTGATTTCTCATTATCAGACTTTACAATTACAAACTTAACAGGTTTTAACTTTGGCTTTTGCTTAACAATAGGCTTAATTTCTTCAGTTCCTTTATCATTCTTATTCTCTCCATAACCTAAACCCTCTTTCCAATTTTCACTACTTAGCAAATTTTGAGTTGTTCTGTCAGAGTTAGTCCAAGTCCTGATTATCTCTCTTTCATTTTCTAACTCAGTTTTTAGAGATTCATTCATTTTTAGCACTTCATCCCTAACATAAAAAGCATCATCTCTATCCTTCTGAGTTTGATGGAATATAACTAACTCTTTTTCTAAGAAATCATTTCTTTTCTTAAAAGCAAGATTTTCAGAAGTTAATCTTTCACATGTTAAGGTTTGATCTCTATAACTAACAAACATGGTTTTAAGATATCTTCTCAACTCATTAATATCATCAGTATGAAAAGCATAAGTAGTCTGAGGTACCTTTGTTTCAGCAGCTTCAAAACTGCTCTCAGCACTTTCTTTATCAGCATTTGCCATCAATGCATAGTTCTCCTCACTTTCAGAGTCTGAAGTGTCTGTCCAGCTTTTCTGCTTTGTGACAAGAGCCTTGCCTCTGTCACCCTTTACCTTCTTGCAGTCAGGAGATATGTGGCCTTTCTCACCACAGTTATAGCATTTAACATTGGTGTAATCTCCTCTGTCAGACTTTCCTCCTCTGCCTTCAGATCTTCTGAAATTCTTCTTATCAAAACTTATGCTTTTTCTGGAAAACTTCTTTCCCTTCCTGAACTTCCTGTATGCAATCTTGGTGATTCCTTTCACCATAAGAGCACACAGCTTCATCATCTCCTCATCAGCATCAGTCTCAGGAAAGCTTTCAGAATCTGAGTCATCATCACTCTCAGAACTTGATGACTCAGTATCAGACTTTATGAAAAGAGCTTTACCCTTGTCTTTCTTTGAGGAAGCTGCCTTGGGGAATTCTTCTTCAGCCTTAAGAGCGACTGTCCTTGACTTTCCTCCTTTCCTCTTGCTTCTTTGTTCCATCTCCAGCTCATGACTCTTGAGCATTCCATAGATTTCGTCAAGAGTTGTTTCATCAAGATTGTAGTTGTCTCTTATTGTCATTGCCTTCAAATCCCAGCATTCAGGAAGAGCTAACAGGAACTTAAGGTTTGAATCTTCAAGATCATACTCTTTATCAACCAATGACAAATCATTCAAAAGTTTGACAAATCTATCATATAAATCATTCAATGACTCATTAGTCTTTGAGTCAAAGTGTTCATACTCTTGAGTGAGTATTGTCTTCCTGTTCTTCTTAATTGTGTTAGTTCCCTGACACCTTGTTTCCAGAGCATCCCATATCTCCTTAGCAGTCTTGCAGTTGATTACCCTATTTGACATTACATTATCAATGGCACTATACAGTAAGTGTCGTACCTTAGCATCCTTAGCAATTGATGCTATGTCTTCAACAGTATAATCACTCTTCTCCTTTGGTACGGTCATTGCTGCTTCACCTGCAACTGCAACAGCGAGTTTGGTTGGTTTGTGAGGACCTTCCTTGATTCTATCCAGGTATTCTGGATCTGTTGCTTCCAGGAACATGGTCATCCTTACCTTCCATATGGGATATTCAGATGGTCTCAGTATGGGGACTCTGATGGTCTCATACCGACTCTGAATTAGTGTCTTTTGTGGTTCCATAGTTGTGGTAGGCTTAGTTGGAGTTTCTGTGTCCGACATGATTGTGTTTGGATCTTTAACTGTATGTAAGTTAACAGATAGGCTCTGATACCAATTGTTAGGTCACACACACACTGTAGAGGGGGTGAATACAGTGTATAGTACACTTAAATCGAACTTTAAGAACTTAAGTAACAGAAAACAAACTTTATTGAAACAATAAACTCTATTACAGTATGGAACTGTTACCTCTCAGTGATGAACAAATATCACGAGAGCTGCTAGGGTTACAAAGAATAATAACTTCGATAATGATAACACTTATAGTGTAAACCCTATGCCTGTGTTTATATACTACACAGTTACAAGATAATCGCTAATTGATATGGAATATAATTCTGCTTCCTAAAATATATCAATCAGATATCTTTTCTTCCAAGTATTCCATTCTTCACGGAATTCCTTCTTCATTCATATCTCTTCTTATGTTTATCTCGATCTTCTTTCCTTTAATCAGCTACTGTCCTTATCTGATTATCCTTCAGCACTTAAGTTCTGATATCTATCTTCTGATGATTATCTCCTGATAATATAAGTACTGATATCCTTAAGTCCTGACTTCCAGTATAAGTACTGATCAACAGTTAAGTACTGATTTATCCTGTTCACGTAAGATCTGAAAGCTAAACATAAAACATATTAGCCATGACATTATCAAATATATCTAACATAGTAATATTAGGGATTGAATGGATATTTTGTCTGTTATATGTTATATGTAATATTAATTGTGTGGGACTCAGTTGTAATTGAGGATTATTTGTATTATTAATTACTGAGTCGTATCATTTTGCTTTTGTCTTTAAAAGTGATTTTATTGAAAATTTAATTTCATAAATATTTATATTATTTTAAAAATTATTTTTATGACTTTATAATTACAATAATTATTTTTGGGATTTTATAAAATTTAGAAATCAATATTTCAACAATTATTTAGCCCTGTATGATTTTCTGATTTCATTTATTTGTAAAATCCGTATTTAATTCCAAAATTCTTCAAAAATTACGAAACTCATATTTATTTATCTTTGGAATATTCTAAGAATTTTAAAATTATTTTGGGAATT
The DNA here is from genome assembly GCF_009905375.1 of Apium graveolens. Taxonomy (NCBI): domain Eukaryota; kingdom Viridiplantae; phylum Streptophyta; class Magnoliopsida; order Apiales; family Apiaceae; genus Apium; species Apium graveolens. The sequence continues at coordinate 43,357,716 of NC_133657.1, read as the reverse complement.
TTTAGGATTAATTTTACCCGCGCGTTGAATCGTTTAATTGCTAAAAGCGGGTATAAATTGTGTTTCAAAAATTGTTTTAAAATTTCGAAATTTATGTTTTTATAAACTTCGGGATATTTGCAAAATTTTAAGACTATTTTCGTAATTTTCTGAATTTGTTTCAAGTCCAGCTCGGTTCATTAATTGTAAAATGCGGGTATAACGCGCAAGTCAAAAATACTTTAAAAATTATGAAAATTTTATTTTATTAGTTTTTAATTATTCCAAAAATTTTAAAACTTATTTGGTAATTTTCGGGTAATTGTACCTGTAAGTCTGCTCGTTAAATTCTAAATTTCGGGACAAAATTAGGCTTGTATGTTGATAAGTATTGCAAATAGTACAGTGGATAAAAGAAAAAGAAAAACAAAAATAAAAATCCTACAAACTACCCACATACCCCACCCCCCTTATCCGCGTGTCAACCGCCCCCCAGCCTCCTTCTCTTCTGTCTCTCTGTCTCTCTCCCCGTTTATATACTTTTAATTTTCAAAAATTCATATCTTGCAAACCGTATATCCAAATTTCAATTGGTATATATATATACGATCAGCGCTTCGATACCTACGCATAGGTATATATATTACAAGTTTTTGAGAAGAAAATTTTTCGGACATATTTCCGTTATATTTCCGTTTTAATTTATTTTCGGGACATAGAAAAGGAGTTTGAAGGCGTTGATTACTCCACATGACATCTCAGCGTGTATATGTTTATGGCTATTAATTTCGGATTTTTCTGGAGATATTTTCCGGAAATCAAATATTCTCTTCGGGGTGATCAGAATTTATTTTGGGTAACGATTCCGAAATTCCGCCTTCGTACTTTTGTATATTATAGCATGTTAGTGTTTATATATTTATTTCATAATTTTTTAAAATTGTTGGAGAAGTCACTTTTGGTCCGAGTTTTGGTTCAGGTGGCCGTGTTATTCATTTCTCGAGTGTTTATCCGCGTAAATATAACGTATTGTGTTGATTGTTGTTGGTTGTGTCGATAAGATATCGACTGACAGTCCGAGAAATAGAGGAGGTGTTGTCCGATTTCCAAGAAAATATTATTATTTTTAGTTCTGAAGATTATTATTTTTATTATTATTCAAAAATAAATCTAAATTATTTAGTTAATGAATTTTAATTGATTATTTAATTAGAGTTAATTATTTCTTATGATTTAAAATTTCCGAAAAATAGTTTCGAGCTTTAATAATATTTTAAACCTCGATAACTATTATTAAATGATTTATTCTTATTTTATTCGTAGAAAATAAACCGTTCATCCGTTTAATACGAAACGAACGCGTACAGACTTAGAAAAATATTCTGCTTTCATTAAAAATACTTTCGAGACCCAAATTCTTTTGTTTCGAAAGGTCGCTTGTTTTAGAACTCATTCGGAGTCAATTTTTGATCGATAAATCATATTTTTGACCCGATTTCAGTTTAAAACGAACCGAGTCATATGTGATATGAATTATGTGATATATGGACTATGTGCTTACGTGCTATGTGAATTAAATACATATGTGGGTCAAGAGTCCTGTGTTTGGCTGATATAATTATGTGTGGGCTATCGTATGGGTAGACGATAGGATTTTGACGTGTAGTTCGTCGAGTGATTATCGTTTAGACGATTAAAATTGTATATTTTAATTATAGATGCGGATCGTTCGAGTTGATCAGGACAAGGTATTGGATAAAGAATGGAATGGAATGGTATTGGATATCTGGCTTCTAGCAATCGCAGGAGCAACATATCAGTAAAGTGTTGAAAAGAAGGACGATGATATTTTGAGACAGAATGTCATAATAGACGCGTCTTTGTGAGTGTGACTAACTGCTAAAAAACCCAAAGGCAAGTACCCCTAACTTCACTTTATTGGATTTTAAACGTAGCGGGGGCATGGCAAAACACTTTTACACATATAAAATCCAAATAAAAGCATACAGATCCTGAATAAAAATTCGAGGGATCGAATCTAACCTTTAAAAATAATTTGGAGACAACGATCAGAGATCCTTAGCAGTTGCTCCTCAAGTGTGAAGCACTCCACCGGTATCCACCAAGAAAACGATGTTAAGGAGGAAGAAAGAGGTGGAGAGAATTGGGTTTTCCAAACTTTTTGGGTTTTGTGTGGGTTAAAATAAAATTAGGGTCTATAATAGTGTATTTATAGGCAAAATTTTCAGCTAAAATTTTCCCATAAATATTATTATTATTATCCCATTTATTATTCTCATTAATAATTAAAACACCTTTTAATCATTAATCCTTTTTCTAAACACTTTAGAAATAATTCTCTCTCTTGATTTAATTTCCAAAAATTAAATCCTTTAATTAATAATATTAAGAACTTTTTTTAATTAATTTATAATCAATTAAATCTCATTTAATCAATTATTAAATTTGCCAATTAATTATTTATTTCATAAATAAATAATTATTTAGCCATTATTAATTAATTCCTCCACCCTTAAATCATTCTCTTTTTATGGTGTGACCCTGTAGGTTCAATATTAAGCCGATAGTAGAAATAAATAATAATAAAACTATTTTATCATTATTTATATAAATTCTCTAATTTATTAAATATGATTAATTAATTAATCACATTTATTCTACATCGTGAGGGATACTTCTCAGCATATCGCGACTATCCGGATAATATGAATTCACTGCTTAGAATACCAAGAACCTATTCAGTGAATAGTTACCATACAATAAACTCCTTCTACCCTACAATGTCCCGATTAAATACAAGGCATGGATCTCGTGTCAAGCCTATCAAATTTAATCACTTGCTTACCATTTACTATGCGTAGTTCTATGCAAATCAGAAACTCCTTTCTAATTTAATTTACTCTGGCCAGAGATTCCTGAACTAGCATAAGTGGATCAGCCTGGAACATTCGCTTCCTTCACTGGAAGGGGTAGATCCTTTATTGATCATACACTATCTTCGTGTACAAATTCCTATACCCAGTAGAGCCCTAATAATTGTCCCTGGAGACTAAGAACTAAACCAAAGCATAGTTCAGTGTACACAAGATGACTATGATGACCTCAAGTCTAAGGATACTTGTACAACTATCACTATGTGAACAACTGCTGACACATGAGTGAACTCCATCAGTTGTTCAGCTGTGCGAGTCATGTTCAGTGAACTTATTCTATAATAAGCACCTACATACTAGCTATAGTGTCACCACATAAATGTCTATAAAAACAGACATCCTTCATAATGAAGCAAGCATAGTATGTACCGATCTCTGCGGATTATTAATTACCAGTTAGTAATCCTACGACCAGGAACTATTTAAGTTTAGAGTTATCATCTTTTTAGGTCTCACTATTATGATCTCATCATAATCCATAAAAAGCTTTACTCTAAACTATGGTATATCTTATTTAAACACTTAAATAGATAGAGCCCGTAATAAAAGCAAAACAAGTCTTTTATTAGTATCAATGAAATCAAAACAGATTATATAAAGAGTTATTCCTAAATCCTAATACCTGATTGGACTTGGGACATATTCCTTTCAATCTCCCACTTATTCTAAAGCCAATCACTCTGGTATCTAATACCCATCCTGTCGTTATGACGATCAAAGTGACTTTCATAAAGTAGTTTTGTGAGTGGGTCTGCTATGTTGTTATATGTGTCAACTCTAATTCAATACAACACAAGAAATGTTATCGCGCTCCCACAAACCCTTTTGTAGACGCATGGTTCATCTATGTTTTTGATAAAATCAAACTCTTTGATTGTCTCATCAAAACGGATATTCCATCTACGAGAAGCTTTCTTTAAACCACATATGGTTCACAACAGCTTACACACTAGGTTTTCATTTCTCTTGGAAAGAAAACCATCTGGCTAATTGCCAGATCTCATAGTCGTAGTAAGCAGCAATCGCAAGCAAAATCCGAACTGATTTTAACAGGGCTACAGTTAAAAGGTTTCATCAAAGTCAATCCATTGCCTTTGTTTGAATCCTTTTGCCATAAGCCTGGCCTTATAGGTCTCCACCTGGCCATCTGCTATAATCTATCTTTTGTATACCGTATACATAGATTCCATTCTGGATTTCATGGCACTTTACCATTTCTCTGAGTCAACACTACTCATAGCCTCATTATAGGTTACAGGGTCGTCATCATCAATGATCGACAACTCATTGTCATTCTCAATGACAAGGCCATAATACCTCTCAGGTTGGCGAGACACTCTCCCTGACCTATGAATGGGCTGTTCCACAAAAGGTTGTTCAGTCAGAACAAGTGTTTCCACTAGATCCGTAGTAGTTTGTGCTTCTTGAACTTCATCAAGTTCAATTTTGCTCCCACTGTTTCCTTCAAGGATAAACTCCTTTTCCAAGAAGGTAGCATGTCTGGATACAAACACCCGATGATCGGTGTAAAATTAATACCCTAAAGTCTCTTTAGGATATCCCACAAAACTACATTTTACGGATCGATATTCCAGCTTATCTGGGTCAACTTACTTGACATAAGCTGGACATCCCCAAATCTTAACGTGTTTAAGACTTGGTACGGAGTTTGAGGAACAGATTTGGAAAGCACCTTATTCAGTAAATATGCTGAGGTTTCCAATGCATAACCCCAGAGGAATACTGGAAGATTTGCATAGCTCATCATGGACCGAACTATGTCTAACAAAGTTCGATTTCTCCTTTCAGATACCAATCTGGAGGAGTCCACTGGGAGACTATACCATTTACTTTGAGATAATCTAGAAACACTCCATTAAAGTATTCACCACCTCGATCTGATCGAAGAGTTATAATACTATGTTTGGTTGTTTCTCCACTTCATACTTATACTCTTTGAACTTTTCAAAGGGCTTCAGACTTGTGTTTCATCAAACACATATCCGAATCTAGATATATCATCTATGAAAGTAATGAAGTATGAAAATCCACCCATGGCTTGCTTAGACATTGGTCCACATACATCTGTGTGTACCATTGCTAGCAAATTTGCAGTCCTCTCTCCATGTCTAACAAATGGAGACTGCAGTGCCACTATAAAGTGAGATTTTCATCATCCCTTTTCTTTTGTTAGTTTGTTAAATCTGAAGTAAATTATGTCACAAATATACAGACCATTATTTAAAGCACCACGTCCATAAAGAATATTATCTCTAAGAATAGAACATTCATTATTCTCAATAATAAATGAAAATCCAGCCAAGTCTAACATGGGAATAATATTCCTCACAATCGAGGGAACAAAATAACAATTATTTAAGACAATAGTCCTTCCCGTAGGCATATATAAATGAAATGATTCTACATCTTCAGCAGCAACTCTTGCTCCATTTCCATCAGTAGAATCACCTCCTCTTCCTCAAGAGTCCTACTTCTCCTTGGTCCCTGCAACAATTGCATAATTGAGAACCACAGGCGGTATCTAATACCCAAGTAGAAATTTGATTTAATGACATATTCACTTCTATCATGAACATACTTGAATCAGAAGCGGTAGTCTCACTACCCTTCTTCTTCTTCAATTCTGCAAGGTAAACCTTGTAGTTCCTCTTCCAGTGCCCCACCTTGTTATAGTGAAAGCAAACAACTTTGCTCTTGGGGTCTTCAGCTTTTGGTGGAACCCGCGTTTTCTCACCTACTTTCTTCTTCTTGGAAGGGTTCCTCTTCCTTTTCTTAGGATTGAAACCTTCACCAATTAAAAGAACAGAACTCTTCTTAGGGGGAAATTTCGATTCCGCAGTCTTCAACATGTTGTGGAGTTCAGGCAGGCTGACATCCAACTTATTCATGTGAAAGTTCACAACAAACTGCGAGAACGAACTCGTAAGCGATTACAAGACCAAGTCTTGGCTCAACTCCCCATCCATGGCAAAACCAAGTTGTCCAAGACGTTCAATCAAATTGATCATCTTAAGTACATGGTCATTCACAGATGATCCCTCAGACATCCTACAACCGAACAGCTCCTTCGATATCTCATATCGAGTTGTCCTCCCTGCCACATCATACAACTCTTATAGATGCATGAGGATAGTGTGAGCATCCATATGCTCATGTTGCTTCTGTAGCTCAATGTTCATGGAAGCTAGCATGATGCATTGAGCAACATTTGCATCATCTATCCACTTACGATACACAACATGTTCATCATTATGTGCATCACTAGCAGGTTCAGTAGGCTTAGGTGAGTCAATCATGTATTCCAGCTTCTCAATCCTGAGAACAATTCTCAAGTTTCGAAGCCAGTCAGCATAATTAGGACCAGTCAATTTATGAGCATCTAGTATGCTCCTGAGTGATAGTGCAGAAGACATAATGTATATTGTAAATCTGTAAATGATAAACACATAACAACACTTAGCAAATATTCGATTTCATTTTAAAAACACTATATGAATCAGGTCTTTATTCATAAGTGGCTCTCACTAGTTTATCTAATTTATTCAACCCCCTACGTGAAAAATAAGCATTCATAATGCTAGTGGGAATAGGGATCCTACATTCCATCACACAACCCCGGCTGTGGCACGAAACGCCATGTAATGTTCAATAGGCAGACAACTCTTGTCAATTACATCTTATGTTATTCCCTAATCAAACTTTAGCCTCTTGAATAATTGAGTCACGGCTGTGGCACGACAAACTCAATATTCTAAGTCAAGTCTAACCCAACATTTCGTACAATTGAATCAGTCCCCAAAGGCCCACGGCTGTGGCACGTAACGACCTTTAAATTCTTATTCAATGTACACATCTCTATGTAATAGACAAGTATTTCTTATTTCGAAATCAAAGCCCTCGGCTGTGGCACGAAATGACAATGATTCAAAAATAAGAACTACTTTCTACCATGTTGGAAGGCTCTGACCGACACAAGCCCGTTGTATCATTGGCCAATTACTACTTGATATTATTTAATTTTAGAGGGATTATATTACGTTACAATCATAATCATATTATAAAGAAATTCTTCCTTTTAAATTAAATATTTCAAATCAATAATCAATAATCAGATGATTCCCATATCGGGTGGAGCATTGTCAAGAGGCGTCACTTAACAACCCTTTCTTACAAATAGAAATCTGTTGTTGAAAGAATCATCCTTTCTCTCATATCAAAAATTCATATTCAATTACGTGTTTCATAAACACAAGAATCTCATGATTGTATTCATAATATTATTATTAAGGTTATGAAACAATTTCACTATACTAGGTTGTCTAACAAACGCCTTATGTTTATTTAAGTTCACCTAAATCTATCATCGCATGATAAACTAAGCATATATCACATATATCAACATGAATAAACATCAAGGTAGGCATGTTACATCATCTAGCACATTAGTCTAAGCATTATACATCTCTATGTATCACATGAAGCATTTAAAATCAATTCAAACGATCAAAAACAGCTTTAAAACACTTCATGGAATATAAACAGTTCAAAACTTTTATATAAACTAAAATTGATCACTCCATTAGATCCGTCTCGAAAAAACGAATCCAACGGTATATTGCACGCCTAAAACGGAGTTACGAAACTCCCAGAAAATCAAATTTAAAATCAACAGACGGGCTGTAACGCATTACAGGAACGCGTTACAAGCCCTGTAACGCATTCCGGTGATGCGTTACAAGCCTTTTAAGCCATTTAAAAGGTGTAACGCATTCCATGAATGCGCCACAGGTGTGTAACGCATTCCCAGAATGCGTGACACCCCTTTTTTTTCAGCAGCCGTCTTTTTCTTCTCGAACGCCGCGCCTGACAGCCGTACAGCAGCCATCAACAGACAACAGTACAGAAAACACAGCACTGTGCTCTCTTTACCAGTCAACAAAACAAATATATATATATATACTATATATACATATATTTATTTATTTAATTACGAATTTTAATTGTAACAACTTGAAAAATTCATAATAAAAAATCTATACATCCTAAAATTATGAAAAAAATACCCAGACGATCTACAACACTTGTAGAACCCAGATCATCATTCAAAATTATTCTGAGAAACGATTTCTCATCAGAAAAAATTAATCCATAATATAACTTGTAAAAATCATAATCAATTCATACAAGCACATAAAATTCTGAAATTTTTACCACAGATCTATATGCATATAACCTAAGCTCTGATACCAATGTTGGATTTTAAACACAGCGGGGGCATGGCAAAACACTTTTACACATATAAAATCCAAATAAAAGCATACAGATCATGAATAAAAATTCGAGGGATCGAATCTAACCTTTAAAAATAATTCGGAGACAATGATCAAAGATTCTTAGCAGTTGCTCCTCAAGTGTGAAGCACTCCACCGGTATCCACCAAGAAAACGATGTTAAAAAGGAGGAAGGAGGTGGAGAGAATTGGGTTTTCCAAACTTTTTGGGTTTTGTGTGGGTTAGAATAAAATTAGGGTCTATAATAGTGTATTTATAGGCAAAATTTTCACCTGAAATTTTCCCATAAATATTATTATTATCCCATTTATTATTCTCATTAATAATTAAAACACCTTTTAATCATTAATCCTTTTTCTAAACACTTTAGAAATAATTCTCTCTCTTGATTTAATTTCCAAAAATCAAATCCTTTAATTAATAATATTAAGAACTTTTCTTAATTAATTTATAATCAATTAAATCTCATTTAATCAATTATTAAATTTGCCAATTAATTATTTATTTCACAAATAAATAATTATTTAGCCATTATTAATTAATTCCTCCACCCTTAAATCATTCTCTTTTTATGGTGTGACCCTGTAGGTTCAATATTAAGCCGGTAGTAGAAATAAATAATAATGAAACTATTTTATCATTATTTATATAAATTCTCTAATTTATTAATTATGATTAATTAATTAATCACATTTATTCTACATCGTGAGGGATATTTCTCAGCATATCGCGAATATCCGGATAATATGAATTCACTGCTTAGAATACCAAGAACCTATTCAGTGAATAGTTACCATATAATAAACTCCTTCTACCCTACAATGTCCCGATTAAATACAAGGCATGAATCTCGTGTCAAGCCTATCAAATTTAATCACTTGCTTACCATTTACTATGCGTAGTTCTATGCAAATCAGAAACTCCTTTCTAATTTCATTTACTCTGGCCAGAGATTCCTGAACTAGCATAAGTGGATCAGCCTGGAACATTCGCTTCCTTCACTGGAAGGGGTAGATCCTTTGTTGATCATACACTATCTTCGTGTACAAATTCCTATACCCAGTAGAGCCCTAATAATTGTCCCTGGAGACTAAGAACTAAACCAAAGCATAGTTCAGTGTACACAAGATGACTATGATGACCTCAAGTCTAAGGATACTTGTACAACTATCATTATGTGAACAACTGCTGACACGTGAGTGAACTCCATCAGTTGTTCAGCTAAGCGATTCATGTTCAGAGAACTTATTCTATAATAAGCACCTACATACTAGCTATAGTGTCACCACACAAATGTCTATGAGAACAGACATCCTTCATAATGAAGCAAGCATAGTATGTACCGATCTTTGCGGATTATTAATTACCAGTTAGTAATCCTATGACCAGGAACTATTTAAGTTTAGAGTTATCATCTTTTTAGGTCTCACTATTATGATCTCATCATAATCCATAAAAAGCTTTACTCTAAACTATGGTATATCTTATTTAAACACTTAAATCGATAGAGCCCGTAATAAAAGCAAAACAAGTCTTTTATTAATATCAATGAAATCAAAACAGATTACATAAAGAGTTATTCCTAAATCCTAATACCTGATTGGACTTAGGACATATTCCTTTCACACTTATCGTTCAAGTGATATTTATTTTAAATTTTATCATGCAAGTATTGCTTTCCCTATTCAGTTCGAGATAGATAAATATTTTACATATCGTTAAATTAAATAATTCTGTTTATGCAAATATTCTTCTGCTGCTATTCTATGTTCAGAATAGCAAAGTGATTTTACTTATCAAACTATTGGATTTATAAATGTTTTGGATTTTGAGAAAGATGAGTTTGTTGTGAGTATTCCTGCCCAAGTGAATGAGGGAAATAAAAATTATTTAGGATGTCGAAGGATTCAGCTCCTTTTTCAATAAAAATGTTTTTAAGATTGGAATAGTTACTGGTTACAGCGTAGGTGATCGAGATATCGGTCCAGCTGTAATATCTTTCAAGGCTAGTTATGCATTTTCTGGCACCCTATAGGTACCGTATGTCTTCGGGATACGGGTAATACCTATATTTACGGTATGGCTTCAGGATACCGGTGTTGTTTCGCGACTGATCATCGGGAAAAACATGAAATATAATTGAAAAATCTAAATTGATATCTAATTTTCTTTATTGTTTTGATATTCATAGAATAAATGATTCATCAACTGTTTCTGTTTTGGAATAATGGTAAAATGCAGTTTTGATTCAGATTCTGATTTATGCTGATACTTATGTTGTTGTTAACTATCAAAGGTGGTATTAGTATAGATAATTGATGTTGACTTCAGTATGGAATGTTGTGAGCATCAAAGTTCCTATTGATATCTAATTTGATATGACAACAAAGTAAGTATTAATTTGAAGATTTCGGTTTTGAGTAAAGTTTATGATTCAATCCATAATCATTGCTTCTTGTTGTTATGGTGTACGATATTTCCGTAAACACTGTTTTACGAGTTTTATTCTCGTTAAGATTCAAAGTATTGCTGAAGCATTTTGCTCAAAAATATCAAAATGGTTTTGAATACAATTAAGGAATCAATTATGGGGTTCCTCAACTAAAATTTTATGGTTCAGCAATTATGATTTTAAATGTTCTACATTATTGCAGATGTCAGTTTTATATTAAAATGACCCGATATTTACTATAATGATCTTGCTGAGCATTTCTTTCGCTCATACTTGCCTCTTTTAAAATTTAACCTCCAGTGAGGATTAGCTTGCGCTGTTTAGCTGCGTAATTCGCGGAAGCAAAGAAGAAGCTCTTGGAAGGTGGTTGGTCCAGGGTTTGCGGGCTAGTGTAAGTTTTATTGTATAAAGTTATTTATATTATATTATATTATAGTTTTGTATTTTATTTGGGCCTAGTATACTTCATTTCGAAGTTATACTAGTGGGTAGAAATTTTGAGATTAAGATTTGTTGAAAAGAGTTTTAAAAGAGTTGGATATAGTACCAACGAATAAGTTAAGATATGCGCATTCGTTTGAGATGATTGTGCTGAGCTGGATGGAACTCCGGAAAGCTGCAAACTTCTATTGTGGAATCTTTCGAGACTACGATTCGACGACGATAGAGATTATCGATATCCTTGGAACGTGAAGAAGTGTCTAGAAGTGGGTGACGATTCAACTGGAGAGTTCAAATTGAAGATAAATATTAAGACTTTGGCAATACCTTCTCTTTCTATAATTCCTTTTGACATCTCTCAAAAAGAAGTAATTGTTAGAAAATATATTCCCTAACACTCATTTTCAATTATATCTGTGTTTCAAATGTGCCAGAGGCTGTCATGAAGCCTATTTTTCAGGTTTTGATAGCTCTGCCAAGTTATGATAATTTAATTCCACTTTTCTAATTTGATCGATAGTTTCTTGGTGATGTGACACCACTTGCTCATTTGGTGCCATAATTTTGTTCTCTGGATTTCATTTCCTCTAGAAATATCAGCTTTGAAATCTTTTCATTTTTATTCATTTGATTTTGGATTCCTTTGATATTCTTTTATTCTGACTGAGATGAACAACCCTAATTACAGGGGACACAAGGTATCCCTGTCTGTGTGATAGGAGTTGGATGGGACGCCATCACTTGTATGTATTATGAATACATGAAGGTTAACAACCTTTAGTAGTGTCCTAGTTTGGGCACGCAATACCAAGTTCATTTGATCATATTGATCTCTTAGTTATTCTTTTATTTCAACAATACTTTTTCTTAAATTCAGATTTTTGTTCCGTTATGGTATCAAATTCTTTTCTTTTTGAAATTCCATGATTTTATCATCTCAAACAGTCGAAGGTATGCCAATCAAGTTAAGTTGAGTATCCTGGTCAAGTCAAAGTAAGGCGATGTGATGGAATTATGAAGGACGACAGTGGACTGCAATGCGATTAGAATATCAGTGGCATATAGCGAAGTCAATCTGTTCTTTTATTTCTCTCTCTATCTTTCTTTCTTTTCTTCTCTCCATATTTCTCTCTATTCTTCTTTCTCGCGATCAATAAAAGTGATTCTATTGAGAAATTGGTCAAAGGATGTAGACGAAACAGTGGTACACAGTGAAGCTCTTGTAAAAGTTTTATTATACCAGGAATACAAGATTTATTTGAGATTATGGAAAATTGAGGTTATTTGGAAATGGAAAGTTGGCTAGAAGATCCCTTAGTGCTTTCTTCAGCTGATTCCGAGGACGGAATCCTTATAAGGAGGATAGATTGTGATATCCCGTATTTTCAGAATTATTATTATTATTATTTGAATATGTTTATGTGATTTTCTGATTTAGAAAGAATAAAATGGTGGATATATTATTCCTATTTGACGAGTTTGTGTTATTCAATGGTAATGTGCTAATTGTTGAGTGTTATATCGATCCTTGTTAATTTCTAAAAATATTTGCTTAAATGTATTATTTTCAAAAGTTATTTGAAAGCCGATTTTATTGATATCGATAAATTGAGTTCGTCTAATAATATTAGGGATTGAATGGATATTTTGTCTGCTATGTGTTATATGTAATATTAATTGTGTGGGACTCAGTTGTGATTGAGGATTATTTGTATTACTAATTACTGAGTCGTATCGTTTTGTTTTTATCTTTAAAAGTGATTTTATTGAAAATTTAATTTCATAAATATTTAAATTATTTTAAAAATTATTTTTATGACTTTATAATTACAATAATTATTTTTGGGATTTTATAAAATTTAGAAATCAATATTTCATCAATTATTTAGCCATGTATGATTTTCTGATTTCATTTATTTGTAAAATCCGTATTTAATTCCAAAATTCTTCAAAAATTACGAAACTCATATTTATTTATGTTTGGAATATTCTGAGAATTTTAAAATTATTTTGGGAATTTTTAGGATTAATTTTACCCGCGCGTTGAATCGTTTAATTGCTAAAAGCGGGTATAAATTGCGTTTCAAAAATTGTTTTAAAATTTCGAAATTTATGTTTTTATAAACTTCAGGATATTTGTAATATTTTAAGACTATTTTCGTAATTTTCTGAATTTGTTTCAAGTGCAGCTCGGTTCATTAATTGTAAAATGCGGGTATAACGCGCAAGTCAAAAATGCTTTAGAAATTATGAAAATTTTATTTTATTAGTTTTTAATTATTCTGAGAATTTTAAAACTTATTTGGTAATTTTCGGGTTAATTGTACCTGTAAGTCTACTCGTTAAATTCTAAATTTCGGGACAAAATTAGGCTTGTATGTTGATAAGTACTGCAAATAGTACAGTGGATAAAAGAAAAAAAGAAAAAACAAAAAACAAAAACAAAAATCCTACAAACTACCCACGTACCCCTACCCCCCCTTATCCGCGTGTCAACCGCCCCCAGCCTCCTTCTCTTCTGTCTCTCTGTCTCTCTCCCCGTTTATATACTTTTAATTTTCAAAAATTCATATCTTGCAAACCGTATATCCAAATTTCAATTGGTATATATATAAACGATCAACGCTTCGATACCTACGCATAGGTATATATATTGCAAGTTTTTGAGAAGAAAATTTGCGGGACATATTTCCGTTATATTTCCGTTTTAATTTATTTTCGGGACATAGAAAAGGAGTTTGAAGGCGTTGATTACTCCACATGGCATCTCAGCGTGTATACGTTTATGGCTATTAATTTCGGATTTTTCTGGAGATATTTTCCGGACATCAGATATTCTCTTCAGGGTGATCAGAATTTATTTTGGGTAACGAATCCGAAATTCCGTCTTCGTACTTTTGTATATTATAGCATGTAAGTATTTATATATTTATTTCATAATTTTTAGAAATTGTTGGAGAAGTCACTTTTGGTCCGAGTTTTGGTTCAGGTGGTCGTGTTATTCATTTCTGGAGTGTTTATACGCGTAAATATAACGTATTGTGTTGATTGTTGTTGGTTGTGTCGATATGATATCGACTGGCAGTCCGAGAAATAGAGGAGGTGCTGTCCGATTTCCAAGAAAATATTATTATTTTTAGTTCTGAAGATTATTATTTTTATTATTATTCGAAAATAAATCTAAATTATTTAGTTAATGAATTTTAATTGATTATTTAATTAGAGTTAATTATTTCTTATGATTTAAAATTTCCGAAAAATAGTTTCGAGCTTTAATAATATTTTAAACCTCGATAAATATTATTAAATGATTTATTCTTATTTTATTCGTAGAAAATAAACCGTTCGTCCGTTTAATACGAAACGAACGCGTACAGACTCAGAAAAATATTCTGCTTTCATTAAAAATACTTTCGAGACCCAAATTCGTTTGTTTCAAAAGGTCGCTTGTTTTACAAGTCATTCGGAGTCAATTTTTGATCGATAAATCATATTTTTGACCTGATTTCAGTTTAAAACGAACCGAGTCAAATGTGATATGAATTATGTGATATGTGGACTATGTGCTTACATGCTATGTGAATTAAATACATATGTGGGTCAAGAGTTCTGTGTTTGGCTAATATAATTATGTGTGGGCTAGCGTATGGGTAGACGATATGATTTTGACGCGTAGTTCGTCGAGTGATTATCGTTTAGACGATTAAAATTGTATATTTTAATTATAGATGTGGATCGTTCGAGTTGATCAGGACAAGGTATTGGATAAAGAATGGAATGGAATGGTATTGGATATCTGGCTTCTAGCAATCGCAGGAGCAACATATCAGTAAAGTGTTGAAAAGAAGGACGGTGATATTTTGAGACAGAATGTCATAATAGATGCGTCTTTGTGAGTGTGACTAACTGCTAAAAAACCCAAAGGCAAGTACCCCTAACTTCACTTATCGTTCAAGTGATATTTATTTTAAATTTTATCATGCAAGTATTACTTTCCCTATTCAGTTCGAGATAGATAAATATTTTACATATCGCTGAATTAAATAATTCTGTTTATGCAAATATTCTTCTGCTGCTATTCTATGTTCAGAATAGCAAAGTGATTTTACTTATCAAACTATTGGATTTATAAATGTTTTGGATTTTGAGAAAGATGATTTTGTTGTGAGTATTCCTGCCCAAGTGAATGAGGGAAATAAAAATTATTTAGGATGTCGAAGGAATCGGCTCCTTTTTCAATAAAAATGTTTTTAAGATTGGAATAGTTACTGGTTACAGCGTAGGTGATCGAGATATCGGTCCAGCTGTAATATCTTTCAAGGCTAGTTATGCATTTTTTGGCACCCTATAGGTACCGTATGTCTTCGGGATACGGGTAGTACCTATATTTACGGTATGGCTACGGGATACTGGTGTTGTTTCGCGACTGATCATCAGGAACAACATGAAATATAATTGAAAAATCTAAATTGATATCTAAATTTCTTTATTGTTTTGATATTCATAGAATAAATAATTCATCAACTGTTTCTGTTTTGGAATAATGGTAAAATGCAGTTTTGATTCAGATTCTGATTTATGCTGATACTTACGTTGTTGTTAACTATCAAAGGTGGTATTAGTATAGATGATTGATGTTGACTTCAGTATGGAATGTTGTGAGCATCAAAGTTCGTATTGATATCTAATTTGATATGACAACAAAGTAAGTATTAATTTGAAGATTTCGGTTTTGAGTAAAGTTTATGATTCAATCCATAATCATTGCTTCTTGTTGTTATGGTTTACGATATTTCCGTAAACACTGTTTTACGAGTTTTATTGTCATTAAGATTCAAAGTATTGCTGAAGCATTTTGCTCAAAAATATCAAAATGGTTTTGAATACAATTAAGGAATCAATTATGGGGTTCCTCAACTAAAATTTTAAGGTTCATCAATTATGATTTTAAATGTTCTACGCTATTGCAGATGTCAGTTTTATATTAAAATGACCCGATATTTACTATAATGATCTTGCTGAGCATTTCTTTCGCTCATACTTGCCTGTTTTTAAATTTAACCTCCAGTGAGGATTAGCTTGCGCTGTTTAGCTGCGTAATTCGTGGAAGCAAAGAAGAAGCTCTTAGAAGGTGGTTGGTCCAGGGTTTGCGGGCTAGTGTAAGTTTTATTGTATAAAGTTATTTATATTATATTATATTATAGTTTTGTATTTTATTTGGGCCTAGTATACTTCATTTCGAAGTTATACTAGTGGGTAGAAATTTTGAGATTGAGATTTGTTGAAAAGAGTTTTAAAAGAAAGTGAAAAAAAAATTTATTTGTGGAATTTGGATATCTTGTTTCTAGAACTGTAACCTTAAAAGATCTTGGATTAGTTTGGGGTCATTTATGCCAAATATCTTCCGCTGGCATTTGTTTATTAATTAAACAAGTTAATTTGGATTGAAGTTTTATAGTGACGACCAAATCCTCTGACCCCGGATTTCGGGGCGTTACAACTACTCTGTACTGTGACCCCACAATAAACATGTTAGGGCGAAATCACGCACTAATATTCACGCAAGTATACGCGTTCGCAAGTAATATAGAATACTTTCTAGTTCATTCCCTCAGAGACTCAGACTAATTTATTGTCTAATTTAACTCACTCACCAATGTATGATTACTTCTCAATGTTAAGATAATAACACTTAAAATTGTTGATTAAATATTAACTATAATTAACTACTTAATTAACCACTTAACTAACACTTCAATTTATCAATAATAAAACACTCATGAGATCACAACTTCATTATTACTTCCTTCTATAGCCATAGTTATTACCTTTAGCATGTGACAGTGATGATATTAATCGAATAACACAAAACTGATAAAAGCCAACTTTTATTGTACTAATACCATTCTACCAAACATCCACAATTAAGATAGAAATTGAATAGTCATCAATTATGTTGAGTTCCTATATGTCTACAGAAATTGACAACACAACGATTTAAGCACAAGTTATTCCTTTTGATTACATAGGGCAAATAAAACTGTTAGAGTTACCCACTAATCATGCACAACGTACATGAACCTATGCTAGCATGGCAAGTTCTAAATCTCAAGATCCACCGTCGCTTCACAAGAGATTAACACCCTATCTTATATGTTCGCGACGCACATAAGACGAATACGCACAACCAATACTAGATATCATGCAATCATCACACACTAAAGTATTAAACAATTAACTAAAGAATTCCATAGTAAATCCGTTGCAACCCCATGATCACGATTAGCCCATAATAGAACTTATCGCCATCATGGGTTCATATGAAATCATGATAAACGAACACAAGAAAATAACAACTAAACTAATTATATTAAAATAGAGTACGTCACAAGAGTAAATAAGTGAAAGCAAGAAAACTAGCATCCAATGTTACAACGAAACAAGAATCACAAGAATATATGCTTCCTCTTCGTTGCTGTGTGCTAAATCGGTCTTCTTCCTTATCTCCTTCGCTTCTTGCAAAACACAATCTAAAACATAATCCCCTCTTAATACTCTGTGAAAAACGTCTCAAATCTACTTATATAATAGTCCCATAAAACTCAGATTACATAGAAGTTGGAAGCCAAACAGAAGTAGAAGTCTAAAACAATATATTATTTTCCCCGACCCTGCGCGGCCGCTCAGCATTTCTGCGCGGGAGCGCAAGGCTGCTGCGCGGCCGCTCAGCATTGCTGCGCGGGCGTGCAGGACCCTACTGGAAAATTTCCAGGTTTGCTCCGTTTCTTCGCCGTAATCTGCCCGTTCTTTTCCTCTCGCAATGGTGAACACATGCCAAGGCTTATTCTTGATGATTCCTCCTCCGAAATGCAACTAATACTCTAAAATGCATAAACACTAGAAAAACGCATCAAATACACAAAATAATTGATTTCAAGACACCAATTTAAGCCATTTTAAGACGTTCTAAGTGGTATAAAATGCCACTTATCACACCCCCAAACTTAAATCGATGCTTGTCCTCAAGCGTCACAGACTCAAAAACAAATAAAAATATGCATGAATGCAATCTATATGAAAATGCAACGATCCCCCTTACTACAATTAACCAACCAAATTGTCACGTCTCAACGAATGCAGTTAGACACTAAAGATCAAGAAACTCATGCAAACGGACATACCGCCAGAAACGTGGTGTGTGCAAATGCTTAACAGATATGCTTCGGAACTAGACCAATTACTATGACTAGACTATCCTCAAGGCAATTCTACGATTATACAAAGAATAAAAATTCTAGGCACAAAGTGATATACAACACTACAAGAACTTTGGAGCTTACTACGGAATCGTGCTTTTTATTTACAATGCAAATGCTTATTTGACCGTGCAGTGAGTGAGGTCCACAAAAGACTTATACAATGGTATCCATGTAACGAGCGTTAGGTTAGCGGATCCCAGACTCTAAAAGCCTTAGGTCACTAGGCACAAAGTCCCCTAAGAACTTAATAACTCGAATACCAAAGAGCCCACTCTTGATCAATTACGCAATTTTTTTTTTTTTATTTTTTAACTCTGAGCAAGTGCGTTTCGCTCCATCTTGCTCAACCCTAGACTACTCGCATAACATGCGAGCCGGCTACTAGCCATTTGACGCCTAGCCACAACTAGCAACAAATTCCATTTTTACTCCATTTTTTTTTTCTTTTTCATGCCTTTACCACTAAGAACCTATTATCAAATTCTAAGCATAATAAATAGATTATCCTCGAAAATAATCAGATCATAACAACAATCTAGTCCTTCAGCATTCTCTAAGACTTAGTGACAATACAAGTGCTTCTAGCATGCATATCAACCTACACAACTTAATATCACTTTAATGCTATCACTACACTCGCATCAATATCACAATTCAGTCGATAAATCATTGCAAAAGGGATCATGGTATATGCATGAGCTATATGATATGACAACAAATAAAGCTATACATAAAAAAAACTATATGGCAAAAATTATGCAACTATATGAACTAACTATCATGAATATGCAACTATATGACACACACAAAATATTCCTTAACTACCACCCCCAAACTTAAAATCTTCACTGTCCCCAGTGAAGGTAGTAGAAAGGAACACAGGGTATACCTACTCGGAGTCATCATCATCATCACCCTCAGTGGGTGGAGTATCAGGCAGCGGGTATGCAGAGTCCTCACCAAAAACCGGCCACTGGATATCAGCTCCAAGGCCTCGAAAAGCAGTCCCTAACGCAAGGGTGAGCTCCTGAGCAAACCTGCTCTGCGTCTCATACATGGCATCCATCCGCCGTGAAAGCCTCCTATACTGGGCATCACCCATCCCAGCACCCTCCTGAGCTCTCGAAGAACTAGCCTCACCACGCCCTGGCCTGGCCATAGTAGCACCTCGTGCTGGACGCCCTCCTGGAAGACGATAACCCAGCCCATGCTCCTCAGGCTCACCACCGGTCCACTCCTGCATCCCATTCAGAGTGCCAGAATCTATAGAAGCTGCTGGCAACTGCAACTGCTCATGAGCCGGCCAGTTCACTCCTACTGCACGGCATAGCTTTGTAACCGTGGATGCATAAGGGATGTTCATATGCTTTGCTCCCCTCAAAAACTTCAGAATTCCTTGGTAGATAAACTCAACAAGGTCCACATAGTATTCCTCATTCAGAATTCCCCACAACAACTGTGCTCTCTCAACTGCGACCTCGTGTGCATGTGAAGAAGGCAAAATATTAGCACATATAAATGCGTTCCATGCATGGGCATACCTGTTCATGGTGATCGCCGGAAAGTGACGATACTCATTATTGGCTGGACTGCGGTTCCAAACTGTGCCCGGTCGACAGAGAGTCGCACAAATCAAATCCAAGTCAAAATCCTCAGCAGTCTTTTCATTCCAGTTCTCCTCCTCGGGCTTCCTCTCTCGCTGTCCAATCACTCGGCGAATCGCCGCAGGATGATAATCAACCGTCAGCCCCTGAACTACAGAAAACCCATTCTTTTCAGCCTTCGCGTTCGCGTAGAACTCGCGAACAACACTCATCGGTACTGCTTCGGGTGACTCACAAAAAGCTATCCACCCCTTCTCTGCAATCATGAGCAACAACTCACCATCCCTCCCTGATGGTAAAAACCCCCTCTCCTTCAGAATCGGCTTCCCCAACAGCCTAGTGTACTCCTCCTCCGCGGCTCTGTCAGTTAACCGAGGCCTCGCAGCAGTACCCCTTGATGAATCAGCAGTAGGAACTGTGCTGCTGCTGTCAATAGTGCGTGCTCTCTTGGGTGCCATTGATTTGTGAATAAAAGTGTGTAAGAACTGATTTTTGATGTTTATGAGAGGGTTTAAGTGTAGGAAGTTGTGGGAGATATGTAGGATAGGTGTATGTATATATAGGGTGTGGAGTAGGTTAAATTAGATTAGGAGTGGGGTTGAGGGATAAAATCATGGGGTAATGGGAAAAGAATTCGTGGGTTTATGGGCTGTAATGGGTTTTTGTGTTTTTTTTTTTTTTTCTGAACTGTAAAAAAATTTCTGGAACTCGACCCCTGCGCGGCCGCTCAGCATAGCTGCGCGGGCGCGCAGAGGGTCTCTGGAATTTTTTTTTTCAGCCCCTGTTTTCTGATTTTTTTGTGTTTTTGGATAGGTTATTAACTTCTAAGGGTTCCTGTAACAACAATTCATGGGTTGCCTCCCACGCAGCGCTTCTTTTTCGTCATTAGCTTGACGTTCCATTCCTTTCTCACGTAGTCAACAAAATGGCACTAACCACCTCTCGGTTTGCCATGTCCCCATAGTAGTGCTTCAACCGCTGACCGTTAACCTTGAATGCTTGGTCCGAATCATTCTCAACAATTTCCACCGCTCCATGTGGAAACACAGTTTTGACAATAAAAGGTCCAGACCACCTTGATTTCAACTTCCCAGGAAAAAGTCGGAGCCGAGAGTTGAATAACAGAACTTGTTGCCCTGGCACAAACAACTTAGGATGTAGCTTCCTATCGTGCCACCTTTTCACCTTTTCCTTATACATTTTGTTATTCTCGTACGCTTGAAGTCGAAATTCATCAAGTTCATTAAGCTGAAGCATTCTTTTCTTACCAGCTGCATCTAAATCCAGGTTCAATTTCTTCAATGCCCAGTAGGCCTTATGCTCAAGCTCCGCCGGTAGATGACATCCCTTACCGTACACCAACTGAAATGGTGACATCCCAAGTGGAGTTTTGTATGCTGTTCTGTAAGCCCAAACAGCTTCATCGAGCTTTAAAGACCAATCCTTCCTTGATGGACAAACAACCTTCTCTAGAATGCGCTTTATCTCTCTGTTAGACACTTCCGCTTGACCATTTGTTTGCGGATGATAGGCAGTAGCTACTCGATGATTCACATTATAACGCTGCATCATAGAAGTTAACTTACAGTTGCAAAAATGCGATCCTTCATCACTTATGATTACCCGAGGTGTTCCAAACCTTGTGAAAAATTGCTTATGAAGAAAATTTAGCACTGCCTTTGCATCATTTGTCGGTAAAGCTTTAACTTCGACCCATTTTGAGACATAATCGACTGCCAGCAAAATGTAATAATTA
This sequence comes from Apium graveolens, assembly GCF_009905375.1. Classification (NCBI taxonomy): domain Eukaryota; kingdom Viridiplantae; phylum Streptophyta; class Magnoliopsida; order Apiales; family Apiaceae; genus Apium; species Apium graveolens. The sequence continues at coordinate 43,335,959 of NC_133657.1, read as the reverse complement.
TTGCAAGACGAGATAAAAGGCCCCATGAAATCGATTCCCCATACATCAAAGACCTCGACTTCAAGCATCACATTTAATGGCATCTCATCCTTCCTTGACAAATTTCCCACTCTTTGGCAACGATCACACCTTAAAACAAACTGATGAGCATCCTTGAACAAGGTGGGCCAGAAAAAACCTGCTTGCAGAATACGAGCTGCCGTTTTCTCACCTCCATAGTGTCCACCATAAACCATGGAATGGCAGTCTCGTAATATCCCCTCCGTCTCACAGAACGGGATACATCTCCTGATGATCTGGTCAGCTCCCTGTCTAAACAAATATGGTTCATCCCACATATACCACTTCACCTCATGCAGAAACTTCTTCTTTTGCGCGGATGTCAAATTGGGAGGCATTATATTGCTGACAAGATAGTTTACAATATCTGCAAACCATGGTTCTTTCTCCTGAATTGCAAACAACTGCTCGTCCGGAAAAGATTCATTGATTAACGTCCTATCTTGTGAAGTAGAATCGGGATTCTCCAACCTAGAGAGATGGTCAGCTACTTGATTCTCGGTACCTTTTCTATCTTTGATCTCTAACTCAAATTCCTGAAGTAAAAGCACCCAACGAATGAGTCTCGGCTTCGAATCCTTCTTAGAAACCAGATAGCGAATAGCTGCATGATCAGTGAATACTGTCACTTTCGTACCAAGCAGATAAGATCGAAATTTCTCAAAGCCAAAGACTATAGCCAAAAGCTCCTTCTCAGTAGTGGTGTAGTTCAATTGGGCCCCATTTAAAGTCTTACTCGCATAGTAGACCACATGGAAGAGATTTTTCTTGCGCTGTCCCAGAACTGCACCTACCGCATAGTCACTCGCATCACACATCATCTCAAACGGTTCTGTCCAATCTGGTGCTGTAATAACTGGTGCCGTGATCAAACTCTCCTTGAGAGTCTCGAATGCTGCCAAACATTCATCATCAAATTTGAAAGGCACATCTTTCTCAAGTAAATTGCACAACGGCTTAGATATCTTTGAAAAGTCCTTGATGAATCGCCGATAAAAACCCGCATGACCGAGAAAACTACGGATTCCTTTCACTGAATTAGGTGGGGGAAGATTTTCAATGACTCCCACCTTGGCCTTGTCCACCTCCAGACCTTTGCTAGAGACCTTATGCCCAAGGATAATGCCTTCACGCACCATAAAATGACATTTCTCCCAATTAAGCACCAAATTAGTTTCCACGCATCTTTTGAGTACGGCGCGCAGATTATTCAAGCATTCATCATATGAGTGTCCAAAGACGGAGAAGTCATCCATGAACACTTCGACGTTATTTCCAATCATGTCAGAGAATATAGCCATCATACATCTCTGAAAGGTGGCCGGGGCGCCACATAACCCAAACGAAACTCTACGAAAAGCAAATGTGCCAAATGGACAAGTGAAGGTAGCCTTTTCCTGATCCTCTGGTGCAATACAAATCTGATTATACCCGGAATACCCATCCAGAAGACAAAAATACTCATGTCCCGCCAATCTGTCAAGCATTTGATCAATGAATGGGAGAGGGAAGTGATCCTTTCTTGTGGCTTTGTTCAATTTTCTATAATCCATGCATACTCTCCATCCTGTAACTGTTCGAGTAGGGATGAGCTCATTCTTTTCATTTGCGACCACAGTGATACCTCCCTTCTTAGGAACACATTGTACAGGGCTCACCCACGAGCTGTCAAAAATAGGATAAATGATGCCTGTATCTAGCCATTTCAGAATTTCTTTCTTCACCACCTCCTTCATGATTGGGTTCAGTCTTCGCTGCTGTTCCACAGTTGGCTTACTACCTTCCTCTAACAGAATTTTATGCATACAATACGAGGGACTTATCCCCTTGATGTCTGCTATAGTCCATCCTATAGCCGAATTGAATTCTCTCAAAATCCTTAAGAGCTTGTCTTCCTCACTACCTGAAAGGTCAGCTGAAATAATAACAGGTAACGTAGATGAATCACCTAAAAAGGCATACCTCAAGTGTTCAGGTAATGGTTTGAGCTCTAAGGTAGGCGCTTCCTCTATTGATGGTTTGAGCTTCCCTTCAGCGTTCTTGAGGTCAGAAGTACCAAGAGATTCAAATGGTATATCAAGCTTTCGCTTCCAGGGAGAAGCGTTCAGATATTGTAATTGCTCGTTGCTATCTTCATCATCACTGTCAAATTCCCCCACTAAGGCCTTTTCCAATGCATCAGACATTAGCATGTGATCGAGTTCCGAAGTAACCGCAGAATCAATCACATCCACTTTTAAGCACTCCTCATCTTCTGTAGGGAATTTCATTGCCTTGAATATGTTGAAGGTCACATCCTGATCTTGAACCCGTATAGTAAGTTCTCCTTTTTGCACATCTATCAAGGTACGGCCAGTCGCCAAGAAAGGCCTCCCCAAGATTATGGGAATCTTTTTATCTTCCTCAAAATCCAGAATAACAAAATCAGCAGGAAAGAAGAGCTTATCCACCTTGACGAGCACATCCTCAACTATGCCCCTTGGGTAAGTAATGGAACGGTCCGCCAATTGTAGCGACATGTATGTGGGTTTTGGATCAGGTAGGTCCAGCTTTTTAAAGATCGACAACGGCATCAGATTAATGCTTGCTCCCAAATCATAAAGGCACTTGTCAAAAGTTAGATTGCCAATGGTGCAAGGAATGGTGAAGCTTCCTGGATCTTTCAGTTTTGGTGGTAACTTTTGTTGCAGAACCGCGCTGCATTCTTCCGTGAGAGCAACGGTTTCAAGGTCATCCAGTTTCACCTTCCTTGAAAGAATAGTCTTCATAAACTTCGCATAACTAGGCATTTGTTCCAGAGCCTCAGCGAAAGGTATATTGATGTGAAGTTTCTTGAACACCTCCAGAAACTTCCCGAACTGTCTATCCAGCTTTTGTTGCTGCAATCTCTTAGGAAAAGGTGGTGGAGGATAGAGCTGTTTCTCCCCTGTATTAGCCTCAGGCAGAGTGTGTTCAACAGTAGTCTTCCTTGGTTTCGCCGCTTTCTCCCTTTGCTTAGATTCTTCATCTCGAACTTCAGCTTCGACTTCTTTTGCCTTTTCAGCATCAGCTACTTTTTCAGACCTTAAGGTAATAGCCTTGACTTGCTCTTTAGCTTCCTTCCTGCCTGGTACTTCCGTGTCACTGGGAAGAGTGCCAGGTTGACGATTGAGCACTGCATTGGCTAATTGACCGATTTGATTTTCCAAGGTCTTGATAGAAACCGCCTGACTCTTGCACAACAGCTTAAGTTCCTCAAAATCAGCACTAGTGGGTGCAGCTGCACTTCCCTGTTGAGGATATGATTGTCTTGTAGCATACTGCTGTGGTTGCTGGAATCCAGGTGGGTTAAACTGTTTACTCACTCCTTGCTGATATGGTGGCTGAATAGCATTCTGATTATTTCCCCAGCTGAAATTTGGATGATTTCTGTTGTTAGGATGATAGGTCGCTGGCACAGGCTGCTGTTGTCGCTGATAATTATTCACATACTGAACAGATTCGTTGACAAGAGAACACTGATCCGTAGCATGAGAACCTGCACAAAGCTCACAAACCATAGCTATTTGATTAACTCCATACGTAGCCAAAGAATCAACCTTCATTGATAGCGCTTGGAGCTGGGCTGCAATAGCGGTGGCTGCATCAACTTCCAGAATACCTGCTACCTTGCCTGATGTCATCCTCTGAGTTGGGTTTTGATGCTCATTTGCAGCCATCGTCTCAATAAGATTGTACGCCTCAGTATAGCTTTTAGCCCATAAGGCGCCTCCAGCTGCTGTATCGAGTATGGGCCGAGATTGAGCCCCCAAACCATTATAAAAACCAGTGATTACCATCCAATCCGGCATTCCATGATGTGGACATTTTCTCAACATTTCCTTGTAGCGTTCCCAAGCCTCGCACATAGATTCTGTAGGTTGCTGCGCAAACTGAGTAAGAGCACTCCTCATAGCAGCAGTCTTTGCCATTGGATAAAACTTCACCAGAAACTTTTGCGCAAGATCTTGCCACGTAGTGATTGACCCAGCTGGTTCAGAATGTAACCAGTCTTTAGCCTTATCCCTCAGTGAGAATGGGAAAAGCCTCAACTTGATAGCCTCATCAGTCACGCCATTATACTTAAAAGTGCTGCAGATCTCGACAAAATTCCTTATGTGCATGTTGGGGTCTTCAGTTGCCGCTCCTCCAAAAGAAACAGAATTCTGCACCATCTGAATAGTGCCCGGCTTGATTTCAAAGGTGTTAGCTTGAATAGCCGGATGAAGGATGCTTGACTGAATGTCATCAATTTTAGGCCGAGAAAAATCCATAAGAGCTGGATCAGCTTGAACAATATGATCTCCCATGTTTACTGGTTCTTTCTGCTCAGTTCCTGAATCCGAATCCTCAAAATCTAACTTCTCCGGTGTATCAAGAACTTCGTCTTTCTCCTCAGCTGTATCTAAGGTCCTCTTGCGAGCACGAGAACGAGTTTGCATAAACGTTTGCTAAAGTACCTGAAACACAACCGAAAAGAGTAATTAACTACTACGTCCTAATCACTGAGTCCTAATGACCAATGATGGTTGTTAGGTCCCAATGTGTTTGTAGAAGGGGGGGGGTTGAATACAAACAGTACCGAATAATCGAATTAAATGCGGAATAAAAAATGTGAAACAAAATTCAAGTTAAATAAAAATATTATTAAACTTGAAAGGTGTTACAACAACTGTATCGATTACAAGGTATTAATCTCAAATCAATTATCACAAATCTAGAATAAATTCGACATGAACTTTTTCTATTTTTGCAATAATTAGAATCAAATGCTAAACGCGATTTGAGATTAAGTTCTAGAGATTTTAATCCGCTAGATTGATACACAAGAGCAAGATAAAGATTTCTAGTGGATTGGATTTAACTTTACAATCTAGAAATTTAATCTTGAAGTATGCAGATGAAAAGATGAAATATTTCTTCTTGATTTTCTTTTCTGCCTTGTTTCTTGACTTCTGTGTTCTTAATAATAAGTTGCTGCTTCTCTGCTTCTTTTTAAATCAACAAAACGAATAGAATTGACTTGGCATGACAATCCTATAGCTGGCAAGACTTTCGGTGAGACAATTGAATGAACTAGCAAGACAATCTGAATGAACTAGCATGACAATCAGAATGAACTAGCAAGACAATCATCCTCCTAGAGTAACTTTCGGTGTGACAATTGAATATGGCCTAGCATGACAATCGGTATGACAATCCTGATTGTCATGCTAGTTCATTTTCAATTGTCTTGCTGATTTAATGCAGATTTTAATCCAATTTAAATTCTGAAAATTCCTAAAATTAATTCAGAATTAATTAATCAATTAATTCAATTAATAAATAAATTATTCTTCGCAGATATAATTTATTTTCTTAATTAAACTAGATGACTTAATTAATTAATAGAGAATTAATTCTAGTCTTCAACAACACCCATCCTTCTGCAGATCTTCTGAAAATCACTGAAAATTATGAATCAATTCCACCACTTCAATGTTGACACTCGATGTACTGTCTGGTTCATGAGTGACTAACTTCCATGACGTTTCTTCATGTCTTGACTTTGACACTTTGATTTTCTTCAGATTAAATCCTTGTAATTAATGATACTCTGACGAGATCTCTGTCACTTGATTAAATCCACGATCTTGATTTATATCACTGAGGCATGATCAACTTCTTGAACTTCTTCCAGTGAATTAACTCCTCAAGTCTGTAGATGAACCTTGTTTCTGAATCCTTTGACAGATATTACTTTGCGAGATCTCTCTGACGGTCGATCCACTATTTACTTATTACATTCTTATTTGAGTTGAGTTGAATCCTCGAATATACAAATAGGCCTATGACATATGACTTACAATCTCCCCCTATTTGTTTGTTAGACAATAACACACAAATACCTAGAGGATAACTCAACTAACAAATAAGAAAAAGATATAAACATACATGCAAAGTAAATAGCAGAAAAGTTCTGGATGAGATTTAACATTTTCCAGATTCCAAGTAGATGTTCCTCTAGACTGAACATATCTTCAAGTAGTTCCATCTTCATTTGTACAACCACATTTCCTGTTGAGAAGCCCATATCTCTTGCTTCTCCCCCTATGAGAATCAACTGATTAAAGAAGATCACCTTCGTTTTACCACCTCTCCCGTACAATAGGATCCGCAGATAAAAACCAATGGTACTCCCCTAACAGCTTCTTCCCTTACTAGGAAATCACCTTGTGTTTACCACCTCTCCCGTACAATAGGATCCGTAGTTAGAAACAACAATGGTGTGGTGTAGTGTACATGTAGGATCTTTTTCTTCCTCCTGGCTATTTCTCCCCCTTAGTTGAGGAATCCTCCAAACTATTACTTAAGCTTTTATCTCCCCCTTAAAGAAGGAATGTATGCCGTCGTCTGAAGGAGTTCTCATATTTCACTTGGTTGGAAAAGAAATAACAAGTAGTTTCTCTTTCTTCCTCACTGTGAGTGTGTGATTGTGTTTTAGTGTACCTCACATGTGTTTCACTCTTCTCTCCACTCATGTTTACACTCATTCTCACAAGTGTATCACTCCTCTCATAGCTCCAAAAATCAGCTGTACCTGCAAGGAAAATCACCTTAGCCATCCTTAAGGAGGTCACAGGTGGTGCAATGGGAGTTCACAAATCCCCATCCTTGTTAAACTCGTCAGATGAATCTGAGTCATAATCTACAAGTTGCTAGTTTCCCTTTTAGGGTTCCAGATTTGAATTCTGGGAAGGTAAACAATGATCCAACGAATTTAGCATAAAGATCAAAGTTCCCTTCTAATGTCTGTGAAGACATTTCCTTGTGACTTATCAGGTAATATCTGAATCATTGTCAACAAGTTGCCGATCTGCGCCTATGTCAGATCCACTATCCGCAGATGCATCCAGGGGATTTAAGCCTGGGGAGGTAGACACTGACCACTGACATATGGCTTTTGGATCAGTATCCTCTCCTAACACCTGTAAAGGCAATTGGTCCACTAACGAACCTTGAACAATCGAATCTGACCTTAAAATGGTCAAAACTCTTGTTTTCGTCAACTCATCCTTTGTGTGTGTAACCTCTCCTTGTGCATCAAGAATTGATTATGTTTGAAGTGGTGACACTACATCGGATACCTTGGCCGACAGGCAAAATTCAATAGACTCGCCCTGTTGAGAGAATGAATCTAGTAACTATTTTTGTGCCTTTTCAGCCATTACATCTTTTTGAGAAGATGTATGGGGGCTAGCAGTTGTCTCGGTTTAAATACTACTCATCTATGTATGAGACAGAGCTACTGGGTTGACTACAGAACCTTCCTTATGTGGTGCACTAGGCACTATCTCCCTCACGCTCATTCATACTACATTTAGTGGTAAGAGAGTGTTGGTTGGTTCTGTTTTTGTGTTTGTCTTTACAGTCTGGGATAGACGTTGTGGGTTTTCAACCTCATGACTGTTAATGAAAGAAAGTCATTGGAGACTGAACCTGTAACACAGAATATATGGTAATAGAGAGAAAATGATTTACAATAGTGATTTCAAAAGATTTTACATGAAATAAGAAATCACTAATGTAGAGAGAAGTTTGATTTTGTTTTTCAATATGAATGAGTTTTTGATAAAATATTGATCACTTAGGGTAAAGTCTAAGTAATTCTCATTCATGTCAAAAGCTTACAAATATCTGCAATATAATGTTAACAAGATATCATTGACCGATACTTGTCAAGTACTTTAGATACTAATTGTTATGTTGCATAATTATGACGACTCTACTAGTTCATATAAAATTACAATTTCTGTTAGAGTGCCATACCATGTCCTTGACGATTGCTTGAGCAGTATACTAGTTCATACCAACCTGAAGTGAGATTGTGAAGAAGAAATTGCATAGTCCAATAGATCTGCAGCTGCAAAGTCCATGAACTGTGGTGCATTGACTTCCTCTTTTGACTTACCAATCAGGAGTACACTTGTACACATCTTACTAGAGTACAATTCCAAGTGTAATGTGCAGCAGGTGTCTGATATGTCGTAATATTCTCAAGTCTCGTCACTGGTGCTATATGTTAGATGATGCTTCCTGATAATAACCTAGCACAATATACAAAATTATAATGATAACATTCCCAGCTTGCAAACAGCCATATCCCTCGGATAAACCTTTGCTGTTATCTCCAAAGGTAACCATGGGGCCAGCTTTCTCAACCACATTTGATAGCAGGGCTCTATCTCCGGTCATATGTCTTGATGATCCACTGTCAAGAATCCACACTACCGGTTATACTTGTTTAATGCCCTGCACTACAAATGGATTTGACCTTCTTCGGAACCCAAACTTGGTTGGGCCCGGCATACTTGTAGAATTGTCCTTTGTCAGGCAAAACAACATTTTTAATTTTAATTGTCTCAACTTTCTCAATGACTGAACATTTGACCTTGTAAACAGCCTTAACAAATTTCTGTTTAAGCTTAGGCACAAATGTCTCCTTTCTAGCCTTAGAAGGACTAGCAGTCTTAGACCTATCATGCTTCATGTTATTCACATGCTGACGAGGAGTAGTCTTATCATTAGACACATGCTTACCATTAAAATAAGCATACATCATATTAAAAGCACAAGACATACAATTAGCAACACCACATGCTTTATGAGAGTGATTAACAGCAGGCAATTTATGCATGGTAGACATGGCATTATTGTTATCCAACTCATGTGTGTCTGAGTTAGTCTCAGTTGCTTTCACAACTTTGACTGGAACTTTCGACTCACTTGACTTGGAAACAATCTTCTCATAAGCATGATCCTCATCACGTATTTCTTCTTGAATAACAGAAGAGGTCGCATCAAATGGTTCAGCAATTGATGCTTTATAGAGGGGTTCATCAACACCCTTAAGCACATGTGGTACTTCCCTCCCTTTAGCACATACATGAGGAGGGGAGTTTATGCCTAATTCTCCAATAGCAGCATTGTAATCATAACCTATTCTAGATGTTTGATTAACAGCTTGCTTACTGTAGAACTCTTTAGCCTTCGAACAAGAATTGAAGTAGGCTCTAACCTTAGTCTCAAGACCGGTGATCTTGTCTTTGAGAATAGTTTCGAGTTTTCTATAACAGTCAACTCTATTCTCTAGAAAAGATACCTGTTCTTTTAATTTGTCTTGATTAATGTGCACAAGTCTTAATTCATTGACCTCTTTCTCAAGGTCTGTGATCTGTAAACTTAACAGTTCATTATCACGACGTGCACAATCTAAGTTACCTCTTAGATGATAAACCATTTCAGCATCAGAAAGTTTTACCTCTATTCTTGACGATGAAGCTTTTCCATCAATAGCCATAAGAGCAAGATTTCCTTCATCTTCATCTTCACTGTCAGTATCATCCCAGCTTCTTCCCTTTGCCAGATAAGCCCTTTCAGAGTTCTTTCTTACCTGCTTTGGCTTCCTACATTCTGTGGCAAAGTGTCCCAACTCATTGCAGTTATAGCATCTAATGGTGCTTCGATCAACCATCCCTGTTTTGTACCCACCACTGCTGGTGTTAGAGGATGAAGATCCACCTTTCTGGAATTTGTTGTAGTTGGACTTGTACTTAAGCTTGGGATTCCTCCTGAATCTGACATGGGAGAATCTCTTGACAATTTGGGCCATTGATTCATCTTCCAATTGCTCCAGCTCTTCCAAGGAATAAAAATCATCACTTGATTGATTTGTAGTAGGAGGATCATATTCTGCTACTAACTCATTTTCCTCACCCTTGGAAAACTGTACCATTCTTTCTAACTGTTGAGATTGTTGTTGTTGTTGACCTTCAGCTACAAGTGCAGTAGATGTGCTGACCATTCTATCATTCCCGTAGACTTCCTTCTGTTGAATCTGCTCCAACTCATAGGTTTTTAACACTCCATAGAGCCTGTCCAAAGAAATCTCACTCAGATCTCTAGCTTCTCTAATGGCAGTGATTCTATGTTCAAGATGAGCTGGCAGTGTTAAAAGGAACTTTTTGTTGACCTCCCTGATTGAATAATACTTTCCATTGATGTTCAGGTTGTTGATCAACGCATTGTACCTCTCAAACACTTCAGTAATTCCTTCTCCTGGATTTGATTTGAAATGTTCATATTCAGAGGTTAGGATTTCCAACTTGTTCTCCCTAACTTCCTATGTGCCTTCATTAATCACCTTAATAGTTTCCCACATGTGTTTGGAATTTTTACAGTTCATCACATGTCTGTTCATCAATGGATCAAGGGAATCAATTAATATTAATTGAAGGCTGACATCCAAGGAGGCTTCTTCCTTCTCAGCAGGAGTAAAATCTTCAGGCTCTTTTGGATAGGTTCTAGCTTCAGTAGTCACCACACCATCTATTATTACCTCCGGTTCAATAACCATCGGAGTTTTTATACCCTTCTTTAACAAGTTTGAATATTTGGGATTTGCAACTTGTAAAAATAATAGCATCTTCTTCTTCCACATGATATAATTCTCTTTATCAAATTGTGGAATTTTAACGGTTCCAACTTTATGTGAAGTCATTATGAATTTTTGAATAAATAAAAATTCAAGGAGTTGAAAAATCACAAAAGTCTAGGATCTTGATTTATTCGTTAATCAGAAGGCTCTGATACCAATTGTTAGGTCCCAATGTGTTTGTAGAAGGGGGGGGGGGGGGTTGAATACAAACAGTACCGAATAATCGAATTAAATGCGGAATAAAAAATGTGAAACAAAATTCAAGTTAAATAAAAATATTATTAAACTTGAAAGGTGTTACAACAACTGTATCGATTACAAGGTATTAATCTCAAATCAATTATCACAAATCTAGAATAAATTCGACATGAACTTTTTCTATTTTTGCAATAATTAGAATCAAATGCTAAACGCGATTTGAGATTAAGTTCTAGGGATTTTAATCCGCTAGATTGATACACAAGAGCAAGATAAAGATTTCTAGTGGATTGGATTTAACTTTACAATCTAGAAATTTAATCTTGAAGTATGCAGATGAAAAGATGAAATATTTCTTCTTGATTTTCTTTTCTGCCTTGTTTCTTGACTTCTGTGTTCTTAATAATAAGTTGCTGCTTCTCTGCTTCTTTTTAAATCAACAAAACGAATAGAATTGACTTGGCATGACAATCCAATAGCTGGCAAGATTTTCGGTGAGACAATTGAATGAACTAGCAAGACAATCTGAATGAACTAGCATGACAATCAGAATGAACTAGCAAGACAATCATCCTCCTAGAGTAACTTTCGGTGTGACAATTGAATATGGCCTAGCATGACAATCGGTATGACAATCCTGATTGTCATGCTAGTTCATTTTCAATTGTCTTGCTGATTTAATGCAGATTTTAATCCAATTTAAATTCTGAAAATTCCTAAAATTAATTCAGAATTAATTAATCAATTAATTCAATTAATAAATAAATTATTCTTCGTAGATATAATTTATTTTCTTAATTAAACTAGATGACTTAATTAATTAATAGAGAATTAATTCTAGTCTTCAACAGCACCCATCCTTCTACAGATCTTCTGAAAATCACTGAAAATTATGAATCAATTCCACCACTTCAATGTTGACACTCGATGTACTGTCTGGTTCATGAGTGACTAACTTCCGTGACGTTTCTTCATGTCTTGACTTTGACACTTTGATTTTCTTCAGATTAAATCCTTGTAATTAATGATACTCTGACGAGATCTCTGTCACTTGATTAAATCCACGATCTTGATTTATATCACTGAGGCATGATCAACTTCTTGAACTTCTTCCAGTGAATTAACTCCTCAAGTCTGTAGATGAACCTTGTTTCTGAATCCTTTGACAGATATTACTTTGCGAGATCTCTCTGACGGTCGATCCACTATTTACTTATTACATTCTTATTTGAGTTGACTTGAATCCTCGAATATACAAATAGGCCTATGACATATGACTTACAATAAGTACATAAACTAAACAAATACGCCGAGTCCCCGGCAGCGGCGCCAAAAACTTGTTAGGGCGAAATCACGCGCTAATATTCACGCAAGTATACGCGTTCGCAAGTAATATAGAATACTTTCTAGTTCGTTCCCTCAGAGACTCAGACTAATTTATTGTCTAATTTAACTCACTCACCAATGTATGATTACTTCTCAATGTTAAGATAATAACACTTAAAATTGTTGATTAAATATTAACTATAATTAACTACTTAATTAACCACTTAACTAACACTTCAATTTATCAATAATAAAACACTCATGAGATCACAACTTCATTATTACTTCCTTCTATAGCCATAGTTATTACCTTTAGCATGTGACAGTGATGATATTAATCGAATAACACAAAACTGATAAAAGCCAACTTTCATTGTACTAATACCATTCTACCAAACATCCACAATTAAGATAGAAATTGAATAGTCATCAATTATGTTGAGTTCCTATATGTCTACAGAAATTGACAACACAAGGATTTAAGCACAAGTTATTCCTTTTGATTATATAGGGCAAATAAAACTGTTAGAGTTACCCACTAATCATGCACAACGTACATGAACCTATGCTAGCATGGCAAGTTCTAAATCTCAAGATCCACCGTCGCTTCACAAGAGATTAACACCCTATCTTATATGTTCGCGATGCACATAAGACGAATACGCACAACCAATACTAGATATCATGCAATCATCACACACTAAAGTATTAAACAATTAACTAAAGAATTCCATAGTAAATCCGTTGCAACCCCATGATCACGATTAGCCCATAATAGAACTTATCGCCATCATGGGTTCATATGAAATCATGATAAATGAACACAAGAAAATAACAACTAAACTAATTATATTAAAACAGAGTACGTCACAAGAGTAAATAAGTCAAAGCAAGAAAACTAGCATCCAACGTTACAACGAAACAAGAATCACAAGAATATATGCTTCCTCTTCGTTGTTGTGTGCTAAATCGGTCTTCTTCCTTATCTCCTTCGCTTCTTGCAAAACACAATCTAAAACATAATCTCCTCTTAATACTCTGTGAAAAACGTCTCAAATCTACTTATATAATAGTCCCATAAAACTCAGATTACATAGAAGTTGGAAGCCAAACAGAAGTAGAAGTCTAAAACAATATATTATTTTCCCCGACCCTGCGCGGCCGCTCAGCATTCCTGCGCGGGCGCGCAAGGCTGCTGCGCGGCCGCTCAGCATTGCTGCGCGGGCGCGCAGGACCCTACTGGAAAATTTCCAGGTTTGCTCCGTTTCTTCGCCGTAATCTGCCCGTTCTTTTCCTCTCGCAATGGTGAACACATGCCAAGGCTTATTCTTGATGATTTCTCCTCCGAAATGCAACTAATACCCTGAAATGCATAAACACTAGAAAAACGCATCAAATACACAAAATACTTGATTTCAAGACACCAATTTAAGCCATTTTAAGACGTTCTAAGTGGTATAAAATGCCACTTATCAAAACACACACACCACAAGTTATAGTCTCAGAGATGAATATCAAAAAAATAACACGAGTCATTTTATTCCAAAATTATATGCCATTACACCTTAAAAGGGTTTCTGAATAAATTTACATTACTTTGCCATTATTACAATTGATAAAGATATATAAGTCTGGTACATCAAAAGTTGAAAGCCTAGCCTATTGGTAGTTCCTACCTCAGCTACAGCGAAATCAACGCCTATTGGAAACTGCGGAACGTTTCCTATCCGCTCGAGAATTGGGAGCTTGGACCTGTTCATCTTGTCTATCTGATGTTGTGTGATGAAAGATGAAAGCAAGGGTGAGCAACAAGCCCACCAAAATAATATGTATACTGATTAACAATATATGAGCATTCTCATAGTACTCATCAAAGTCTTGGTCAAAAGAAATGAACCAAGCTGATATCTTAACGCGACCAGGTCGCAAAATATTCAGTATATATATATACATATATATATATTTTTCACAATCTTTGAAATCCTCTGACATGTATAATGTACACAGAGTTCCAGTTTATAACTGTATAAAAATATCGTTGCAAGGTGATCTCATATATCTAACCTTGTCTCAACGTTTTTCTGAAAATCTTTGACATGCACAAGATAATCATTTACTGGATATAAGTTTAAAAGATGAAGTTACAAGATACTCCAATATACTTATATCTTTTCCAAATACTACTTGAACTACCACCGTTCAATGTATAAATAGTTCATCCCATAGATTAAGCTACCATACAAAACTTGTATAGAATCGATCTTTAAAATATCACCAAAATAAAATGAAGTTACGAGATACTTCATTTGATGCAAGCATCATTTTGAAAACTCGACCCTGCCAACACTCAACAATCGCCCAACCGTAGCCTTTCTATCAAAGTGCTCTGGGTAGTGTTGCAGAAATATCCAATTGGATGATGAACTCATTACGGGAGTTTGTCACGCCAGGAAGACCACTTACGATGATCAGTCGCAGTAGTACAACCCCACCATTTTCTACATGTAGAGGAGAACCTGTTGGATTTACTTATCAACCGAACACTGGACTCCTAAGGAATGGACCGTCTTAGCGGAACTTCCGGGCCATTTGGGCCAATATAATAAGGCTGGGCCGACCCACTCGACCACTTACGCCACTCCTAGTTCAGATGAAATCCATGACTCTGAAATGTAAAGCTCGTTCCCCCTTTCCCCAAGTGGAAACCTGTTGATACGACTCCACCAAGAAGACGTATCTAGTTGGAAAGGAGCAACCTTGTTGCGAATATACAATACACCACAGAGCAGGATCCCTCAGGTTTTGAGTGAGTATTTAAATCCCCTTCGAAAGGAGGATCTTAAATATAAAAATGAGTTTTGGGATCCGTTCTAACTTTTAAAATCATTTTGAAGACTCGCAAAATATTTTTAAGAATGTTTGGAGTAATGTTGATTTAATAAAATAAATCAGTCCCAATATATTAGAAAATATCTGAATATTATTATTTAAATAATATTCCCATAAAGAATAATCTTTATAAAAATAATGGAAGTAGAAGTTGTAAAACTTATACTTGAAATGAATATTAAATAACCAAAGATATACTTATACGAAAGTAATATCTTTATTTGAATAATCAAAAGTAAGTTTGATTATCGACACATTATTCTTTAATAAAATTAAGAATAATAATTAGTAAATAATCGGAGTCATAAGTCCTCGAATGAATATTCAAATAATAATATTCATTAATAAATTAAGCGGAGTCATAGGTCCTCGAATGAATATTCCAAATAATAATATTCATTAATAAATTAAGCAGAGTCATAAGTCCTCGAATGAATATTCAAAATAATATTCAATAATAAAATAAACAGGGTCATAAGCCCTCGAATGAATATTCAAAATAATATTCATTAATAAAATAAGGTTATCGAATAAACCTTATTTGATTCATAGTTTTAAAAACTATTCATATATGTATATAAATATATATATATATATTATACTCGGGAGCATCGACTCCCGGTTTTAGAAAAAAGATTCACCTTTGGGTCCCCTATACTAAGGGTATATGCAAAATTACCGCTTATATCTAGCATATGCATTATCAACTGAATCAACAGATATATGTATCAAGAATACGAAACAGGCATGCATATATACCATATCACATGCTACAATATATCGCAAGAATTTGCTAATTGACCAATATGCAACTATCACAAGATAATGCATATACAAATGTATACATCACAACAACAGTATAACGGATAGAAAACTTGCCTGAGTGCTCCCGGATAGACTTAAGCTTAGAGTGGGTCCGATAACCTATGAACAACAACATAAGTCGGAATTAAACCCCAGTCGCTTAAGAAACTAGACTTTAACCAATTGAACCCTAACGTTTGCTTTTGCGCTTAACGATTCACTTACGTCGCTCGAGTACCCTCGGCTCCACCAATTTTAATAAATTAACCATTAAGAATTTTAAAGCGATTCTTTCGCGAGTACCTTACCAACTGCCTAATCCACTTAACATAATTGTTTCATACCCCAATTAGTCCTTTTGGGTCTTTAACCTAGGTTTCAAAGTAAGGCGAGGGGTAATAGTTCATTCGTGAAACGCCGTTACTTAAAACGGTCGTTTCTCCTAAACCGTTCATCGGAATCAAACGAACTACATATCAAAACGAAGCTCGTAACATGAAATATCTAATCATGGCAATGGTCAAAATCTAACAGGGATTTCTGGGGTCCTAATGTTAAGAGCAAAAACAGTCTAAAGTAAATCGGACATTACGACGGCTATATTTACGCGATTACCAATTTTATTCTACTCCAAACCAACCCACAAGCAACTCACAATCAACATCCCAATAAAAAATCCATCCATAATTCATCATAACAGCCCCAACAACTCAACATTATCAATTTATACTATTCTCAAACATGAATTTAAACTATACTTAAGTTCATTAATCAACAATCCAAGAATTACCACTCCAAAAACTTCACAAAACCAACTAATCTCTACATTCACAAAAAACAAGCCTCTCATGAATTATAACAACAAAACTAAACCTAATTACTCAAATAAAGTTAGGGTTTGGAGGGGTTATACCTTCCTTGGAGAGTGGAGAATCAAGTAATTAGCTTGGAATCACCCTTAAAAGTCCTTATCCAAGATTAATCTAAACAAAAACTCAAGAACAAAAATTTTAGTTCTTGAAAAACACTATTCACCATCTTCTTCCATGATTTTTAGGAAGAGATTGTGAATGATTTAGGAGCTCAAACTTATAGGATAGCTATATCTATGCATAAGGAGTCTTAGATAATTACCTTGCTAATTAACAAAGCTTGGAACTAGGATTTTGAATTTCCTTTCTTTGGAAAAGAAGAAAAGCCGAGAGCTTTGATGAAGAAGATGAAATAATTTTGTGTTTTTGGTGAAAATGAAATGTTTTGGCTTGGTTGGTTGTTTTTTTATTTGTTTTGTTTTATTACCTTTTACCATGGTAACTTTTGTGTGGTTCTAAATCAACCAACAACACACTTTGCTTGGTCATGCTTATGTCACCATGTAATGTCACCCTCCCACCTTTGTCCTCTTCTTATTGGTTTGATGACATCATCCCCACTAATCTCTTTGATTAGCTTTTAATTACTTGGCTAATGACCGCTGATCTGTTATACGGTTCGCTTAACTTTCGTTTTCGTTTATCGTTTGAGGGATCATACCCGGGATCTTATTACTTAGGTTCCCTTAACCTTTCTCAATATATTATATTCCTTTTATGATCCTCTCTTAAAATCCTTGAATTTAAATCCTTTTTATCCTGTTACCTTATACTCAATTCTTTCGATATCTGTTGGATTTTCGGGAAAAATCAAAGTGTCCGGATTTAGATTCTGGCGATCTTTACATACACTCATTTATCATAAAGAGTACTAATACGATCTCATAATAACAATAAAAGAACCCCTACATAGTGTGGCATGAAAAGTTTTCTTATTCAGCAATATCAGCAAAAACACTATTCATAAGGGTTACAAAAAAAAGTTCAAAATTTTGGGGTTATTACAAATTGACAAGTGTTAGTGAAGTGAAAGCGAATTGATAAGGCAAGTGTCCCTGAACTTTCTTGTAATATACTTGTGAACACTTTTGAACTATTTTCATTATATTGCAATTATTTCCAGTAATTCATATTCTATATTGCAAGTACTTTGAAGTACTTAACCCTAAACCCTGATTCTTATCGATCTTGAGCCGTGAGCCTGATTTCTTGTAAACCCTTGATTGTTGAATTCTTGGATACGAACCACACATATCCGATACTACTCCACAAATACATATCTACCACATACTGATCTTTGATATGAGATTGTTTATCAGACGAACCTTTATGCCTTGTATAACAGAAGACCATTCCTTGTAACCTTTGCACCCTTGGTCTTCTACACTTTGATTCTTTTCTTGAATTGAAAGCCAAGCTTCTTGTTGACCTTGTTATACCTTGCTGGTGTTGTGAAGCACCTTATGCTTCAAGATAAATGTTATTTATGATTCAATTTATTGAATTACATTGCTTATCATGTTATTACTATGGAATTGGATTGTTTTTAAATATGGACCAGATTCGTGGTCAGACCAGATTCGTGGTCGTATTAGGCCAATGTGTGCCTTGGATCCACTATATAGAGCAAAGCTGGGAGCCTTGCTCGGGGTTAGTGCGTGACTGATCAGCAGCCTGACCTTGATTTTTAAAATAAAAGTGAATATCCAATTCTAATCATTATTTATCAGGAAACTTGATTC
This sequence comes from Apium graveolens, assembly GCF_009905375.1. Taxonomy (NCBI): domain Eukaryota; kingdom Viridiplantae; phylum Streptophyta; class Magnoliopsida; order Apiales; family Apiaceae; genus Apium; species Apium graveolens. The sequence continues at coordinate 43,317,573 of NC_133657.1, read as the reverse complement.
CCTATATCATTTTAGTTGATCATTATAAAATCTCAGTGCTGTCATTGTGACTTGCTGAGTTAGTTAGCTCACTCTTGCGAATATGTTTATGTCCTTTTCCAGTTAAAAAGGAATTTGGTGATTGCGAGGATCCCCAGTCGAGTGTGCCAGCTAGGTTTACAGGTTGAAGTGGAATGAGCTAGCGGAAGTTGTATGGTGTAGTGTGAGCTAAAAGTTGTAATAAATTTTGACTTCAAATGTAAGATAAATAAATTTGGAATTTGGTACATCTGTAATAAATAGGGTTGTGGCTTGTGGACATACTTTAACTGTTGCGATCCTTGATTGTGGTAAGTAAGGTCATTGTATATATTATTATACTTATAAACAGGTTTAAGTATGGTGTGTATATGTGTTATGGGCCCCAAACTTCTGACCCGGGTTTGGAGGGCGTCACAGTTATACTTCTGTTCTTTGGTGCAAGAACTAGCTCCCAAACTTTGTTTCTTTCAAACTGATTAAGCTCTTCTTGCATGGCAGATATCCAATCAGGATTCATTAGAGCTTCTTCAGTTTTCTTGGGCTCTACTTGGGACATAAAGCATGCATGTAGGCACTCATTAGAAGTTGTACTTCTACTACTTACACCAGCATTTAGATCACCAATTATTGCATTTGGATTGTGACTCCTATCCCATTTTATGGTGTGAGTTTTGTTGACTGGTGCCTTCATCATTTTCTTCATTAGTGGTATGCCTAATAGATCCTTCTTCTCTTTCTCCCCATGAGTTTGTGCTATCAAATTCAGGTGTTTGAGATGCGCTCCCATTTCCATGATTTTCCTGTTCATTAGACTCTTCATTCATCATTTGTTGTGCATTGACTTCACCTTCTTCATCAGAATCACTTTTAATGTAGAGATTATCAAATGCAAGGGCTTCAGCTTCATTATCATCAAGGCATTCCAAGCCTGGACATTTGTCATCATCAAAAGTCATATATGTGCTCCCCATGATTTTCTTTTGATTAAGTACATAGACATTGTAGGAAGTTCTCTCTAATGATTATCCCAGAAAAATTACTTCAAAAACCTTTGAGTCAAATTTTCCCACATATTCAGAGTTTTCTTTTAAAATCTAACACTTGTTTCCAAATACATGAAGATGCTTTACGATAGGCTTTCTTTTAGACATGATTCAGTAAGGTGATTTTCCATGTATCTTGTTAATGACATATCTTTTTTGAGTAAAGCATGCAGTATTAACAGCTTCTTCCCAAAAACTAGTTGGCATCTTGCAGCATTGTCCTTGCATCTTCTACTAATGTTCTGTTCTTTCTCTCAACTACCCCATTTTATTGTGGTGTTCTAGCAGCAGAGAATTCCTGGACAATGCCTTTATTTTTACAGAATTCACTTAATGTTGCATTTTTTAATTCTGTCCCATTATCACTTCTCAATCTCTTTACATAGTTTTGATCTTCAGCCTATTTTTCTATCTTCTTTATGTGCTCAATTATGATGTGTGGAGTTTCATCTTTAGAGTGCATAAATTCTACCCAAGTATATCTTGAGAAATCATCCACCATCACAAGTGCATATTTGTTCCTTGAAATTGATAAGGCATTTACTGGCCCAAAAAAGTCCATGTGAATAAGTTGTAATGGTGCACTTATGGAATTCACAGTTTTTGACTTGTGACTTGATCTTTTCATTTTTCCTTTCTGACAGGCTTCACAGACTTCAATTTGAGAAAAATCTAATTTTGGCATGTCTTTCACCAACTCTTTCTTGACCAGAGTGTTGATTTCCTTGTAGTTTAGATGTGAGAGTTTCTTATGCTATAACTTGCTTTGCTCTATGGATGCCTTGGTGTAGAAGCAACAATTCCATCCTCATTTGTTGAGTCCAAGTCTGCAACAAACAAGATTCCTTTCCTTGCTTCTTTTAGAGCAACTTTATTGGTTTTCTTGCTGATGAAGATACATTCTACTTTGTCAAATATAACTTTAAAACCTTTTTCTGTAAACTGGCTGACACTGAGAAGATTTACTTGAAGACCAGCTACCAATGCTACATCATCAATGACAATATTTCCAGAAATAATCTTGCCATATCCCATTGTAATTCCTTGGATGTTGTCTCCAAAGGTCATCAAAGGGCTAGCCTTCTCCTCAAATTGTGATAGCAGGGCCTTATCACATGTCATATGCTTAGAGCATCCATTATCTATGATCAATATGACCTTCTTCATTTTTCCCTACAAACAATGAGTTTTAAGTGTGTTTAGCAACCCAAGCAGTGTTGGGTACTTTCTTCTTATTAACTGATTTAGCAGAAGTAGAGTTAGAAGTATCAGAAAGAATAGTATTCATAGATATTTGTACATTCTCCCTTGCAGCTGTAGATCCAATATTAACTTCCTTAAGATCTACTCTCAGCTTGTGGCAACTCTTCATTACTTTTAGATTATAGGGAATGCAGTCAAATTTATCACAAAATGAATAGGGATCATTTGCCTTGGCTTCATTATACTTGTAGGCTCCCCCAACTGGCTTGATAACCATATTTTTACAAAGATATGTTAGGTGATTCACAGAGCCACACTTTTCACATTTCTTTCTTGGAGCATCTGCAACATAAATAAAGTTGTTGCTTTTGTTTATTCCAATTTTCCCATTTCTATTCTTCTTCTTCTTCTTCTTCTTCTTTCTTGCATCTTCATCTTTTATTTCCTTGACAGGTGTCTTAGAATCTTTGTTATCCATGAGCTTCATTTTAACTTCAGTAACAGGAGAGCTTTCTTCATTTGTCTTTGCAGCATCTTCTTCTGCTAGCTCCTATTTGATTATTATCTCATTTTCACTAAAGTTAATTTCTCCAGCCTTGAACACAGGTGACTTACCTTTTCTCAATATTAGTGGGACATCTTGACTAACAATGCTCTTGTCTTTGTCATCTGCAACTTTCTTTTTGTTGTTCAAGGCCTCATAATCAAATCCAATAGCTATGTTAGCACATGGTTTATTTTTCTCATGATATAATCCAATCAACTCATATGCATTCTTCAAGGAATTTAATTTAACTTCATTTGCATCTACTTCATTGTACTTGCATGCTCCTTCAATTGGCATGCTAACAACCTTTTTGCAAAGGTGAGTTAGATGATTTACAGAGCCACATTTTTCACACTTCTTTCTTGGAGCATCTACAACATAAGCAACTTTATTGCTTTTATTTATCCCAATTTTCCCATTTCTATTTTTCTTCTTCTTTCTTGCATCTTCAATCTTTATTTCTTTGACAGGTGTCTTGGTGCTTCGGTTGTCCATGTGATTTTCTTCAGTCTTAGAAGATTGAGTTGACTTTGCATTTTTCTTCTTATTATCCTCATCTGCAATTTCTTGCTTGATAATCAACTCTTCTTCACTGAAGTTTACTTCACAAGCCTTGAACATAGGTGACCCAACCTTTTTCAGCATTGCTGGAACATATTCATTTTCTGTTGCTTTTCCTTTGTCACTCATGTTTTTCTTTTTATTGTTCAAGGCATCGTAATCAAGACCAATAGAAATGTTTGCACATGGCTTATTTTTCTCATGGTATTGACCAACACATTCAGATGCATTCTTGAAGGACTTCAACTTCACTTCATTTTTCTCCAATTTTTCCGTTAACACAGCTTCAATCTCATTTGCACACTTGAGCTTATTTTTTAAGTATGCATTTTCTTGTTTCACAGCTTCAAGCTCTACCATCAACAATTTAGTTTCTTATTTCTCATTTTCAAGCTTCTCATTTATTTTTGTCATTCTGCTAACTTCTTCATTAGCAGCAACCATACTTGTATGAATGTGAAACATTTCTGTGCTCGTCTTTTCAATAGTTTCCTTTTATTGATTCATATTTAACTCAATGGTGGTAAGAGTTGGTACCTGTGTTTTTGAAGAGGATGACTCTCCTTGATCCAAGGCCATTAGTGCATAATTTCCAACTTCGTCATCTTCATCATTATCAGAATCATCCCAACTCTTTCCCTCTGCAATATAAGCTTTGCTTTGTTGTTTTTTAGAAGAGATTCATACTTTGCTTCCAATTCAAGATAAGCTTTGTCTTTCTTTGCTTTCTTGGGTTTCCTGCATTCTGTAGAAAAATGGCCTAACTCGTCACAGTTATAGCACCTTATCTTTGATCTGTCAATAGATCCAGTTTTGTAGCCATTTTCGCTATCAGTTGTGTACTTCCCTTTTCCTTTCCAGATGTTGTCTTTGTTGAATGATTATCCTTTTCCCTTGGAGAACCTTGGTTTCTTTACTCTAATATTAGAGAATTTTCTTTCCAGATAGGCCATTGATTGATCTAGCTCATCAAGTTCATCCACGGTGTAGAACTCATCTTCTTCCAATACTAGTGTGACTTGTTCCTGCGAATCACTATTTATTTGCTCACTAGTTAAGACAATTGGAGTCTGAAATCTTGGCTCGTCATTAGAGGTATGGCTTTCATTAACAATAAGAGCACTTGAACCATCTACAACATGCCCTTGACCAGCTCTTAATAATTTTCTTTGAATAATTTCCAATTCATATATTTTTAAGATTCCATATAAGACTTCCAGAGTCAAGTTGCTCAAGTCTCTCCCTTCTCTGATTGCTGAAATTTTCTGTTCTAAATGGTAAGGGAGTGTGAGCAAAACTTCAAGTTCACTTCTTTAGCTTCATAATATTTATCATGTAGTTGTAAGTCATTAATCAGCTTTTTAAACCTTTCAAACACATCAGTAATGTTTTCCTTTGGCTTAGCCATGAAACCCTCGCATTGTGAAATCAGTATCCTTCTTTGATTTGACCTAACTTCCTCAGTTCCTTCACAGAGTATCAGTATCTTTTCCCAGATCTACTTAGCAGTGTCATAGTTGACAATATTGTTGTACATTATATTATAAAGTGACTCTATTAAGATCAGCTGCAAGCCACTATCTAGGAAAACTTTTTTTTTTCTTATGCTCACTATATTCTGAAGGATCTTTAGGAGCATAATGAGCTGGGATGACCATGTCTCCATCTGTAGATTACTCAACTCTAACCATAGGAGTAAAGGGTCCATTCTTGAGAATCTGAATGTATAGTGGATTGGCCATCCTGACAAATAGAAACATTTTCTTCTTCCATAGAGTGTAATTACTTCTATCAAAAGTAGGGATTTGATGCTACTGAATTTCTGTTTATTAATTCTTCTAAGAACTTGAATATTTTTACTTTCAGATTTTGCTCTGATACCACTTGTTAGGTAATGAATAACACATAGAGGGGGGGGGGGGCTGGATGTGTTTTAGTATTTTTGAGCTTTTCTTGATTTGTTTATAGTGGTGAACAAAGTAAATTAAATTTTATAGTGAAATATGTTAATACTGAAATTAGGCATCTGTTATGGATTAAAAACTAGGGTATATTAATTGTTGTATTTATTAATAGGGAACGTGAGCTTCGAGGCTCGATTTGACTGCTCTTGTGTTTCGTGACTCAATCTGCCTTAACAAGATGCCTACGTACCTTGCTGATTGCCAAAGATCAAGTCAAAAAACGTAAATCTGATATGTGGGGTGAGACCCCTTATATAGATGTTGAGAGTCCTTAAATTGGACTTGATTTAGGAGACTTGATGGGAAAGTCTCAAAGTAAGAATGGACTTTGGAGTCCTAGGAAGTAGGAAGTTGATTCCTTGTTCAATTAGATCCCTTGAGGGCTGATCTACAAGGATTCATGTCCCTATTAGGACTCATATTGACAGCTATTTTCTCCCTTATTTAATTAATTACGAAATTAATTGACATTCAGGGTTGTGGGCTTTCTTTATTCCATCAGTCCTGATCTGGTCCATCAGGCCTGATCAATGTGTTAACTTTTTTGGTCTGAATGTCATACATCTTCTTATTGGGCCTTGTAGCTCAAACCATGTATAATTAATGCAATACTAATTACATAATCAGGATTTATTTATTCCCTATCATTTGCCCCCAACTCTTGGGAAATTTTCAAAAGATTTCGCACGAGTTAGGTTAATTGTTTCCCTTACAGGGTATCGTTTTTGCGTAAATTGTGGAGCGACCTACACATTTACAACGATTTGCTTTTATCCCTATTAGGAATTATCTTAATTTCCAGAAATTTTCCCTGAATTTCTGAGATTTTTCCTTTATTTCCAGGAATACTTCCCTTATTTTCTAGGATTTATCCTTGAATTTCTGGATTTATTCCTCATTTTATGAGAATACTCATATTTTCCAGAAAGTATTTAAGGAATTTCCTTTAATTTCTGGATTTATTCCTTATTTTCTGAAAAATATAAATATTTTTCAGAAAATATTTAATGAATTTCCTTTAATTACTGGATTTATTCCTTATTTTCTTTCTTTTTCTTTCTTTTTCTTTCTCTTTTTTTATAGCTGGTTCGACCAGGATCCTGGTCGAATTAGGTCCTAATTGCCCTGGTCGAAGCTCTTTCGAGCAAGACCAGTTCGAGTAAGAATCCTGGTCGAATTTCAGCCAGGATTTTCACCCTATTTTTTTTCGACCAGGATTTTTCAGTCAGGATGCATTTTTTGACCGAATTATCCCCTTTTTGTAATCTTGGTCGAAGGTCATTTCGACCTAGGGTGTTCGACCAGGATCCTGACCTTTTCGGTCAGGATTTTGGTTTTTTTGACCGAATTAGCCTTTTTATTTTACTCTGATCGAAGCTATTTTCAACCTCAAGGTTTCGATCAGAACATTAATGGGGATTTTGATCGAACCGGGTTAGGATGTCTCATTTTTGGGCCATGTCTTTCCTGGGTTTATTCTTTGGGCCTTGGTTTTGGGCTTTCTTGGGCCCAAGCTTATTCTACGTTTTTTCTGAACTAAATGGGCCTTTAGCCTTTAATTCAAATATTTGGGCCCTTCACTGGGCTTGATATATTTTTTAGGCCCAAAAGATTTGGGTTTGTGCATTTTCTGTCATGGACCCACACAGTGGGCTTTTCATATCCTTAGGCCCAATAAAATTTGGGTTGGGCCTTAATTCTTAAACCCAATTCCAGAATTTTCTGGAATTTCTGAGGTTTTTCCTTATGTTTTTATATTTTTCTGGATACTTCCAGAATATTCTCAAACATATATTTTAAAAAATCTTCTAAAAATATATAGATCATTCCATAACTTTCTTGATATTGGGCCCAAATGGGCTTTTCCAGGCCCAATATGCCTTCCATGTGCATATATAAGAGGGAGGTGGAAGTGTGACTCTCCACACTTCTCATTTCACTCCTAATTTCCTCTCAAACACTCTCTACTCTCCTCTCTACACTCCTTCCTCCTTTTTAGAAATTTTCCGGCCAAGTCCCTAGCCTTCTCCGGCCTCCTTCCTTTCAAGGTTTCAAGGTCTTTCAACTTCTATCAATGGCTGATAAGAATTCTGAGAGAGCGGCCAAGATAGCCTCAACTTCGAAACGAGGTAAGGATGTCGAAATACGCTCTTCTTACATGTCTTTGATAGATATGATTAATACTAGAAGGGACGAATATCCTTCCACTGCACATCTCGACTCTTTTAATCATTGCAACACATGGCACAATATAGATTACGGTAAGTTAAATGCACGTTATAATATTCGTCCCCCACTTAGATTAGTTCGAATTGCCGGTGGCGATCGTACGTGCCACTGGAAACCCGACACTCTTTTTGTTTACACAGATGCCCTTGATGCTGGGCTTATGTTTCCTTTTCATCCTTTCATTCTGTCACACCCCCAACTTAAACAGCAAAATAAATATGACTATTACAATATTTTAAATGAAGAATACACAACCAACTCCAAGATCTTACAGTTTAGGGTTTGGAACAGCCCAACACTACCAACTATTACATCTGATTACAAATACCGAGTCCTCGCACAGCTATTATTACTTATTCTAACTGAGCTCAAACATAAGCATCAGCATCACAGGTCTTACGGGCAGTCTGCTTGAATCTAACCATAGCTGCTAGCTGTAATATCAGGGTAAAGCAAGAAGTGAGCCAAATGCTCAACAAGTGCTAACAGTATGACACAAACATAAATCGAGATATACCTTTAAGAATGACAATAGAAAGACATAACCAATGATAACAAGAGATAGAACTATGTGAGATGGCATCATTTTTCTTGTATCAAAACAATTTTAAAATCATGTCTTAATCAAAATCATTTTATGACGCTACGGATTACAGCCGGTGAATGTAGGTAAAAGATTTATACTTGGGAAGATGAAGAATGAATTGAAAAATGGAAGGGGGGTGGGGAATTTGGCCTTCGGCCGAGAGCAAGGTGGGAGGGGGGAGGAGAAAAATTTGTGGTGTGTTGGAGTGTGGAATGAGTGGAATGATTTCTTCCACTTTGATTTTTTTGTTTTATGCTTTTTGGTTGACAAATAATGAGTGGAAGTGAGAACTTACAAAAATGTCCTTTAGCTAAAGTTAGGCCATTTTGCATGCAAGGCTAATGTAGTAATTTGGTAATAATCAAATGAGTTAGTGGGGTTGGAAAAGTCTTATTTGCCCTTTGAGAGAATAGAAGGGTAATTTGCATGCATGGTCTCTTATGTAATTTGATAAATATGACAACTAAAATTTATAATGATTTATTTTTATAAAATAAAATACAAGTTCAAAAATTATAAAATTTATACCATAAAATAACTTGGATTTTTAGAGACTTTATAAAATCATTTTCAAAATTTGTGAACAAAATACCTTTTAAAAGAAAATTTTTCCAAAGCTTAGAATATTCCTTATAAATCAAAAATAAAGAAATTAAATAAACTCTTACTTTGAAAAATCATATACTACACAAAGCAAATTTATAATACATAAATTTTCACTCACACTAGCGTACAATCATTGAATATATTGTCATTTGACTTTAATATTATACCAAATCCACAAATAATATTATATAAAATGCCGGTCGTAACACATTCCTCACCTCTTAGCGGATTTGCAAATTAACCCCTGTCAGCTTCCTCCCAACGCCTGGAGGAATATTTTATGTTTTATGGTTTATTGTCTTAGGGGAAGTTTTACCTTATCAATAGTTGTTTTTAGGAAGATTTTCCAATGTTATAACAGTGCTTTGGGTATCTATGGTTGGGTTTACATTAAACAAAGACCCATGTGTAAGCACATTTTTAACCCAGCCTCTATTCCTGATAATAACCAAAATTGGAGGAATAGTTTTGTCGGGTTAAGGTGGGAGAATGGAGACGGGGGCACCTTCTTCAGATCTTCCTTCGGGTGGGTTAGCGATGGTAGCCTCAAATCCATTCACTTAACTCCCGAGGAAACTATTATATATAATGAGCTCACTCGGGATGACGGTGCCACTGTCAGCTCGACTCTTTTAGAGGAGTTCTCCCTCATCCACATGGGGCTATCTTCAGTTTCTCCACAGGGTATTTTTTCTTCCCTTCTCGTCTTTATTTTCTTTCATGCATTATTGACACCACTTATTTTGGTTTTTTCTTGTTTTTGCAGCTGCTAAGGAAATTAATGAGGAGAATGCGCTGCTTGTCGAGGAGACCGCGAGGATGAAGAAGGCTCGCCTCGCGGGGCTGGATACTCGAGGGAAGGCTATAGAGCCTAGCTTCTTAAGGAATCATAAAGAGCCCATGGTGGAGGTTCCAGCTGAGGGAGCTGAAGCCCATAGTGCCTCTATCACTACTGTTGCTCCTGTCTCTGTTGCTACGGGCGCCTTTCAGCCTCTTTGGGGATTCCGCCGAGGGGATACAGTGGTTGGATCCATGAAGCACTCCTGGGATTGGTCTTACCACGGCGTAACTCCCAAAGACTTCACCGATGTGGTAGCTATTCCTGATTTGGAGAGAACAAAGCTCATGGGAGCTCAGTCCTTAGCCTCGGTATGCCTATTTCTTACAATTGTACTCATTTTTACTTGTAGCATTCACTTCCTTACATTTCTATTTATTGTTTCATTTTAGTCTAACGCCTACTTCCAAGGCACTGTGAGGCAAGCTGAATCCTGGAAGAGGGCTACAGACAAAGCGGATAATGCCCTTAGGAAGCAGCAGAAGAAGTATGCTGCCTTAGAGATGAGGTTCAAGCGCAAGGAGGAGGAGCTCGGAGAGTCTAATACTGAGCTAATGGTGCTAAGGGCGGAGAAAGACAAAGCGATTGATAACTACTTGGACTCGGAGGAATTCACTCAGTCTATGAGGTTGAGGGATGACTCGGTGTTCCCCGGGTTCTTCAGGAGTGGCTGGGATACGGCCCTTGGGACCGTGAACGAGGCTTGTCCTGATATTAACCCAGCGGACTATGTCTGCCTTGATGACGAGGCTTTACTGCAAAGGTTTCTTACCCGGGTGGTTGTCTAGGATTGTATCCCTCAGGACCCGCTTCTTCCTCCTCCCGAGTCATCTTCCAGGCCTGCTGTGGATGATAGCTCTTCCTTCTCCGGGACGACTGAGACTTCCAGCGAGAGCGGAGGAGATGATGATATGGATGCTGATGGCACCTCTGCCCCTTAGAGCTTTTCAGGCCCTGCGTGGCTTATTTATTTTATCTTGTCCTTGAGACTTTATTTATCAGACTTCATATTATTTATTTAAACCATTTCTATTTATCGAACTTTATGCTTGCACTTAGTTTATTTGTCTTCCCACTGGAATTCAAACATACTTCGAAAACTTTCTAGATTTCATAAATTGTTTGGATTCATCCCTTACACAAGTCTTAATAAAACTCAAAATAAAGCTAAAACTTGTAAATCATAAGCAAGCAAAGCTTCAAGGTGCTTTTCAACCTACTTTGCATATTGACAAGTGAGAATCGTGTTTAACCACTTTATACATAGTAAATCTTCAAGTTTTGTGCATGCCAAGTTCTTGGGACTCCAAAACCATCCATAGTCTCAAACTTGTAGGTTCCTGTACCTTGAACACTTTGGACCTTGTATGGCCCTTCCCAATTTGGTGCAAGTTTCCCCTTCTGCCCTACACCAGAAGCTTCCACTATCCTCAGGACTAAGTCACCCTGCTTAAAGAACCTTTCTTTAACCCTTAGGTTATAGAAGAACGAAGCCTTTTTCTGATATTCCACTATCTTTGCATGTGCCTCATCTCGTACTTCATCGATTAGATCCAGGGCTAACCTTTTCCCTCCCTCATTTTCCTCAGCATTGAAAGCTTGAATCCTAGGAGAGGAATGTGATATCTCTACCAGAACAACCGCTTCTGCCCCATATGCTAACATGAAGGGAATTGCTCCAGTCGTAACTCTACAGGTAGTCCTATAGGCCCATAATATCGGGAGTATTTCATCCACCCATTTATTTCTCGACTTCTCGATCCTCTTCTTTAGTCCATCAAGGATTATTCGATTTGCCACCTCCGCTTGCCCATTGGCTTGCGGGTGAGCTACGGATATAAATCGCAACTCAATCTCATTCTCCTCGCAATACTTTTTGAATTCCTCATTGTTGAACTGTGTTCCATTGTCAGTGACTAGGATGCGGGGAATTCCATACCTGCACATGATATTTTCCCACAGAAATTGTGCAACCTGCTTAGTTGTGATTTTGGCCAAAGGCTTGGCTTCAATCCACTTAGAAAAATAATCAATGGCTATAATCAGGAACTTCCTTTGTGCCATGGCCATGGGGAAAGGCCCAAGTATATCCATTCCCCACGTGGCAAAAGGGATGGGAGAGTTGATAGAAGTCAACATCTCGGGGAGTTGTCGAACGACAAGTGCATGCTTCTAACAGTGGTCACACTTCTTCACATACTCTTTAGCATCGACCATCATTTCTGGCCAATAGAAACCTAAACGGGTTATCTTATGAGCTAGTGCTCTGCCCCCCAAGTGTTGCCCATAGATACCTTCATGCACTTCTTCAAGAGCCAATCGTGCCTCATCGGGTCTGAGACATCTTAAGTAAGGAACCACGTAAGATCGTTTATATAACATCCCATCTACCAAGGAGTATCTCAGTGCTCGAATTATGACGACTGAGAATTTTGCGACGTAATTAAGTCAATAAAGTATGTGTTATGTGATGTGATTATAATTATGTGATTAAGTGCTGATTAATTGTCTTTTATGTACACTAGAGTTTAGGAGCGTGGATATAAACGTTCCAATTTAAAGAGTCAGCTTAGAAGTATAGCTGTGGTGTCGGGCCATCAGGTAGAACGGAACCCGTCCTAGTAAGGAATTAAAGAATATAAAATATGAATTATGTGTGTGATTGAATGAAATGAATGAGTAATAAAGTTTTTTGTCCTAAGTGACGTGTTGATTGATAATGAGAATAAGAAGCGTAATCGAAACGCTGAGCGTCGGGCCGTCAGGCTGAACGTGACCCGGTACGCGTAAAAGAGGATAAAGATTAAAGAGGGATAGATTCTATGATCAGACCTGAGTCGTTATGTGATTATATATGTGAGATTGTTGTCTGTGTGCATGGCTATGTGATCTATGACAGTTTTTGTGAATTTTAAAGGAATTACGTGATTTAAATAAAGGTTTAATTAACCTTCGTGCATTTTTATAAAATCATTCGAGTAAGATAAAAACATGGGATTTGTTCTGTGATCTTCGTAGTGGTCCTAGAGAATTTTTAAAAATGATGAGTGAATTTGATTGTTGATCTTTGCATTTTTAAATTGATTTTATGTGAAAAATGTTATTATTAAAGCAAGTTTGTGAAATTCATATAAAATCAACCGTTCGCTCAAAATCTTATTATGAGTAATGGTTAAAAAGCTAATTTCGAGGCCTACGTATTAAAAATGTCATTTTCAATCATTTTCAACTTCCCGAGAGAGATACATTTTATATTTAATCCTTGTTTTATTTTAGTAAAAAGATGGGACAAGTAAGAGTGAAAAAGGAATTAGAAGATTACCAAATTGCCCTTGTTTTTGAGTGATATATAAACTCACTCCCTTTTTTTTTGTTCTTCTTGCTCCCGTGCTTTCACTTTCTCTCTTCCCTCTTTTCTCTCTTTCTCACTCGAAAACTCTCTCTCTCTCTCTCTCTCTCTCGGCTTTCTTCAATCTCTCTCGGTATACCTCTCTTTTCTTTGATCAAACTCACCAATCATCCCTAAATCTTCTTGCTAAACACTTATATGTAGGTAGACGTGTGTGCATGTGTGTATACCCACTTGCATGTCGATGTGTGTGTGATGTGTGTGCTCGGTGTGTGTGTGTTCACCCGAGAACCACTTGGTTCTTGTTATTGTTATTGATGACATCTTGTTTAAGCTTGATTCTTTGTAAACAAATGATAGAGAAGATGTGCATGTTAGTTATTTTGCGTAATTGATGGTAACACCCTCGAATGAGGGCACCACCGAGATGCCACCGCCATCGGTGATGAAATCCGGGGAACCGGTGGTGAGCCATGATGTTAAAAACTGAGCTCTACTATACCAAACACTTATTTCGATTATTGCATATGTCATTCTTGAAAAACCCAAATGGTTTTGATTTTTGAAGATATTGATTTGAGTTAACTTGTTTAAAGTGATTATGGATTGCTATTAGATTAAAAAGGAATGAAATTGTTGTTGCATGCTAAGTTTAGGTTCGGATTTTGTGCTAATAAGAAGAGGAATTTTATTTGTGAGTTAATCTTGGTAAACACTAAGTTTATATGGCCTAAAAGTGATTGCATGTTAGTTTTAAAGAAGATCAAGATATGCATGTCATTGATTTGTCCTTGAGATGTAAATTTGAGTTTTTGCCGAATGGGAATTGAGTTAAAAAGGGATTAATTTGATGAATAAGTGGATGCATGTTGTGATTTAGGTGAAATTCGAATTCTTGGATGGTGTTAAGAAATTTAGTTGGTTTAATTGATAAAAATGAAGTGTTTGATATAATGATGAGTTGAAATTGAATTGCATGCGAGCATGTATGTATGTTTTGGTTCGAATGGTTGTTGAAAAAGAAAAAGGGTGTTAGTTTAAAAGTTGGATTATGCTAAGAATAAGGATGCATGGCGTAATTTTGAGAAATTTGATTGTATATATATGATTATGGTTCGAATTTTTATGATTAAAAGAAAGGAGAATGATTCTTTAATGGTTTTGAATGAGTTATGTGTTTATGTGAATTAAAGTGCGTATTTGGTTGATTTTGTGTGATAAGGCCGAATAGGCCATAGGGATTAAAAGTCAAAAACTTGGTTTTGATGATCAAAAGGATGATTGAAGGTGTATAAGTGAATATCTATGAATTTGTTTGCTTGATTGTAGTATGTGGTTCGAATTAAGGAACAAAAGAAAAAGGGAACTAAGTTGATTGATTTTAAAAGATATAAGTGATAGTTATGGACGTAAATATTTGGTTGTGAATAAATCTTGTACTCGTAAGAGTTATAATAGTGTGATTTGAGAAATAGATAAGAATATGCAAGTGTGCTTCGATTGTTAAGTATATAAGGATATAAAAGTTACGAAAACGAGATATGCTATGTGCTATGTGCTTATATGTATAAGCTATATTCGTATGCTCGAGTCAAAGATATAATCGAGTTATCGTATAGAGTGATCGATCTGGGAACGAGAGTTGAGAATCTAATTAAGGTTTTGGTTTTATTGTAGATTCGGAGTGTGAGGGCATTCAGACTAGGAAAGGAAAGGATTTACTAGGTGGCAGTAGTTCAACCTTCAGGAAAGCAAATTCAGGCAAGTAACTCTGATTACTTGTGTAAATGGTTATAAAGAGAATGTTGTTCATACCATGTAGAGTATTGAACTGTTTAAGTATGAAACCCTTGCTTTATGAAACCCTGATATTGATTTAAAGTACCCTTGTTCTTGATAATCTGTTATTGACAAGCCTATTGATTTCACCCTTTGATAATCTATCCTTTCTGTTCAAGTTACCTATTAAGCCATGAATTATATTAAACCTTTTGATTATCCTTGTTAACCCTGTTTAATGATACCCTGTTTCTCTTGATCACCCTATTGATCCCTAAACTAATGTTGATCCTTCTAATTTAGTGCTTTGTTATCCCTGAAACAGAATTCTTGTGAATTGTTCCTTGCGTATCTTTGAATCACTCCCTGAACTTTGTTTCCTTAAAATCTGAATTAAGAATGAGTTTCGACTTGAAAGAGTCCGAATGATTTCAAATGCTTGGTAATGATAAAATAGATTTTTGAAAACCTACTTGTTTTTCCAACTCAAGGTTTTCCAAATGAATTCCTGATGGATTGGATTGGGACGTAAGAGGCTAGTGGGACTAGTCCAGTCATGGTAAGAGGCTAGCGGGGCTAGTCCAACTTAAGGCTGAAATTATGCCGATTGGTACCTTAATGACCTGATGGAGGTCGGTACGGGCTGATCACCCGTACATAATGAAATGGAAAGAAAAGTAATCCAATCAAGGGTTCTAATTGATTATTTAAAAAGGGAACTGAAACTTTTGTTCAGTAAATTGATTTTTGGAAATGAAAATGGTTTATAATGCTTTTTAAAGAGTGATTATGGAGCTTAAAGCTCGAGAACCCTGATTCTTGAAATTGTTGATCATATGACTGATTCTATATCTTAAAATACTGTTGCTTTCCTATATTGAAAGAACTATTCTGATCCTTTAATGATTTGTGATGAATGTTGGCTTTCGTCCTGCTTTGAGCCTTGTTCCTTGAAAGCCCCACACTTTTCTTCAGAAACCTTTCCTTAACCCAAAAGATGGAAATCTGCCACCTAGATCAAATAAAGTAGAATGCCCTGAGTTTGGTAAAGCATATTGTGATTTGATATTGTAGAACTTCTATAAAGTTACTTGTTGAGTTTAATACTCAATTGTTTTGTTTTAATCTAACCATGGCAGTTAAGCAAGAAGATGGCCAGGCTTAGGCGCACTGCTCGTAAGAGCGTACCTGGTGGTCCCTACCGTGTTGAGGGCTTCCAGTTGCCAGAGCAGGTAGTGGTAATTATGAGTGAGCTCGCGCCTAGTAAGAAGTGTATAAAGATACAATGGGTTATCTGTCGGTTCCCATCCGGAATCGATATTGGTTATTTAATAATATTTTGGGCCTGTAAGTTATATTTTGTGATTGGTAGTTGTAATCTTGTCTCATACTTTATCATGTTAATCCTGTTAGTAGTTAATTGGGGTATATGCATATTTAATTATTAGATTAGAGGTGTGTGAGTCCTCATTTCCTAACCCCGAGATTGAGGGCGTCACAAGTTGGTATCAGAGCTACAGGATCTAGTCCCTGAGACAAGTTAGGAATAAAAAGGGGTATTTTGGGAATATATCTATATCGCGAGAGAGTTCGGCTCATATAGAGTTGAGTTAGACTATTAGGTATAGTCTAAGGAAAGTGTTGATTGGTAAAGCGGAAACTAGAGTTAGGGTATGAGTAAGCTTTATTGGTTGATGTTATGTGTTTTCTCTCAGGATCCTAGTAGTGGTAGTGACTCAGACTCAGAGATTAGTTTGACTTGTACCCCTGTGGACCCCATTCCACCCTCTCCAAAGGAGCCTGTGTATGTTAGTTCAGACCCAGAGGAGGACCCTTCTGAGAGTAGTGAGATCCCCATGGAGATTTCACCCTTGAGGCCAAATTCAGAGACCCCTTCCCCTGAGCCAGAGTCCGAGATGCCTAAGACTGTTCCTGTCAGTGTTGGTGGCAAGTTAGCCCAGGATCGAGACTTTGTATACTCCCACATTCCTGAGTTGGGAGCTTTGGTAGATAGGTTGATTTGGGATTCTAGGAAGAGGACTTCAGTGGTGATGGAGGAGTGGAGAGCTAGGATTCAGATGGTGGAGCAGGTTGCCAGGAGGAGATTGGATGAGGGACCATCCACTAGTGATGCTGATGCTGAGGCCCGGAGGCTGCATAAGATCATTCGCTGGATGTTGGTTGTGTTGAGAGAGATTCTAGATGATTAGACGGGACTGTTGGTTGAGCCCATAGATTGTTGTTTTCAGCGCCGGTAGGCTTTGGGATACTTGGTCAGATGCCGGGATCCCTTTTTCATTTATCCTGTTATATTTAGATCAGTGTTGTAGTAGTAGTAGTAGTTGGAAGTTAGGGGTAGATAGGGGGATGTTTTCCAGTTTTTCCTCTGTTTAACCCTGCTATTTATTGTACCTTAACTCAGAACTTATGATAACCAGAATTATCTCTATGTACCCTTTGCCTAAATAAATCCATTATCTTGCTTTCCATTGTGCACCTTGATTATCTTATAATTTGTTCTCAATACCATGTTTTCGTATAACCATGTTTAAAGATCATAAAACCCTGTTTTGTGCCATGATAAAACAACACTGATATGAGAATTATGTAGTAATAAGGATTGCATGTGCAAAATTGGGTAAAAACTTAAAACCCATAAAAGAGATTTCATAGAAACTGTTGTTATATATATGCCATGGCATCGTATTGCTAAATAATTGCTCAATCAAGTTTGTAAGAAATGGCCAACTCACCAGATCACCAAGAAGAAGAAATCCCCACCCAAGACCCAAAAATAAACCCAGAAACCACTATGATGAGCAGACTTGCTCAGCTTTTGCAACAACTTGTGGCCCCTAAAGTTGGAAACTTTAAGCACTTTCAATCTGTTCATCCCCCAGAGTTCTTAGGTTTGCCAAACCCAATTAAAGCGCAGTCGTGGTTGAGAGAAATGGAAAAAGCCTTTGAGTTAGCAGAAGTTAAGGATGACAAGAAAGCTCAGTACGCAAGTTATTATCTGAAAGATGAAGCAAGTTTCTGGTGGGAGTCTTCTAAGGCGTTGTTGGAAGGCAAAGACTTATCTTGGGAGAAGTTCACCGAGATGTTTCTGGAAAAGTATTTGCCAAGCTATATGCAAGATCAGTTGGAAATGAAATTTTTGGATCTTAGACAGGAGGAAATGTCAATAGCGGAATATGAAGTGAAGTTTTTGGAATTGTCAAGATTCGTACCTGAGTACGTGAATACGGAAGCGAAGAAGGCTAAGAGGTTCCAACAGGGACTTAAGCCGTGGATTAGGAGTCAAATAGCAATGTTGGAGATTAAGAATTATGCTGCTTTGGTTCAGAAAGCAATGATAGTGGAAGGTGAGCGGGAAGCTGCCCGAAGAGAAAATGAAGGAAGAAAGAGGAAGTTTGAAAGCTCTGAGCAAGAGCAAGGAAGCTCAAAGTTCAGAGGGAAGTTTGGGAAGAATGGTGGAAGTCAAAACCAAAAGTTCCAGAAGTTTAGACCCGGTAATGGAGCTCAGAAGAACCGTTTCCAGAAAGCTGGACAACCGGGGAAGGATAGCAGACCCCAGATGCAAGAATGCAGGAACTGTGGAAAGAGACACCTGGGGAGGTGTAATAAGCTGGATATAACGTGTTTTAAGTGCAACCAGAAGGGACATTATTCTTCAGAGTGTCCAAAAGGAGTAAGGAAGCCTGATTCGACATGTTTCAAGTGTGGCAAAGTGGGCCATATGGCTAGGAATTGCAAGGAGCCTGTGCAGAAGGCTAATGTTCTCAGAATTGCTGGACCGCCGTCACTCTCAGCACCATCAGCTCAACCCAGAGCTAGAATCTTTAACATGACAATGAAAGATGCGGTGCAAGAGGTGGATGTGGTAGCAGGTATGCTTGTTATAAACTCAGTAGAAGTAAAAGTTTTGATGGATTCTAGAGCAACTAGATCTTTTATCTCTGAAAGTATTCTTGATAAGTTAAATTATGTTGCGTACCCTCTAGAGCCTAATATGATTATAGAGGTAGCAAATTAAGAGAAAGATGTTGCTAATAAGATTTGTCCTAATTGTGATGTGTCTATAGAAGGTCGGCACTTTTCTGCTGACTTAATTCCCTGTAAGTTAGGAGAATTTGAGGTTATACTAGGAATGGATTGGTTGTCAAACCATGAGGCGCAAATAGAATGTAAAAGTAAGAAGGTGAAGTTAAGAACCAAGGATGGTGAGGAAGTGGTATTTAAAGGAAAGAGGCAAGAGAAGAAATTTCTAACGGCTATTGAGGCAAGAAGATTAATACATCAAGGATGCGAAGTTTATTTGGCTCATGTCGTGGATGTGAAGAAAGAATCTGTGAAGATCGAGGATATTCCGGTAGTAAGAGATTTTTCAGATGTGTTTCCTGATGAATTGCTTGGACTACCTCCAGACAGAGAGATCGAGGTTATGATTGACTTGGCTCCTGGTACGGAACCAGTATCGAAAGCTCCCTATCGCATGGCGCCGGTCGAAATGAAGGAATTGGCAGCTCAGTTGCAAGAGTTGTTGGACAAAGGAGTAATCCGACCGAGTGTATCCCCGTGGGGCGCACCGATGTTATTTGTAAAGAAAAAGGATGGAAGTATGAGCTTGTGCATAGATTACCGCGAATTGAATAAGTTGACGATCAATAATAAGTATCCTCTACCGCGGATCGACGACTTGTTTTACCAGTTAAAAGGAGCTTCGTGTTTTTCAAAGATTGATTTAAGATCTGGGTATCATCAGTTAAAGATCAAAGCGGAAGATATACCCAAGACAGCGTTCCGAACAAGATACGGATACTATGAATTTTTGGTAATGGCATTGGGCTTGACGAATGTGCCAGCTGCATTTATGGATCTTATGAACAGAGTATTCAAGCAGTATTTGGATAAGTTTGTTTATCGACGATATACTGATTTACTCAAAGACGGAAGAAGATCATAAGGAGCATTTGAGGATTTCCTTGGCAATTCTGCGAAAAGAGAAACTGTATGCTAAGTTTTCAAAGTGTGAATTTTGGCTAAAGGAAGTGCAATTTCTTGGTCATGTAGTCAATAAAGAAGGAATTAAAGTGGACCCAGCCAAGATAGAAGCTATAATGAATTGGGAAAGACCCAAGACTCCGACGGAAGTCAGAAGTTTTCTGGGATTAGCCGGATACTATAGAAGATTTGTGCAAGATTTCTCAAAGATTGTCGTTCCATTGACAAAACTGACGAGAAAGAACGAGAAGTTTGTTTGGACAGAAAGGTGCGAGGAAAGTTTTCAAGAGTTAAAGAAGAGATTGGTAACCGCCCTAGTGTTGGTATTACCAGATGCAAAGGGGAATTTGTGATATTCAGTGATGCTATATATAAAGGACTTGGATGCGTGTTAATGCAACACGGGAAGGTAATAGCATATGCGTCAAGGCAACTCAAGCCGCACGAGCAAAAGTATCCAACACACGATTTCGAATTGCCAGCAATTGTGTTTGCCCTTAAGATTTGGAGGCATTATTTGTATGGGGAAAAGTGCGAGATTTATACTGATCATAACAGTTTAAAGTATATCTTTACTCAGAAAGAATTGAATATGCGACAAAGAAGGTGGTTAGAATTGATTAAAGACTATGATTGTGCGATAAACTATCATCCTGGAAAGGCAAATGTGGTAGCTGATGCTTTAAGTCGAAAAGAAAGGTTGAATATGTTAACATCATCGGAAGAATTAATCAAGGACTTTGACAAGATGAAAATAGAGGTGCAGACTCCAGAATATGGAGGTGAAGCTATATATGCAATGTTGTTTCAACCCAAGATTTTGGAAAAGATTCGATGCTGTCAAGAGTAAGTGATGAATCGCGAAAAGGATAAGTTGACGGGAGAAGAAATTAAAGCTCAAAAGGATGGAAAAGGGATATACCGTGTTAACTCACGTATTTGGATACCTAATGTCGTGGAACTAAAGCACGAGATTTTGCAAGAAGCGCATAACTCGAGATTTTCAATTCACCCTGGAAGTACAAAGATGTACCAGGATTTAAAAGAAAATTATTGGTGGCCAAACATGAAAAAGGGAATTGCGGAATGGATAAGTAAATGTTACACGTGCCAAAGAGTTAAAGCGGAACATCAAAGGCCAAGCGGATTGCTTCAGCCACTGGACATACCCGAATGGAAATGGGAACATATAGCGATGGATTTTGTGGTAGGATTACCTAAAACCAAGTCAAATCACGATGTGATTTGGGTGGTAATCGATCGGTTGACAAAGTTAGCACATTTCTTGCCGATATACGAAAGGTTTTCATTAGAGAAGTTGGTCAAATTTTATCTGGATGAGATCGTGATGCGTCATGGAGTTCCTGTATCTATCGTGTCCGATAGAGATCTAAGGTTTAATTCAAGATTTTGGCGACAATTCCATGATCATTTGGGAACGAAATTGAAAATGAGTACGGCATATCATCCGTAGACAGACGGACAAAGTGAAAGGATAATCCAGACGATTGAAGACATGTTACGAACATGTGCAATAGATTTCAAAGGAAATTAGGATGATCATTTGCCCTTAATTGAGTTTTCCTACAACAACAGTTATCACGCGAGTATTGGCATGCCTCCTTATGAAGTGTTGTATGGAAGAAGTGTAGATCTCCTACTTATTGGGACGATGTTGATGAGCGCAAGTTAATTGGCCCAGGGCTAGTTCAGCAAATGAAGGAAAAGGTTGAAACGATTCAAAAGAGATTAATTGCAGCTCAAGATCGATAGGCAAAGTACGCAAATCAAGAACGGAAAGATGTGCAATTCGAAACTGGAGACAAAGTCTTACTAAAGATATCTCCTTGGAAAGGTTTAACTCACTTCGGAAAGAAAGGAAAGCTGAGTCCAAGGTACATTGGACCATTTGAAGTATTGTGACAAGTTGGGAAAGTGGCATATGAAATGGCGCTACCGCCGCAAATGCAACATCTGTACAATGTGTTTCATGTATCTCTTCTAAAGAAGTATAATGCTGATGCGAGCCATGTGATCGAGTTGGAACCAGTGGAAATCCAACCAGATTTGTCCTACGTGGAACAGCCAGTGCGAATTTTGGATCGAAAAGAAAAGACGCTTAGAAATAAAGTTGTACCTCTAGTTAGAGTGTTGTGGAGAAATCCATTAGTCGAAGAATCGACTTGGGAATTAGAAAGCGAAATGAAAGAAAAGTATCCCCATCTATTTGCTTAGAGTAGATTCTGGGGACAGAATCCTTTTAAGGAGGGTAGATTGTGACGACTGAGAATTTTGCGACGTAATTAAGTTAATAAAGTATGTGTTATGTGATGTGATTATAATTATGTGATTAAGTGCTGATTAATTGTCTTTTATGTACACTAGAGTTTAGGAGCGTGGATATAAACGTTCCAATTTAAAGAGTCAGCTTAGAAGTATAGCTGTGGTGTCGGGCCGTCAGGTAGAACGGAACCCGTCCTAGTAAGGAATTAAAGAATATAAAATATGAATTATGTGTGTGATTGAATGAAATGAATGAGTAATAAAGTTTTTTGTCCTAAGTGACGTGTTGATTGATAATGAGAATAAGAAGCGTAATCGAAACGCTGAGCGTCGGACCGTCAGGCTGAATGTGACCTGGTACTCGTAAAAGAGATAAAGATTAAAGAGGGATAGATTCTATGATCAGACCTGAGTCGTTATGTGATTATATTTGTGAGATTGTTGTCTGTGTGCATGGCTATGTGATCTATGACAGTTTTTGTGAATTTTAAAGGAATTACGTGATTTAAATAAAGGTTTAATTAACCTTCGTGCATTTTTATAAAATCATTCGAGTAAGATAAAAACATGGGATTTGTTCTGTGATCTTCGTAGTGGTCCTAGAGACTTTTTAAAAATGATGAGTGAATTTGATTGTTGATCTTTGCATTTTTAAATTGATTTTATGTGAAAAATGTTATTATTAAAGCAAGTTTGCGAAATTCATATAAAATCAACCGTTCGCTCAAAATCTTATTATGAGTAATGGTTAAAAAGCTAATTTCGAGGCCTGCGTATTAAAAATGTCATTTTCAATAATTCTCGACTTCCCGAGAGAGATATATTTTATATTTAATCCTTGTTTTATTTTGGTAAAAAGATGGGACAAGTAAGAGTGAAAAAGGAATTAGAAGATTACCAAATTGCCCTTGTTTTTGAGTGATATATAAACTCACTCCCTTTCTTTTTTTTTCTTCTTCTTGCTCCCGTGCTTTCACTTTCTCTCTTCTCTCTTTTCTCTCCTTCTCACTCGAACACTCTCTCTCTCTCTCGGCTTTCTTAAATCTCTCTCGGTATACCTCTCTTTTCTTTGATCAAACTCACCAATCATCCTAAATCTTCTTGCTAAACACTTATATGTAGGTAGAAGTGTGTGCATGTGTGTATACCCACTTGCATGTCGATGTGTGTGTGATGTGTGTGCTCGGTGTGTGTGTGTTCACCCGAGAACCACTTGGTTCTTGTTATTGTTGTTGATGACATCTTGTTTAAGCTTGATTCTTTGTAAACAAATGATAGAGAAGATGTGCATATTAGTTATTTTGCGTATTTGATGGTAATCGGGGGTTTCGTGGTTGGACACCCTCGAATGAGGGCACCACCGAGATGCCACCGCCACCTGTGATGAACTCCGGTGAACCGGTGGTGAGCCATGATGTTAAAAACTGAGCTCTACTATACCAAACACTTATTTCGATTATTGCATGTGTCATTCTTAAAAAACCCAAATGGTTTTGATCTTTGAAGATATTGATTTGAGTTAAGTTGTTTAAAGTGATTATGGATTGTTATTAGATTAAAAAGGAATGAAATTGTTGTTGCATGCTAAATTTAGGTTCGGATTTTGTGCTAATAAGAAGAGGAATTTGATTTTTATGAGTTAATCTTGGTAAACACTAAGTTTATATGGCCTAAAAGTGATTGCATGTTACTTTTAAAGAAGATCAAGATATGCATGTCATTGATTTATCCTTGAGATGTAAATTTGAGTTAAAAAGGGATTAATTTGGTGAATAAGTGGATGCATGTTGTGATTTAGGTGAAATTCGAATTCTTGGATTGTTTTAAGAAATTTAGTTGGTTTAATTGATAAAAATGAAGTGTTTGATATAATGATGAGTTGAAATTGAATTGCATGCGAGCATGTATGTATGTTTTGGTTCGAATGGTTGTTGAAAAAGAAAAAGGGTGTTAGTTTAAAAGTTGGATTATGCTAAGAATAAGGATGCATGGCGTAATTTTGAGAAATTTAATTTTATATATATGATTATGGTTCGAATTTTTATGATTAAAAGAAAGGAGAATGATTCTTTAATGGTTTTGAATGAGTTACGTGTTTATGTGAATTAAAGTGCGTATTTGGTTGATTTTATGGATTAAAAACTAATATATAATTATTGTATTTATTACTAAGGACCGGGACCTCAAGGCCTTTAATGGCTGCTCTCGTGTTTCGTAGCTTAATTCTGCCTTTACGAGATGCCTACATATCTCTGTGAGTTAGATAATCAAGCCAAAAAACGTAGTTCTGATTTGTGGGGTGAGGCCCCTAATATAGATGTGGGAGTCCTTGAATTGGACTTGGTATAGGAGACTTGGTGGTCAAGTCTCTGAATTAGGATAGACTTGGGAGTCCTAGGAAGTAGGAAGCTGATTCATTATCCTATAAGGTTCCTTGGAGGCTAATCTACAAGGATTTACATCCCCACTAGGACTTATCTTAATAGCTGGTTTTCTCTCTTATTAATTAATTACGAATTTAATTAATATCCAAGGTTTTGGGCTTTCTTTGTTCAATCAGTCCTGATCTGGTCCATCAGGCCTGATCAATATGTTAACCTTTTTGGTCTGAATATCATACATCTTCTTATTGGGCCTAGCAGCCCACACCTTGTACAATCAATATAATATTTGATTATACAATCAGGATTTATTTATCCCTATCATTTGCCCCACAACTTTTGGGAAACATTGATTAGGTTTCGCAGAAGTTAAGTTTATTCATTCCCTTACAGGGTTTCGTTTTTGAGTAAAGTGTGGAGCGACCTACACGTTTACAACGATTTTTCCTTTATTCCTTTTATTCAGGAATTATCTTAATTTCCAGGAATTTTTTCCTTAATTCTGGGATTTTTCCCTAATTTTCTGGATTTTTCCCTTAATTATTGGGATTTATCCTTAATTTTCTGGATTTTCCCCTTAATTTCTGGGATTTATCCTTAATTTTCTAGATTTAGTCCTTATTTCTGAAAATACAAACATTTTTCAGAAAATATTTTAAGGAATTTCCTTATTTTTCTTTCAGCTTGTGAGGCTATTAATAATGTCAACAGGCCCAAGGAAGGGGAATCCGGCCGCCAGAAGAGGGCCAAGCTGAACAGGGACCCCAGGAGCAAGCCTGATGCTCCTGCTTTCCTTAAGCTCCATGTCCCGGTGGTCGAGCTGGGGGACGATGTGGATCCTCCACTTAAGGCACATTCCTTCAGGCCTAACTGGGGCTTCAGGAGGAGCGATACGGTGGTTGGATCCACCAAACATGCTAAGGATTGGTCGTACCATTCTATCACTCCCCATGATTTCACTGACATTGTTACGGGGAGTGATATTGAGACTATTGAGCTTCAGGGTTCTCAGGCCCAAGTTGCGGTAACTTTCTACTTTCTTTTTTCTTTGAATTCCAACTTTCTCGTATTTCAATGAACTTGTGTTAACTCATATTTCTTTGTTGAGTAACATCTATTTCCAAGCGGCCCTCCATCAGGCTAGGTTCTGGAAGGGTAACTCTGATGAGTTTGAGAAGGAGATGAAGAAATAGGAGGAGAGAGCCAAGGTCCTGGAGAAGAAGCTGGACACGAAGAAAGAGGAGTTGGCTAAGGCTCATTTCGAGCTGGTGAAACTTAGGAGCGATAAGGAAAAGCACATCGATGACTACATGGATTTTGACAAGTTTAAGAATCTCATGGAGATTCATGATGAGGGTCTTTATTCCCTACAGTTCACTCAGGGATGGGATGCGGCCGTAAAGGCGGTTTCTGAGAGGCATCTAGGCTTAGTCGACCCTAAGGACTTTATAAGTCCTGAGCAGGCTGAGACGGAGGACAGCATAGATGCCCTCTTCAACTTCCCTCAGCCAGATGATCGCATCTTGGATCCTAACACTGCTTCTCCTCCCGCTTCTCCTGTGAAGGATGCCGAGGGTGCTGATAAGGAGCAAAGGAATGAAGGCTCCCGCATGGAGTAGTTTTTTATTTTGTATTTTTATCCTTAACTTATGTTTGAACTTCGTTTGTATCATAACTTGTTACCCTTCGGGGTTATTTCATATGCTGCTTTTCTTATTCGCATCTTTCTCCTTTATCTTTCAAATACTTGATATGCAATTAACCTTGAACTAATTGAACCTTTGAATTGTGCAACGTGCACTCTTATAAAAGAATCCTTGAATTCTTCCTCTTTTCAATGATCAAAGCATGATTTTTTGTTAAAACCACACAAGGTATCATCACAACTTAAACATCCATAGGTTGAAATAATTTCAAACTCATTAATATGAAGTCTAGTTTTCCAAAACTTTACATAGTATAGGTTCGACCCTTATCAATGAGGACTCGACAATGTAAATTCTACTAGAATATAAAATCCTACGCAAACAAAGCTTCAAGGTGCTTTTCAACCTACTCGTTATCCTGACAAGTGAGAATCGTATTCAGTTGCCCTACACATAATAAACCTTCAGGTTTTGTGCATGCCAAGTTCTTGGGACTTCAAAACCATCCATTGTCTCCAACTTGTAGGTTCCTCTACCTTGAACACTCTTGACTTTGTATGGCCCTTCCCAATTTGGGGAAAGCTTCCCTTTCTGTCCTATACCAGAAGCTTATATCTTCCTCAAGACTAGGTCACCTTGTTCGAAAAACCTTTCTTTAACCCTTAGGTTGTAGTAGAATGAAGCCTTTTTCTGATATTCTACTATCTTTGCATGTGCCTCATCTCACACTTCATCAATTAAGTCCATAGCCAACCTTTGTCCTTCCTCATTTTCCTCAGCATTGAAAGCTTGAATCCTAGGAGATGAATGTGATATCTCCACGGGAACAACTGCTTCTGCCCCATACGCCAACATGAAGGGAGTTGCTCCAGTCGTGACTCTACAGGTAGTCTCATAGGCCCATAATATTTGAAGTATCTCATCCACCCAATTATTTCTTGATTTCTCGATCCTCTTCTTTAGTCCATCCAGGATTATTCGATTTGCTACCTCCGGTTTCCCATTGGCTTGCGGTTGAGCCACAGAGGTGAACCGTAACTCAATTTCATTTTCTTCACAGTACTTCTTGAATTCTTCGTTATTGAATTGTGTTCCATTGTCGGTGACTAGGATACAGGGAATTCCATATCGGCTCATAATATTTTCCCACAGGAATTGTGCAACCTGCTTAGTTGTGATCTTGGCCAAGGGTTTGGCTTCAATCCACTTGGTGAAATAATCAATGGCTACAATCAGAAACTTCCTTTATGTCGTGGCCATGGGAAAAGGCCCCAGGATGTCCATTCCCCACATAGCAAAAGGAATGGGCGAGTTGATAGAGGTCAGCATCTCGTGGGGTTGTCTAACAATAGGTGCATGCTTCTGACAGCGATCACACTTTTTCACATATTGTTTGGCATCAGCCATCATTTCTGGCCAATAAAAGCCTAAATGGGTTATCTTATGAGCCAAGGCCCTGCCCCCCAAGTGTTGCCCACAAATACCTTCATGCACTTCTTCAAGAGCCAAGCGTGCCTCATCGAGCCTGAGACACCTTAAGTAAGAAACCATGAAAGATCGTTTGTACAGAATCCCATCTATCAAATAGTACCTTAGTGCCCGAACAGCTAACTTCCGTGCTTCAGTTGCATCACTTGGAAACCAACCGGTTTGAATGTGAGCCTTAATGGGATCAATCCATGATGTCCCCAGGCCTATAGGAGCCACCAGCTTAACATCTATGCTTCGTGTCTTCAAAACACGGAAGTACACACTTCCTGAACTTTCTTCTATCTTGGATGAAGCAAACTTTGATAATGCATCTGCCTTAGCATTTCCATCCCTTGGAATGTGCTCAACATGGCATTCATTAAATTGGGTCATCACAGCCCTTACTAGGCGGACATACTTAGCCATTGTATCATCCCTTGCCTCAAATTCTCCCTTTACCTGGGATATGATCAGCTTCGAGTCTGTTGGATTTTAATCGCAGTAGAGGCATGGTAAAACACTTTTACACATATAAAATCCAAATAAAAGCATATAAATTGTGGTAAAAACATAAGGATCGATTACTAACCTTTAATATGCGATCCAAGAGCAACGATCAGAGATCCTTAGCAGCTGCTCCTCAAACGTGAAGCACTCCACCGGTATCCACCAAGAAAACGACGTTAAGGAGGAGGAGGAGGTGGAGAGAATTAGGTTTTATAAAATTTTGGGGTTAGAATAAAAATAGGGTTTATAATAGTATATTTATATTTATAGGCAAAATTTTCAGCTGAAATTTTCCCATAAAATATTATTATTATTAACCCATTTATTATTCTTATTAATAATTAAAACACCTTTTAATTATTAATCCTTTTTCTAAACACTTTAGAAATAATTCTCTCTCTTGATTTAATTTCCAAAAATTAAATCCTTTAATTAATAATATTAAGAACTTTTCTTAATTAATTTATAATCAATTAAATCTCATTTAATCAATTATTAAATTTGCCAATTAATTATTTATTTCATAAATAAATAATTATTAGCCATTATTAATTAATTCCACCACCATTAAATCATTCTCTTTTTATGGTGTGACCCTATAGGTTCAATATTAAGCCGGTAGTAGAAATAAATAATAATAAAACTATTTTATCATTATTTATATAAATTTTCTAATTTATTAAATATGATTAATTAATTAATCACATTTATTCTACATCGTGAGGGATACTTCTCAGCATATCGCGACTATCCAGATAATACGAATTCACTGCTTAGAATACCAAGAACCTATTCAGTGAATAGTTACCGTACAATTAACTCCTTCTACCCTACAATGTCCCGATTAAATACAAGGCATGGATCTCGTGTCAAGCCTATCTAATTTAATCACTTGCTTACCAATTACTATGCTTAGTTCTATGCAAATTAGAAACTCCTTCTAATTTCATTCACTCTGGCCAGAGATTCCTGAACTAGCATAAGTGGATCAGCCTTGAATATTCGCTTCCTTCACTGGAAGGGGTAGATCCTTTATTGATCATACACTATCTTCGTGTACAAATTCCTATACCCAGTAGAGCCCTAATAATTGTCCCTGGAGACTAAGAACTAAACAAAGCATAGTTCTGTGTACACAAGATGACTATGATGACCTCAAGTCTAAGGATACTTGTATAACTATCACTATGTGAACAACTGCTGACACATGAGTGAACTCCATCAGTTTTTCAGCTGGGCGAGTCCTGTTCACTGAACTTATTCTATAATAAGCACCTACATACTAGCTATAGTGTCACCACACAAATGTCTATGAGAACAGACATCCTTCATAATGAAGCAAACATAGTATGTACCGATCTTTACGGATTATTAATTACCAATTAGTAATCCTATGACCGGGAACTATTTAAGTTTAGAGTTATCATCTTTTAGGTCTCACTATTATGATCTCATCATAATCCATAAAAAGCTTTACTCTAAACTATGGTATATCTTATTTAAACACTTAAATAGATAAAGCCCGTAATAAAAACAAAACTAGTCTTTTATTAATATCAATGAAATCAAAACAGATTACACAGGAAATTATTCCTAAATCCTAATACATGATTGGACTTAGGACATATTCCTTTCAATCTCCCACTTGTACTAAAGCCAATCACTCTGGTATCTAATACCCATCTTGTCTTTATGACGATCAAAGTGACTTTCAGAAAGTAGCTTTGTGAGTGGGTCTGCTATGTTGTTATGTGTGTCAACTCTATTTCAATACAATACAAGAAATGTTACCGCGCTCCCACTAACCCTTTTGTAGACACATGGTTCATCTACGTTTTTGATAAAACCAAACTCTTTGATTGTCTCATCAAAATGGATGTTCCATTTACGAGAAGCTTGCTTTAAACCACATATGGTTCACAACAGCTTACACACTAGGTTTTCATTTCCCTTGGAAAGAAAACCATCTGGCCATTTGCCAGATCTCATAGTCATAGTAAGCAGCAATTGCAAGAAAAATCCGAACTGATTTTAACAGGGCTACAGGTAAAAGGTTTCATCAAAGTCAATCCATTACCTTTGTTTGAATCCTTTTACCACAAGCCTGGCCTTATAGGTCTCCACCTCGCCATCTGCTCTAATCATTCTTTCGTATACCGTATACATAGATTCATTTTCAGATTTCATGGCACTATGCCATTTTTCTGAGTCAACACTACTCATAGCCTCATTATAGGTCACAGGGTCGTCATCATCAATGATCGACAACTCATTGTCATTCTTAATGACAAGGCCATATTACCTCTCAGGTTGGTGAGACACTCTCCCTGTCCTACGAATGGGCTGTTCCATAGAAGGTTGTTCAGTCTGAACAGGTGTTTCCACTTGATCCGTAGTAGTTTGTGCTTCTTGAACTTCATCAACTTCAATTTTGCTCCCACTGTTTCCTTCAAGGATAAACTCCTTTTCCAAGAAGGTAGCATGTCTAGAGACAAACACCCGATGATCGGTGTAAAAGTAATACCCTAAAGTCTCTTTAGGATATCCCACAAAACTACATTTTATGGATCGATATTCCAGCTTATCTGGGTCAACTTATTTGACATAAGCTGGACATCCCCAAATCTTAACGTGTTTAAGACTCGGTTTCCTTTCTTTCCATATCTCATACGGAGTTTGAGGAACAGATTTGGAAGGCACCTTATTCAGTAAATATGCTGAGGTTTCCAATGCATAACCCCATAGGAATACTGGAAGATTTGCATAACTCATCATGGACCGAACTATGTCTAACAAAGTTCGATTTCTCCTTTCAGATACCAATCTGAAGGCGTCTACTGGGAGACTATACCATTTACTTTGAGATAATCCAGAAACTCTCCATTCAAGTATTCACCACCTCGATCTAATCGAAGAGTTATAATACTGTGTTTGGTTTATTTCTCCACTTCATGTTTATATTCCTTGAACTTTTTAAAGGCTTCAGACTTGTGTTTTATCAAATACACATATCCGAATCTAGATCTATTATCCATGAAAGTAATGAAGTATGAAAATCCACCCATGGCTTGCGTAGACATTGGTCCACATACACCTGTGTGTACCATTCCTAGCGAATTTGCAACCCTCTCTCCATGTCTACTAAATGGAGACTGCAGTGCCACAATGAAGTGAGATTTTCATCATCCCTTTTCTTTTATTAGTTTGTTCAATCTGAAGTAAATCATGCTCTATGTCATATACATACAGACCATTATTTAAAGTACCACATCCATAAAGAATATTATCTCTAAGAATAGAACATTCATTATTCTCAATAATAAATGAAAATCCAGCCAAGTCTAACATGGGAATAATATTCCTCACAAACGAGGGAACAAAATAACAATTATTTAAAACAATAGTCTTGCCCGTAGGCATATGAAAATGAAATAATCCTACATCTTCAGCAACAACTCTTGCTCCATTTCCCATCAGTAGAATCACCACCTCTTCTTTAAGAGTCCTACTTCTCCTTAGTCCCTGCAATAAATTGCAGATATGAGAACCACAGGCGGTATCTAATACCCAAGTAGAAATTTGATTTAATGACATATTCACTTCTATCATGAACATACCTGAATCAGAAGCGGTAGTCTCACTACCCTTCTTCTTCTTCAATTCTGCAAGGTAAACCTTGCAGTTCCTCTTCCAGTGCCCCACCTTGTTACAGTGAAAGCAAACAACTTTGCTCTTGGGGTCTTCAGCTTTTGGTGGAACTGGCGTTTTCTCACCTACTTTCTTCTTCTTGGAAGAGTTCCTCTTCCTTTTCTTAGGATTGGAACCTTCACCAATTAGAAGAACATAACTTTTCTTAGGGGGAAAATTCGATTCCGCAGTCTTCAACATGTTGTGGAATTCAGGCACGCTAACATCCAACTTATTCATGTGAAAGTTCACAACAAACTGCGAGAACGAACTCGGAAGCGATTGCAAGACCAAGTCTTGGCTCAGCTCCCCATCCATGGCAAAACCAAGTTGTCCAAGACGTTCAATCAAATTGATCATCTTAAGTACATGGTCATTCACAAATGATCCCTCAGACATCCTACAACCGAACAACTCCTTCGATATCTCATATCGAGCTATCCTCCCTGCCACATCATACAACTCTTGTAGATGCATGAGGATAGTGTGAGCATCCATATGCTCATGTTGCTTCAGTAGCTCAATGTTCATGGAAGCTAGCATGATGCATTGAGCAACATTTGCATCATCTATCCACTTACGATACACAACATGTTCATCATTATGCGCATCGCTAGCAGGTTCAGTAGGCTTAGGTGAGTCAATCACGTATTCCAGCTTCTCAATCCTGAGAACAATTCTCAAGTTTCGAAGCCAGTCAGCATAATTAGGACTAGTTAACTTGTGAGCATCTAGTATGCTCCTGAGTGATAGTGCAGAAGACATGACATACAAAGTAAATTTGTAAATGATAAACACATAACAATACTTGGCAAATATTCGATTTCATTTTAAAACACTATATGAATCGGGTCTTTATTCATAAGTGGCTCCCACTAGTTTATCTAATTTATTCAACCCCCTACGTGAAAAATTAAGCATTCATAATGCTAGTGGGAATAGGGATCCTACATTCTATTACACAACCCCAGCTGTGGCACGAACCTTCATGTAATGTTCAATAGGCAGACAACTCTTGTCAATTACATCTTATGTTATTCCCTAATCAAACTTTAGCCTCTTGAATAATTGAGTCTCGGCTGTGGCACGACAAACTCAATATTCTAAGTCAAGTCTAACCCAACATTCCGTACAGTTGAATCAGTCCCCAAAGGCCCACGGTTGTGGCACGTACCAACCTTTAGATTCTTATTCAATGTACACATCTCTATGTATTAGACAAGTATTTCTTATTTCGAAATCAAAGCCCTCGGTTGTAGCACGAACCGACAATGATTCAAAAATAAGAACTACTTTTCTATCATGTTGGAAGGCTATGACCGACACAAGCCCGTTGTGTCATTGGCCAATTACTACTTGATATTATTTAATTTTATAGGGATTATATTACGTTACAATCATAATCATATTATAAAGAGATTCTTCCTTTTAAATTAAATATTTCAAATCAATAATCAATAATCAGATGATTCCCAGATCGGGTGGAGCATTGTCAAGAGGCGTCACTTAATAACCCTTTCTTACAGATAGAAATATGTTGTTGACAGAATCATCCTTTCTCTCATATCAAAAATTCATATTCAATTACGTGTTTCATAAACACAAGAATCTCATGATTGTATTCATAATATTGTTATTAAGGATATGAAACAATTTCACTATACTAGGTTGTCTAACAAACGCCTTATGTTCATTTAAGTTCACCTAAATCTATCATCGCATGATAAATTAAGCATATATCACATATATCAACATGAATAAAGATCAAGGTAGGCATGTTACATCATCTAGCATATTGGTCTAAGCATTATACATCTCTATGTATCACATGAAGCATTTAAAAGCAGTTAAAACAGTTAAAAACAGTTTTAAAACACTTTCGGAAATATAAATAGTTCAAAACTTTTATATAAACTAAAATTGATCATTCCATTAGATCTGTCTCGGAAAAACGAATCCAACGGTATATTGCACGCCCAAAACGGAGTTACGAAACTCCCAGAAATCAAATTTAAAAAATAATAGACGGGCTGTAACGCATTACAGGAACGCGTTACAAGCCCTGTAACGCATTCCGGTGATGCGTTACAACCCTTTTAAGCCATTAAAAGGTGTAACCATTCCGTGAATGCGCCACAGGGTGTAACGCATTCCCGGAATGCGCGACACCCATTTCCCTTCTCTTGCAACAGCCGTCGTTGCTTTTTTTTTTCTTTCTTGGTCACCGTGCCGCCGTACTGTACTCTGTACCTTTGCTTTGCTTATCTATCTTTCCGTGCAGCAGCATAAACAACCACAGATATATAGTAGATATATATATATACAGCTGAATATACATATATATATATATATACTTATTTAATTACGAATTTAATTGCAACAACTTCAAAAATTCATAATAAAAAATCTATACATCATAAAAATATAAGAAAAATACCCAGACGATCTACAACACTTGTAGAACCCAGATCAACATTCAAAATTATTCTGAGAAACGATTTCTCATCAGACAAAATTAATCCATGATATAACTTGTAAAAATCATAATTAATTCATACAAAGCACATAAAATTCTGAAATTTTTACCACAGATCTATATGCATACAACCTATGCTCTGATACCAATGTTGGATTTTAATCGCAGCGGAGGCATGGTAAAACACTTTTACACATAAAATCTAAATAAAAGCATATAAATCGTGGTAAAAACATAGGGATCGATTACTAACCTTTAATATGCGATCCAAGAGCAACGATCGGAGATCCTTAGCAGCTACTCCTCAAACATGAAGCACTCCACCGGTATCCACCAAGAAAACGACGTTAAGGAGGAGGAGGAGGTGGAGAGAATTAGGTTTTATAAAATTTTGGGGTTAGAATAAAAATAGGGTTTATAATAGTATATTTATATTTATAGGCAAAATTTTCAGCTGAAATTTTCCCATAAAATATTATTATTATTAACCCATTTATTATTCTTATTAATAATTAAAACACCTTTTAATTATTAATCCTTTTTCTAAACACTTTATTCTCTCTCTTGATTTAATTTCCAAAAATTAAATCCTTTAATTAATAATATTAAGAACTTTTCTTAATTAATTTATAATCAATTAAATCTAATTTAATCAATTATTAAATTTGCCAATTAATTATTTATTTCATAAATAAATAATTATTAGCCATTATTAATTAATTCCTCCACCATTAAATCATTCTCTTTTTATGGTGTGACCCTGTAGGTTCAATATTAAGCCGGTAGTAGAAATAAATAATAATAAAACTATTTTATCATTATTTATATAAATTCTCTAATTTATTAAATATGATTAATTAATTAATCACATTTATTCTACATCGTGAGGGATACTTCTCAGCATATTGCGACTATCCGGATAATACGAATTCACTGCTTAAAATACCAAGAACCTATTCAGTGAATAGTTACCGTATAATTAACTCCTTCTACCCTACAATGTCCCGATTAAATACAAGGCATGGATCTCGTGTCAAGCCTGTCTAATTTAATCACTTGCTTACCAATTACTATGCTTAGTTATATGCATATTAGAAACTCCTTTCTAATTTCATTCACTCTGGCCAGAGATTCCTGAACTAGCATAAGTGGATCAGCCTTGAACATTCGCTTCCTTCACTGATAGGGGTAGATCCTTTATTGATCATACATTATCTTCGTGTACAAATTCCTATACCCAGTAGAGCCCTAATAAGTGTCCCTGGAGACTAAGAACTAAACCAAAGCATAGTTCAGTGTACACAAGATGACTATGATGACCTCAAGTCTAAGGATACTTGTACAATGATCACTATGTGAACAACTGCTGACACGTGAGTGAACTCCATCAGTTGTTCAGCTGGGCGAGTCATGTTCAGTGAACTTATTCTATAATAAGCACCTACATACCAGCTATAATGTCACCACACAAATGTCTATGAGAACAGACATCCTTCATAATGAAGCAAGCATAGTATGTACCGATCTTTGCGGATTATTAATTACCAGTTAGTAATCCTATGACCAGGAACTATTTAAGTTTAGAGTTATCATCTTTTAGGTCTCACTATTATGATCTCATCATAATCCATAAAAAGCTTTACTCTAAACTATGGTATATCTTATTTAAACACTTAAATAGATAAAGCCGTTATAAAAACAAAACTAGTCTTTTATTAATATCAATGAAATCAAAACAGATTACACAGGAAGTTATTCCTAAATCCTAATACATGATTGGACTTAGGACATATTCCTTTCAGAGTCTCCACGAACCTTTAAGTTTTTGACTCTAAGTGTTCCAGCTAGGCCAAGACCAGCTATCAGAGCTTCATATTCTGCCTCATTGTTTGTGGTTGGGAAGTCTAGCTTCATAGCATACTCAACTAAGAACCCATCAGGGCTTTATAAAACCAATCCTGCTCCACTGGAGTTTATTTTTGATGCTCCATCAAAATAGAGAACCCAATATTCTTTCTCCTTATCATCCTTCTCTTTGTCCCCATTATCGACTCCCTTGTCTTAAGGTATGGTATCTTCCTGCCCCCCGACTTCTTGGTTGGGTATGGTACATTTCACCACGAAGTCAACTTGTGCCTGGGGTTTTATTGCCGTTCGTGGCTAATACTTGAGATCGAACTCTCCTAGCTCTATTGCCCACTTAATCAATCTCCCACTTGCCTTGGGACTGTGAATGATATTTTTCAGGGGCTGATTTGTTAGCACCTCAATCTGATGAGCCTGAAAGTAAGGACGCAGCTTTCTCGAAGCCATTACCAATGCTAGAGCAAATTTCTCAATAGTTGAATAATTCAACTCAGTACCATGTAGAATTTTGCTGACATAGTATACGGGTTTCTGGATTTTCAATTCCTCCTTAACCAATACAGCGCTCAAAGCACTTTCTGAAACAGCTAAGTACAAGAATAAAACTTCATTCAAAGCTGGCTTGGCCAACAAAGGGGCCTGGGCCATATACTTCTTTAACTCTTCGAATGCCTTCTGATTTTCCTCATTCTATACAAAGTCCTTAATGTTCTTTATTGACTTGAAGAATGACAAGCACTTGTCTCCTGACTTGGAGATGAATCGTCCTAGCGCAGCAACCCTCCCTGTGAGCTTCTGAACATCCTTAACGGTTTTTGGTTGTTCCATGTCCAGGATTGCCTTTATTTTATCGGGGTTAGCCTCTATCCCTCTCTTGGAGACCATCAATCCCAAAAATTTTCCAGATCCTACTCCGAAAGCACATTTTGTAGGATTTAACATCATCTTGTGGTACCTCAGGACCTCAAAAGCTTCCCTCAAATGGGTTATATGATCAGTCTTTACTAGACTCTTGACTAACACGTCATCAACATAGACTTCCATAGTCTTGCCAATAAGATCCTTAAAAATTTTATTTACCAACCTTTGATAGGTGGCTCCTGCATTCTTGAGACCAAATCCCATAACAAGATAACAATAAACACCAAAGTCAGTGAAGAATGATACCTTTGGAACGTCATCCTTGTGCATCTTAATCTGATTGTATCCGCTAAATCCATCCACGAAGCTCAGCATCTCATGCCCAGCAGTGGCATCAATCAAAGTATCAATTCTGGGCAACGAAAAACAGTTTTTAGGGCATGCATCATTCAGATCAGTGAAGTCTACACACATCTTCCACTTTCCGTTAGCCTTCTTTACCATTACAGGGTTTGCTAACCATTCCGGAAATTAAATCTCCTCAATGAAACCAGCCTCTAAGAGCTTCTCTACTTCCTGTTTTATAGCCTCTTGTCTTTCCGGGGCAAAGTTCCTTTTCTTTTGTTTCACTGTCTTCCGGCTTGGATCCACGTTTAACTTATGAATAATCAGCTCCGGGTCTATGCCTGGCATATCAGCTGTTTACCATGCAAACACATCACTATTTTCTTGCAAAAATCTCACCAACTTCCCTCTAAGGGGCTCCTCTAATGTGGCTCCAATGAAAGTCATCCTCTCAGGATACTCGGGGTCTAAAGGAATCGAAACTAAGTCTTCTGCTGGCTTTCCTCTCTTCTCATCATTTTCTCAGACATCCATATCTTCAATAGGAAGAACCTGCCCCCCAACTCCATCTACCCTCAAAGAGGCCACATAACAGCTTCTAGCCATTTTTTGATCTCCTCTCTCTTCTCCAATCCCGTTCCGGGTGGGAAACTTCATGACTTAATGGTAGGAAGAAGGGACTGCCTTGAAGGCATGTATCCCTGTTCTTCCCATGATAGCATTATAGGTTGAACTAGCTTTTACCACCACAAAGTCCAACATCTGCGTTGCTTGCCTTGGTTCCGTACCTATGGTGGTTGGCAACTTGATTATCCCTTCCACAGGACATTCCACTCCCGCAAATCCGTATATTGGCATGTCGGTTGGGGTTAATTGGGAGTCGTTATACCCCATTCTTAGAAAGGTGTCATGGAGTAAGATATCCACTGAAGCGCCATTATCCACAAGGACCCTCTTGACCGGGCTATTTCCTATTATCGGTGTTATGACCAGCGAGTCGTCATGAGGAAATTTCACACCAACATCTTGGGGGTTGAATCAGTGTTT
Source organism: Apium graveolens (assembly GCF_009905375.1). Taxonomy (NCBI): domain Eukaryota; kingdom Viridiplantae; phylum Streptophyta; class Magnoliopsida; order Apiales; family Apiaceae; genus Apium; species Apium graveolens. The sequence goes on along the minus strand of NC_133657.1, from coordinate 43,279,274 downwards.
TGCTCGGTTCTAGGATACTTGTCCTTAGCGATATACTCCAGATCAGTCTTCCGCTTCTTGCCTACAGCGGGCTCATTACTCAGTACGGTCTTCCTCATGCTTTCTTCGACTTTGATATACTTCCCTGCCCTCTCCTGGAGCTGCAACATGCTTTCAGGGGGGCGTTTGGCCAAGGTCATCTTAAAAAACTCATCCCTAGTTCCTTGTTGCAGTGCTATCATGGCTACATTATCATCAAGGTCTGGGACTTTTAAAGCCTCCTTTGTGAAACGATTCAGGTAATCTCTTAAGGATTCGTTTATCCCCTGCACAATGCTCATAAGAGATGCAGAACTTTTCTCATTAACTCTCCCACTAATGAATTGCTTAATAAAAGCCTGGCTTAATTCTCTGAATGACCCAATAGAGTTTGGGGACAAGCGACTGTACCACCTTTGAGCCATACCCGACAGGGTTTGAGGGAAGGCCCGACATTTTATAGCATCATTCACGGGCTGCAACAGCAGTGCATTAGAGAATGTTCTAACATGATTAGCAGGATCTCCCGTGCCATCATAAGTTTTGATAGTTGGCATCTTGAACTTCCTTGAGATATGGGTATTCATTATTCCTTCAGTGAATGGTGGAGTAGGATCATCAGGATCTCCAAGGGGAAGAAGATTGCTTGGATCAGCCCTTGGGACAACAACCCTTCTCTGCAACGGACCGTCCAGGTCTATGAAGGGAGGAGGATTTCTCCCTCTAGGAGGTGCTTGGGGTCTGGTGGTCTGGTGTGCCTCCAAGTCGTGCATCAGCCTTTGAATCTCAGCCTCATGAGCCCTGATCTTTTCCTGCACTTCTTGGGTATTCACCCCTTGGGTGCTTTGAGGACGTTGGCTTCCATCAGCCATCGGCTCTTTGCCGGTACGCCTCCTTCTTGGGGCTACTTCATCATCCGAAGATTCGGAGTCTCTCTCAGTGTAAGGAACAGAAAATTCCCGATCCTCGGGGATAGGAGCCAAACCTCGTATGTAAGGGGGCGATTTCCCTCGTGCTTCACTTCGCCCAACATGTCCGCTTCCTCCAACCTTGGGGTAAAGGGGCATCCCATAAGGGGGTTAGTAGTAACAACAGTTGAATATTCATACCCGACGGGTCGAGAATTCACAGGTACATGTACTTGTTGAACTTGAGGATTCGTACCTTGAATAGTCGGGGGAGTCGTCCCTTGTGGCTGAGGTTGAGTTGCCCCTATCTGGGTTTCCCCTGGAGTATATGCATAAGTTGAGTGAGGGGGTATCTCCACGGTTAACGAAATCACCTGGGTTATCCCCGATGGTGTTCCTTCCTCCAGAGCTCTAATTGTTCTCCGTGTTCTCACCATGGTTGTTGTTGTGCTTTCCCACAGACGGCGCCAAATTTATGGATTAAAAACTAATATATAATTGCTGTATTTATTACTAAGGACCGGGAGCTCAAGGCCTTTAATGGCTGCTCTCGTGTTTCGTAGTTTAATTCTGCCTTTACGAGATGCCTACGTATCTCTGTGAGTTTGAAAATCAAGCCAAAAAACGTAGTTCTGATTTGTGGGGTGAGGCCCCTTATATAGATGTGGGATTCCTTGAATTGGACTTGGTATAGGAGACTTGGTGGTCAAGTCTCTGAATTAGTATAGACTTGGGAGTCCTAGGAAGTGGGAAGCTAATTCCTTATCCTATGAGGTTCCTTGGAGGCTAATCTACAAGGATTTACATCCCCACTAGGACTTATCTTAATAGCTGTTTTTCTCCCTTATTAATTAATTACGAATTTAATTAATATTCAGGGTTTTGGGCCTTCTTTGTTCCATCAGTCTTGATCTGGTCCATCAAGCCTGATCAATGTGTTAACCTTTCTGGTCTGATTATCATACATCTTCTTATTGGGCCTAGCAGCCCACACCTTGTACAATCAATGTAATATTTGATTATACAATCAGGATTTATTTATCCCTATCAGTTGATTTTGTGTGATAAGGCCGAATAGGCCATAGGGATTAAAAGTCAAAAACTTGGTTTTGATGATCAAAAGGATGATTGAAGGTGTATAAGTGAATATCTATGAATTTGTTTGCTTGATTGTAGTATTTGGTTCGAATTAAGTAACAAAAGAATAAAAGGAACTAAGTTGATTGATTTTAAAAGATATAAGTGATAGTTATGGACGTAAATGTTTGGTTGTGAATAAATCTCGTACTCGTAAGAGTTATAATAGTGTGATTTAAGAAATAGCTAAGAATAAGCAAGTGTGCTTCGATTGTTAAGTATATATGGATATAAAAGTTATGAAAAAGAGATATGCTATGTACTATGTGCTTATATGTATAAGGTATATTTGTATGCTCGAGTCAAAGATATAATCAAGTTATCGTATAGAGTGATCGTTCCGGGAACGAGAGTTGAGAATCTAATTAAGGTTTTGGTTTTATTGTAGATTCGGAGCGTCAGGGCATTCGGACTAGGAAAGTAAAGGATTTACTAGGTGGCAGTAGTTCAACCTTCAGGAAAGCAAATTCAGGCAAGTAACTCTGATTACTTGTGTAAATGGTTATAAAGAGAATGTTGTTCATACCATGTGGAGTATTGAACTGTTTAAGTATGAAACCCTTGCTTTATGAAACCCTGATATTGATTTAAAGTACCCTTGTTCTTGATAATTTGTTATTGACAAGACTATTGATTTCACCCTTTGATAATCTGTCCTTTCTGTTCAAGTTACCTATTAAGCCATGAATTGTATTGAACCTTTTGATTATCCTTGTTAACCTTGTTTAATGATACCCTGTTTCTCTTGATCACCCTATTGATCCCTAAACCAATGTTGATCCTTCTAATTTAGTGCTTTGTTATCCCTGATACAGAATTCTTATGAATTGTTCCTTGCTTATCTTTGAATCACTCCCTGAACTTTGTTTCCTTAAAATCTGAATTAAGAATGAGTTTCGACTTGAAAGAGTCCGAATGATTTCAAATGCTTGGTAATGATAAAATGGATTTTTGAAAACCTACTTGTTTTTCCAACTCAAGGTTTTCCAAATGAATTCCTGATGGATTGGATTGGGACGTAAGAGGCTAGTGGGACTAGTCCAGTCATGGTAAGAGTCTAGCGGGGCTAGTCCAACTTAAGGCTGAAATTATGCCGATTGGTACTTTAATGACCGGATGGAGGTCGGCACGGGCTGATCACCCGTACATAATGAAATGGAAAGAAAAGTAATCCAATCAAGGGTTCTAATTGATTATTTAAAAAGGGAACTGAAACTTTTGTTCAGTAAATTGATTTTTGGAAATGAAAATGGTTTATAATGCTTTGTAAAGAGTGATTATGTTATTATGGAGCTTAAAGCTCGAGAACCCTGATTCTTGAAATTGTTGATCATATGATTGATTCTATATCTTGAAATACTGTTGTTTTCCTCTATTGAAAGAACTATTCTGATCCTTTAATGATTTGTGATGAATGTTGGCTTTCGTCCTGCTTTGAGCCTTGTTCCTTGAAAGCCCCACACTTTTCTTCAGAAACCTTTCCTTAACCCAAAAGATGGAAATCTGCCACCTAGATGAAATAAAGTAGAATGCCCTGAGTTTGGTAAAGCATATTGTGATTTGATATTGTAGAACTGCTATAAAGTTACTTGCTGAGTTTTATACTCATTTGTTTTATTTTAATTTAACCATGGCAGTTAAGCAAGAAGATGGTCAGGCTTAGGCGCACTGCTCGTAAGAGCGTACCTGGTGGTCCCTATCGTGTTGAGGGCTTCCAGTTGCCAGAGCAGGTAGTGGTAATTATGAGTGAGCTCGCGCCTAGAAAGAAGTGTATAAAGATACAATGGGTTATCTCTCGGTTCCCAGCCAGAATCGATATTGGTTATTTAATAATATTTTGGGCCTGTAAGTTATATTTTGTGATTGGTAGTTGTAATCTTGTCTCATACTTTATCCTGTTGATCATGTTAGTAGTTAATCGGGGTATATGCATATTTAATTATTAGATTAGAGGTGTGTGAGTCCTCATTTCCTAACCCCGAGATTGAGGGCGTCACACGAATAACCAACTTTTGTGCTTCAATAGCATCATTTGGCAACCATCCGGTTTGAATATGGGTCTTAATGGGATCTATCCATGACATCCCCAGACCTATAGGAGCTACAAGCTTAACATCAATGCTTCGTGTCTTCAGAATATGGAAGTATACACTTCCTGAACTTTCCTCTATCTCAAATGAAGTAAATTTTGATATTGCATCTGCCTTAGCATTTTCCTCCCTTGGAATGTGCTCAACATGGCATTCATCGAATTGGGTCATCACAGCCCTTACTGGGCGAACATACTTAGCCATCGTATCATCCCTTGCCTCAAACTCTCCCTTTACCTGGGATATGACCAGCTTCAAGTCTCCACAGACCTTTAAGTTCTTGACTCTAAGTGTCTCTGCCAAACCAAGGCCAGCTATCAGAGCTTCATATTCTCCCTCATTGTTTGTGGTCGGGAAGTCTAACTTCATAGCATATTCAATTAAGAACCCATCGGGGCTTTGTAAAACCAAACCTGCTCTACTGGAATTTGTTTTTGATGCTCCATAACAATAGAGAACCCAATATTCCTTCTCATTATCATTCTTCTCTTAATCCCCTTTATCACCTTCTGTGTTTGGAGGTATAGTATCTTCCTGCCCCCCCCCCGGCTCATTGGTGGGGTATGGTACATTCCACCACGAAGTTAGCCAATGCCTGGGCTTTTATTTCCGTTCGTGATTTATATTTGATGTCGAATTCTCCCAACTCTATTTCCCACTTGATCAGCCTCCCATTAGCCTTTGGACTATGAATAATATTTCTCAGGGGCTGATTCGTGAGCACCTCAATTTAATGAGCCTGAAAGTATGGGCGTAACTTTCTTGAAACCATTACCAAGGCTAAAGCAAACTTCTCAATAGTTGAGTAATTCAACTCAGCTCCATGTAGAGTTTTGCTAACATAGTATACGGGTTTCAGGATTTTAAGTTCCTCCTTAACCAATACAGCACTCAAGGTATTCTTTGAAATGGCCAAGTATAAGTATAAAACTTCATTCAGAGCTAGCTTGGCGAACAACGGGGCCTGAGCCATATATTTCTTTAATTCCTCAAATGCCAGCCAGCTTTCCTCACTCCATACAAAATCCTTAACCTTTTTTAAGGACTTGAAGAACGACAAACACTTGTCCCTAGACTTTGAGATGAACCGTCCCAATGCAGCAACCCTTCCAGTGAGCTTTTGAACATCTTTGACAGTTTTTGGTGGCTTTATGTCTAGGATTGCCTTTATTTTTTCTTGATTGGTCTCGATTCCTCTCTTGGAGACTATCAATCCCAAAAAATTTCCAGATCCTACTCCGAAAGCACACTTTTCAGGATTTAACATCATCTTGTGGTATCTCAGGACCTCAAAAGCTTCCCTCAAATGGGTTATATGGTCACTCTTTACTAGACTCTTGACTAACATGTCATCAATATAAACTTCCATGGTCTTGCCAATAAGATCCTTAAAAATTTTATTTACCAACCTCTGATAGGTGGCTCCTGCATTCTTGAGACCAAATGCCATTACAAGATAACAATAAACACCAAAGTCAGTGATAAATGATACCTTTGGAATGTCGTCTTTATGCATCTTGATTTGATTGTATCCACTAAATCCATCCATGAAGCTCAGCATCTCATGCCCAGCAGTGGCATCTATCAAAGTATATATCCTTGGCAACGGGAAACAGTCCTTAGGGCATGCGTCATTCAGATCAGTGAAGTCCATGCACATCCTCCATTTCCCATTGGCCTTCTTTACCATTACAGGGTTTGCTAACCATTCTGGAAATTGTATGTCCTTAACAAAACCAGCCTCTAAGAGCTTCTCTACTTCCTGTTTAATAGCTTATTGCCTCTCTAGAGCAAAATTTCTTTTCTTTTATTTCACCATCTTCCGACTCGGATCCACATTCAACTTATGAGTAATCAGTTCCAGGTCTATGCCTGGCATATCAGCTGCCGACCATGCAAACACATCACTATTTTCTTGCAGAAATTTCACCAACCACCCTCTAAAGGGCTCCTCCAATGTAGCTCCAATGAAAGTCACTTTCTCAGGATCCTTGGGAGCTAAAGGATTCAAAACCAAGTCTTCTGCTGGCTTACCTCTTTTCTCATCATTTTCTCGAATATCCAGGTCTTCAATAGGCAAAACCTGCCCCCAGATCCATCTGCCCTTACGGAGGCCACATAGCAACTTCTGGCCATCTTTTAATCTCCTCTTTCTTCTCCAATCCCTTCCCGAGTGGGGAACTTCATTAATGGTAAGAAGAGGGCACTACCTTAAAAGCATGTATCCCTGTTCTCCCCATAATTGCATTATAGTTTGAACCGGCCTTCATTACAATAAAGTCTAGCATCTGTGTTGCTTATTTTGGCTCCTGACCTATGGTCATTGGTAGTTTAATTATCCCTTCCACGGGGCACTCCACTCCAGCTAATCCATATATCGGCATATCAATCGGGGTCAATTGTGAATCATTGTAACCCATCCTTATAAAGGCATCGTGAAGCAAAATGTCTACTGAAGCTCCATTGTCTATAAGGACTCTCTTCACTAGGCTGTTACCTATTATTGGTGTTATGACCAGCGGGTCGTCATAGGAAAATTTCACGCCCTCTAAGTCAGAATCATCGAACGTCATTGTTACTCCTGTTCTAGCCCTCTTCGGGGCTTCTCCCACCATATGCATGAATTCTCTAGTGTATGCTTTCCTTGAATTCTTAGACATCCCAGCAGCAGTCGGCCCTCCGAATATCGTATTTATCACCGGTCATCGGGGTCGCGGTCCTCCAAAGATTGTATTTATCACCGGTCCACTTGGTGGGGGATTTCGCCCTTGATCATCCTGATCTCTTCTACCATCATCGAAGTTTCTTCTTCCACTATTATTCATATCTCTTCCTTCCCTAGTGTACTTGTTCAATCTTCATTTCCGAATGAGGAATTCTATTTCGTCTTTCAGTTGCCTACACTCATCGGTGTCATGACCAACATCTTTGTGAAATCTATATTATTTTCCCTTATCTAGCTTGGCCGGATCAGCCTTCAAGGGTTTAGGCCAACGAATATCTTGATCTTTCTCGATTTTCATCAAGATCTGGCTTCTAGGAGCATTCAGTGAACTTTTGCCCAGGTCCTCCCTTCTTTGGGGCTGAATCAGGGTTTTGCTCAGTTATGGGATACTTGTCCTTAGCAATATATTCCAGATCAGTTTTTCGCTTCTTGCCTCCAGTGGGCTTGTTACTCACTACTGTCTTCCTCATGCTCTCCCCCATTTTGATGTATTTATCGGCCCTATCTTGGAGCTGCTTTTGTAGGCCTCCATTTTGATGGTCTCCTCCAAGGACATCTTGAAGAACTTATCCCTAATTCCTTTTTGCAGTGCTATCATGGCTACCTTATCATCAAGGTCCGGGACTTTTAAAGCTTCCTTTGTAAAATGATTCAGGTAGTCTCTTAAGGATTCCTTTGCTCCATGCACAATGCTCATGAGGGATGCTGAACTTTTCTCATGCACTCTCCCGCTGATGAACTGCTTAATAAAAGCTTGACTTAGATCCCTGAAGGATCCAATAGAATTCAGAGGCAAACGACTATACCATCTCTGAGCCATTCCTGACTGAGTTTGAGGAAAGGCCCGACACTTAATGGCGTCATTCACAGGCTATAGTAACAGGGCATTAGATAACGTCCTCACATGATTAGTGGGATCTCCCGTGCCATCATAAGCTTTGATGGTGGGCATCTTAAATTTCCTCAAAATATGGGCATTCATTATCTCTTCAGTAAATGGTGGAGTGGGATCATCAGGATCTCCTAGGAGTAAAAGATCACTTGGATCAGCCCTCGGGATGACATCCCTTCTTGGTATTGGGCCATCCAGGTCTATGACCGGAGGATTCCTCGTCCTTGGGGGTATTGGGGGGCTTTAGGTGCATCTCCAGATCACGCTTTAACCTTTGAATCTCAGCTTCATGAGCCCTGATCCTCTCCTGCACTTTTTGGGTATTCGTCCCTTGTGCATTTCTGGGGCGTCGGTCAGCATCAGTCATGGGTTCCTTACCAGCACGCCTCCTCCTTGGAGCTACATCGTCATCCGAAGATTCGGAGTCTCTTTTAGTGTAAGGTCCAGAAAATTCTTGGTCTTCCGGAATAGGGGACAAACCTCGTACATAGGGGGAGTATGCCCTCGGACTTCACTTCGTCCGGCATGTCCACTTCTTCCAACCTCAGGGTACAAAGGCATCCCATAAGGGGGATTCGTGGTGACAATAGTTGAGTATTCATGCATTGCAGGTTGGGAGTTCATAGGTGCATGTATCTGCTGAAGTTGGGGATTCATCCCTTGAGGAGTCGGGGGATTCGTCCCTTGATGAGTTGGGGGATTTGTCCCTTGAGGTTGAGGTTCAGTTACCCCTATCATGGTTCTTCCTTAAGTGGGGGCATAGGACGAGTGTGGGGGTATCTCCATCACTGATGAAATTGTTTAAGTTGACACAGCTGGTGTTCCTTCAGGGGGGTTGTTTCCACTCCGTGTTCTTGTTAGTGTATACTGAAAATATTTATTTGAAGTATATGCATTTATTTCTGGCCAGTTTAATTGAGAATCATTTGAATGTTTACATGTTGTCTAATATTATATATTGTGAACAATCTAGTATCAAATGGGATACAGAATATTAGATTATTAAATACGGTTATATAATATAATAAGGTTCACAGCACATGTGGTGTTGGACAATCCACTGGTATGGCTGTAATATTATTTAGATTAGTTTATATTGACTAATAAATAATACTAGTATACTTTGTGTATATTGAACATGATCAAATTTAGAATTGTTCCCTTAATACTGATTAAGAAGGAGAACTAAGATTCTATGTTATTATTAATGCTTAGGTTCTTAATCCGGAAATTGTAATTGACACGTGTATATTATTTACATGCTCTGATTTATATATGAAATAATTCTTTTGAATTATATCATTATATTTTGGGTGATGGAATTATATACATGGTGGATATTATTTATTGAAGGAATCCATGTCCTGATAATATTCGGGTTAATGATGTCCCCTTGAAAGCTCAAAAAGATTTAATTATGTGAAACCCTACAGGTGGAATTTATTCTGGCATAATTAAATAAAGGTTGAGTGGATGATCAAGGATAAAAGATATTAATTAAATAAATTATCAGTAATTTATTTAATTAATGGACATATGATATTTTAAATATGGGTAATTTAATAAGCAAATAATATTGGAACCGAATTAATTAAATTACGGTATTAGGAAAGGTAGTGCAAATATTAATTCTTTAGTGGATTGAATTAATATTTAATTACATTGGGCTAGGCTCAAGATGTAATTAGAAGGCCCAACCTAATTATCCATGGTCCCTATTGTAGCCTATATATATTCTTATTCTCTTCTTGCTTGGAATTGTGTGAAAACATATTGTAGACACCAAGGAGCAAGAAGAGAGGATAACTTGAGAAGACGGAGGCCACACTTCGCTCAAGGGAATTTGGGAATACAATAGAAGAGCGTGGAATCAACCATTAACAAGGTAATCCTCTTTTCGTAATCTTTATCGTAAAACGTAGTAACACCCTAAGTTCGTGGTTCCCAACAATTGGTATCAAGAGCCTGGTAATGGGTTCTACATTTTATGATATAATGTCCATGTCGTAATTATATATGCGTGTATATAGTGTTTTGCTTGTATTGGTTTTGATGCAGGTTGTTAATCCACTATTATGGCCATGTATATTTTAATTATATGTTTGGATCCCACGTGGTTTAATCGTGGTTCATTTTTGTTTTGGTTTCCACGTGGTTTAATCGTGGTTGTAATTTACACGAGGGTTGATCGTGTTAGAATAGATTTTACAAAATTAGTTTTGTATTAGATCTATTTTTTTTGTAATTGTTTCGGGTATTTTGTAAAATCAATTCCGGTAGTTTTTTGTTCCGTTGTGCGATTACAAGGGGCTGCTGGGGCTGCTGCGGCAGCTGGGACTGCTGGGGCTGCTGGGGCTGCTGGGGCTGCTACGGCAGCTGGGACTGCTGGGACTGCTGGGGCTGCTGGGGCTGCTGTGGCAGCTGGGACTGCTGGGGCTGCTGGGGGCGTCGGGGCGCGCTTGGGGCAGATTTTTTTTTGAGAGCTGGATTTTTTTTCAAGGGCCATAATAGTGGAAAATTTATTTTAATTTTTTCCATTAAATTTTAATTATTACTTTAATTTATTGATTATGTGTGTCGTTAATTATGTGTGTAATTCTTTTAAAATTGCAAGTTTAACTTAATTAGGACGACATGGACATAAAATTTATTTATTGCTTTAATTAAATGTTATATGTTGATAAAATTATGTGTGTATTTTGAATGCATGATTAGACATAATTATAACAACATAGGGCCCCATTTAATTTTAAAATTCCTCAATTTTAATAAAAAAAATTCTAAGTGGGAGAGGGAATTAATATGAAATTAAATCCCATGGTCTCCATTATTGGTTGTAGGTAATTTAACATAAAGACGAATATAAATTATATATACGTCACCCATCGTGGCATGTAATTTATGGTGTCTAGAATGTTATAGAAATTATTAGAACAAACTTCTTAAATTAATAAATTTTGAAAGGAATAAATACGAATTTTCTTTATTTCTGATTTGGGGCAATTTTGTCAAATACGGGTTCATCGAACTTGTAAGGCTGTGGGTTTTAAGCGAGACCGATGTGACTCCTCCACTACCTGGAAATTAAACCATTGATGAATATTGAATTGAAGTATTCTATTCAAGGCAAAATTACGAATATTGGAAGGTATAGACGCCACCCATCGTGGCGTACCAAGTTCCATAGATTTCGAATAATTTAAGATTTGATGATGGTATATGAAAAATAATATAGTCCACCCCAACGTGGCATATTGTTTAGTAATAGGATCGAAGTAACATTTAAACAAAATTAGGTGGTATACATGTCACACATCGTGGCGTACCAGAAGCTTATGGTGTTTAGATGTTAGTGCATTAAATTTTAATAATTTAGATCTTAATAATTAATGCACCCTTATTTATGTGATGTTTTTATGCATGATTCTCAGGATAAAATGGGCTTTAATCCACTATTCACCATACTTAAGGATAACAAACTTACCGGACCTAGCTATATTGAATGGAAACGAAATTTGGATATTGTGTTGATTGCTGAGGAGTACAAGTTTTGCACTTATGAACCCAAGCCTGAACAGCCTGCTGCTGATGCTCCTGAAGATGAGAAAGAGTATTATAAACGGTGGATTAAGGCTGATGAGATGTCGCGATATTACATTCTGGCAGCAATGTCTGGTGTTTTGCAGCAACAGCATCAGTCTATGGCCACTGCTTCGGATATGCTCTTTAATCTCAAGGAACTTTTTGGAGATCAGAATAGGGCTGCTAGGCAAGTAGCCATGAAGGCTTTAATGAACACTCAGATGGCTGAAGGCACACCTGTAAGGGATCATGTTCTCAAGATGATGTCGCATCTGAATGAGATAGAGATCCTTGGTGCTAAACTTGACGGGGAAACCCAGATTGACATTATCCTTATGAGCTTGTCCAAGAGTTTTGAGCAGTTCCGCTTGAATTACAACATGAACAAGAGGCAGTATAGTCTCGCGGAACTGCTGACAGAACTTCAGGTAGCTGAAGGATTATTTCGGCAGAGTGTTCAAGTGAATGTGGCTGAGAAAGGTTCTTCCTCTAAGCCGAAAGGTATTAAGAAGAAGAAAAAGGCTCAGACACAGAAAGCTGTGAAGGCAGTGGGAATTCAGGGTGGTGTGAAAAAGCCTAAGGGAAAGTGCTTCAGATACAAATAGTCAGGTCACTGGAAATAGGATTGTCCTCTTCCTAAGAAGACAAACAATACTGGTATGTCTCTTTCTCTAGTTACAGAAACATTTATAGCGGCTATATCTACGAGCACTTGGTGTGTAGATACAAGAGCCACTGATCATGTTTGTAATTCTATGCAGGGTTTCCAACTATCCAGAATGCTTAGAGATGGTGAGATATACGTGTTTATGGGAGATGCTACGAAAGTAGCAGTAGTTGCAGTAGGAGTTATTCATTTATCTTTTGGTTCTGATAGGATTTTGGTTTTGAACAATTGTCTTTATGTACCTTCTTTTAGAAGGAATTTAATTTCGGTTTCTAAACTTGCTTTGGATGGTTATAATGTTTGTTTGGATCGTAATGTTTCTATTATGATGAATAAATGAATTATATGTTCTGGTACATTGCAAGATAATTTGTATATAATTAATCCTAGTCAACCTGCACTACAACTGCAATTTAGGGAATTGAACAACACATCTTCTAACTCTACTAAAAGAAAGGAACCTTCTAGTTTGAACCAAACATATCTTTGACACTTGAGATTAGGTCATATTAACTTGAGGAGGATTCAAAGACTGGTAGTAGACGGGCCTTTAAGCTCATTGGCAGTGGAGCCATTTCCAGTTTGTGAATCCTGCTTGGAAGGTAAAATGACTAATAGGCCTTTCAAGGAAAAATGGAATAGAGCCAAACAACTGTTAGAATTGGTTCACTCTGATTTATGTGGACCCATGAATATCCAAGCAAGAGGTGGTTATGAATATTTCGTCACTTTCATTGATGATTATTCTAGATATGGGTACGTTTATTTGTTGCACCGTAAGTCTGAGTGCTTTGATAAGTTCAAAGAGTACAAAGCTAAAACGGAGAAGCGACTTAATAAAAGTATCAAGTCACTACAATCAGATCGTGGTGGCGAATACTTGCTTGGAGAATTTAGGGAATATTTATCAGAAAATGGGATAGAATCCCAGTTAACTGCACCAGGCACACCCCAGCAGAACGGTGTAGCAGAGAGAAGGAACCGGACTCTTTTAGAGAGTGTTAGATCGATGATGAGTTATTCGGATTTACCCAAGTCGTTTTGGGGACATGCCTTAGAGACAACAGCTTATCTTCTGAACTTAGTACCTTCTAAGTCGGTTCCTAAAACCCCCTTAGAATTGTGGACCGGGGGTAAACCGAGTCTAAGACATATTCGAATATGGGGTTATCCAGCACATGTGCTGAACAAGAACGCGACTAAGTTAGAATCTCGTACAGAAGTAAGGTTATTTGTAGGCTACCCCATGGGAATGAAAGGATATTTATTTTATAGTTCGAAGAATCGGGATGTAATTGTTAGCACCAATGCAAGATTCTTAGAGGAGGAATATACAATGAATCACAAACCCATGAGTAGTGTCGTTTTAGAGGAACTAGTGGGAGGGATAAATAATACCCATGAAGCTGTAGTACAAGTAGAACAACCACAACATAATGTACAACCTGTCACTAATACCGCACCAGTGCCTCAGTCGTAGTGGGAGGGTTGTTCAACAGCCTGATAGATACATGTTTTTGGGAGAGTCTTCAGACTTGGTCTCTGGTGAACATGATGATGATCCCCGTACATATGAAGAGGCAGTACAAGACAAAGATGCAGATCTTTGGCAAAAGGCGATGGAATCTGAGATAGAATCAATGTATTCTAATCAGGTCTGGGAGCTTGTGGAACCACCCAAAGGTATAAAACCTATTGGATGTAAGTGGATCTACAAGAAAAGGAGGGGATTAGATAAAAAGGTGAAAGCCTGGAAAGCAAGACTTGTTGCGAAAGGGTATACTCAGAAAGAAGGTATCGATTATGAGGAAACCTTTTCACCGGTAGTCATGCTTAAGTCAATCCGTATTCTTTTATCTATAGCAGCTCATCTCGATTATGAGATTTGGCAAATGGATGTCAAGACAGCTTTTTCTTAATGGAAGTCTTGAAGAAACCATCTATATGCAGCAACCAAAAGGATTCATTAAGAAAGGCCAAGAGCATCTGGTATGTAGGCTTAAGAGGTCTATTTATGGACTTAAACAAGCTTCTAGAGACTGGAATATTCATTTTGATCAGGCAGTCCAGTCATATGGATTTGATCAAAGTCCAAGCGAATCGTGCGTGTATAAGAGAAGTGAAGGTAATGCAGTGGTTTTTCTAGTACTATATGTAGATGACATTTTACTCATTGGAAACAATGTTGAGATGTTGTCATCAGTAAAGGCATGGTTGTTCAAACAATTTGACATGAAGGAAAGCGGCATACATCCTTGGGATCAAAGTTATAAGGGATCGCAAGAAAAAGATGTTGGCTTTATCAAAAGAGCCCTACATTGATGAAGTATTAGCTCGTTTTAACATGTAGAACTCCAAGAAAGGTTTTCTACCTTTTAAGCATGGAGTTGCTCTATCTAAGAAGCAGTGTCCTTTGACACCTAAGGATATAGAGAGCATGAAAGCAGTTCCTTATGCTTCAGCATGTGGAAGCTTATTGTATGCTATGTTATGTACGAGGCCTGACATCTGCTTTGTTGTAGGCATGGTTAGTAGATATCAGCAATAAAAACTATACTCAAGTACCTGAGAAGGACTAAGGAGTATATGTTAATTTACAAGGCCTCAGATCTATTTCCTTTGGGATATACTGATTCAGATTTCCAATCAGATAGGGATAAGAGGAAATCAACCTCGGGATATGTTTTTACTTTGGGAGGTGGAGCCGTTATATGGAGGAGTGTAAAGCAGAAATGCATTGCAGACTCCACCATGGAGGCCGAGTACGTGGCGGCCTCTTAGGCTGCCAAGGAGGCTGTATGGTTGGACACATAGATTTTTATGTAATAGTGGATTAAATAAACACTGATATACACATAGAATATTTTGAGTATAAGTGGGAGATTGTTAGTGTATACTGAAAATATTTATTTGAAGTATATACATTTAGCCAGTTTAATTGAGAATCATTTGAATGTTTACATGTTGTCTAATCTTATATATTGTGAACAATCTAGTATCAAATGGGATACAGAATATTAGATTGTTAAATACGGTTATATAATATAATAAGGTTCACAGCACAGGTGGTGTTGGACAATCCACTGGTATGGCTGTAGTATTATTTAGATTAGTTTATATTGACTAATAAATAATACTAGTATACTTTGTGTATATTGAATATGATCAAATTTAGAATTGTTCCCTTAATACTGATTAAGAAGGAGAACTAAGATTCTATGTTATTATTAATGCTTAGGTTCTTAATCCGGAAATAGTAATTGACACGTGTATATTATTTACATGTTTTGATTTATATATGAAATAATTCTTTTGAATTATATCATTATATTTTGGGTGATGGAATTATATACATGGTGGATATTATTTATTGAAGGAATCCATGTCCTGATAATATTCGGGTTAATGATGTCCCCTTGAAAGCTCAAAAAGATTTAATTATGTGAAACCCTGCAGGTGGAATTTATTCTGGCATAATTAAATAAAGGTTGAGTGGATGATCAAGGATAAAAGATATTAATTAAATAAATTATCAGTAATTTATTTAATTAATGGACATATGATATTTTAAACATGGGGAATTTAATAAGCAAATAATATTGGAACCGAATTAATTAAATTACGGCATTAGGAAAGGTAGTGCAAATATTAATTCTTTAGTGGATTGAATTAATATTTAATTACATTGGGCTAGGCTCAAGATGTAATTATAAGGCCCAACCTAATTATCCATGGTCCCTATTGTAGCCTATATATATTCTTATTCTCTTCTTGCTTGGAATTGTGTGAAAATATATTGTAGCCACCAAGGAGAAAGAAGAGAGGATAACTTGAGAAGACGGAGGCCACACTTCACTCAAGGGAATTTGGGAATACAATAGAAGAGCATGGAATCAACCATTAACAAGGTAATCCTCTTTTCGTAATCTTTATCGTAAAACGTAGTAACACCCTAAGTCCGTGGTTCCCAACAGTTCTCGCCATGGTTGTTGTTACACTTTCCCACAGACGACGCCAAATGTTATCGATTAAAAACTAGGGTATATTAATTGCTGTATTTATTACTGGGGAATGTGAGCTTCGAGGCTCGATTTGACTGCTCTTGTATTTCATGACTCAATCTACCTTAACAAGATGCCTACGTACCTTGCTGATTGCCAAGGATCAAGAAAATACGTAGTTCCGTTATGTGGGGTGAGACCCCTTATATAGATGTTGAGAGTCCTTAAATTGGACTTGATTTACGAGACTTGATGGGCAAGTCTCAGAGTCATAATGGACTTTGGAGTCCTAGGAAGTAGGAAGTTGATTCCTTGTTCAATTAGATCCCTTGAGGGCTGATCTACAAGGATTCATGTCCCTATTAGGACTCATATTGACAGCTATTTTCTCCCTTATTTAATTAATTATAAAATTAATTGACATTCAGGGTTGTGGGCCTTCTTTGTTCCATCAGGCCTGATCTAGTCCATAGGCCTGATCAATGTGTTAACTTTTTTGGTCTGAATGTCATACATCTTCGTATTGGGCCTTGTAGCTCAAACCATGTGTAATTAATGCAATACTAATCACGTAATCAGGATTTATATATTCCCTATCAGCATCTAACAATAAAGAACACAGATCATTCAAAACTCACTTAATTTTATATTAAAATTAAGAGTGTCTTGCTACAAAATTTCTAGGCTCTTTGATAATAAAGATCTTAGCTGCTTCCTTGAGAGAATACAATATTTTTCTTATCTAAATTGTTAGAACTAAACAAAGCATCCAGTGTTTACTTTATAGAACAGTAAACACTGGTTATTACACAGCATGCAACAGCATGTACTAAACCTTATTTCTGGATAATCAAATCTTTCTATTTATGGCTTAGTGTATCTTTGTTAATCTTGCACGCTTGTGACTTTACTTTGCCAGTTAGTCTTGGACCTTGATCTTGTACGCTTGAAGCTGCTTTTGTAGGCTTGTCAATCCAACTGATTAGATTGTTTGTTACTTGATAATCTTTGATATTGAACTGGTCTGCAATTTGTACTTTGAGTTTTACCTCGAGATCTTCAGTTTTGTAAATGGAGAACTTGACATCTCGATAAGTATATTGGCTTATCGAGATCTCTAATCACTCTACAGTGTTTTGACTTATCGAAGTCTCTGAGTTCTCTATAAGAGAATTTGTCTTGTCGAGATCTCTCATCTTCATGTCTTCACTTTGGCTTATCAGTAACTCTGAGTTCTCTAATGAAAAATAGACTTATCGATATCTCAGAGTTCTCTAGTAAAAAAATGACTTGTCAATATCTCAAATCTTCATGTCTTTAATTTGGCTTGTCGATATCTCTAAGTTCTCTAGTAGCTTTCTTGACTTCTCGTTAAGTGATTCTTGAGTTCTCGAATGACTTCTCTATAATACTTAATCTGTGACTTGCAGAGACCATGACTAAGAATTTTTTTCCCAAAACAGATTTATTCAACTCCAAGCTTCTTCATAATTCTTCTGAGGCATGATCTTCTTGATCTTCTTCTAGATAGAATTCTTAGGCTTGATACTGTTTACAGAAAAAGACTCCAGTCTGCCCTTGAACATTTTTACAGACTTAAGAATTACAATACATAATGCAAACATAGATTATCATACAACTTACTTAGGATTGTCATTTTGACTTAGTCTTGTTAATATACAGGCATGTCTTGCACAACACTATGAACTCAATGTATATAGATATACGTGAATAAATTAGGGCTCAAAATGAAGATATTCAATGTATGCAAGTTGTATTTTCTCATATGGTATGGTGTATGCAAGTTGTATTTTCTCATATGGTATGGTGTATACTCCGTGGACCAACCTTGAAAGAAAGTATACCCAAGAGTATTTATAGACTAAGTTAACCTTCAAAATATTTCCACACTACTCTCGATCTTGACCAAGTCTCACGACTAGTTTGTTTTTATTTGAACATTAAGATAATCTACAATACATGTAAACTAAAGATAAGATAGATTAGAAAAAAATTCAAAAATTATATCTTTAGTTTCAATTTAAATACCAATCGAATAAGAAGTTTTAGAATAAAACGAGCATTAACAACTTCCTAGAAAATAGAAAATAGATTTTATAAAATAGTTCTAATATCTGTGCAGCTCTAATATAGTTAAACACGTAAAATATAATAGAGTCGTTATAGAAACTCATTTCTATTAATTTTCTTAAAATTCGAAATTCTGGTTTATCTTGAATATCTTCCAGTTGTAACTGTAAGATATTAGATATTAATTTAAAAAATTAATAGAAACTCATTTCTATTAATTTTCTTAAAATAGGTCTTTCAAAATATTATTAGTTTAATGATAGATAAATACTTAATTTGATATCTGCAAGATAAAGTTAGTCACGGATATAAACATATTTTAGTCAGATTTCTAATAGTAATATATTACAAGCTATGAGCTTGCTAACAGTGTGATCATCAAAATCAAAAAGGGTATCAGATATGCAGTGGATGATGAATAATGCGCCTTGATATTTTGATAATTCCATCCTTGTTAAAGGTACAATTTCAATTGGGGAAGAGTCTACTAAAAAACCTCTAAATGAGGTGGTATTTTGGATTCAAATTTACGACATGTGAACTAGTTTCATGTCAAAGGCTGTTGGGACACAACAAGGTAATTATTTGATGTGTTTGTGATGTATGATTTGAGTAATAATGCTGCTATCTAAAGTAAATATATGAGGCTTTAGATCAGAGTGGATGTTCGAGTTTTATTGAAGAAGAAAAAGAAACTTGCAGGAAATACAAATTGAGTGTATTATTAGCTGCCTACACTCATCGGTGTCATGACCAACATCTTTGTGAAATCTGCAATATTTGCTCTTGTCTAGCTTGGCAGGATCAGCCTTCAAGGGCTTAGGCCAACGAATATCTCGATCTTTCTCGATTTCCATCAAGATCTGGCTTCTAGGAGCATTCAGCTTAGCGTACTCGGTGAACTTTTGCCCAGGTCCTCCCTTCTTGGGGGTTGAATCACTGTTTTGCTCGGTTCTAGGATACTTGTCCATAGCGATATACTCCAGATCAGTCTTCCGCTTCTTGCCTACAGCGGGCTCATTACTCACTACGGTCTTCCTCATGCTTTCTTCGACTTTGATATACTTTCCTGCCCTCTCCTGAAGCTGCAACATGCTTTCAGGGGGGGCGTTTGGCCAAGGACATCTTAAAAACTCATCACTAGTTCCTTGTTGTAGTGCTATCATGGCTACCTTATCATCAAGGCCTGACTTTTAAAGCCTCCTTTGTAAAATGATTCAGGTAATCTCTCAAGGATTCCTTTGTCCCCTGCACAATGCTCATAAGAGATGCAGAACTTTTCTCATGAACTCTCCCACTGATGAATTGCTTAATAAAAGTCTGGCTTAATTCTCTGAACGACCCAATAGAGTTTGGGGGCAAGCAACTGTACCACCTTTGAGCCATACCCGACAGGGTTTGAGGGAAGGCCTGACACTTTATAGCATCATTCACGGGCTGCAACAGCAGTGCATTAGAGAATGTTCTAACATGAAAGCACACTTCGTAGGATTTAACATAATCGTGTGGTACCTCAGGACCTCAAAAGCTTCCCTCAAATGGGTTATATGATCAGTATTTACTAGACTCTTGACTAACATGTCGTCAACATAGACTTCCATAGTCTTACCAATAAGATCCTTAAAAATTTTATTTACCAAACTTTGATAGGTGGCTCCTGCATTCTTGAGACCAAATACCATAACAAGATAATAATAAACACCAAAGTCAGTGATGAATGACACCTTATGCATCTTGATCTGATTGTATCCACTAAATCCATCTGTGAAGCTCAGCATCTCATGCTCAGCAGTGGCATCTATCAAAGTATCGATCCTTGGTAACGGGAAATAGTCCTTAGGACAGGCGTCATTTAGATCAGTGAAGTCCACACACATCCTCCATTTTCCATTGGCCTTCTTCACCATTACAGGGTTTGCTAACCACTCCGGAAATTGAATCTCCTCAATGAAACCAGCCTCTAAGAGCTTCTCCACTTCCTGTTTTATAGCTTCTTGCCTTTCTGGAGAAAAACTTCTTTTCTTTTGTTTCACTGTCTTCCGATTTGGGTCCACATTCAGCTTGTGAGTAATCAGTTCCGGGTCTATGCCTGGCATATTAGCTGCTGACCACGCAAATACGTCACTATTTTCTAGCAAAAATTTCACCAACTTCCCTCTAAGGGGCTCCTCGAGCGTGGCTCCAATAAAGTTCACCTTCTCAGGATCTTCGGGGGCTAAAGGAATTGAAACCAAGTATTCTGCTGGCTTTCCTCTTTTCTCATCATTCTCTCGGATATCCAGATCTTCAATAGGAAGAACCTGCCCCCAACTCCATCTGCCCTCAAAGAGGCCACATAACAGCTTCTAGCCATATTTTGATCTCCTCTCTCTTCTCCGATCCCATCCCGGGTGGGAAACTTCATAACTGAATGGTAGGAAGAAGGGATTTCCTTGAAGGCGTGTATCCCTGTTCTTCCCTTGATAGCGTTGTAAGTCGAACTAGCCTTCACCACCCCGAAATCCAACATCTGAGTTGCTTGCCTTGGTTCATGTCCTATGGTTGTTGGCAACTTGATTATCCCTTCTACGGGGTGCTCCACTCCCGCAAATCCATATATTGGCATGTCAGTTGGGGTCAATTGGGAGTCGTTATATCCCATTCTCAAAAAGGTGTCATGGAGCAAGATATCCACTGAAGCACCATTATCCACAAGGACCCTTCTTACTGGGTTGTTCCCTATTATCGGGGTTATAACCAACGGGTCGTCATGGGGAAATTTTACACCCTCCAGATCAGAATCATCAAAAGACATTGTTACTCCTGTCCTGGCCCTCTTTAGGGCTTCCCCAACAATAAGCATAACTTCTTGGGCATATGCTTTCCGGGAGTTCTTGGATAACCCAGCAGCAGTTGGTCCTCCAAAAATTGTGTTTATCACAGGCCCTCGGGGTCGTGGTCCTCCGAAGATTGTATTAATCATCGGGCCCCTAGGCCGGGGATTCCGCCCCTGATCGTCTTGGTCCCTCCTACGATCTTCAAAGTTCTTTCTTCCATTATTATTCATATCCCCTCCATCTCCAGTGTACTTGTTCAACCTCCCTTTTCTAATAAGGAACTCAATTTCATCTTTCAGTTGCCTACACTCATCGGTGTCATGACCCACATCCTTGTGAAATCTACAATACTTGCTCTTATCTAACTTGGCAGGATTGGCCTTCAAGGGCTTAGGCCAGCGAATATCTCGATCTTTCTCGATTTCCATTAAAATTTGGCTCCTTGGAGCATTCAGCTTAGCATACTCAGTAAATTTTTATCCAGGTCCTCCTCTCTTGGGAGTTGAGTCAGGATTTTGTTCAGTTCTAGGATACTTGTCCTTAGCGATGTATTCCAGATCGGTATTTCGCTCCTTTCCTCCAGCGGGCTCGTTGCTCACGACTGTCTTCCTCATACTCTCTTCCACCTTGATGTACTTCCTGGCCCTATCTTGGAGCTGCAACATGCTTTCAGGGGGGGCGCTTGGCCAGGGACATCTTGAAGAACTCGTCCCTAGTTCCTTCTTGCAGTGCTATCATGGCTACCTTGTCATCAAGGTCCGGGACTTTTAAAGCCTCCTTTGTGAAATGATTCAAATAGTGTCTCAAGGATTCCATTGTTCCCTGCACAAAGCTCATGAGGGATGCCGAACTTTTCTCATGCACTCTCCCGCTGATGAACTGCTTAATAAAAGCCTGACTTAATTCTCTGAACGACCCAATAGAGTTTGGGGGAAAACGACTATACCATCTTTGAGCCATACCCGACAGTGTTTGAGGAAAGGCCCGACACTTAATAGCATCATTCACGGGCTGCAACAGCAGTATATTAGAGAATGTCCTAACATGATTAGCGGGATCTCCCGTGCGATCATAAGCTTTGGTAGTTGGCATCTTGAATTTTTTGAGATATGGGCATTCATTAATTCTTCAGTGAAGGGCGGAGTAGGATCATCAGGATCTCCAAGGGGAAGAAGATTGCTTGGATCAGCCCTTGGGACAACATCTATCTCTGTATTGGACCATCGAGGTCTATGATAGGAGGAGGATTTCTCCCCCTAGGAGGTAGTGGGGGTCTGGTGGTCTGGTGCGCCTCCATATCGCGCTTCAGCCTTTGAATCTCAGCCTCGTGAGCCCTGATCCTTTCTTGCACTTCTTGGGGATTCGTCCCTTATGTGCTCCTAGGACTTTGGCTACCATCATCCATCGGCTCTTAGCCAGCACGTCTCCTTCTTGGGGCTACTTCATCATCCGAAGATTCGGAGTCTCTCTCAGTGTAAGGACCAAAAAATTCCCGATCCTCAGGGATAGGAGCCAAAACTTGTATGTAGGGGGCGATCATTACTCCGTCCAGCATGTCCACTTCCTCCAACCTCGGGGTAAAGGGGCATCCCATAAGGGGGGTTAGTAGTCACAACAGTTGAATACTCGTACCCAATGGGTCGAGAATTCACAGGTGTATGTAGTTGTTGAACTTGGGGATTCGTACCTTGAATAGCCGAGGGAATCGTCCCTTGTGGCTGAGGTTCAGTTACCCCTATCTGGGCTTCTCCTTGGGTGGCTGCATAAGTTGAATGAGGAGGTATCTCCACGGTTGACGAAATCACTTGGGTTGTCCCCGATGGTGTTCCTTCCTCAAGAGCTCTAATTGTTCTCCATGTTCTCTCCATGGTTGTTGTTATGTTTTCCCACAGACGGTGCCAAATGTTATGGATTAATAACTAAGGTATATGATTGCTGTATTTATTACTAAGGAACGTGAGCTTCGAGGCTCGATTTGACTGCTCTTGTATTTCGTGACTCAATCTGCCTTAACAAGATGCCTACGTACCTTGCTGATTGCGAAGGATCAAGTCGAAAAACGTAGTTCTTGTTTGTGGGGTGAGACCCCTTATATAGATGTTGGTGGTCCTTGAATTGGACTTGGTATAGGAGACTTGGTGGACAAGTCTCTGAATTAGAATGGACTTTGGAGTCCTAGGAAGTAGGAAGCAGATTCCTTATCCCATGAGGTTTCTTGGAGGCCAATCTACAAGGATTTATATCCCCACCAGGACTCATCTTGATAGCTGTTTTTCTTCCTTATTAATTAATTACGAAATTAATTAATATTCAGGGTTTTGGGCCTTCTTTGTTCCATCAGGCCTGATCTGGTCCATCAGGCCTGATCTGGTCCATCAGGCTTGATCTGGTCCATCAGGCCTGATCAATGTGTTAACCTTTTTGGTCTGAATATCATACATCTTCTAATTGGGCCTTGTTGCCCAAATCATGTGTAATTAATACAATATTAACTACGTAATCAGGATTTATTTTCTTCCTTATCAATAAAACAGGTAACTCATAATTATACGAGTGCTGGTTCGATAAATAGAAATTAATATTCGAGTTATTATTTAATAAATGGCGATTAATGATAATAATTTGTAATTAATCCTAATAATTAAGGATTAATTATTTTTTTAAAATACAACAAATGTTAAATAATTATTTAAAAATATAATTAAGGTTTATTTAATTATGATTAATTATTTATAATTCATCTATAATTAATTAAATCTTGTTTATTGCGTAGTAATTAAACCGTTAGTCCGATTCGAGTGAAACGAAAGCCCTTAGGCTCAAAAAAATGAAACGAATCTATTAAAAATATTTAAAAATCATAATTTCTTTCGGAAGAGAGTCATCTTGTGATGATTATTTGTTTATAGTCCCTATTAGGAGTAGAATCGCATCTAATAAATTCCGAAAGATTAGAAATCGAACCAGATAGTGTTTGTTAGTGCATGTATAAGTCTAGTATTAATTCTAAAAATAATTATGAGTCTAAAATCAATTATGTGCCTTATGTGATATGTGCTTTATGTGATTATGTGAACCTTATGTGCTATATATATATACGAGTCAGATAGAATCGTATGGGTAGATGATTAGGGCTACATGGTATCAATTCGAGATACGCGTATGAAGTAAGTTATCTAAATGAATATCTTTCCATGATAGATTCAGTACCAACAAGGCGAATCAAGCCAGAGATAGAATGCAGTTAAGCATACGAGGTGAAGTACACACCAGGCAAGTTTTTCCCCTATTCTAAGTTCAGAATAGTGAAATATATCCCACTTTCTATAGCAATTACACACTGATAATTCTTGATTACAAACACTGATACACAATTATTGATTCTTGTTTCTATTTCATTTCGATTCTTGATTTCTCCCAATTTATTGAATCCTCTATTCATATTTCAATACTTTTACCCTTTTTACATATACTCTGATATATCCTGATGTTGGGATACATCAAAAGCATTCCGATTTTTCCGGATGCTAAGCTATGGACTGGATGGTTACGATACGGGTCGGGTATAAACCCGAACCCTTTATTATGAGGCCATATATGTTAGTTGGGTCTATGCAGTTGGGTATAGATCCGCACTGTATTCTGATTGATCAGCAGGTTATAGTGCATATGATGGTTTTTGTTTCCAGTCTTGTTCATTTGGCACTCGCCAGTAATGGCAAATTATTATTCTTTACAGAAATAGATGGTTGTTCAAACCAGCAGATTATCGGTTCATTTATTCTTCTCTCTTTACACTATATATATATTGTCGCAGGCTTGTTGAGCAATTTTGGCTCGCCCCCTTTTATTGTTATTCACATTGTTTTTCAGGTAAGGTAGAGAATAAAACCCATCAGAATCCGAGTAGTCAAGAAGCGAGTCAAGTTGCGGGACCCTCTTATACCAAGGGTGTTTGTCCCTATCCCAGAAGAGAGTTTTGAGTTGCCAGATCAGGTGTAGCAGGATAAGTAATAGTGGTAGTTTGAGTAAAAGATGTTTAGTTTAAAATATGAATAGAATAATGTTTTGTAATAAAGAAAGTTCTTGAGACAGATTGTTTAAACTGGTTTTTGTAATAAAGTTGGTCTGTCGTTCTTGTTTTCAATCCCTAACCTTGAAAAGATCCCGAGTAGTAGTAGTTCGGAGTAATTATTTTATTTATATCTTGCTTGTACAGGTTCAGTGAGTATTTAGTGTTAATAATGCCCCAAATCTATACCACAGATTTGGAGGGTGTTACAGTTGGTATCAGAGCTTAGGTTTTGGCCCTTGAAAACAAGTACATTAGAGTTAAGATAAGATAGGGAAATCACATGAGATAGGATTAATGGTATTAGAGTTGTTTGTTTATTAGATTTGGAGTTTGTAAGTTCTAGGGTTGTGATTTGATTTTCTTGTGTTATGGTTATTAGATTAGATGGCTTCTTCAGCGTCATCCTCAGAGCGAACAACTTCAGACTCAGTGGTAGCACCAACATCATTTCAGGCATTTCCACCATTACCACCACTACCCCATTTCCACAGGGACCCGCACCAGAGCAGTTGTCGGTACCCCCTGCACCAGAGATACCTGACTTTGTTGATTATTTTCCTCATTTTGAGCCGGAGATACCTGATTTTCCGCCGTTAGAATTTCCGATGTTTGATATTCCTGATATGGTTGACATTCCAGAATGAGAGGGAGGAGAGAGTGAGATGGCAGGACCAGTGCCGAGAGATACTTGGATTGTTTGAGACTATAGAGGATGGGCCGGTCAGAGCACTTCAGTCAGACTATATACTGAGGGAGAGGCTTCGTCAGATATATCGGTTCTCAGGAGATGGTTGATTTCAGACAGCAGGATGTGCGCACCGATGTCGTATGTCACAGGGCGATGAGACTTACCGAGCTCGTGTTAGAGGCATTACAGCAGGAGTTGAGCCGTATACCACCTGGATTTTGATCTCAGCTGACAGTAGGATGTTATACCATGTGTATTATATGTAGATAGATGTAGCATAGTATAGTATGCACTTCTTTCATGATCAGCTTTATAAGGTGATTGTTGAATCCATTTCAAATCATTCCTTCTTCAAAATATTGTTTTCTAATTGGGACAAGCAGTGTTATGGTGTGACGCTTTATCGAAATGACGAAGAGTCTGGTGGGACGCCACCTAATCATGTGTTGTATGCCATATAGTATGAAAGACTGGCCATCTTGAGTACTAATATGGTTGTCTCATTTCTATTTAAATCATTATTCATTCTTTCTTCCTCACTCCTGATTTGTTTATTCATGAATCCTTCCGATTGTTTCCTTGTACTCTTATTCCTTACAAAAAGTTTCCAATCATAATCATATACACAAATTCCTTCATGTGTAAGGTCTATCCTTTGAATGTTTCAAAAAGGAAATAAAATGAACCCGTGTAGCAGATAAAGTTATGTAATAAGTATGAACAATTGCAAGCCGATGGACGGTGGACATTTATGTGCAGAAAAGAATCATAATGCCGATAACAAGATAATTGCGAGGACATTAAATCAAAGGCGGGGATCTGCATACATGATACATTGCATGTATGAGATTTTGGCGTGAATTGGAGTAATTAGCAAATCATATGAGGTAAATTAACTAGAGAAACAAGAAAGTAAAGCTGCATGTATCAGATGAAGCAAATGATCGATTGGACAACGGAGACGAATGAAGAAATCCTTAATGATAACTAGATAATCGATTAACACGTTGTGAAAATGAAGCATACCTCAATCATGTGGGAGATATTTGTTATGAAGATTCAAGATCGAAGAAGTGCTAGTTACGAATAAACTTTAAGTGCGTTCGTCAAGGAATGATTGGGATTTCACATTCAAGTAAGTGAGTTGTGGTAAAATTAATAAGAACAAGTGTATATTGCCAAGGATGGACGAATTGTTAAGTAGAGAGTTTGATTTGAAACATAAACTAGAAGAATTCTAGAATATATTATAATTATATTCAGTATTGATATTCTATTATAATCAGAAGATATGAGAAAGATCATGGTATCATCAGAATTGTTCGCTATAATCCTAGGTTGAACTGAATTACGGGGTGTACTGGTTAGTATTATATGCGGTAGTGACATAATAAGTTTAGAAGGTGGAAGTGAATTGGTATATTTGAAGGTTGATTGTTGTTTGTTTGAATGACTGTTGGTTGCTTGATTGATTGTTGGTGTCGGCTTGAGCCCGACTGGTAGTCAATAATATAAAGGAGATGCTACCCAAATTTTCAGAAATTACCATATTTTTGAAGATAGAAAGTATACTTCCGTGTGTTATTGATATTCATGTTGATACTCCAAACAACTGTGATCTCGGTTCTTGAAAGAAATTGTTACAGCCAATCCGACTATATTAATAATTGTTCTTTATTTTGTTTAGCTACTCATCACTTCGTGCAATTGATCAATTCAGTAAGTTAATTGGTTAAGTTCACCAATTAATGGTTAGTTAGATGGAAATTGATTCCAATTAGATTAAGTCAAATTTTGATGTGACTTTCAAATCTGAAATCAAAGCAATGAGGAATTTGGAAAAGGTATGAACACCAGTAGAATTCAGAAGTTGCTACAAGTGCATGAGACTTTAATTGGATGAATACGCCTTTGTAATAGACAAAAGAAATAAAAATTTATTTATATGGACAAGTGGGAAAAAAAATGTTTTTAAGAACTAAAGATTGAAGATAGAGCAAAGAGAAGGAAGGAAAAGAAGAATGGAGGCGGACTAAAGTGGAGATTAATAATCACACCAATATGGATTTTATTAGACAGTCAAAGAGATTTTATCATCTACAACAAAGTTTTATCAAAGGACATCTTGTTTCTAAACTGTTTCGATAATCATACAATAAATGATTTGTCAAGTATTTCTATTTTGGATAAAGTGTGAGATACAGTTTTGATTCAGTTTCTGATAGATGTCGATACTTAGGTTGTTGTTAAATATCGAAAGTGGTATTAATATAGATGATTGATGTTTACTTCAGAATGGGATGTTGTGAGCATCAAAGTTCATATTAATATCTAATTTGATATGACGACAAAATGACTATTAATGTCAAGAGTTCGGTTTCGAAGGAGCTATGAGAATGAAGAACGGAAATAGGAAAGGAAGTGGACTCAAAAAGGGTGATGAAGAAACTTTATAAGATGCCAGGATTACCTCCGGATCGAGAAATCGAATGCACTATTGATTTGGCACCAGGGACTAAAACAATTTAAAAGCCCTATATCGAATGGCGCCTGTTGAAATGAAGGAATTAGCAAAGCACTTGCAGGATCTTCCCGACAAAAGAATTATAAGGTCCAGTGTATCCCCATGGGGTGCACCAGTGTTGTTCACGAAGAAGAAAGACGGTAGCATGCGATTATGTATCGATTATCGTGAGATGAATAAGTTAACTATCAAGAACAAATATCATTTATCCCGAATCGATGACTTATTTGATCAACTGAAAGGAGCGACATGGTTTTCAAAAATTGATTTAAGATCGGGTTATCATCAATTGAAGATCAAGGCGGAAAATATTCCAAAGATTGCGTTCCGAACGAGATATGGACAATACGAATTTCTTGTGATGGTATTTGGACTAACTAATGCACCCGCAGCATTTATGGATTTGATGAATCGAGTATTCAAGAAGTACCTGGATAAGTTTATCATAGTATTTATTGATGACATCTTGATCTATTCGAAGACTGAAGACGAGCATACAGAGCACCTGAGAATGATATTGGAGACATTGAGGAAGGAACAACTTTATGCAAAATTTTCAAAATGTGAATTATGGTTGAAGGAAGTGCAATTTATAGGACACGTCATTAGTATGGAAGGAATCCAAGTTGATCCCGTGAAGATTGAAGCTGTTTTAAATTGAGACAGACCAAAGACTCCAACAGAAGTTAGAAGTTTCTTGGGATTAGCTGGATAATATAGAAAATTTGTCAAAGATTTCGCAAAGATAGCTACGCCGTTGACCAAGTTAACTCGGAAAAATGAAAAGTTCGAATGGAATGAGAAATGTGAAGAAAGTTTTCAAGAATTGAAGAATCAACTAGTAACTGCACCTGTGCTTGTGCTACCTGATGATCAAGGAGACTTCGTTATCTATAGCGATGCTTCTTATCGAGGACTCGGATGTGTTTTGATGCCGCATGGCAATGTAATTACATACGCTTCTAGACAACTCAAACCTCATGAGCAGAAATATCCAACACATGATCTGGAACAAGCAGCAATTATATTCGTACTGAAACTCTGGAGATATTATCTTTATAGAGAAAGGTATGAAATCTACATGGATCATAAAAGTCTGAAGTACATTTTCACGCAGAAAGAACTCAACATGCGACAACGACATTGGCTAGAGCTAATTAAAGATTATGATGTATCCATCAATTATTATCTAGGAAAAGCGAACGTCATGGCAGATGCACTGAGTCGAAAGGAAAGATTGAAACTGTTAACATCTTCAGAGGACTTGGTTAAAGAATTTGATAAATTGGAAATTGAAGTTCGTATTCCAGAAATCTCCACTGAAATGATTTATGCAATGACTTTTTAGCCAGAATTATTGGAAAAGATAAGAAGGTGTCGAGAAGAAGTAATGAATCACGAAATCGACAATTTGTCTGGAGAGGAAATTACCAGCCCAAAAGATGACAAAGGAATTTTTTTAGTTGCTTCAAGAATTTGGATACCTAACGTACCGAAATTGAAAGCGGAAATTTTGCAAGACGCTTATAGTTCAAGATATTCAATTCATCCCGAAAGCACCAAGATGTACAAAGATCTGTAGAAAACTTTTGGTGTCCAAATATGAAGAAAGAGATAGCGAAATGGGTCAGTAAGTGTTTTACGTGCCAAAGAGTTAAAGCTGAACATCAACGCCCGAGCGGATTACTACAACCACTAGATATTCCAGAATGGAAATGGGAGCACTTAGCTATGGATTTTGTAGTGGGACTTCCAAGAACTAAAGCAAGTCACGATGCAATTTAGGTTATTATTGACAGATTAACGAAGTCAGTACATTTCCTTCCGATTAACGAAAGATTTTCACTGGACAAGTTAGTGCACTTATATCTCAAGGAAATCATGATGCGTCATGGAGTACCTGTATCTATTGTATCGGATCGAGATCCCCATTTTAATTCGAGATTTTGAAGATAATTCTAGGAATCTCTAGGAACCAAGTTAAATATGAGCACCGCTTACCATCCACAAGCAGACGACAAAGTGAAAAGGACTATTTAGATAACTGAAGATATGCTACGTCTATACGCGATAGATTTTGAAGGCAATTGGGACGAGCACTTATCGCAAGTGGAATTCTCTCACAACAACAACTATCAAGCGAGTATTGGGATGCCACCTTATGAAGCTTTATATTGAAGAAACTGCAGATCGCCTACATGTTGGTATGAAGTTGGAGAGCGAAAGATTCTAGGTCCAGAAATAATTCAGCAGACCAAAGAAAAGGTAGAACTTATTCGCAAGCGACTTGAAGCAGCACATAATCGATAGCGTAAATATGCGGATCCAGCCAGAAAAAATGTGGACTATCAAGAAGGAGAGCATGTATTGTTAAAAGTCTCGCCATGGATGGGATTAACCAGGTTTGGCAACAAGGGCAAGTTGAAACCTCGTTACGTCGGACCATTTGAAATTCTGAAGAGAGTCGGAAAAGTTGCGTACGAATTAGTTTTACCACCCCATATGCAGCATATTCATAATGTATTCCATGTGTCCATGCTTAAGAAGTATAACCCTGATACAAGGCATGTAATAGGATATGAGCCGATAGAATTTCAGGCAGATTTGTCATATGTAGAGCAGCCGATAAGAATTTTAGATTGGCAAGAGAGAGTATTAAGGAATAAGTCTGTATCGTTAGTAAGAATTTTGTGGAGAAACCCAGTGGTTGAAGAATCAACCTGGGAGCTCGAGAGTGATTTGTTAGAAAAGTATCCTCAGTTATTCTCATAGCGTGATTCTAAGGACATAATCCTGTTAAGGGGGAGAATGTACCGACCGAGAAATTATGATTGTATTATGTCATAATAAGATAAATTATGTGTATTATTATGTGATTAAATATGATGAGTCGTTAAACCCTAATTGCTATGTGCTACGTGTTGTCTGTTTTGATCCGAATGTGATTTGGATATTCATTGAGTGTTTTATCGTAAGTTATATGTTTTATATCAAAGCCCGTACAGCTCAAATAGTGTTTTAAAAGCCCGTATTTCAAACAAAAATATTGGCCCTATTTTGCCAAGAACGACCTATACTACATCGTTGTTCTGAACCCCTAGACGTTTTACAAATTTACCTTTTCTGCGAAAAATGACTTTTCCGGACCCCTTTGGGTACCAAAAGCCCTACAAAAATCATATTTTTATTTTTATATGATCATCAAATTATTAAATATCATTTTTCTTTGCATTTTTGTAATATTCACAATTTTTGAGAATTTTTGGCATATATTTTGTATTTAATGGATATTTAAAAATTCATTATTAATACCCAAAATTTATAAAAAATGGGGCCAAATATTTTTATTAGTTGTATAATTAGCCCCTTAATTTTATTTGGGGGTATTATTTTAGTAAATATAAATAGCTGATTAATTGTTAATTAATTATTAATTAATCATAAAAAAATCAGAAAAATCAAGAAAATTTCCAATTCTCTGAAATTAGGGTTTGGAGTTCATGGAATCAAATTCAATTTTGAAAGTGTTTCTGTTCATTTCGTTGTGAAGCTCTTTCGATTCCCTATTCGTTTATATAATTGATTTTAGTGTTTGGATTATCGATTTTTAATTCGTAATTTTCGGTTTATTTGTTGAATTCGGGTTTTAAGATTCAGTAGTTGTTTGATGATTGTGTTAATGGGAATTGATAGATTTTCGAATTTGCAGTCAAACGACACCGGTTTTGTAAAATTTGGTCGAGATTTTTGTGTCGCCGGAGCACCGCCGCCGCGGGCGGTGTTGTTGAACCTCCCGACGTCGGGGACGGCGAGGACGGAAAGAGGACGAAAGGGGGAGGTCGCTTGGGAACGCAGGAAGACGAGGCTGCTTAAGGAACGATCAATATCGCCGGAATCGTGGCGTCGTTGCCGTTTTTGCTCGCTGGAAAAACCCACCGGAGCAACGCCGGTGGGGCTGTTCTTCATCAACCCGGAGTCGACCCGATTTCGACCCGGGAAACGACCCGGGCTTGATCCTTAAAACCCTAACCCCTTTCCCTGTTGTGTGTTTCTGATTTTTACTATTTATTTTATTTTTCTAAAATCAGAAAATTATTTTAGTAATTCCAAAAATCAAATAGAAATTAGTTTTTAAAATCTGAAAAATATTATAATTAATTTCTAAATTATTTTATTAATTTAAAAATTCGAAAATTATTATTTATTTAATTATTTATTTATTTATTTACTTATTTATTATTTAATAAGTAAGTAATTAATTAATAAGTAAAGATTAATTAATCAAATAAAATGATTAATGATTCAATAATTTGTTGAATAATACGAGTAACTCGTAATTATACGAGTAATGGTTCGATAAATAGAAATTAATATTTGAGTTATTTATTTATTCGAGAAGAGTTGTAATAATTAACCGTATCGAT
Source organism: Apium graveolens (assembly GCF_009905375.1). Lineage (NCBI taxonomy): Eukaryota > Viridiplantae > Streptophyta > Magnoliopsida > Apiales > Apiaceae > Apium > Apium graveolens. The sequence continues at coordinate 43,246,636 of NC_133657.1, read as the reverse complement.
TATTTATTTGTAAATAATCGATCTAATCGTATAATTAATAATAAATTGTGATTAATGATAATAATTTGTAATTAATCCTAATAATTAAGAATTAATTATTTTTTAAAAATACAATAAATGTTAAATTATCATATAAAAGTATAATTAAGGTTTATTTAATTATGATTAATTATTTATAATTGATTTATAATTAATTAAATCTTGTTTATTGCGTAGTAATTAAACCGTTAGTCCGATTCGAGTGAAACGAAAGCCCTTAGGCTCAGAAAAATGAAACAAATCTATTAAAAATATTTCAAAATCATAATTTCTTTCGGAAGCGAGTCGTCTTGTGATGATTATTTGTTTATAGTCCCTATTAGGGGTAGAATCGCGTCTAATAAATCCCGAAAAATTAGAAATCGAACCAGATAGTGTTTGTTAGCGTAAGTATAAGTCTAGTATCAATTCTAAAAATAATTATGAGTCTACAATCAATTATGTGCCTTAGGTGCTATGTACTTTATGTGATTATGTGAACCTTATGTGCTATATATATACGAGTCATGTAGAATCGTATGGGTAGATGATTAGGGCTACGTGTTATCAATTCGAGATACGCGTATGAAGTAAGTTATCTAAATGAATATCTTTCCATGATAGATTCAGTACCAACAAGGCGAATCAAGCCAGAGATAGAAGGTAGTTAAGCATACGAGGTGAAGTACGCACCATGGAAGTTTTTCCCTTATTCTAAGTTCAGAATAGTGAAATATATCCCACTTTCTGTAGCAATTACACACTGATAATTCTAGATTACATACATTGATACACAGTTATTGATTCTTATTTCTATTTCATTTCGATTCTTTATTTCTCCCATTTATTGAATCCTCTATTCATATTCTAATACTTTTACTCTTGTTACATATACTCTGATATATCTTGATGTTGGGATACATCAAAAGCATTCTGATTGTTCTAGATGCTAAGCTATGGACCAGATGGTTACGATATGGGTCGGGTATAAACCCGAACCCTTTATTATGAGGCCATAGTTGCCTGGGTACCCCATATGTTGGTTAGGTCTATGCAATTGGGTATAGATCCGTACTGTATCCTGACTGATTAGCAGTTTATAGTGCATATGTTGGTTTTTGTTTCCAGTCTTGTTCATTTGGCACTCGCCAGTAATGGCAAATTATTATTCTTTACAGAAATAGATGGTTGTTCAAACCAGCAGATTATCGGTTCATTTATTCTTCTCTCTTTACACTATATATACATTGTTGCAGGCTTGTTGAGTAATTTTGGCTCACCCACTTTTATTGTTATTCATATTGTTTTTCAGTTAAGGTAGAGAATGAAACCTATCAGAACCAGAGTAGTCAAGAAGCGAGTCAAGCACCGGAACCCTCTTATACCAAGGGTGTTTGTCCCTATCCCAGAAGAGAGTTTTGAGTTGCCATATCAGGAGTAGCAGGATAAGTAATAGTGGTAGTTTGAGTAAAATATGTTTAGTTTAAAATGTGAATAGAATAATGTTTTATAATAAAGAAAGTTCTTGAGACAGATTGTTTGAACTGGTTTTTATAATAAAGTTGGTTTGTCGTTCTGGTTTTCAATCCTTAACCTTGAAAAAATCCTGAGTAGTAGTAGTTCGGGGTAATTATTTTATTTATATCTTGCTTATACAGGTTTAGTGAGTAGTTAGTGTTAATAATGCCCCAAATCTATACCCCGGATTTGGAGGGTGTTATGGATTAAAAACTAAGATATGTAATTGCTGTATTTATTACTAAGGAACGTGAGCTTCGAGGCTCGGTTTGACTGCTCTTGTATTTCGTGAATCAATCTGCCTTAACAAGATACCTACGTACCTTGCTGATTGCGGAAGATTAAGTCAAAAAATATAGTTCTGATCTGTGGGGTGAGGCCCCTTATATAGATATTGGGAGTCCTTGAATTGGACTTGGTATAGGAGACTAGGTGGTCAAGTCTCTGAATCAGAATGGACTTTGGAGTCCTAGGAAGTAGGAAGCTGATTCCTTATCCCATGAGGTTCCTTGGAGGCCAATCTACAAGGATTTATATCCCCACTTGGATTTATCTTAATAGCTGTTTTTCTCCCTTATTCATTAATTACGAAATTAATTAATAATCAGGGTTTTGGGCCTTCTTTGTTCCATCAGGCCTGATCTGGTCCATCAGGCCTGATCAATGTGTTAACCTTTTTGGTCTGAATATCATACATCTTCTTATTGGGCGTTGAAGCCAAAATCATGTGTAATTAATACAACATTAACTACATAATCATGATTTATTTATTCCCTATCATTTGCCCCCCAACATTTGGGAAACAGTGACTAGGTTTCGCAGAAGTTAAGTTCATTCGTTCCCTTACAAGGTATCCCTTTTGCGTAAAGTGTGGAGCGACCTACACATTTACAACAATTTTCTTTTATTCCTTTTATTCAGGAATTATCTTATTTTCAGGAATTTTTTCTTTAATTCTGGGATTTTCCTTAATTTCCAGGAATTTTTCCCTTAATTCTGGGATTTTTCCTTAATTTTCAAGAATTTTTCCCTTAATTCTGGGATTTTTCCTTAATTTTCAGGAATTTTCCCTTAATTTTGGGATTTTTCCTTGGTTTTCTGGATTTATTCCTTATTTTCTGAAATATTAACATATTTCAGAAAATATTTTAAGGAATTTCCTTAATTATCACCCCTTTCAAACTTTTTCTTCCTTTTCTTTTTCTTTTTCTTCCTTTTTCTATTCCTTTTTTTTAATACCTGGTTCGACCAGGAATCCTGTTCGACTAGGATCCTGGTCGAATAAGGCCTCACATTGCCTTGGTCGAAGGAATTTCGAGGAGAAGGGTTTCGACTAGGAATCCTGGTCGAATTTCGGCCAGGATTTTTTCCTATTATTTTATTTAATTTGTTTTTTGAATTTTCGAGCAGAAAAAAATTTTTGACTAGGATTTTTCTCCCCTTTTCGGTCAGGATTCCCGTTTTTGACCGAATTAGCTATCTTTTTAAGCCCTGATCGACAGAAATTCGGGCTCAAGGATTTCGATCAGGAATTCTTCATATTTCTTAGTCGAATTGGTCTTGATTCTGGTCGAATTAAGCCTGTTATTCAGCCCTATTCGACAGGATTTCGACCTCAGGAATTTCGATCAGGATTTCCTTATATTTCCTGGTCGAATGGGTCTTGAATATGTTACTTTTTTGTATATTTTTTTGTAATTTCTATATATTTGGATTTGGGCCTTTAAACCTGGGCTGGATTTTTTTTTAACTCAAATTTGGGCCTAAGATTTGGGAGTTTACCTTTAATTCAAATATTTGGGCCCTGTTCTGGGCTTATCTTTATTGAGCTCATTCCTAGACCCATTTATTCAACTGGGTTTTTATTTTCGAGCCCATTGTTTTAACTGGGCTCCTTAAACAGGGCTTTTGTACTTGGGCCTTGGCTCTAGGCCTTTTTAGCCCTAAACACCTGGGTTTTTCAAGATTTTTCTAGAATTGGGCCTTGGCTCTGAGCCCAAATTCCAGGTTCTTCTAAGGTTTTTCTGGATCCTTCCAGAATCTTCAAAAATTCAAGTTTTTCTCTTGATTTTTCCAGGAATTTCCTGGATAATTCCAGAACCTTCTCATTTTTGGGCCCAAATGGGCTTTTCAAGGCCCAAATCACCTCTTTCTTGGCTACATAAAGGTGGGATGAGAGTGATTTCTTCACACTTCTCATTTCACTTCTTCACTCAATCTACAATTCTCTCCCTCTCAACACTTTTCTTCCTTTAGTTTTCCGGCCACCCTTCCTTCCGTGGTTTCCAGGTTTTTCCAGGCTTCATTAATGGTTGATAAGAATTCCGAGAGAGCGGCCAAGATAGCCTCAGCTTCAAAAAGAGGTAAGGATATCGAAATCCGCTCTTCTTACATGTCCCTGATCGATATGATTAATACTAGGGGGGATGAATATCCCTCCACTGCACATCTTGATTCTTTTAATCATTGCAATACTTGGCACAACATAGATTATGATAAGTTAAATGCACGTTATAACGTTCTTCCTCCTCTTAGATTAGTTCCAGTTTATGGTGGTGACTGTACTTGCCACTAGAAACCCGATACTCTTTTTATTTATACAGATGCCCTCGATGATGGGCTTAGGTTCCCTTTTCACCCCTTCATTCCTCATCTTCTAGCTGATTTACAAATCAACCATGTCAGCTTCCTCCAAACGCTTGGAGGAACATTTTATGTTTTATGGTTTGCTGCCTTAGGGAAGGTTTTCCCCTATCCTAGCTGTTTTTAGGAAAGTTTTTCAATGTTACAACAGTTCTTCTGGTAATTATGGTTGGGTATATGTCAAACAAAGGCCCAAGTGTAAGCATATCTTTAACAGCGCCTCCATTCCCGATAATAACCAAAATTGGAGGAATAGTTTCGTTGGGTTACAGTGGGAGAATGGCGACTGGGGCACACTCTTCAGATCTTCCTTCGGGAAGGTTAGTGATGGTAGCCTCAAATCCATTCACTTAACCCCCAAGGAAAATATTATTTATAATGAGCTTACTCGGGATGACGGCACTACCACCAGCTAGACTCTTTTAGAGGAGTTCTCCTTCATCCATGTGGGGCTATCCTCTGTTTCTCAACATGGTATTTTTCTTCCCTTCTCCATTTTATTTCATTTCATGCCTTATTGACACCACTTATTTTGTTTTTTATCTTGTCTTGCAGCTGCCAAGAAGATCAACGAGGATAACGTGCCCCTCATTGAGGAAACTGCTAGAATGAAGAAAGCTCGTCTTGCGGGCCTGGACACTCGAGGAAAGGCCACAGAGCCTATCTTCTTAAGGAAACACAAGGAGCCCATGGGGGAGGCTTCAGCTGAGGGAGCTGAGGGTCACAATGCTCCTATTACTGCTGTTGTTCCTGCTGCTGCTACAGGCGCCTTCCAGCCTCTCTAGGGATTTCGCCGAGGGGATACCGTGGTTGGATCCACGAAGCATGCTTGGGATTGGTCCTATCATGGCGTGACTCCAAAAGACTTCACGGATGTGGTGGCTACTCCTGATCTCGAGAGGATCAAGCTCATGGGAGCTCAGTCCTTAGCCTCGGTATGATTATTTCTTGGAATTTATCCTTCTTACTTGTAGCATTTACTTGCCTTACATCTTTGTTTATTGTTTCATTTCAGTCTAACGCCTATTTTCAAGGCGCTGTGAGGCAAGCTGGGTCATGGAAGAGGGCTTCTGAGAAGGCCGACAATGCCCTCAGGAGGTAGCAGAAGAAGTATGCTGCTCTAGAGAAGAAGTTCAAGCGTAAGGAGGAAGAGATCAGAGAGTCTAATCCCGAGCTAGTGGTGCTTCAGGGCTGAGAAAGATAAGGCGATTGATAACTATCTAGATTCGGAGGAGTTTACCCAGTCCATGAGGATAAGGGATGACTCAGTCTTTCCAGGGTTTTTCAGGACTGGTTGGGATGCGGCCCTTGGGATCGTGAACGAGGCTTGTCCTGATATTAACCCGGCGGACTATGTCTGCCCTGATGATGAGACTTTGCTGTAGAGGTTTCGTACCCGAGTAGTTGTCTCGGATCATATACCTCAGGACCCGCTTCTTCCTCCTCCCGAGTCTTCTTCCAGGCCTATTGTGGATGATAGATCTTCCTCCTCCTCTGAGACGACAGAGACTTCTAGCGAGAGCGGAGGGGATGACGATATGGATGCTGAGGGCACCTCAGCTCCTTAGAGCTTTTCCAGCCCTGCGTGGCTTATTTTATCTTATTTGCGAGACTTTATTTATGAAACTTTATAATATTTACTTGATCCATTTCTATTTATCTGATTTTATGCTTGCCTTTCATGCACTTAGTTTACTTGTCTTGCCATAGAGATTCAAACATATTTCGAAAACTTTCTGAACTTCATAAATTATTGGGATTCATCCCTTACACAAATCTTAATAAACCTCAAAATAAAGCTAAAACATGCAAATCCTAAGCAAGCAAAGCTTCAAGGTGCTTTTCAACCTAATTGTCACCTTGACAAGTGAGAATCATATTCAATTGATTCACACATAATAAATCTTTAGGTTTTGTGCATGCCAAGTTCTCGGGACTTCAAAACCATCCATAGTCTCCAACTTGTAGGTTCCTCTACCTTAAACACTCTTGATCTTGTATGGTCCTTCCCAATTTGGGACAAGCTTCCTTTTCTTTCCTACACCAGAAGCTTCTACCTTCCTCAAGACTAAGTCAACTTATTTGAAAAACCTTTCTTTAACCCTTAGGTTGTAGTAGAACGAAGCCTTTTTATGATATTCCACTATCTTCGCTTGTGCCTCATCTCGCACTTCATCAATTAGATCCAGGGCTAACCTTTGCCCTTCCTCATTTTCCTCCGCATTGAAAGCTTGAATCCTGGGGAGGAATGCGATATCTCCACGGGAACAACTGCTTCTGCCCCATATGCTAGCATGAAGGGAGTTGCTCCAGTCGTGACCCTACAGGTAGTCCTATAGGCCCATAGTATGGGGAGTATCTCATCCACCCAATTATTCCTTGATTTCCCAATTCTCTTCTTTAGTCCATCCAGGATTATTCGATTCGCCACTTCTTCTTGCCCATTGGCTTGCGGGTGAGCCACGGAGGTGAACCGTAACTCAATTTCATTTTCTTCACAGTACTTCTTAAATTCCTCGTTGTTGAATTGTGTTCCATTGTCAGTGACTAGGATGCGGGGAATTCCATACCGGCACATAATATTTTCGCACAGGAATTGTGCAACCTACTGAGTTGTGATTTTGGCCAAGGGTTTGGCTTCAATCCACTTAGTGAAATAATCAATGGCTACAATCAGGAACTTCCTTTGTGCCGTGGTCATGGGGAAAGGCCCCAGAATATCCATTCCCCACATAGCAAAGGGGATGGGCGAGTTGATAGAGGTCAGCATCTCGGGGTTGTCTAACGACCAGTGCATGCTTTTGACAGCTGTCACACTTCTTCACATATTCTTTGGCATCAGCCATCACTTCTGGCCAATAGAAGCCTAAACAGGTTATCTTATGAGCTAAGGCCCTGCCCCCCAAGTGTTGCCCACAAATACCTTCATGTACTTCTTCAAGAGCCAAGCGTGCCTCATCGGGCCTGAGACACCTTAAGTAAGGAACCACGAAAGATCTTTTATACAGAATCCCATCTATCAAAGAGTACCTTAGTGCTTGAACAGCTAACTTTCGTGCTTCAGTAGCATCATTTGGAAACCAACCGGTTTGAATGTGGGCTTTAATGGGATCTATCCATGACGTCCCCAGGCCTATAGGAGCTACAAGCTTAACATCGATGCTTCGTGTCTTTAAAACACAGAAGTATACACTTTCTGAACTTTCTTCTATCTCAGATGAAGCAAACTTTGATAATGCATCTGCCTTAGCATTTTCCTCCCTTGGAATGTGCTCAACATGGCTGTAACACCCCCAGATCCGGGGTCAGGGATCCGGGTCGTCACGGTCTTTCTTTCCACAATATCACTTCACTTAATTAATAATAATTAACCTTATGTTGTGACCCCACGCTAACACACACCACAACCTGTTATAGTCTCAGAGATGAAATTGAAATAAGTACAAGTCTTTGAATCCACAATTTAAAAGTTATTACAACCCAAAATGATTACTTAATAAGTTTACAATTAATTGCCATTATCTGCCATAAGTTATAATTATACATAATTGATTCTCAAAAGTAGAATGCCTGATCTACCAATAGATCTTCCTCTACAGCTATAGCAGCTACAACATCAACAGGAAGACGCGGGACGCTTCCCACGCGCTTGTGCTGGGTCTGCTGGAGTCTGGCCATCTTTCCTAACTGTTGTTGTGTGATGAAGAAATAAAGCAAGAGTGAGCCTTACAGCTCGCAAGATAATATATAGTGATAACCATAATACAAGTATCTAAATGGATACTTACTAGAATCTTTTATCAAAAGTAAGATAATTACTTACTGGATATAAGCTTAAAGGAAGATGAAGTTACCAAATACTTCACTATACTTATATCATTTATAAGGCTACTTGAACTACCACTGTTCAAAGTATTATAGGTTTTAAAAAAAAAAAGTCATCCCATAGATGAGACCACAAGTTAAGACTTGAATAGATTCAATCTTTGAAAGATTATTGAATGAAATAAAGTTACGAGATACTTTATTTAGTCCCGATATATATCCACATATATATCTCTTAAACATTTCCTGGAACCTCTGTTATGTAAAGTATGAACAGACCTGGTAACATCCAATGAATTTTGGAAAGGAAAAGAATTTTGGCATAAACCCGATATCTTGCTGATCAGGCAAAGATACCAATAAGTAACCTTTTCTACTAGTAGATGGATGAATCCCCCACCGGTCATCACCCTGGCCACATAAGGACCTTGTGCTGGACCGCCACCCGACCTCTTACGCGTGATGGACTGCCACCCAACCACTTACACTTTGATAGTCCGTACCCCGGCCTGTCGCTTATGCCGACTCAATTAGATGGGCTTACTTCCCGAACGTTGGGTAAGTAATCAATTCATTTGTTTTCTCAAAACAGCAACCACGTTGCGAATGTAAAATGCACCACAGAGCTGGATCCCCCAGGTTTTGAGCGAGTATTTAAATCCCCTTTGAAAGGAAGATCTTAAATATAAAAAAAATGAGTTTTGGGGTCCACTCTAACTTTAAAAATCATTTTGAAGACTCGAAAACATTTTTAAGAATGTTTGGAGTACTGCTGATTTATTAAAATAAATCAGTCCCGATTTATTAGAAAATATCTGAATATTATTATTTAAATATTATTCCCATAAAGAATAATCTTTATAAAAATAATTGAAGTAGAAGTTTTAAAACTTATACTTGAAATGGATATTAAATAACCAAAGATATACTTATATGAAAGTACTATCATTATTTGAATAATCGAAAATAAGTTTGATTATTGACACCTTATTCTTTAATAAAATAAAGAATATATTTCAGTAATAAGCGGAGTCATAATACCTCGAATGAATATTATAAATAATATTCATTAAATAAAATAAAGGAGTCATACATCCTCAAATGAATATTCGAAATAATATTCAATAATAAAATAAAGGAGTCGTAAGTCCTCGGATGAATATTCGAAATAATATTCAATAATAAAATAAAGGAGTCATAAGTCCTCGGATGAATATTCGAAATAATATTCAATAATAAAATAAAGGAGTCATACATCCTCAAATGAATATCCAAGTAATATTTAATAAATAATATAAAGGAGTCATAAGTCCTCGAATGAATATTCAAGATAATATTCATTAATAAAATAAAGTTATCGAATAAACCTTATTCGATTAATAGTTTTGAAAACTATAACCATATATATATATATAAATATATATATATATAATCTACTCGGGATCCTCGACTCCCTGTTTTAGAAAATGTTTTCACCTTTGGGTCCCTATACTAAGGGTATATGCAAATTACCGCTATTCTCTAGCATAGGTATTATCAATTGAACCAACAGATATACATGGCAAGAATACGAAACAGGCATGCATATGTACCATATCACATGCTACAATATATCGCAAGAATTTGCTAATAACAAGTATGCATTTATCGCAAGATCATGCATATACACATATACATCACAACAACAGTATAACGGGTAGAAAACTTGCCTGAGCGACTGGGGGTTACGAATGGCTCGGGACGAGTCTGGTAACCTATAAGCAACAAGTAAGTTGGAATTAAACCAAAGTCACTTGTAAATCTATACATTAACCAACTTAGACTCTAACACTCGCTTTGCGCTTACTGATTCTCTTAAGTCACTCGAGTACCCTCGGCTCCACCATTTTTAATAAATTAACCATTACGAGTTTTAAGGCGATTCTTTCGCAAGTGTCTTACCAACTTCCTATTACACGTTACATAAATGTTTCATACTTCAATTAGTCCTTTAAGGTCTTTAACCTATGTTTCAAAGTAAGGCGAGGGGTAAGGGTTCGTTCGCGAAACGTCGTTACTTAAAACGGCCGTTTCTCCTAAACCGTTCATCGGAATCAAACGAACCACATATCAAAATGAAGCTTGTAACAAGAACTATCTAAAAATGGCAATGGTCAAAACCTAGCAGTGAGTTCAAGGGTTCTGATGTTAAGAACAAAAACAGTCTACGGTAAATCGGGCATTATGGCGGCTATGTTTACGCAATTTCCCAAATTTAAACGATTCCAAAACAACCACCAATCAACCCCAAATCAATCATACAACCAACATCCATCCAAAACACACTCCAACAGCCCCAACAACTCAATATTATCAACTTTATACTACCCTCAAACATGAACTAAAAGCTATACTTAAGTTCATTAACTAATTAACAAGATTTACAACTCCAAAAACACCACAAAACCAACTAATCTCTACAAACTCAACCAAACTTTAAACAAACAAGCCTCATGCTTCACATATACTATATCAATCATATTCATTCCTAATTACTCAAAACCAAAGCTAGGTTTTGGAGTTTATACCTTCCTTGGAGCTTTTAATCCATGAAAGATCCTTGAAATGCCCATGGAAGCCTTAATCTAACCTCCTACAAGCTTGTTCTTTCAAAGAAATCAAGAACACAAAAATTAATTTCAAGAAAGTACTATTCACCATCTTCTTCCATGATTTATAGAAAAAGATTGGCTTGGAATTAGAAGCTTAAACTTATAGGAAGTATGTAACTATCCATGGGGAAGCTTAGATAAATACCTTGCTAAATAGTAAGTGGTGGAGCTTGGATCTTCATTTTTTAAGAAAAGGGGCCGAGAGCTTCATGAAGAAAATGGGGGTTTTGTGTTTTTTGATGAAAATGAAATGTTTTGGCTTGGTTGGTTGCTTTTTGTCTTGTTTTTTGGTTAATTACCTTTCTAGCCTTGACTTTGTGTGGTTTTAAATCAACCACATCTCCTTCCCCTTATGTCATGCTTATGTCACATTGCTATGTCATCATCCCTTCTAATCTCTTTGATTAGCTTCTAATTGTTTTCCTAATGACCGCTGATCTATTATACGGTTCGCTTAACTTTCATTTTCGTTTATCGTTTGAGGGATCATACCCGGGATCTTATTACTTAGGTTCCCTTAACCTTTCTCAATATATTGTATTCCTTTTATGATCCTCTCTTATAATCCTTTAATTTAAATCCTTTTTATCATGTTACCTTATACTCAATTCTTTCCGTATCTAGTGGATTTCCGGGAAAATCAAAGTGTTCGGAATTGGATTCTGACGATCTTTACATACACTTACATATAATATAGAGTGCCAATAAAATCTCAGAATATCCATAAAAGAACCCCTACCTAGTGTGGCATGAAAAGTTTTCTCATTCAGCAAAAACACTATTCATAAGGGTTTCAAAAATTTTCCAAAAATTGGGGTTATTACAGTCTCCCCTCCTTAAAAGGATTCCGTCCCGGAATCAGATAGAAAATGAATAGGGATACTCTCTTAGCATTGCACTTTCTAACTCTCGAGTAAATTTTCCCACATTTTGGTCCTTCCATCAAACTCTGAATAGTTTGATAACCCTTCTCCTAAGCACTTGTTCCTTTTCGATCTATAACCCTTTCTGGTTGCTCCCTATAGGTTATGTCTGGTCACATGCCTATGCGCTCATATGCCCCTATTTATCTGGCATCCGAATTACACTTCCTTAACATTGATACGTGAAACACGTTATGACTTGCTACCTGTTCGGGGGTAGGGCTAGCTCATATGCTAACTTCCCAAAACGTCTTAATACATCCAAGGGTCTGACAAATTGTGGACTTAGCTTTCCTTTCTTTCCGAATCTCATCAATCCTTTCCAAAGGTTTCCAAGGGGATACCTTTAACAACACTAGGTCCCCTACTTCCTATTCTTTGTCCTTTCGTATCAAATCAACATACTTATCATGTCCATCTTGGGCTACTACCAGCCGTCCTCTGATTAGATCTATCATATCCTTGGTCCTTTGGACCACTGCTGGTCCGAGCATCTTGCGCTCTACAACTTCATCCTAACATAAGGAAGATCGACATTGCCTTCCCTCAAGGATCTCAAAAGGCGATATCTCAATACTGACATATGATCTATTGTCGTAAGAAAACTCAATCCGTGTTAAGTGATCATTCCAATTTCTTTCAATTCTATTGCACAGACTCTCATTATAGCTTTTAGCATTAGAGCTTTTGCTTCTCAATAACCATTCTTTTCCAGTTCGTAATCGCTACTACCTTCCGTTCCTAATATTATACTGGTTATACTTTTGCTCGCTAGCGTTCTATAACCTTTTAATAACCTCGTCAACCTTAGTATCACGAATGTGTTTCCATTCCGAATACCACCACAACTTTACTACTCCTTTTTCAGCTGCTTCTATCTTCGAAAGCTTAGTCCTTCATATAGAAGTAAAAGAATTTATTGAGAGATCACTATGATCATGAACACTTGTTATATCGCATAGTTAGTACAGAAGGTGGCCAGCCTTTAGTACATGACAAGCAATTAAACAATAGCTGGTATTCTACTCGGCTTCTATCACACAGATAGATAGTCATTCCGCAATACCTCCCCTTCTGGAAGGGTTGTTCTTCTCAGTTTATATGAAATGAAAAGAAGAGAAAAGAACGAACTGAAGAGAATTGTATATACGTAAAAAAATTTATTGCCATAAAATATCTGGCTTGGAATCTACCTCTGAACTATAGAGGTTTGTCATAGGAGAACAAAACATATGTGTATATATATATATCAACATCAAGTATTATCACATCGCATTTCGCTTGCTTAAATATTTTTGCTATTCCGTCCATCATTCTATGAACCCATGCTCTTCCTCGAGCTTATACTCAATCACCTTTGAAACTCCCTCGACATCGAAAATCGAATCTGGAATCTCATTCTAGACATCATCGTTACTAGAATTCTATGCTTGCACCGCAACCTTCCTCGTATAATAATACGACTCTCTATTGATAAGAAAGAATAAATATTCAATAGGTAGATACTCTACTTAATTAGTCTATCAATGATAACTTATACACTACCACGACCCGATTAGTGGTACTCAATCTCAACATCCATTCCAATACAACTCTCACGGTTGTAATCAGCTCATTACTCGCAGAATCATTGATGCCTTACTATGGTCCACTACTGACCTATTGTCGTTATTCACTTTCCATGAAATCTTAATATCCAACCATACGGAGTCCATACATGTCGTATAGAATCCTTCTAAGGAGTTAACATAATCACCATTCATGATTCATGGAGAACACTCCAGATCCTGGCGTACTTTCATGACATGAAGTAGATAAAATTGCAGAAGAGTTTCAGTCAAAGCAACGATAGCAGGTTAATACCATTCTTAATCGTATGCCTTAAGTAGAAGACTTAACTCAAGGGTTCGTCTAGTCCTTTTTGAAATATGGTCCTGGCTTATCTCAAGATAGTATCTTCTGAGATAGATAGCCCGCTCATGGCGATTACACGAATTAAACCTTTACCAACTACTATTACGGTTGGGTATTGCACAGTCATCAGAAAGAATGTCAATCTTCCAAACCATAATACAACCTTCATAGCTTTAACCATCATCACTGTATTCCTTTGGCACAAGCGCCTATAATTATCCTCTTACCTTTAAAGTGTCGGCCACCTCTTTGGCCTTTCCTGATAGTAAAATTTCCTTACAGTCAATGTCATTTTAACCACCTCCAAATAAATTTTCTACCTCATTTCAATCACAGCTTATGTGAAGATGTTTTCCTTAAAATCTGATAAGTAAAAAAAATATCACCATTTTTCCATAAGTTATTGCCTCAGTCTTTAGAGGTTAATCACTGTCACGACTGACTCTCAATCATACTTAGAACATCTTTTATCTTAAGTCCTAATTGCCCTGAACAATTTCGACCATTACTGGTTGGATTCATACTTTCTCGTGGTGTAACACGTGCCCCACTTGGCATCATTATAATTACGTCACATTTCCTTTATCAACATTTCTATTCTTGAGAATTTTGAATATTACCTTTCTCCTTGTAAAACCTCTAAGGTTATCCTTGAATCGTTCCTCCTGTATTCCCTAGATACAAGGCATATCAAGATACCATTTATTAATACCAGAATCATTGCCTATATACTTCTGAAAAAAAAAATTCTCCACTGATTCTTAAAGGTTGTTATTACCTTAATCCTTTCCAATTCATACTGTCAAAACTCATACTATCCCTATTAAGGGTGAAATGCTAACCTTTATATATTCCCCTAGGATTCGTTTTGAGTTACCGATGTTCTATCCTTAATTCCACCTTTAAAAAGGTACATGCATCCTTCCATGGATAAATCAAGTCATATATCCCTGATAAGGGTGTCTTATTCAATCATTCCCACCTCGATAGTATATGCCTAATTTCACAATAACATCTGTATTCAAAATGAGGTCAATCAATATGGCCTCCAAAAGATAACAACGGTTATCCGCTTTTCTTGCCTAATTTGGTAACGATAACAAGGATGTTCTGGAAGATATTGGTCGTGTTCAACGTGAACCTCTTCTTAATAATTCCTTATTTACTTTTGCTGTTTATCTCAACAGTCACCTCAATGTTGGGATATCTTTCATACATGGCGTCTCCCTTTCTGGGTATCAAGCCACCGGTCTTACACTTCACATTCTTGAAGGTCACTTCTTTCATCCAATTTTTCCTAATTTCTTACTTCCTTGCCTCCTCAGTCTATCAGCGTCTCATTATTTATCCTTCGAATTATCTCAAGGTTTCCTCGAATCCTCCCAACTTACAGGGGATAAAATATATGTATCTCTTATGCCCTCAACCATCAATTTTAACTCATGGTGAATCACCCTCATCCTGACGATTACATACTTTTCTATTTCTATTACTACGAGTCTTTAGGGTTTCCTCATACCTAACTCCCTTATCATTCCTCAAACTCTATTGCCTTTATATTCCTTTCCACTCCAGTTTCTTTTTATTTTCCTTTCTCTTATCATTATTTCATGAACCAACACAACATAAGCATTGATTTCATACATCCCGTCATTCTGGATTCGTGTCCTCAGAACGAATCTTGATAACTTTTACAACTTAGATTCATAATTCATCATACTCGTCTGCCTTTGTTCTGGCTCTAAAGCTTTTACACTATCTCCTTATCTTTGGGAATTACTTTCCCGAAAACAATTGACTGAACTTAAATCAGTTTATTATAATCTCTTGCTTCGTGCCTTCCTTGGCCTTTCACCAGCGGGTGGTCTCTCTCTTAGGAGGGTAAGTGATAAAAACAGTCTTTTGTGGTTCGTCAATCATTCAGAATCTCAAATGATTCCTTTATTTCCTTTAGCCAGGCTCTTGCCTCGACTGGGTCAGCTTGTTCCTTGGAACTCTGAGAGCTTAGCGACTTATAGGTCCTGAAAGAATTTCCTACCGCATTGTTTCCTCAAGGTGGTGGTTAGGGATAATAGTATAGGTTTTGTTTAGGCAGATCCATGGATTGCCCAATAGGAGTACCGTCCTGGTTCTCCCTGTCTTGTTCGACTTCTATTTCCTCAGTATGAAATATTTCATCCTTCTCCAATACTTGGGGTTATCTTATACGTTAAAATCCTCATTTTCCACTCCATTATGTTATGGGCTCCTTCTATCTTGATGGCGTCCTCCCTGACTATCACATTTAGGGTTTGTCCTTAATCTTATTCCTTGAACTATGACTTTCATCTAAGATCTCATCTTTAAGCTCTTGAACATTTGGAACCCAAATTCTATAGGAATACCTCATCATTCCCTTATCATCTTTCTCGGTATTAATCTCATATCTATTTATTGGCTCTCTGCCTTCATTCATCACTCCTTTTTTTTTGGCATAATATGATTTTTCCAATAATTCGGGTTGTATTGCAATCTCAAACAGCTTTTCGGTACCGGCTCCGGCTACCTTCACTTCTATTTCCATTTTCTCAAAATCTCTTATAAACTCTCCAAAAGACATTATCATCTTGAGTCTCTCCTTTTTACTAAGGGCATCAGCCACCATATTGGCTTTCCCCGAATGATAAAGAATCTCCCAATCATAATTCTTGATTAGCTCTAACCGCCTCCTCTGACGTATGTTGAGCTTTTTCTACGTGAAAATGTACTAGAGCACTTATGGCTTAGGTAATTCTCGCACTTCTCTCCATACAAGTAGTGCCTCCAATCTTTAGGGCAAAACTATTGCCATGAGCCCAAGCTCATAGGTGGGGATATCGAATTTTATATTCCCTTAATTTTCTTGACTCGTACGCGATTACCTTGTTGTGCTGTATAAGAAGCACCCTAATTCCTTATGCGAAGCGTCAATACAAATCACAAAATCTCCTTTTTCCATCCGGCAATGCCAACATAGGGACCATCACCAATCTTTGCTTCAGTTCTTGAAAGCTGTTCTCGCATTTCTCTGTCCATTCAAACTTCTTAGTCTTACGAGTAAGCCGTGTTAAAGGGGCTACTGTTTTTACAAACTTGAACGAACCTCCGGTAGTGATCGACCAATCCTACCTCTGGTAGTCGACCTAACCATGGTCATCAATTACTCAATGGTCCTTTATTCATTCTTGTTAGGATCTTCCACGAGATCCTCCTCAGCAACAATCCCATCTAGAACAACATCCTCAACCATTACATCCTCAATATGAACATCATCCGGTCCTGCGTTAGGACGCTCTATCGGATCCATAATCCGATCTCCAATTAGTAATAAAACATCATCGCGCTGTTGCTCCTCAACCTCAGGGTTTCGTGTCCCGCTACCATATACGATAACGAACTACGCTTCTATCGCTACATTTATAAGGGTTCCCATAAGGGTTTTAACTGTCAATACTACATTAGGTAGTCCTACTATGAACTTGGCAAGAGTTCTTATTTATCTTAGCGAACTTATTATCTTAACGTCACTTCATCTCTGAGATTTATAACGCTTAGCTCTGATACCATTTCTGTAACACCCCCAGATCCGGGGTCAGGGATCCGGGTCGTCACGGTCTTTCTTTCCAAAATATCACTTCACTTAATTAATAATAATTAACCTTATGCTGTGACCCCACGCTAACAAACACCACAACCCGTTATAGTCTCAGAGATGAAATTGAAATAAGTACAAGTCTTTGAATCCACAATTTAAAAGTTATTACAACCCAAAATGATTACTTAATAAGTTTACAATTAATTGCCATTATCTGCCACAAGTTATAATTATACATAATTGATTTTCAAAAGTAGAATGCCTGATCTACCAATAGATCTTCCTCTGCAGCTATAGCAGCTACAACATCAACGGGAAGACGCGAGACGCTTCCCACGTGCTTGCGCTGGGTCTGCTGGAGTCTGGCCATCTTTCCTAACTGTTGTTGTGTGATGAAGAAATAAAGCAAGAGTGAGCCTTACAGCTCGCAAGATAATATATAGTGATAACCATAATACAAGTATCTAAATGGATACTTACTAGATTCTTTTATCAAAAGTAAGATAATTACTTACTGGATATAAGCTTAAAGGAAGATGAAGTTACCAAATACTTCACTATACTTATATCATTTATAAGGCTACTTGAACTACCACTGTTCAAAGTATTATAGGTTTTAAAAAAAAAGTCATCCCAAAGATGAGACCACAAGTTAAGACTTGAATAGATTCAATCTTTGAAATATCATTAAATGAAATAAAGTTACGAGATACTTTATTTAGTCCCGATATATATCCACATATATATCTCTTAAACATTTCCTGGAACCTCTGTTATGTAAAGTATGAACAGAGCTGGTAACATCCAATGAATTTTGGAAAGGAAAAGAATTTTGGCATAAACCCGATATCTTGCTGATCAGGCAAAGATACCAATAAGTAACCCTTTCTACTAGTAGATGGATGAATCCCCCACCGGTCATCACCCTGGCCACATAAGGACCTTGTGCTGGACCGCCACCCGGCCTCTTACGCGTTGATGGACTGCCACCCAGCCACTTACACTTTGATAGACCGTACCCCGGCCTGTCGCTTATGCCGACTCAATTAGATGGGCTTACTTCCCGAACGTTGGGTAAGTAATCAATTCATTTGTTTTCTCAAAACAGAAACCACGTTGTGAATGTAAAATGCACCACAGAGCTAGATCCCCCAGGTTTTGAGCGAGTATTTAAATCCCCTTTGAAAGGAAGATCTTAAATATAAAAAAAATGAGTTTTGGGGTCCACTCTAACTTTCAAAATCATTTTGAAGACTCGAAAACATTTTTAAGAATATTTGGAGTACTGCTGATTTATTAAAATAAATCAGTCCCGGTATATTAGAAAATATCTGAATATTATTATTTAAATAATATTCCCATAAAGAATAATCTTTATAAAAATAATTGAAGTAGAAGTTTTAAAACTTATACTTGAAATGGATATTAAATAACCAAAGATATACTTATATGAAAGTACTATCTTTATTTGAATAATCGAAAATAAGTTTGATTATTGACACCTTATTCTTTAATAAAATAAAGAATATATTTCAGTAATAAGCGGAGTCATAATACCTCGAATGAATATTATAAATAATATTCATTAAATAAAATAAAGGAGTCATACATCCTCAAATGAATATTCGAAATAATATTCAATAATAAAATAAAGGAGTCATAAGTCCTCGGATGAATATTCGAAATAATATTCAATAATAAAATAAAGGAGTCATAAGTCCTCGGATGAATATTCGAAATAATATTCAATAATAAAATAAAGGAGTCATACATCCTCAAATGAATATCCAAGTAATATTCAATAAATAATATAAAGGAGTCATAAGTCCTCGAATAAAAATTCAAGATGATATTCATTAATAAAATAAAGTTATCGAATAAACCTTATTCGATTAATAGTTTTGAAAACTATAACCATATATATAAATATATATATATATATAATCTACTCGGGATCCTCGACTCCCGGTTTTAGAAAATGTTTTCACCTTTGGGTCCCTATACTAAGGGTATATGCAAATTACCGCTATTCTCTAGCATAGGTATTATCAATTGAACCAACAGATATATATGGCAAGAATACGAAACAGGCATGCATATGTACCATATCACATGCTACAATATATCGCAAGAATTTGCTAATAACAAGTATGCATTTATCGCAAGATCATGCATATACACATATACATCACAACAACAGTGTAACGGGTAGAAAACTTGCCTGATTGACTGGGGGTTACGAATGGCTCGGGACGAGTCTGGTAACCTATAAGCAACAAGTAAGTTGGAATTAAACCAAAGTCACTTGTAAATCTATACATTAACCAACTTAGACTCTAACGCTCGCTTTGCGCTTACTGATTCTCTTAAGTCACTCGAGTACCCTCGGCTCCACCATTTTTAATAAATTAACCATTACGAGTTTTGTTAGGTCACACACACACTGTAGAGGGGGTGAATACAGTGTATAGTACACTCAAATCGAACTTTAAGAACTTAAGTAACAGAAAACAAACTTTATTAAAACAATAAACTCTGTTACAGTATGGAACTGTTACCTCTGAGTGATGAACAAATATCACGAGAGCTGCTAGGGTTACAATGAATAATCTTTTCTAATAATGATAACACTTATAGTGTAAACCCTATGTCTGTGTTTATATACTACACAGTTATAAGATAATCGCTAATTGATATGGAATATAATTCTGCTTCCTAAAATATATCAATCAGATATCTTTTCTTCCAAGTATTCCATTCTTCACGGAATTCCTTCTTCATGCATATCTCTTCTTATGTTTATCTCAATCTTCTTTCCTTTAATCAGCTACTGTCCTTATCTGATTGTCCTTCAGCACTTAAGTTCTGATATCTATCTTCTGATGATTATCTCCTGATAATATAAGTACTGATATCCTTAAGTCCTGAATTCCAGTATAAGTACTGATCAACAGTTAAGTACTGATTTATCCTGTTCACGTAAGATCTGAAAGCTAAACATAAAACATATTAGCCATGACATTATCAAATATAACTAACAATCTCCCCCAACTTGTAAATTAACAAAATATACAAGTTTAACAGATATTTGATGATGTTAAAAACATTAAGTACAAATGCATGAGAAATAGACTAGATAACTACAACTTACAGTCCTTAAAGTTTTTACCAATTTCAACTTCTGATAACAACTTCAATCTGTATAAATATCAGAATTTATGCAGTTGTAGATCTTCGACTTGGCTTCTTCATTTTCTGATCTCTCTGATGTCAGGAGTTGTTCTGAGATAGTTCTTCAACAAACATTTCTCAGCATATCTTAGTTCATCAATCATTCTCCTTTTAACACCTTTAAGCTCTGCAGTATCTTCACCAGTTTGAAAGATTGCAGCTCTGAGATCATTAATCTTTGCTTTTCTTAACTCCTGATCTAGTCTTATGACATAAGCTTTTTCTGACTCAAGATTGAATTCAAGTCCCTTAATACCAAGATACGTTCTGATCTGTGCAGTATTAGGCTTCATATCAACAATATCACCATTGTGATCTTTGTACTTTGGAACATATCTGCTGTCAAACTTAACAGAATAAAGCCTTTTCTGTCTCTGAATCTGTTCTTTTAAGTAGTTTGCAGCAGTCTCTGTTATTCTGTCATCCACTTGAAGTAAGAAAAGTACATGCTCCAATTCTTCAAAATACTTTAAAGGAATGGCATTTTGTCTTATATGATAAACCCTACCATCTGTCATGAAATACAACATGATGTATTCTTTCAAGTAGGTATGGTAAACCATCTCTACAGATTCCAGTTGATTCAATCTCTCAGGAGTTGCTCCAATACCTGGTTCACTCAAGGAAGTTGGATCATTGGTAGTGTTGTGTACTCTTCTTTCATCAGCACTTCCCAATCCAGTTTTATCTCTAGCTTCCTTTCCAGTAACTACTCTTGCTTCAAAACCACTTGTAGTAGTCTTCAAAGATTGAGTCTGTTTTGCTTTAGTGAATCCTGGTAGGAGTGTCTTCGATCTATTTTCTGATATCAAGTTAACTTGAGCACTGTCAGAGGTTACTTGCTTCTTCTGAATATCAGAACTTACAATTTCTTGACTCTGAACAACTTGAGCCATGTCAGAGGTTGTTTTAAGAACTTTTCTTGTAGTCAGAGCAAGATCATCTTTTCCATCAGTAATTTCTTCTTCCTCAAGAGGTACATAAGGCTTGATAGGTTCACCAACCTTTTCTTTACCCTTGGATCTTGGATCTATCTGTGGTTGTGATCTAGCCAAAGTTGCTTCAGTATGTGTCCTTTCTTTGATCACAATGCCTTTAGGTTTTGGAAGTAACTTTTTACTAGAAGCTTCAGATTTAGATGTGACTTTCTCTGATTTAAGTCTGGCTTCTTCTTCCTTTAAACTTTCCAAGTCCATCCCTGGATTTTCTTGAAGAAATAACTGTCTTGACATTTCCTCATCAAGATCTAGAAGTTCATCAGAACTTATCCTTTTACCAGCAGCAGAACTTATTCTTTTCCCAGTATCAGAACTTGTTCTGTGACTAGCTTGTCTTGATATAAACCTTCTACCTTGACTATGACCACTACCCATTCCAGAGGTTCCTTGGTCATCTTTTCCATCATCCTTTCCTTGCAGTGTCTTGTTGGTTGTGCATTTGGACTTAATTACCTTCTCCCCCTTTTTGGCATCAGCAGGTAATAAAATAGAGAGAAATAGTTCCACTGAGGTCTGGATTTCAGTAAGTTGCGATTGCTGAGAAGCTTGATTTGTCAGAATTGATCAATCTGAGCTTGTTGTTTCTCTTGAGTTTTCTCAATATAAGCAACCCTGTCAATGGTAGGTTGGAAGAACTTTTTCTTATCAATTTTCCAAACTTGTTCCTTTTTGATAAAGTTCTCCTGAATCTTGTGTAGCTCTGCATGAGTATTGGAATGAAGACCTTGTAGATGTTTAGTACTCAATGCAGTGACTCTAAGCTGGGTTTTAAAATCATCAGAATTTAACATTTCATCAGCTTTAGTCAGGTGCTCAGCAAGATGTAAAGCATTTGGAACACTTGAAACTGAGTTCCATTCCTTAGTCCACTCCTGACCTGCAGGAGTTTCACTCCAAGGCACTGGTGCATCCCTGATAACAAACTCCTTTACCAGTTCAGACTTAGGAAGAGTCGGTGGAGGAGTATGTCCTGAAGGACCTGCTTCATCAGCATCTACAGTTGTAGCAGCTTCACCAGTATCTCCAACATTTACAGCATCAGAACTTAAAGAATCAGTATCTTCAGATAAGACAACAGTGTGAGTAGCAATGGAGGCATCAGCATCCTCTAATTGCTGATCTGATACTAAGTTCTGATCAACAGCCATATCCTGATGCTCACCTAAAATCTGATCATCAACATCTTGATGCAGAGAAGGTGTTGTTGATAACTCCGGAATTTGAATAGCATCAGTAACAGGTATTGTGGAAGGATTATTTGTTGTTGGAGCTTCTAAGAAAAGAATTGCAGGCACAACCAAGTTCTGAATATCAATTTCAGCACTTGTGCCTGGATCAACAAAAGACATAGATGGGGAGTTAGCCTTGTCAGATACAGCTTCCTGAGATGGAGTGGATGGAGAAGAAGTGACTGGAGCAAATTCCTTGCCTTGTGAGATAAGAGATTCCTGATCCCCTTCCTTAGCTGCTTCCTCCTCATCATCTGAAACTGGCCTTTGTGCCCTCTGTTTCTTGTACTTCCTTGTTGATTTGGATTCCTTGGGAGTTTCAGTAATTATCATACGTCTAAGCCTCTTGAGAAGCCTAGAACCCCCAATTTCAGAATCCTTCTGAGAAGTTGCTTTCTCAGCTTCAATCACCACAGGTTCTGAAGAAGGAATCTGTGACTCAGAATCTGATTCATCTCTCAAAGTAAATCTCCTCCTCTTTTGAGGTGTTTGAGGAACAGTTTTTGTTCTCTTTGGCTTAGAGGATGGAGACTTCACAGTAGGTGCTGAAGAAGAAGGTTGAGCAGTCTGTGAAGTGGAGAGATAGGATTTGAGATAAGTTCTGAGGGTAGGTTGAGTAGAATGAGAGGTAGGTACTGAGGTTGATGGATTTTGGATGGTTGGAGGTGGTTGGACATCAGAGTAAACAGATCTATAGGTGTCAGGATCAGCATTTACCAGGATCTGTTTTACAGACTTAGGAATCTGTAATGGTCTAACCATTTTCTTCTTAGTATCAGCATTTACCAGATCATTAAAGTACCTTTTTGCAACCTTAAAAGGTGGGGTTTGAGTGCTGACTAAATGAGGTTCATCAGTACAGTAAGTGTAAATAAGTTGACAGAATCTAGCAAAATAAACAACATCTCGATCCTCTGTCATCCTATCCCCAATAGAACCAATTATTCTAGTTGCAAAATCAAAATGAGTTTGATGGATAATAGCATACCCTATGTGCTGACTCAGAATTGGGATAGCATCAAAATTTGAACATTTGTTCCCAAAGGCTTTGGTGATGCAATCAAAGAAGAAACTCCATTCTCTTCTGATATTAGCCCGTTTCAACTGTCCAAGTTTCGTCAGACTCTTTTCATATCCCAATTCAGCCATTAACTCCCGAAGGGCTGAGTCCTCTGGAACTGAGAAAGTACAGTCCTCTGGAAGATGTAAAGCCCTGCATACTGTACCAGGAGTGACTACAAAAGATGAATCACCCACTTGGAAGATAATACTGGGAGTTCCACGGTTACCACCATCATCAAAAATGCCAGTCCTCCAGAACCTCAGAACTTGTTGACTTGAAAATAATTCAGGCTGAGTTAAGGCGTACCCAACCTCACTATGTGCAAGAAGATCTTGCACAAAGTGCAATTCAGATGGAGCTTCAGCATGATCAAGAATTGCAGCAGAGTTGTTTGGAACAAACTTAGCTCCATCAATGATTAAATCCTTTGGTGCCATGTGAAAAAATTGAGAATTAAGTATGCCTGTTAGGTGTTTGAGATAATGTCTGTATGAAAACAACGGAAATAGTAAAGTGAAGGAGAGTAAAAGTAAGAAGAGAGATAAAAGATGAAGAAATTAAAAAGATTAAAGAAATCTTCTCTCTGTGTACTTATACAAAAAAAATATTACCGTTGGACACCTGTCAGACATGCAGTAATAACGGATAGTTACTGGGCTCGAGAAAACAGGAATGATTACTTACCCAGTTGCCTTGTTTCAAGGAAAAACCGTTCCATGAATCAAGAGAAACAGTTTTAATTCAAAATTTAAACCGTTAGCACTGATTGAATTATTTTTCACTGCAACATTAATACTCTGAAAATAAATCATGTTAAAAATGACCGAGATAATTTCGAGGAATAAGTGCTGACAGAGAATCAGAACTTAAATAAAAACAAAATTTAAATGGTCATCAGAATATCAATCAGGATTTATCAACACAAGATAAAATAACTCAGAGACAAAATCTTGAAGTAAAAACAATTTTCATTAATATATCAAGTCAATACATTTATGAAATGGAAATTACATCAATACAAGATTTTCCCTAAGCTTCTAATTCTAATGTCAACAGCTTTAGTCCTAGCTAAGAAGCCTGACAAAGCTGATGATGAAGAAGAACAGGAAGAAGACGAGATTAAGTCATCTTCCTCTTCCTATCTTCGACAAACAAGATGGCGAGTCGTATGATTCACTCTTGCTGACGGATAGCTTCCCTTTCCTCCTCCAATCGCTCCAGATGGCGATGGTAATCCATATAGAAGAATAGGAGGTGAGTTAGCACCTCCTGTGGGACAGAATCCCAGATCTCCTCAGGAATGGCTGTTACATGCCACTCCTGCTGCCAGTCGGCACAACTTAGCTCCATTGTGAAGGTTTGGTTGTTCAAAAACATGTTGTATCGAACCATTATATTTTTTGATAGAAGAAGGAGGATAAGTGTGTGAGAAGAATGTGATGGAAAGACTGATGTGAAGTGGTTGTTTATATAGGCAAGAGAATGCCAGGAGACGCAAAGATATTTAATGCTGACAGGTAGAATTAATTCTACCTCGTCTCCCTAGACTTTGAAAAAGAATAACAGTCATTGGAAAGAGGAAGCATGGTCTAGACCGCACAAGACACAAGGAACAGTGGACTGTTCAAGTACAAATACCATTAATCCTAATCATAGTGACTATTAATCTTCCACTTCAACATATTCTAGTTCGAACTGAGACTGTTATCAAATTTTATTCACAGATAAGCCAAGTAAAGGATTAGACTGAGAAATCAGAACTTAGACCTATACCAGAACTTAACAGTCATCAGAACATAATTTCTTAACTCGAAAAAGGAATGCCCATCTTAGTAAATCTTCATACAAGTTCTGAGTTATAGACGTCAGAACTTAATCATCAGAACGTATAACTAGAGCTTGTCCTCAGAATTTGTGCAATAATGACACAATGACTGTTTATCTAAAATAACATAGACCACCACAGAAATTTTCATCATTCAGATGAAGTGATTAGTGTGTGCATTAAGCTAAATAACAGACAAAGAGTAAAGTCTGATTCACTTCAGTACATCTTAGAAATAAGGCATAACTAAAATTTTGCTAAAAATCTGTCATTGTCCTGAAACCTACTGAAGAATGAGTTTATGCTTGAGTCCACCTCAACTATTTTGTGCTAATTTTATGCATCTTTTGAAATTCTATTTTACAGTGGCTTCTCAGTGTAAGTGAGTCACGACTGTTTATCAGAATTTATGCTATTTTCAGAGTATTTCTCCAGTAATCATAGAGTGTGAAAAGTCACCAAGAAAATATTTTGCTTTTCTGATGCATATTTACTTAATACCAGCAATGCACTTGGGTCGTCCCTTCCACATTTTTACTCTAGATCTCAAAGGAGTACCTGATTTTAATCTTTGATCTTTTTGCTTTTTCTTTTGATAAGAGAGGTCTATCAGCACTTAGTACATTCAGCAGTTTTACTAGTATCAGAACTTAACAAATGAGTAACATTATTCTAATTTGTGACTTAGTAATAAGATATACAAAGTGAACTTAACTAAGCTCAGTTATCAGAATTTTCTAGTGTCATAAGATTTCCACTGAAATAATTACTTCTTCCATGGAATCATTTGTTTATTGAAGACTACTAGGTCAGTATCTAGCACAGTTATCCTCATAGGATCGAATAGGTTCTAGAACAGACATATCCCTTATCAGAGTTTAGAAACATATATCAGACAACAGTCAGTACTTAAAGACATTTATCAATTAAGCACATAATACACAATGAGATTAATTCTGTAAATACTGAGCATAAAGTCTGATAACGTAGAACAAGTCTAAGCAGATTTAGAGAAAGAACCTGAAACCATTCCAAGTTCATTTACCAATCTTGTAAAAGTAGCTTCACATAATGGTTTTGTGAAGATATCTGCCAACTGTTGATCTGTGGGAACAAAATGCAATTCCACTGTACCTTCATCCACATGTTCCCTGATGAAGTGGTACCTGATGCTGATGTGCTTTGTCATTGAGTGTTGAACTGGATTACCTGTCATAGCAATAGCACTTTGATTATCACAGTAAATAGGGATTTTGAAATATGTTAACCCATAATCCAGTAACTGATTCTTCATCTAAAGAATCTGTGCACAACAGCTTCCTGCAGCAATATACTCTGCTTCTGCAGTTGATATGGAAATTGACTTTTGTTTCTTGATGTACCAAGAAACCAATCTGCCTCCAAGAAACTGGCAGCTTCCACTTGTGCTTTTCCTGTCAATTTTACAACCTGCAAAATCTGCATCTGAGTAACCTATTAGTTTAAAATCTGATTCTCTAGGATACCATAATCCCAGAGCAGCTGTCCCTTTAAGATACTTAAAGATTCTTTTTACAGCTGTTAAGTGAGGTTCTCTTGGATCTGCTTGAAATCTTGCACAAAGACAGGTAGCATACATGATATCAGGTCTACTAGCAGTTAGATAGAGTAGAGAGCCAATCATACCTCTGTAGTCAGTAATATCTACTGATTTATCGGTATCCTTATCCAGTTTTGTTGCAGTGGCCATTGGAGTGGATGCACTTGAACAATCTTGCATTCCAAATTTCTTTAGCAAGTTTCTGGTATACTTGGTTTGACAAATAAAAGTGCCTTCCTCATTCTGCTTGACTTGAAGGCCCAGAAAATAGCTAAGTTCCCCCATCATACTCATCTGATATCTTGACTGCATTAGTTTGGCAAACTTCTTGCAAAGTTTGTCATTTATAGATCCAAAAATGATATCATCAACATAAATCTGGACCAGAAGTAAGTCCTTTCCATGGTTGAGGTAGAACAGTGTTTTGTCTATTGTCCCTCTGTTGAATCCACTTTCCAGAAGAAACTGAGCTAAAGTCTCATACCATGCTCTAGGAGCTTGCTTAAGTCCATAAAGTGCTTTGTCAAGTCTGTAGACATAGTCTGGATGTTTGGTATCTACAAAACCTGGAGGTTGTTCAACATATACCTCTTCCTCCAATTCTCCATTGAGAAAAGCACTTTTCACATCCATTTGAAAGACAGTAAACTTTTTGTGAGCAGCATAAGCCAAAAATATCCTTATGGCTTCTAACCTAGCAACTGGTGCAAATGTTTCATCATAATCAATTCCCTCCTGTTGAGAATATCCTTTTGCAACCAGCCTTGCCTTATTCCTTGTAATTATGCCATCACTGTCAGTTTTGTTTCTGAATACCCACTTTGTACCAACAACAGATCTATGCTTTGGTCTTGGTACTAGGGTCCAGACTTTGTTTCTTTCAAATTCATTCAACTCTTCCTGAATTGCTTGCACCCAATCAGCATCTTGAAGAGCTTCTTCCACTTTCTTTGGCTCAGACTGAGAGAGAAAAGAATTGTAAAGACACTCATTTGAAGTACCTGTTCTAGTTCTGACACCTGCATCAGGATTTCCAATTATCAAATCAGGTGTATGTGATTTTGTCCACTTCCTTGCAGATGGAAGGTTTTCTCTAGAACTGGATGCTCCCCCATGATCCATGCTATCTTCATTATCATTTTCTGATGCTCCCCCTGAAACTATGCTCTTTGAGTTGGATTCTTCAGTATTTAGATTTTCAGCACTATCAGAACTTGGCTTATCAGAACTTGACGAATCAGAACTTGAAGAGCCACATGCATGTTCGGATGTTTCTTGAGATGTGGTAGGATCTTGAGTATGCTCCCCCTGCATAGGTGCATCTTCCTTTAACGTAGTCACCACAATTTCAATAACATCAGAGTTTAATCCATCAGAGTTTGCAGTATCAGGACTTAGACTGTCAGGATTTTCAGTATCAGAATATGAGTCTTCATTTTCAAATCTCAGCTGATCATGGTCAACGAAATCTTTAAGACCAGTGATCTTCTTGTCATCAAAAGAGACATTGATAGATTCCATAACCACTTTTGTTCTCAAATTATAGACTCTGAAGGCTTTTGTGGAAAGTGGATATCCAACAAAGATTCCTTCATCAGCTTTTAGATCAAACTTTGATAGCTGTTCAGGATGAGTCTTGAGAACAAAACACTTGCATCCAAATACATGAAAATATTTCAGATTTGGCTTCTTTTTCTTCACCATCTCATATGGTGTTTTTCCATGCTTGTTTATGAGTGTTGCATTTTGAGTAAAACAAGCAGTCTACACAGCTTCAGCCCAGAAATATGTTGGAAGCTTTGCTTCTTCAAGCATTGTACGTGCAGCTTCAATGAGAGTTCTATTCTTCCTTTCAACAACTCCATTTTGCTGTGGAGTTCCAGGAGCAGAAAATTCCTGCTTTATTCCTTGGCTTTTGCAGAACTCTTCCATTATCAAATTCTTGAACTCAGTGCCATTATCACTCCTTAAAATTTTCACAGAATCTTTGACCATTTTATCCAGCTGTTTGACATGATCAATCAAGATAGATGCAGTTTCACTTTTTGTGTGCAAGAAATACACCCATGTGTATCTGGTGAACTCATCCACTATGACCAACGCATACTTCTTCTTTGCAATAGACATGACATTTACTGGACCAAATAAATCAACATGTATAAGATGATAAGGCTAAAGAATTGATGAATCAGTCTTGCTCTTGAATGAAGATTTTCTTTGTTTGGCTTTCTGACATGAATCACAAAGACCATCAGAAAATACTGTGTTTGGCAATCCTCTCACAAGATCTTTCTTGACCAATTCATTTATATTGTTGAAATTTAAATGAGAGAGTTTCTTATGCCAATTCCAGCTTTCTTCAATTGATGCTCTACTTAACAGACAGATTACAGAGCCATCAGTACTTGTTGAAAGCTTAGCTTCATAAATATGTTACCACGTCTGTATCCTTTCAGAACAACTTTGCCTTTAGATTTACTCACAACTTCACAGTGTTCTTCAAAGAAATCAACATGATAACCTCTGTCACAGATTTGACTTATACTCAGTAGGTTGTGTTTAAGTCCTGAGACCAGAGCTACTTGTTTAATTATGACATTTCCAAGATTGATATTGCCATATCCCAATGTTTTTCCAATGTTGCCATCTCCATAAGAAACACTTGGGCCAACTTTCTCCACAAAGTCTGATAGCAGGGCCTTATTTCCAGTCATATGTCCTGAACATCCATTGTCCAGAACTAGAATATTTTTTCCTGTTGCCCTGCAATCACAAAGACCACTAATTATTAGTTTAAGGACCCAGAATTGCTTGGATCCGTTGGCCTTATTAAGTTTGTTAACATTTGCAGCGGATTTAGCATCAGAGTTTATGTTAACATTTTTCTTATCAGAATTTACATTATCAGACTTTGAATCAGAATTTACACTAGAAGGAACAATGGAAACTTTCTTCAAAGAAGGTTTTATTTGATATTAATCATAGTACAAACTATGATATTCCTTACAAGTATAAATGGAATGCCATAAACTACCACAATGAAAACAAGGATTTTGTGGTTTGTATCTAACAGACTGACTCTTAACTCCTGATTTTGAAGGTAAGGAGTTAATATTCTTATTTTTCCTGCAAAAAGAAGCCAGATGGTTTAGAACTTCCACAGTTATGACATGTTTTCCTAGGAGCATCAGGAACAGGTTTATAATCATTGCTTTTATTCACACCTTCCTTTCCATTCCTATTTTTCCTAGGTGATTTTACCTTGTTTGCATTCTTGACATCTTTCAGCTTATGCTTAAGCTGCTTCTTTGTCATTAAGCCTATGTTTACTTCAGCTGTCTTTTCCTGTTTTAGTTTATCAGAAGTTAATTCCTCTTTAACTTCTGATTTCTCATTATCAGACTTTATAGTAACAAACTTAACAGGTTTTAACTTTGGCTTTTGCTTAACAACAGGCTTAATTTCTTCAGTTCCTTTATCATTCTTATTCTCTCCATAACCTAAGCCCTCTTTCCAATTTTCACTACTTAGCAAATTTTTGAGTTGTTCTGGCGGAGTTAGTCCAAGTCCTGATTATCTCTCTTTCCTTTTCTAACTCAGTTTTTAGGGATTCATTCATTTTTAGCATTTCATCCCTAACATAAAAGCATCATCTCTATCCTTCTGAGTTTGATGGAACATGACTAACTCTTTTTCTAAGAAATCATTCCTTTTCTTAAATGCAAGATTTTCAGAAGTTAATCTTTCACATGTTAAAGTTTGGTCTCTATAGCTGACAAACATGGTTTTAAGATATCTTCTCAACTCATTAATATCATCAGTATGAAAAGCATAAGTAGTCTGAGGTACCTTTGTTTCAGCAGCTTCAGAACTGCTCTCAGCACTTTCTTTATCAGCATTTGCCATCAATGCATAGTTCTCCTTACTTTCAGAGTCTGAAGTGTCTGTCCAGCTTTTCTGCTTTGTGACAAGAGCCTTGCCTCTGTCACCCTTTACCTTCTTGCAGTCAGGAGATATGTGGCCTTTCTCACCACAGTTATAGCATTTAACATTGGTGTAATCTCCTCTGTCAGACTTTCCTCCTCTACCTTCAGATCTTCTGAAATTCTTCTTATCAGAACTTATGCTTTTTCTGGAAAACTTCTTTCCCTTCCTGAACTTCCTGTATGCAATCTTGGTGATTCCTTTCACCATAAGAGCACACAGCTTCATCATCTCCTCATCAGCATCAGTCTCAGGCAAGCTTTCAGAATCTGAGTCATCATCACTTTCAGAGCTTGATGACTCAGTATCAGACTTTATGAAAAGAGCTTTACCCTTGTCTTTCTTTGAGGAAGCTGCTTTGGGGAATTCTTCTTCAGCCTTAAGAGCAACTGTCCTTGACTTTCCTCCTTTCCTCTTGCTTCTTTGTTCCATCTCCAGCTCATGAGTCTTGAGCATTCCATAGATTTCGTCAAGAGTTGTTTCATCAAGATTGTAGTTGTCTCTTATCGTCGTTGCCTTCAAATCCCAGCATTCAGGAAGAGCTAACAGGAACTTAAGGTTTGAATCTTCAAGATCATACTCTTTATCAACCATGACAAATCATTCAAAAGTTTGACAAATCTATCATATAAATCATTCAATGACTCATTAGTCTTTGAGTCAAGTGTTCATACTCTTGAGTGAGTATTGCCTTCCTGTTCTTCTTAATTGTGTCAGTTCCCTGACACCTTGTTTCCAGAGCATCCCATATCTCCTTAGCAGTCTTGTAGTTGATTACCCTGTTTGACATTACATTATCAATGGCACTATGCAATAAGTGTCATACCTTAGCATCCTTAGTAATTGATGCTATGTCCTCAGCAGTATAATCACTCTTCTCCTTTGGTACGGTCATTGCTGCTTCACCTGCAACTGCAACTGCGAGTTTGGTTGGTTTTTGTGAGGACCTTCCTTGATTCTATCCAGGTATTCTGGATCTGTTGCTTCCAGGAACATGGTCATCCTTACCTTCCATATGGGATATTCAGATGGTCTCAGTATGGGGACTCTGATGGTCTAATACCGACTCTGAATTTGTGTCTTTGGTGGTTCCTCAGTTGTGGTAGGCCTTTAGTTCGAGTTTCTGTGTCCGACATGATTGTGTTTGGATCTTTAACTGTATGTAAGTTAACAGATAGGCTCTGATACCAATTGTTAGGTCACACACACAATGTAGAGGGGGTGAATACAGTGTATCGTACACTCAAATTCGAACTTTAAGAACTTAAGTAACAGAAAACAAACTTTATTAAAACAATAAACTCTGTTACAGTATGGAACTGTTACCTCTCAGTGATGAACAAATATCACGAGAGCTGCTAGGGTTACAATGAATAATCTTTTCTAATAATGATAACACTTATAGTGTAAACCCTATGTCTGTGTTTATATACTACACAGTTACAAGATAATCGCTAATTGATATGAATATAATTCTGCTTCCTAAAATATATCAATCAGATATCTTTTCTTCCAAGTATTCCATTCTTCACGGAATTCCTTCTTCATGCATATCTCTTCTTATGTTTATCTCAATCTTCTTTCCTTTAATCAGCTACTGTCCTTATCTGATTGTCCTTCAGCACTTAAGTTCTGATATCTATCTTCTGATGATTATCTCCTGATAATATAAGTACTGATATCCTTAAGTCCTGACTTCCAGTATAAGTACTGATCAACAGTTAAGTACTGATTTATCCTGTTCACGTAAGATCTGAAAGCTAAACATAAAACATATTAGCCATGACATTATCAAATATATCTAACATCCACTTTCCACAAAAGCCTTCAGAGTCTATAATTGAGAACAAGAGTGGTCATGGAATCTATCAATGTCTCTTTTGATGACAAGAAAATTACTGGTCTTGAAGATTTTATTGACCATGATCAGCTGAGATTTGAAAATGAAGACTCAAATTCTGATACTGAAAATCCGACAGTCTAAGTCCTGATACTGTAAACTCTGATGGATTAAACTCTGATGGTATTGAAACTGTGGTAACTATGCCAAAGAAAGATGCACCTATGCAGGGGGAGCATACTCAAGATCTTACCACATCTCAAGAAGCATCAGAATATACATCTGGCTCTTCAAGTTCTGATTCGTCTAGTTCTGATAAGCCAAGTTCTAATAGTGTTGAAATCTAAATTCTGAAGAATCCAACTCAGAGTGCATAATTTCAGGGGGAGCATCAGAAATGAAATTGAAGACATCATGGATCATGGGGGAGCATTCAGTTCTAGAGAAAACCTTCCATCTGCAAGGAAGTGGACTAAATCACATACACCTGATTTGATAATTGGAAATCCTGATGCAGGTGTCAGAACTAGACAGGTACTTCAATGAATGTCTTTACAATTCTTTTATCTCTCAGACTGAGCCAAAGAAGTGGAAGAAGCTCTTCAAGACGCTGATTGGGTGCAAGCAATGCAGGAAGAGTTAAATGAATTTGAAAGAAACAAGTCTGGACCCTAGTGCCTAGACCAAAGAATAGATCTGTTGTTGGTACAAAGTGGGTATTCAGAAACAAAACTGACAGTGATGGCATAATTACAAGGATAGGCAAGGCTGGTTGCAATAGGATATTCTCAACAGGAGGAATTGATTATGATGAAACATTTGCACTAGTTGCTAGGTTAGAAGCCATA
This sequence comes from Apium graveolens, assembly GCF_009905375.1. Lineage (NCBI taxonomy): Eukaryota > Viridiplantae > Streptophyta > Magnoliopsida > Apiales > Apiaceae > Apium > Apium graveolens. The sequence goes on along the minus strand of NC_133657.1, from coordinate 43,212,934 downwards.
AGGATTTTTTGGCTTATGCTGCTCACAAAAAGTTTACTGTCTTTCAATGGATGTGAACAGTGCTTTTCTCAATGGAGAATTGGAGGAGGAAGTATATGTTGAACAACCTCCAGGCTTTGTAGATTCCAACATCCAGATTATTCTACCTTGATAAAACACTTTATGGACTTAAGCAAGCTCCTAGAGCATGGTATGAGACTTTAGCTCAGTTTCTTATGGAAAGTGGATACAACAGAGGAACAATAGACAAAACATTGTTCTACCTCAACCATGGAAAGGACTTACTTCTGGTCCAGATTTATGTTGATGATATCATTTTTGGGTCTACAAATGACAGACTTTGCAAGAAGTTTGCCAACTGATGCAGTCAAGGTATCAATGAGTATGATGGGGGAACTTAGCTAGTTTCTGGCCTTCAAGTCAAGCAAAATGAAGAAGACACTTTTATTTGTCAAACTAAGTACACCAGAAACTTGCTGAAAATTTGGAATGCAAGATTGTTCAAGTGCATCCACTCCCGTGGCCACTGCAACAAAACTGGATAAGGATACTGTAAATCAGTAGATATTACTGATTACAGAGGTATGATTGGCTCTCTACTCTATCTACTGCTAGTAGACCTGATATCATGTATGCTACCTGTCTTTGTCAAGATTTGAAGCAGATCCAAGAGAACCT